>NC_133333.1:18890437-19498044 GCF_042186555.1 Aquarana catesbeiana
CTGAACAGTGTTCAGCTAAAGCTACAAGTTCGTAAAGTGCGACCTCTGCACGGTGTTCAGCTAAAGCTACAAGTTAGTGTAGTGTGTCCTCTGAACAGTGTTCATCTAGAGCTACAAGTTAGTGTAGTGCACAGTGTTCAGCTAAAGCTACAAGTTAGTGTAGTGCGTCCTCCTCACAGTGTTCAGCTAAAGCTACAAGTTAGTGTAGTGCGACCTCTGCACAGTGTTCAGCTAAAGCTACAAGTTAGTGTAGTGCGTACTCTTCACAGTGTTCAGCTAAAGCTACAAATTAGTGAAGTGCGTCTTCCTCACAGTGTTCAGCTAAAGCTACAAGTTAGTGTAGTGCGACCTCTGCACAGTGTTCAGCTAAAGCTACAAGTTAGTGTAGTGCGGCCTCCTCACAGTGTTCAGCTAAAGCTACAAGTTAGTGTAATGCGTCCTCCTCACAGTGTTCAGCTAAAGCTACAAGTTAGTGTAGTGCGACCTCTGCACAGTGTTCAGCTAAAGCTACAAGTTAGTGTAGTGCGTCTTCCTTACAGTGTTCAGCTAAAGCTACAAGTTAGTGTAGTGCGACCTCTGCACAGTGTTCAGCTAAAGCTACAAGTTAGTGTAGTGCGTCCTCCTCACAGTGTTCAGCTAAAGCTACAAGTTAGTGTAGTGCGACCTCTGCACAGTGTTCAGCTAAAGCTACAAGTTAGTGTAGTGCGGCCTCCTCACAGTGTTCAGCTAAAGCTTCAAGTTAGTGTAATGCGTCCTCCTCACAGTGTTCAGCTAAAGCTACAAGTTAGTGTAGTGCGACCTCTGCACAGTGTTCAGCTAAAGCTACAAGTTAGTGTAGTGCGTCTTCCTTAGAGTGTTCAGCTAAAGCTACAAGTTAGTGTTGTGCGACCTCTGCACAGTGTTCAGCTAAAGCTACAAGTTAGTGTAGTGCGTCCTCCTCACAGTGTTCAGCTAAAGCTACAAGTTAGTGTAGTGCGACCTCTGCACAGTGTTCAGCTAAAGCTACCTGTAGAAGGTTGGTGTTGTTTTCCTGATCCTATCAGTACCGCAGGCAGCTACATTATTTTAACATTAGTGTAGTGCGTCCTCTTCACAGTGTTCAGCTAAAGCTATCTGTAAAAGGCTGGTGGTGTTTTCCTAATCCTATCACTACCGCAGGCAGCTACATTATTTACACGTTAGTGTAGTGCGACCTCTGCACAGTGTTCAGCTAAAGCTACAAGTTAGTGTAGTGCACAGTGTTCACCTAAAGCTACAAGTTAGTGTAGTGCGTCCTCCTCACAGTGTTCAGCTAAAGCTACAAGTTAGTGTAGTGCGACCTCTGCACAGTGTTCAGCTAAAGCTACAAGTTAGTGTAGTGCGTCCTCTGAACAGTGTTCAGCTAAAGCTACAAGTTAGTGTAGTGCGTCCTCCTCACAGTGTTCAGCTAAAGCTACAAGTTAGTGAAGTGCGACCTCTGCACAGTGTTCAGCTAAAGCTACAAGTTAGTGTAGTGCATCCTCCTCAGAGTGTTCAGCTAAAGCTATCTGTAGAAGGTTGGTGGTGTTTTCCTGATCCTATCACTGCATCGCAGGCAGCTACATTATTTACACGTTAGTGTAGTGTGACCTCTGCACAGTGTTCAGCTAAAGCTACCTGTAGAAGGTTGGTGGTGTTTTCCTGATCCTATCATTACCGTAGGCAGCTACATTATTTACACGTTAGTCTAGTGCAACCTCTGCAGTGTTCAGCTAAAGCTACCTGTAGAAGGTTGGTAGAGTTTTCTTGATCCTATCACTACCGCAGGCAGCTACATTATTTTAACGTTGGTGTAGTAGTGCGTCCTCTGCACAGTGTTCAGCTAAAGCTACAAGTTAGTGTAGTGCGACCTCTGCACAGTGTTCATCTAAAGCTACCTGTAGAAGATTGGTGGTGTTCTCATACTACAGGCAGGCAGTTGATTTTGCTAGCTGCAGTATCAGTATATATATATATATACAGTATATATATATATATATATATATATATATATATATCCCAGCTTAGTGCAGCTACATCTCACTGCAGGCCATTAGTATGTCTGCAAGGCCAACAAGGAGAGGCAGACAGTCACAAGCCTATAAAAGAGGGCAAGCAGTCTCTGTGCCTAGAGGCAACAGTGCTGGTCATGGAGACGGTGCATCCTCATCAGCACGTGGCCGTGGGACATGCTTGGCCTTTTTTTCGGCAGCTGGCTGTGCTGAGCCGCAACATGCGGAAGACTTGGTCGAGTGGATGACCAAGCCGTCCTCATCCTCCTCATCCTCTCTCACCCATGCTCAGGGTACTTTGTCTGGCAAAGCAGCTGCCAACGCGGCCTCTTCCCTCGGCTCAATGGCATCAGTGACTCCTTCCCTAGCCCCACCATGTCTTCCTGAGGAGTCCCTTGAACTGTTTGACCACAGTGTTGGGTACATGCTCCAGGAGGATGCCCAGCGTTTAGAAGGCTCTGATGATGATACTGAGCTAGATGAAGCCAGTAACGTGAGCACGGACAGAGGAGGTGCCCAAGAAGGACAGCAATCTGGCAGTCATGTTCCCCCTGCTGCAGCATACTGCCAGGTTTGATCCAGTGATGAAGAGGGAGGGGATGATGAGGTCACTGACTAGGGATGAGCCGAACACCCCCCTGTTCGGTTCGCACCAGAACATGCGAACAGGAAAAAAGTTCGTTCGAACATGCGAACACCGTTAAAGTCTATGGGACACGAACATGAATAATCAAAAGTGCTAATTTTAAAGGCTTATATGCAAGTTATTGTCATAAAAAGTGTTTGGGGACCTGGGTCCTGCCCCAGGGGACATGGATCAATGCAAAAAAAAGTTTTAAAAACGGCCGTTTTTTCAGGAGCAGTGATTTTAATAATGCTTAAAGTCAAACAATAAAAGTGTAATATCCCTTTAAATTTCGTACCTGGGGGGTGTCTATAGTATGCCTGTAAAGGGGCGCATGTTTCCTGTGTTTAGAACAGTCTGACAGCAAAATGACATTTTGAAGGAAAAAACTCATTTAAAACTACCCGCGGCTATTGCATTGCCGACAATACACATAGAAGTTCATTGATAAAAACGGCATGGGAATTCCCCAAAGGGGAACCCCGAACCAAAATTTAAAAAAAAAAATGACGTGGGAGTCCTCCTAAATTCCATACCAGGCCCTTCAGGTCTGGTATGGATATTAAGGGGAACCCCGGCCAAAAAAAAAAAAAAAATGGCGTGGGGTCCCCCCAAAAATCCATACCAGACCCTTATCTGAGCACGCAACCTGGCAGGCCACAGGAAAAGAGGGGGGGACGAGAGTGCGGCCCCCCCTCCCTCCTGAACCGTACCAGGCCACATGCCCTCAACATTGGGAGGGTGCTTTGGGGTAGCCCCCCAAAACACCTTGTCCCCATGTTGATGAGGACAAGGGCCTCATCCCCACAACCCTGGCCGGTGGTTGTGGGGGTCTGCGGGCGGGGGCTTATCGGAATCTGGAAGCCCCCTTTAACAAGGTGACCCCCAGATCCCGGCCCCCCCCCTGTGTGAAATAGTAAGGGGGTACATAAGTACCCCTACCATTTCACGAAAAAAGTGTCAAAAATGTTAAAAATGACAAGAGACAGTTTTTGACAATTCCTTTATTTAAATGCTTCTTCTTTCTTCTATCTTCCTTCATCTTCTGGTTCTTCTGGTTCTTCTGGCTCTTCTGGTTCTTCCTCCGGCGTTCTCGTCCAGCATCTCCTCCGCTGCGTCTTCTGTCTTCTTTTCCTCGGGCCGCTCCGCCACCATGGCATGGGGGGAGGCTCCCGCTCTTCTCTTCTTCTTTTCTTCTCTTCTTCTCTTCTTCATTTTCTTCTCCGGGCCGCTCCGCAATCCATGCTGGCATGGAGGGAGGCTCCCTCTGTGTGACGGCGCTCCTCGTCTGACAGTTCTTAAATAACGGGGGGCGGGGCCACCTGGTGACCCCGCCCCCCTCTGACGCACGGTGACTTGACGGGACTTCCCTGTGGCATTCCCCGTGACGTCACAGGGAAGTCCCGTCAAGTCACCGTGCGTCAGAGGGAGGCGAGGTCACCGGGTGGCCCCGCCCCCCCGTTATTTAAGAACTGTCAGACGAGGAGCGCCGTCACACAGCGGGAGCCTCCCTCCATGCCAGCATGGATTGCGGAGCGGCCCGGAGAAGAAAATGAAGAAGAGAAGAAGAGAAGAAAAGAAGAAGAGAAGAGCGGGAGCCTCCCCCCCATGCCATGGGTGCGGAGCGGCCCGAGGAGAAGAAGATAGAAGACGCCGCGGAGGAGATGCTGGACGAGAACGCCGGAGGAAGAACCAGAAGAGCCAGAAGAACCAGAAGATGAAGGAAGATAGAAGAAAGAAGAAGCATTTAAATAAAGGAATTGTCAAAAACGGTCTCTTGTCATTTTTAACATTTTTGACACTTTTTTCGTGAAATGGTAGGGGTACTTATGTACCCCCTTACTATTTCACACAGGGGGGGGGCCGGGATCTGGGGGTCACCTTGTTAAAGGGGGCTTCCAGATTCCGATAAGCCCCCGCCCGCAGACCCCCACAACCACCGGCCAGGGTTGTGGGGATGAGGCCCTTGTCCTCATCAACATGGGGACAAGGTGTTTTGGGGGGCTACCCCAAAGCACCCTCCCAATGTTGAGGGCATGTGGCCTGGTACGGTTCAGGAGGGAGGGGGGGCCGCACTCTCGTCCCCCCCTCTTTTCCTGCGGCCTGCCAGGTTGCGTGCTCGGATAAGGGTCTGGTATGGATTTTTGGGGGGACCCCACGCCGTTTTATTTTTTTTTTTGGCGCGGGGTTCCCCTTAAAATCCATACCAGACCTGAAGGGTCTGGTATGGAATTTAGGGGGAACCCCACGTCATTTTTTTTTTTTAATTTTGGCCGGGGTTCCCCTTTGGGGAATTCCCATGCCATTTTTATCAATGAACTTCTATGTGTATTGTCGGCAATGCAATAGCCGCGGGTAGTTTTAAATGAGTTTTTTCCTTCAAAATGTCATTTTGCTGTCAGACTGTTCTAAACACAGGAAACATGCGCCCCTTTACAGGCACACTATAGACACCCCCCAGGTACGAAATTTAAAGGGATATTACACTTTTATTGATTGACTTTAAGCATTATTAAAATCACTGCTCCTGAAAAAACGTCCGTTTTTAAAACTTTTTTTTGCATTGATCCATGTCCCCTGGGGCAGGACCCAGGTCCCCAAACACTTTTTATGACAATAACTTGCATATTAGCCTTTAAAATTAGCACATTTGATTTCTCCCATAGACTTTTAAAGGGTGTTCCGCGGCATTCGAATTTGCCGCGAACACCCCAAATTGTTCGCAGTTCGGTGAACTTGCGAACAGCCAATGTTCGAGTCGAACATGAGTTCGACTCGAACTCGAAGCTCATCCCTATCACTGACTTAACGTGGGTGCCTGATAGGAGAGAGGAGGAGGAGGAGGCACATCACCAACGAGGCAGGATGCCCTCCAGGGGCCAGCCTAATGGCAGCACACTAAGTGCATCACACCGCAAAGCTCCGCATGTGCAGGGCGCTGCTGTCTCTGCGCGTTATTCCAAAAGCTCTTTGGTGTGGGCCTTTTTTGAGACGAGTCCATCAGATCGCACCGCTGCTATTTGCAACATATGTCTCAAGCATATCTCGCGTGGCCAAAACATCTCCCGCTTGGGCACCACATGCTTGACCAGACATATATTGACTTACCATGCAGTTAGTTGGCAAGCGTATCTAAAAGACCCACACCAAAGAACAAAGAGGACCTCTCCTTGCTCCTCGTCAGCTGAGATCTCCAACCCCACTATACCTTCAGTCCTCTCTGAGACCTGCACTGAGAGGAATGAAGGTGTAGAATTAGGTGTGTCACAGCCAAGTACTTGTGGGCAATCTGCTTTCGTTACACCGATGTCAGATTGTACCAGGCAAATTTCCCTGCAGCAGCTGCTGCACCGCCAAAAGAAGTTCGCTCCCAGCCATCCACATGCCCAGCGGTTGAATGCTAGCTTGGCAAAATTGCTAGCACTTCCACTGCTACCTTTTCAGTTGGTAGACTCTGCCCCTTTCCATGAGTTTGTGGAATGTGCAGTTCCTCAGTGGCAGGTACCCAAACGCCACTTTTTCTCACGGAAGGCGATTCCGGCTCTCTACCGGCATGTGGAAGGCAATGTCCATGCCTCGCTGGACAGGGCGGCCAGCGGTAAGGTGGATATTACCGCTGACTCGTGGTCCAGCAGGCATGGACAGGGACGTTACCTAAGTTTCACGGCGCATTGGGTGACTCTGCTGGCAGCTGGGAAGGATGCAGGACAAGGTGCATTAGTGTTGGAGGTTGTTCCGCCACCACGCCTCCAAAATGCCACTACTAATAATTCTGACACACCTCTCTCCTCCACCCCCTCCTCTTCTTCTTCCTCCATGGCCTTTTCCTGTGCTTTGTCCTCGGAACCAGCAGTGCTCCGTAGGCGTTCAAGGGGCTACGCAAGTATGCAGGCCAAAAGATGCCATGCGGTGCTTGAGCTGGTGTGCTTGGGAGATAGGAGCCACACTGGGGCAGAGGTTCTGTCAGCTCTGCAGGGGCAGGTTCAGAGGTGGTTGACGCCACGCCAACTTAAGGCAGGAATGGTGGTTTGCGACAATGGCACCAACCTCCTCTCTGCCCTCCGACAGGGACAACTGACTCATGTGCCCTGTTTGGCTCACGTCCTTAACTTGGTGGTGCAGCGGTTCTTGGGCAGGTACCCGGGCTTACAGGATGTCCTGAGGCAGGCCAGGAAAGTCTGTGTGCATTTCCGCCAGTCATATAATGCCAGTACTTGGCTGGCAGACCTCCAAAAGGAATTTAACCTGCCCAAGAACCGCCTAATCTGTGACATGCCCAACAGGTGGAACTCAACGTTGGCCATGCTGCAGCGGCTGCACACGCAGCAGAGGGCCATCAATGAGTACCTGTGCGACTATGGCACCAGGACAGGGTCAGGGGAGCTTGTTTTTTTTTTCCCCATGCCAGTGGGCCATGATCAGGGATGCATGCACTGTCCTGTCACCATTTGAGGATGCCACGAGGATGCCACGAGGATGGTGAGCAGTGACAGTGCATGCATCAGTGACACTGTCCCCCTTGTCCACCTGTTGGAGCACACACTGCATGGAATAATGGACAGGGCACTTGAGGCAGAACAGAGGCAGGAAGAGGAGGGCTTCCTTAGCTCTCAAGGCCCCCTTTATCTAGATAATGTTCCTGCGAGCCCGCCGATTACACAGGAATAGGACAAGGCCTGGCACTCAGCATCAGCAGCAGTCTTTAAGGGATCATTTACAGTCCCAAGAAACACATGGACTTGTACGTTGTTGGGAGGAGGTGGCTGCGGATCATGTCATCCTTAGTGACCCAGAGGACTCCAGACCAAATGCCTCAGCAAACCTACGCTGCATGGCCTCCCTGATCCTGCAAAGCCTGCGGAAGGATCCTCATATTCGTGGTATCAAGGAGAAGGAACAATACTGGCTGGCAACCCTCCTTGATCCACGTTACAAGGGAAGGTTGCGGACCTTATCTTGCCATCACAGAAGGAGCAGAGGATGAAACTTCTTCGGTAGGCCTTGCAGAAAGGTCTGTGCAACGCGTTCCCAGAGACTGGGAGGTTACAAACACCTGTTTCTGGACAACGTGTTGCTGAGGCTTCGGTCAGTCAAAGAAGGAGCAGTGGAGAAGGTGGCCGTCTCACACAGGAAGAGGAGGAGGAGGATTGTGTCAGTATGGAGGTGGAGCCTGGCACTCGGCATCAGCAGCAGTCTTTAAGGGATCATTTACAGTCCCAAGAAATACATGGACTTGTACGTGGCTGGGAGGAGGTGGCTGCAGATCATGTCAACCTTAGTAAACTAGGGGACTCCGGACCGAATGCCTCAGCAAACCTACGTTGAATGGCCTCCCTGATCCTGCAAAGCCTGCGGAAGGATCCTCATATTCGTGGTATCAAGGAGAAGAAACAATACTGGCTGGCAACCCTCCTTGATCCACGTTACAAGGGTAAGGTTGCGGACCTTATCTTGCCGTTGCAGAGGGAGCAGAGGATGAAACATCTTCGGGAGGCCTTGCAGAAAGGTCTGTGCAACGTGTTCCCAGAGACTGGGAGGTTACAAACTCCTGTTTCTGGACAACGTGTTGCTGAGGCTTCGGTTAGTCAAAGAAGGAGTGGTGGAGAAGGTGGCCGTCTGACCAATGCGTTCAGACAATTTTTTAGTCCGCAGCCCCAAGGTATGATCGGTTCCAGCAACCATCGCCAGCGTCTGTTTTACATGGTGCAGGAATACCTAGGGGCAAGATATGACTTGGACACCTTTCCCACCGAAAATCCTCTGGGTTACTGGGTCTTGAGGATGGATCACTGGCCAGAGCTTGCACAGTATGCAATTGAGCATCACAGGGTGCGTCTGTCCACCGACTTGGTCGATCGACTGACCTTCATAAATATGAATCAGTCTTGGATCACCACCAGCTACCAAGCACCTGATGCTGATGTAACCGAATACATTTTTTTGAAATGTCAGATCCCTTTAAAGACTGCCTATGCTGATGCTGAGTGACTATCCTGTTATACTGAGTAATTATCCTCTTCCTACTCAATGATCATGATGATAGCTTGTAAGAACATTTTTGGTTCTGGGCGCCGCCAGTCCCGCCACCAGTGCTTAAGGCCCAATTTTTCAGCCCCTGTTTAACAGGGGCATGTAATTACAATTTTTCACGCAATTCTTTGCAGCAGGGCTAGTTCCTGCGCTCCAACTAGAGTATCTGTGAGGGGTTGCAGTGTTGTGGCACCAGCACCAGTGCCTAGGGCCCAATTTTTCAGCCCCTGTTTAACAGGGGCGTGTAATTACAATTTTTGATGCAATCCTTTGCAGCAGGGCTAGTTCCTGCGCTCCAACTAGAGTATCTTTGAGGTGTTGCAGTGTTGTGGCACCAGCACCAGTGCCTAAGGCCCAATTTTTCAGCCCCTGTTCAACAGGGGCATGTAATTAGAATTCTTGATCTAATATTTCACAGCAGGGCCCGTTTCTGCGCCCACCAAGAGTATCTGTGAGGACTTACAGTGTTGTGGCACCAGCACCACCACCACCACCAAAGGCCCAATTTTTCTGCCCCTGTTCAACAGGGGCATGTAATTACAATTCTTGATCTAATATTTCACAGCAGGGCCTGTTTCTGCGCCCACCAAGGGTATCTGTGAGGACTTACAGTGTTGTGGCACCACCACCACCACCAAAGGCCCAATTTTTCTGCCCCTGTTCAACAGGGGCATGTAATAACAATTCTTGATCTAATATTTCATAGCAGGGCCCATTTCTGCGCCCACCAAGAGTGTCTGTGAGGACTTACAGTGTTGTGGCACCAGCACCACCACCAAAGGCCCAATTTTTCTGCCCCTGTTCAACAGGGGCATGTAATTACAATTCTTGATCTAATATTTCACAGCAGGGCCCGTTTCTGTGTCCACCAAGAGTATCTGTGAGGACTTACAGTGTTATGGCACCAGCACCACCACCACCACCACCAAAGGCCCAATTTTTCTGCCCCTGTTCAACAGGGGCATGTAATTACAATTTTTGATCTAATTTTTCACAGCAGGGCCCGTTTCTGCACCCAACAAGAGTATCTGTGAGGACTTACAGTGTTGTGGCACCAGCACCACCACCAAAGGCCCAATTTTTCTGCCCCTGATCAACAGGGGCATGTAATTACAATTCTTGATATATCACAGCAGGGCCCTGTGAGGGCTTACAGTGTTGTGGCTACAACAACAACCTAAGGCCCAAATTTCTGCTGAGTTTATAGGGCAGGCCCCTACTTTCAAACATCCAACTTACAAACGACTCCTACTTGCAAACGGAAGGAGACAACAGGAAGTGAGATGAAATCTACCCCTAGGAAGGGAAATTCTCTCCTGTAAGAGTTAATATGGGAAAAACTTTTCTCCTTTCCACTGATGCTTTATCACCAATCCTTGTTTCACAAAAACCCCCAAATTTTCAAAAAACATTTGTCATTGGGACAAAAAGTAAGGTGAAATCTTCTGAAGAGGAGCACAGACAGCAAAACAAATGTCACAGGGGTGATAACCCTTCCCTATGTTTTCCAAAAAGCTTAAAATAGATTTTTTGGCTGGAGCTAAACACTTTAAAAATGTACCAGTTCAAAATTACAAACAGATTCTACTTAACAACAAACCTACAGTCCCTGTCTTGTTTGCACCGCCTGTATACTGCTGTTCAGAGTACAGAGCCTGTATACTGCTGTTCAGAGTATATAGGGCCTGGGGGCCCCACACCTTTCCTTGTTCAATTTGGGTGCGGGGTTCCCCTTAATATCAAGACCCAAAGGGCCTGATAATGGACTGGGGGGTACCCATGCCGTTTGTCTCACTGATTTTCATCCATATTGCCAGGACCCGACATTACATTAAAGCCGCAAGCAGTTTTAAATGACTTTTTTTCCTTTAAAAATTACATTTTGTGCAGGGACTGTTCTAAGCACGGGAAACACGCGCCACTTTACAGGCATACTATAGACACCCCCAGGTACGATATTTAATGGAATATTTCCCTTTTTTTTTTTTACTTCAAGCATCATTAAAATCACTGCTCCCGAAAAAACTGCCTTTTTAAAAGTTTTTTTTGCATTAATACATGTCCCCTGGGGCAGGACCCGGGTCCCCAAACCCTTTTTAGGACAATACCATGCAAATTAGCCTTTAAAATGAGCACTTTTGATTTCGAACGTTTGAGTCCCATAGACGTCAATGGGGGTTCTTACGTTCGTGCGAATTTTCGGTCCGTACGCAGGTTCTGGTGCGAACCGAACCGGGGGGGGTGTTCGGCTCATCCCTATTCCTAATATAACGCCATACAACTTCCACACTGCAGGCTTTTCGTATTAGACCTCCAGCCGTGTCACACCACCCCAGAGACAAAACCATTCCCGCAGTGCCACCATTACCATCATTCAGTTAACCCGTGTTAACTGAATACACTGTGGGCCCATACCACCGATGGGTCCCCCACACTTCCATCTCATAGGTTACTTGCCACCATCAAAGACCACCACCGCCACTGCTAACAAGGGTAACCACTTACCCTTGGGAGCCCCCGCACACTCTCAAAGCCCACTGTATCCCTACAGTCCCAGAGACCAAAAATCAATGCCCACTGCTGACAGTTGAACCCCATCCCTTCTGAGATACAGCCCAACGTCAATTCGCTATGGCGGATCACCAAGCCCCCATTCCGAACCACGAAACAGCTCACCATCTTATTAACCTTAATGCGGGCTTTATTTAGTTTATCCACCGACCTCGCCAGTCGCCAATTCGTCCTGGCTACAATGTCTGACCAGACGATCAACATGTCAGGGAAGGTCGTCCGGATCCGAAGGAAATCAAATTCAATGTCCTTAATAAGCACCCCAATGCACAACCCCCAAAATCGTTCCCCCCTCAATGTGGAAAACCAAAACGTCCGGAGGCCTGTCCAGCAAGGCAATGCACCTCTGGCAGAACCGTAAAGAGCCCCAAGTCCCAGTTACTCACCGGGCCGGACATCCAGACTGATCTGCCATTGTAGTCCGTCAAGAAGGTATCCCACACCCTCAAATCCTTGCGATGCTCCCTGGTAATTCAAATGAAATGAGTGGGGGATCGGACCCCCGCAGTTGCTGCTGACAGCCGTTGGCAAAACAACCCGGCCATGGGAATAATGCGGCATGCAAAGTTCAACTTTCCTAATAAAGATTGCAGCTGCCTCAGCTGAATCTTCCGTAGCCCCAGAATCCCCTGAATCTCCAACTTCAGTGTACCCAACTTCACCTCTGGTAATCGACACTCCATAGCTTCAGAGTCAATGACAATGCCCAAAAAGCTAAGAGCGGTGGTCGGGCCCTCTGTCTTGTCCTCTGCCAATGGGATCCCAAATGCGTCCGCCATGTGTTGCAGTGTGGATAGCAACACTGCACACACGGTAGACGACCGTGGACCCACACAAAGAAAATCATCCAGGTAATGAATTATGGAATTCGGCCCGGAAACGTCCCTAACCACCCATTCTACAAAGGAGCTGAATGTTTCGAACAATGTGCACGAAATGGAGGAACCAATGGACAAGCACCGATCAACATAAAATTCCCCTTGCCAACAGCACCCCAAAAGCCAAAAGCTGTCCGGATGAACCGGGAGCAAGCGGAAAGCCGGTCTGATATCTGCTTTTGCCATCAGTGCCCCCTTACCACAGCGATGAACCCAGCCCACTGCCGCATCAAAGGACGTGTATGAGCCTAAACTTGGTGGGCTCCTTTTTGGGCACCACTCCTAAAGGGCAAATCACCAACTCTTCCATAGGCCGATCACTGAAAGGCCCCACCATGCAGCCTAGCGCCACTTCCCTACCCAATTTTTTCCCCACTACCCTGGGATGGAGCAAAGCCGAACACAAATTCTTAGATGCCGGCAGGATGGCCGATCAAGAGCAAGGGATAAAGAAACCCTCGGCAAATCCCTCCCTCATCAGCCTAGCGGCCTCCCGATCAGGATACCTATTTAGAAAAATTTGCATCCTTTCCACCCTCACCCTTTTGTTGCTAAAATCCCAGCCTCATCCCTTGCCTTTTTTGAAACAGCGTGAGACGGGATGGGATCCCCTGCAGCCGGAGCACTCGAGTTTAAAACGACATGCTCCCCCAAACTTGCAGGTTCCCTCATTGTACTGCCAGCAGACACCTCATTTTTTGGAGGCCGGCTGTCCTGGAAAAAACTGATTTGGGGCCCTCGCCGACGACATCAGCTTCATCCAGAGGCTAATGACCTTGTGATCCTATCTTAGGGACGACGGACGGCCCTGCGCTGTCTGAACTGTTCGTCATACCGCCGCCAGGCCGAACCTCTGTAGACTCTGTAAGCTTCCCCCACCACGTCTGTGTAACAGAAAAGTGCCAAACAGTGTTTGGGGTTCTTTTCGCTTATCACGCTTTCCATAATGGCAAACGCCTGCAGCCAATTTGTGAACATGCGCGGGATCAAACTGTATCTCAGTTTTTCCTCATCCTCCTTCTTGCTATCATCTTGTTTAACCCTGTCCAAATTAAACTTCTCCAGGGGCAATAGCGAAAATATCTCCACGTACTCACCCTTCACTATCTTGTCTCTCCATGCGAGAGCCTAACGGGCCCTCAAAACAGACTTATACCTCGCATTTTTGCTGCATCTGCAATGTGAACAACATCTGTCCTGCCCCCACTTTCCTGCGATGTACCAGATTTTTCCCCCTCCAGAGCCGTTGGCAGCCCAGGAGCCGTGGACCAAGTCAAAGCCGCGGCGCTATGAAGCTCCATGATAACTGCTAAAGGGTAGGTGACTGACCCAGGGGCCCCTTGCAGCCGATGGAGATCCGCCACTCTGCGGCACCCATGCCGCCGCCCGGTCCCTACCACAAACTGTTGTACCAAGCCCTGTAATCCCTCCAGTAAAGCTTGAAGACGCGTGTCAGACCCCCCTGGGGTGGATATCGATTCTGCCGTCCGGGGGGGCCCCCACTGCGGCCACAAGGGGCTGTGTCACCCATTGTGTGCCCCTTGAACCCCCTGCAACCATTACAGTATTCCCGACAACCCCTGCATAGTGTTAGGCTTATACATAGAAGACAGACATCGTGACTTACCAGGCTGACTAGGGGAGGGCGTCCCCGCCGCCATCACTCTCGAATCCACTGTTGCCTGACTCTCCTGGGCATCCTCCACTTCTGACCCAGACAGCTCCCCTTCTGATCGTTCGCCCGACGGCTCCTGGACCTCCTGATCGCTTACCGCTGGGGACACCAGTCTGGACACCATGCTGACCTGTCTCTGCTGGCCCTATCTCCTGACGTTGGCTCCGCCCCCCGTTGTTCCTTTTGTGTGTCTTGTGCACTGGCCACTGCTGGCGTGTCCCTGTGGATGGCGCCATTTTGCCCTCGCAGCCCAGCGGTGTGAAGCTCCGCCGGCTGAGGCCGGAGAGGGCCCGGCGGCCGTGGCAGTTTGTCTCCATCGCTGGGACCTCCCCCTGGCTGTGACATCCAGCAAGGGGGTGTCAGTCAGTCTATGCTGACCCGGCCGCGCGGGCGGGGGTAATGTGCGCGCTGAAGTCCCGTCCACGAAGCTCCGCCGGTGACAAGGATTCCGCCCGGCTCAGCTAAAACTGGCTGACGTTTTGCTGGGGGACCAGACGGGTCCCGGTCCGGGGGGCTCCTGCTGTGGCGCGAAGCTCTGGGGGAGGCTCCTGGAGAAAAACGCTCCAGAGGCCGTGACCTCCGAGCGCGCGGGAAGTCCTCCCCCTTGCTGCCGACCCTGATGCCTGCTCAGAAAAGAGGGGGGCCAATTGGCTCTGCAGCCATTCAGGGCCCTTGGAGGCGGCAGCCGTCCGCAGCTGAGCCAAAAGCCGATCGATGTCCACCATCGCTGAGCAGGGAGAGGAGCTGCAAACTGTTCCTCTGACAAGATACCCTGCAGTGATGCCTGTGTCACCCCCCTTGCTCCTTAAATAAACTAAACCCCACCTATTCCACTTTCTCCTCCAATCATTAAACCCCCACCTTTTCTCTATTTTGTTAACCCATGCTGTTCCCTTATCACCTTGTCATGCCAGCCCTCTGCTAGTTCTTTTCATTCCCTCGCTCCAGGCCTCTCTTTATTGGGGGTTATTATCTAAAGCTCCGTTCACACTTTTCCTGTGTCCGGTGCCCTAAAGTTTCATTGAACCCACACCCAAACAGTGAAATCAGTCTGTATATGCAGTAAAGCATGCTTGTGGAACCTAAGGGGTTAATCCTCTGCAGTGTGCAAAAAGATTGTTTGATTCTGTCTTCTCTGATCCCCCCCCTTCTTCCACACTCCCCAATCCATCTCCTGGTAGTACAGAGCCTTGGGGGCGCTCTGCACATGCTCAGTTTGGTGTGTATTGCTTGAGAGTTTTTTTTTTTTCTTGGGAGGGTGCATGTGATTGGCACAGGGCCAATCAGCACTGTCCAGACAGAGGGTCAGGGATTATGCAGCCTCATAGGACAGTCAGAGTAGAATAAAACTCCTCCTACAAGCTTTAACCAGACACTGATAGAGGTCACAAGACTGCTATATACTGCTGATGAGAAAAGGTATTTAGCAGTTTATATTTACTAAAATTTTACTAAAATAATTGCATTCCCATGTTCTGTGTACTATGGGAGCAGTGGCTGCCTATAATGCAGGTCACAGGGGTGCCGCCCCCCATCAATGCGTCCAGCCCCCTAATCTACATGCGGGGTGCCGGACACATGTATTCCAATGGGTTTTTTTTTTGAAGCACGTGATTAGAGCCTGAGGCTCTAATAGGCTTGAAAAAAGGGTGGGCATGGGGTGCAGAGCACTGTGCCCGAGCACACCGATTTGTGTAACAATAGCAAATGAATATTCACTATTGTCTTACTGATTCCCCTCCTGGCCAATCAGGAAGAGGGTCCTGAGACCCGTAACCCGATTGGCTGAATGGGGAGGCAATCTGATTGGCCGCCTAGGAGGAGGAGGGAGAAGACGCACGGCGTGATGCCTGGGAGGAGGAAACGCAGAGGAAGCTATCGCCCGATGCCCAGAAGAGCGCTGTCTGCAACTTAGATGGGGTAAGTGCGGGGCCGACCTATTGGGGGGGGGGGGGGGGTGGGAGGCGCGGGTGACCACCAGCCACCACTGTGTGGGAGACCAGATATAGTAAATGCAGAGTCCTGGTTTTAGTTACACTTTAATGTGCATTGCAAGAACTTCCAATGCACCAGCAGGGGCAGGCACACATTGGCTTCTCAGTAAAAAACGCACGTTTACTGGCGGTGGGAGTCCAGGATGTAGATGTTGGCCCTGGATGATGCCTGAATAAAGACAGTGCCATCCTTGTTTAGAGAAAAGTTGATGAAAGCATTGTTGGGTGGGGAAGGGAGTAGACTGTGATCTCTGTATCTGGAAATGTTACACCTACACATTATTAGGCATCATGCATGCACTTAACATAAAACATACAGTATATCTGATACTATGTGCACGATAGGGCCCACTTTAAAGTGATTGTAAAGGCTGAAGGTTTTTTACCATCATGCATTCTATGCTTGAAGGTTAAAAAAAAAACCTTCTGTGTGCAGCAGCCCCTCTACTACTTACGTGAATCCCCTCTTGATTCCAGCAATGTGCACGAGAGTCTCTGCTGTCCCAGGACCCCCTCTCCTCATTGGCTAAGACAGCAGTGGCAGCCATTGGCTGCCACTGCTGTCAGTCACAGCCAGTGAGCCAATGAGGAGAGAGCGGGTAGCGGGTCTGAGAGCCTCGGCTCTACTGGTCTTATGGACGCACAGAGCAGGGCTCGAGAGTGAGCACCCAGCAGTAGGGATGAGCTTCGAGTTCGAGTCGAACTCATGTTCGACTCGAACATTGGCTGTTCGCAAATTCGAATGCCGCGGAACACCCTTTAAAAGTCTATGGGAGAAATCAAAAGTGCTAATTTTAAAGGCTAATATGCAAGTTATTGTCATAAAAAGTGTTTGGGGACCTGGGTCCTGCCCCAGGGGACATGGATCAATGCAAAAAAAAGTTTTAAAAATGGCCGTTTTTTCAGGAGCAGTGATTTTAATAATGCTTAAAGTCAAACAATAAAAGTGTAATATCCCTTTAAATTTCATACCTGGGGGGTGTCTATAGTATGCCTATAAAGGGGCGCATGTTTCCTGTGTTTAGAACAGTCTGACAGCAAAATGACATTTTGAAGGAAAAAACTCATTTAAAACTACCCGCGGCTATTGCATTGCCGACAATACACATAGAAGTTCATTGATAAAAACGGCATGGGAATTCCCCAAAGGGGAACCCCGAACCAAAATTAAAAAAAAAAAATGACGTGGGAGTCCCCCTAAATTCCATACCAGGCCCTTCAGGTCTGGTATGGATATTAAGGGGAACCCCGGCCAAAATTTAAAAAAAAAAAATGACGTGGGGTTCCCCCTAAATTCCATACCAGACCCTTCAGGTCTGGTATGGATTTTAAGGGGAACCCCGTGCCAAAAAAAAAAAAAAAACGGCGTGGGGTCCCCCCAAAAATCCATACCAGACCCTTATCCGAGCACGCAACCTGGCAGGCCGCAGGAAAAGAGGGGGGGACGAGAGTGCGGCCCCTCCCCTCCTGAACCATACCAGGCCACATGCCCTCAACATTGGGAGGGTGCTTTGGGGTAGCCCCCCAAAACACCTTGTCCCCATGTTGATGAGGACAAGGGCCTCATCCCCACAACCCTGGCCGGTGGTTGTGGGGGTCTGCGGGCGGGGGGCTTATCGGAATCTGGAAGCCCCCTTTAACAAGGGGACCCCCAGATCCCGGCCCCCCCCCTGTGTGAAATGGTAAGGGGGTACAAAAGTACCCCTACCATTTCACTAAAAAACTGTCAAAAATGTTAAAAATGACAAGAGACAGTTTTTGACAATTCCTTTATTTAAATACTTCTTCTTTCTTCTATCTTCCTTCATCTTCTGGTTCTTCTGGTTCTTCTGGCTCTTCTGGTTCTTCCTCCGGCGTTCTCGTCCAGCATCTCCTCCGTGGCGTCTTCTATCTTCTTCTCCTCGGGCCGCTCCGCACCCATGGCATGGGGGGAGGCTCCCGCTCTTCTCTTCTTCTTCTCTTCTTCTTTTCTTCTCTTCTTCATTTTCTTCTCCGGGCCGCTCCTCACACATGCTAGCATGGCGGGAGGCTCCCGCTGTGTGACGGTGCTCCTCGTCTGACAGTTCTTAAATAACGGGGGGCGGGGCCACCCGGTGACCCCGCCCCCCTCTGACGCACGGTGACTTGACGGGACTTCCCCGTGACGTCACGGGGAATGCCACAGGGAAGTCCCGTCATGTCCCGTGCGTCAGAGGGGGGCGGGGTCACCGGGTGGCCCCGCCCCCCGTTATTTAAGAACTGTCAGACGAGGAGCGCCGTCACACAGCGGGAGCCTCCCTTCATGCCAGCATGGATGCGGAACGGCCCGGAGAAGAAAATGAAGAAGAGAAGAAGAGAAGAAGAGAAGAAGATGAAGAAGAAGAGAAGAGCGGGAGCCTCCCCCCATGCCATGTGTGCGGAGCGGCCCGAGGAGAAGAAGATAGAAGACGCCACAGAGGAGATGCTGGACGAGAACGCCGGAGGAAGAACCAGAAGAGCCAGAAGAACCAGAAGATGAAGGAAGATAGAAGAAAGAAGAAGTATTTAAATAAAGGAATTGTCAAAAACTGTCTCTTGTCATTTTTAACATTTTTGACAGTTTTTTAGTGAAATGGTAGGGGTACTTTTGTACCCCCTTACCATTTCACACAGGGGGGGGGCCGGGATCTGGGGGTCCCCTTATTAAAGGGGGCTTCCAGATTCCGATAAGCCCCCCGCCCGCAGACCCCCACAACCACCGGCCAGGGTTGTGGGGATGAGGCCCTTGTCCTCATCAACATGGGGACAAGGTGTTTTGGGGGGCTACCCCAAAGCACCCTCCCAATGTTGAGGGCATGTGGCCTGGTACGGTTCAGGAGGGGGGGGGCCGCACTCTCGTCCCCCCCTCTTTTCCTGCGGCCTGCCAGGTTGCGTGCTCGGATAAGGGTCTGGTATGGATTTTTGGGGGGACCCCACGCCGTTTTTTTTTTTTTTTTGGCGCGGGGTTCCCCTTAAAATCCATACCAGACCTGAAGGGTCTGGTATGGAATTTAGGGGGAACCCCACGTCATTTTTTTTTTTTAATTTTGGCCGGGGTTCCCCTTAATATCCATACCAGACCTGAAGGGCCTGGTATGGAATTTAGGGGGACTCCCACGTCATTTTTTTTTTTTTATTTTGGTTCGGGGTTTCCCTTTGGGGAATTCCCATGCCGTTTTTATCAATGAACTTCTATGTGTATTGTCGGCAATGCAATAGCCGCGGGTAGTTTTAAATGAGTTTTTTCCTTCAAAATGTCATTTTGCTGTCAGACTGTTCTAAACACAGGAAACATGCGCCCCTTTATAGGCATACTATAGACACCCCCCAGGTACGAAATTTAAAAGGATATTACACTTTTATTGTTTGACTTTAAGCATTATTAAAATCACTGCTCCTGAAAAAACGGCCGTTTTTAAAACTTTTTTTTGCATTGATCCATGTCCCCTGGGGCAGGACCCAGGTCCCCAAACACTTTTTATGACAATAACTTGCATATTAGCCTTTAAAATTAGCACTTTTGATTATTCATGTTCGTGTCCCATAGACTTTAACGGTGTTCGCGTGTTCGAACAAACTTTTTTCCTGTTCGCATGTTCTGGTGCGAACCGAACAGGGGGGTGTTCGGCTCATCCCTACCCAGCAGTACCCCTGTAGCAAGCGGCTTGCTACTGCGGGCACTGGTCAAGGGGGAGGAGCTCCAGCGGGGGACTTGAGAAGAAGAGGAGGATCCGGGCTGCTCCGTGCAAAACCACTGCACAGAGCAGGTAAGTCTAACATGTTTGTTTTTTTAAAGCCAAACCTTTAATACTACTTTAAGCAACTTTGGAAGACCATAAGGCTTGCGTTGTTTCTGTCAATGTTTTAGAGAACTTTTATTAATTTTTCAGATGGAAAGACGGGATACCAAGTCATCCGATCTTGGGCTCCTGTAAACAAATGTAACATCGCTGGTTCCGTGACTACGACTCACATCAATTTATGGATGGGTATAAGTTGCTGTGATGGAGATGGCTGTACCCCATCAATACCAGCTAGTAAGTAAATCTACCCTTTCTACTCCATTGTCATGGTACAGAACAAGGATATTTCCATTGGATATTTCCTTATTTCCTTATCAATCACTTGAGTTCTGGGTACTGGCTAAATCCACAATGACATCTTGTAGATCCCCATGAAGAAAAAAAAATGTGTGTGTGTGTGTGTATATATATATATATATATATATATATATATATATCTCAATCGCTATTGAACAGCTTTGGGATGAGTTGGAACATTGATAGCGAGCCAGGTCTTCTCATGCAACATCAGTACCTGACCTCACAAAAACTCTTTTGCCTGAATTGGCACGAAATTCACTGGCACACTCCAAAATTGTGTGGAAAATCTTCCTAGAAGGAGTGGAGGCTGTAACAGCTAGAGATGAGCCGAATATACACTATATTGTCAAAAGTATTGGGATGCCTGCCTTTACACGGACATATGAACTTTAATGGCATCCCAGTCATAGTCCGTAGGGTTCAATATTGAGTTGGCCCACCCTTTGCAGCTTAAAATAGCTTCATCTTTTCTGGGAAGGCTGTCCACAAGGTTTAGGAGTGTGTCTATGGGAATATTTGACCATTCTTCCAGAAGCACATTTGTGAGGTCAGGCACTGATGTGGATGAGAAGGCCTGGCTCAGAGTCTCCTCTCTAATTGATTCCAAAGGTGTTCTATCAGGTTGAGGTCAGGACTCTGTGCAGGCCAGTCAAGTTCCTCCACCCCAAACTCGCTTATCCATGTCTTTATGGGCCTTGCTTTGTGCACTGGTCCAAATTATTTGGTGGAGGGGGGATTATGGTGTGGGGTTGTTTTTCTGACCCCAAAGCACCTTGTCCCCACGTTAATGGGGACAAGGGCCTCATCCCCACAACCCTTGCCCGGTGGTTGTGGGGGTATGCAGGCGGGGGGCTTATTGAAAACTGGAAGCCCCCTTTAACAAGGGGACCCCCAGATCAGTGTTGCCAACCTACCAGACTGAAATTCACAGACACGAAACTGAAAATTTACTGGCAGAGCAAAGTTTTTACTGGCATTTTGTAAAAGTTACAGAATTAGTTTTCAGTGCAAATCTTAGTACTTAAGCTACAAACAAGTACAATATGCAGTTAGTACAGTGGTTTAGGACAGATATTAAGTTAAAAAAAAACATATTTCTTACGTTATTTTAGATATAGTAAGGGCGGGTTATTAAAACCCATCAGATTTTGTCACATATCTCACCACTGGAGATATTTCCCCTTAATTTCTGTTCCATAGCCACCACAGAAAGTGAGGGGAAATCCCAGGTAGACACCAGAATCACAAGAATTTATGTCCCCAATTCTAAAGACCTCCTGTCTCCATCCCTCCTTCATCTCCTGTCTCCATCCCTCCTTCACCCCATGTCTCCTTCATCTCCTGTCTCCATCCCTCCCTCCATCACCTCCTGTCTCCATACCACCCTCTTTTGCAGGTCCCTCCAACCTCTTCACCCTCCATCACTTCCATCCATCCCTTCTTTTATCTTTCCACAACTCCATCCTTTTATCTTTTGCTCCATTCCTCCCTCCATCATACTGTCCATCCAACAATCCTCGTGCCTTATATCCCTCCACCTTTTCTATCCTCCTTCACTTCCATCCCTCTATTATTCTGTCTCTCCCTCTTTCTTTCCATAACTCCATCCCTCCACCCTTTGCTCCATCACTCCATTTCTCTGTCTCGCTCACATCCCTCCATGCCTTGCTCTATCCCATCATCCATCTCTCTGTCACCCAATCTATACCTCCATTCTTTAGGGCTCTTTCACACAGTAATGTCCGTTTTCACGGACTCCGCTTGCACAGCAGAGATCGATCCGTTGATCCCCGCTGAGCCGGCAGATGCCACTTACGTCTCCACTGACTGTGCAGAGATGGGCCTGTCAGATCTCCGCTCTCCTCTATGGGGGGATCGGATGAAAATGGATCAGCCTGTCCGTTTCCCCCCGATCCGATCCGCCAGACGGATGGAGAATAGGTTTTCCATCTGTCTGAATTTGGTGGAGCGGATCAGATGTCAGCGGGCATGTCATCTCTGATATCCGTCGCTCCATAGAGATGCATGGAGCGTGCGTTCAGGTCCACCTGAAAAACTGACAGGCGGATCTGAACGGTCCCCATGTGTGAAAGGGGCCTAACTTACTCCTCACGGTTTCCATCTCTCTGTCCATCCACCTCCCCCATTTCTCCACTACTCTGTCTTTCCGTTATAAACAGATAAAAATAGTCCAGTGCGCTTCCACACCAAATTTTCCTCACTACTTACTAAAAAATCAATGAATAATAAACACCTTAAGACCATCAAGCACAATAAATAATCAAATATATAAATGATCATAGATTTTAAAAACACACTATACAAAACCAGCCAGCATGCTGGGATTTGTAGTGCCACACAGCCTGACACATGAGGTGGTCATGCAGGAGAGGAGGCTGTGCCTGGTGAGCAGGTAATGGGTAGGGACAGGGAGGTGTAATAGAGATTTGGGGGAGATCTCAGAAAACATGCTCCCTTTAGAAGCAAAGCAGTTCACTTCACACGCAAAAACTATCGAGTGTAACAGCATGAGACAGGAGCCTGCTACACAGAGCCCATCCTCTCCCCTCTCCCCCTCCTCACTAAGATAAGCCACCGACAGGACTGTCTGCATGTTGCTCAGATAGCTTACCTTAGGCTAAGCTCCATCCTCCACTGCAGACTGTCTCCACTCCTCCCCATCCTCCTCCTCCCAGCATTTCCTTTGAGGAACTCAAATACGCGTGCTGGGAAAAGGGGAGGGTACAAGTAGCTTTACTTACTCAGAGTCAGGTAGATCATCGGGAGACTCTCGGTCTCCGCTGGCTCCAGCCAGGAACTGCACATGCGCAGTCGAGCCGAGAGCGTCACTGGCTGAAAGCAAATATTTTTCACTGGCAGGCTTCTCTCTTTACAGGCTTTAGCGGGCACTGAAAAATTGCCCAGTTTTTATGGGCTGCCCGTAAAAACACAGGCGGTTGGCAACACTGCCCCAGATCCCGGCCTCCCCCCATGTGAATTGGTAATGGGGTACACTGTACCCCTACCATTTCACAAAAAAAAGTGTCAAAAATGGTAAAATAGACAAGAGACAGCTTGGGACAAGTCCTCTATTAAAAAAATAAAAATGTCCCGCGGTGTAAATTCACGCCGCCCGAAGGACCAAAAAAAACAAAAACAAAGGGGGTTTGCGGCACTTTAAATGAGAATTATGTGACTATAATCTCCATCCCTATTAATGAGAAAAAAAGGGTGTTTTGGAACTTTGAATGAGGAGTGCATGAAAGGACTCAGGGACATGACCACGTAATATAGATGTGTTTATTTGTATAAAACACCCAGCAGAGCATGCGATTTAAAGTACACACATAATAGTAAACATGTAAAAAGCATGATGCAAGAAACTATAAAACATAGTAAAACGACTTATTCCTCGCATTGCTAGAAAATCCTCTCACGAGTGGAAACATTAAAACCGAGGTGGGTCCTAAAGTAGAATCATGTCAATCTGTGTATGGCTGACACGTTTCATGGCTTAATTGCCAATCTTAGGGGCGGATGCATAATAAAGTTAAATCTGCAGAGGGACATAAATATAGTGTGTAAATTCGGACATACCACCCAAAGACTAGAATACACTGTCATGGAGATGAACGTACTCCATCTCCAAACAACTTACTTATTGAAAGCATGCGGAGGTGTGTGTGAGTTAGAACACATGGGTCACCGGGTAGTTTACAAACCGAGAGCTGAAGTGGGGCCAGTGGGAAACAGCGACCATGGACGGGTTCCCAGGTAAGTGTGTGACCGCCTGGTAGGTGGAAAAGGGAAGGGCTCCAATCTAAATTACAAAATGAGTGACATTAGTACCCAAGTGGGTTGACTAGGGATAAGCACAAACTTCCAACCCAAATGAAAAGATGGGTGGAGGGGAAATACCTTTGTTGTCATGGGGAGACATGAAGCCCGGCAAATGAGGGTGTAATACAGGCAGGAAAGGATTGCAATCGATGGCCTGTTTTCCAACCAGCCTGACTAGCATCACGCTGGCACAACATGAGGGAGGAGGTCCAGATCAAGGTGGCCGAGGCCGCTCATTTGGGACTGGACGAAACTCCCTATTGGCTAGCCAGGATGACGTAACTCATCCCGACACACCAATGCCCACAGGCGTCGGATATGTAAGGCGGCTGCGTGGCACCGATACGCTGAGGAAAAACCCACCCATCTCCTCACACCCAAACTGAGTGACCAATGGAGGAGAGGGGAGGGCACCTGAGAGCATCGCAGCTCCCGGAAATGCAGGCAATGGCAGCCCCGTGGTCCCTCAGAACACACCACAGCAAATGCCGCAACGAAGCAAGTGAAAGGTAGTATGGAGGTAAAAAATAAATATATAAAATTTAAAAATTGCCCAAATGTGCAGGAACACAGTACCAAGGTGTAAACCAGAGCGGATAAAAAACAATCCAAAGAGAGTCGCAACCTAACCTAGAGTCCGTCATGCACCCTCCATCCCTGAGCAAGAAACAAAGGGGGTTTGCGGGACTTTAAATGAGAATTTTGTGAGTGCATGAAAGGACTCAAGGATATGATTACGTAATACAGATGTGTTTATTTGTATAAAACACCCAGCAGAGCATGCGATTTAAAGTACATATATAATAGTAGGCATACATAATAGTAAACATGTAAAAAGCATGATGCAAGAAACCATAACACATAGTAAAAGGCCTTTTTCCTCGCATTGCTAGAAAATCCTCTCACAAGTGGAAACATTAAAACTGAGGTGGGTCCTAAAGTAGAATCATGTTGCATCTGTGTACGTCCGACGCGTTTCATTTGATTAGAATGCGCCGAAACGTCCCTCCTGATTGGGGTACATTTTGGAGGTACAGCTGCAGGGATTTCTAAGCCCCGGACCCTTTAAGCGGCTATACCGGGGCTCAGAACGGGAGATCGCCACAATCCAGGTCAGCGGGACTGGGGGGGGGGGTGAGGAGGGGGTCCTGTTTAAGTTCACCTTACAGATTTTTCTGTAAAGGTGCACTTACCCTTTAAAGACTTACTCTAAGTTAAGCCACAGTAAAGCAGAAAGTAAGTATATAATTAAGGGGGGTCTTTACACGACCCTTACAGTTACAATGCAATTCAAGGCAAGAAGGGCCCTGCTGATGAAAGCTTACAATCTACAGGGATGGGGAAGTGATACAAAAATTAATAACTGTGTGGGGATGAGTTTTTTCAAGAAAATAAGATCCGGTTGCTACAGTATCTGAGCAGAGCCACTGTTTTTAATCATGGGGCCCCGTACAGCTTACTTGACAGCCCCCCTCCCCCCATGAAAATATTAAAATGATATCTTCACTAATAATACATGAAAATCATTATTAGTGGACACAAACATTGAATTCTGTCTGGAATCCAAAATTCTCCCCAAACAATATTGCACAATTCCCCCAACTCCCAGTTCAAATCCCCCCTCCCAGCACTAATCTTTGCCCCAAATCCCAGCTCAAATCCCATCCCATTCCCCTCCTAGCACAAATTCCTCACCCCCAAAAAAACAAACAAAATCGACCCATTAGCACATATCTTCTTTCTTCCTAAACCTTCTATCCTAGCACAAATCTTCTTCTCCAAATCCCTCATGTCAGCACAAATCCCTCCTATTAGCCCCTATTCCTTCACCCCCTCCTGGCACAAAATCCCCCCCATCTCCTCTCCTAGCAAAAATCTTCTTTCTCCAATCACCCTCCTAGGACAAATTCCCACAAATCCTCCCTCCTAGCATATTCCCCTCTTCCTTCCTCCCTACCCAAATCCCCCAACCCCCTCCTAGCACAAACGTACCCCCCTTCTAGCTTAAACTCCCCCCTGTCAGAAGAAGCCCTCGTTCCGGTCCGGTCGTTTCTCACGCATTCCCTGCGGAACGACGTTCCGGCGCATGCGCGTTCGCGGCTCGGCACTACGGCGCTCGCGCACGCGCATTGGTGCACACCCAACGTGATTCCCTGGGCGGCCTATAAAAGGCACTCAGAGAATCACACAAGTTGCTGGTTTGTCTCAGCTTCCTGTGTTACCTGAACTTGTGTCCTGTATCTCTGCTTGATTACCCATTGTGACCCGGATTTGCCCTTGGACTTCTCTTTGCCTCTCTCCTGGACTTGACCTCGACCTGTTTATCGGATTCCCACCTATCTCCTGTGTTTGACCCTCGGCTTGCTACCTGGACTGTCTCCTGTCTCCTAGCCTGACCCTATTGCTTGTACCTGGATTCTCTTCTCTTGTCTCCCTACCTTGCAGATCCTGCAGTGCCATAGCACCACCCCGGTGTTTGATCCCCAGCCTGGTTCTGGACTTCCCGCCTGTGGTCTTCAGCTGCACCTTACTTACTAAGTACCTGCACAGCGGCTCTTCTACGTCAAGGCTCCACAAGCAAGTCTTCCGCAGTCCATTGGGGAGCCTGTGCCTCTTCGTGCCGTTCTCCCCCTGTACCATCTCCAGGGGGCGAGCTGCGCTTAGTCGCAAGGGCAAAACCGCTCTCGGCATCTCGGCCTCGGTGAGTACAATTAGTGACAGTACAAACCAGCCATGTCAGAGGCTGACAGAGCGCGTTCCCCACTGGAGATCCTGTGTCAGCAGGTCTCGGCTCTCACTGAGGCTGTCCAGAAATTGCAAGACGGCTACGCCCAAATCGACGGCCGCTTTCAACAACTTTCCGGACCATCTCCAGCTTCTGCCGCTGCTTCTGTACCTCCCAGTGGAGGTTCCTCTTCTCAGTTACCAACCAATCCCACTGTGGTCATGGCCGCTCCAGAGCCCAGGGTTCCCACACCAGAGCGATTCTCCGGCAATCGTAAAAAGTTCAGGGCTTTTAAAAATGCTTGCTCCCTGTATTTGGCCCTGCAACCCAGGACCTTTTCATCGGATGTGGTAAAAGTTGGCTTCATCATTTCTCTCTTGGCAGATGAACCACAAGCCTGGGCTCATAGCCTAATGGAACAGAGGAATCCCATACTGAATTCTGTAGACACCTTCTTCGAAGGTATGGCGCAACTTTATGACGATCCCCAGCGCACGGCCACGGCCGAAGCCTTATTGCATAATCTAAGCCAAGGACGAAGACCAGTAGAGGACTACATTGTAGAGTTTCGTAAGTGCTCAGCTGATACTGGCTGAAATGAACCTGCCCTTAAATACCAGTTCCGTCAAGGCCTGTCTGAAGCATTGAAGGATGAGCTGGCCAGGATCGAGACCCCTGATTCCCTGGAAGACCTCATCCAAATCACCACGAAACTGGATCGTCGCATGCGTGAGCGACGTGCAGAGCGCTTCCAGACTCCTCGCCCTACCTGGATGATGCCTAAACCGACTCCTATCCATCCACCTTACACGGCTCCACCAGTCCCTACCACTTCCGAAGCTGAGCCCATGCAGCTTGGTCTAGTCCGTGCCCCACTCACTTCAGAGGAGAGATTACGTAGGCGCCAGGGCAATCTGTGCCTTTATTGTGGGGGTTCTGGACATTTCCTCCGTTCCTGTCCCGTGAGACCCAGTAAGTCCTACCTACGGTCTGCTATTAACCAACAAGTTTCCGGGTCTTCTCAACCTTATGTTACTCTTTTTGTTTCTTTACAGCTTCCGGAAAAGGAGGTTCGCCTACCCGCTATAGTTGACTCCGGAGCGTGTAGCTGTTTTTTGGATGCCTCACTAGCCGCAAGCTTGTGCGTTCCTTTAACCACTAAGAACCAAAGACTACAGATCCACCTAGCCGATGGGTCCCTGCCTCGTTCTGGACCTGTCACTCAGGAAACCAGACCCATCCTCACCACTACTGATACAGGCCACCAAGAATACCTGCGCTTTGATATCATCGCTTCTCCAATGTTCCCCATTATCTTGGGACTCCCATGGCTCCAAGCCCATGAACCACAGATTGATTGGAACAAGAAAGAAGTCTCTTTTTCTTCTCAATACTGCTCCAGACATTGCCTTCTCCCGTCTCCAGCCTCTGTTTCTACCATTGCAACCATATCCGATAATCTCCAACATGTACCCACAAGCTATCTGGAATTCAAAGATGTGTTTGATAAACAACAGGCTGACTGTCTACCACCCCATCGGCCTTATGACTGCCCCATAGATCTTTTGCCGGGCGCTGAAATCCCCTTCGGTCGCATCTTTCCTTTGTCTGAAACAGAATTAAAGACTCTCAAAACATACATTGATGAAAATCTTGAGAAAGGGTTCATTCGCTCCTCCTCATCACCGGCCGGAGCTGGTATTTTCTTTGTAGAGAAAAAAGATGGATCCCTCCGACCTTGCATTGATTACAGGGAATTAAATAAAATCACCGTCAAGAATCGGTACCCGCTTCCTCTCATCCCAGAACTATTTCAACGTTTCAGATCCACCCGCATCTTTTCCAAACTAGATTTGCGTGGCGCATACAATCTTATCCGAATCCGAGCGGGCGATGAATGGAAGACCGCCTTTAGATCCAGGTTTGGACACTATGAATACCTGGTAATGCCATTTGGACTTTGCAATGCCCCAGCCACGTTCCAACACCTTGTGAACGATATCTTTTGCGAATATCTTGACAACTTCCTAGTAGTCTACCTAGATGACATTCTCATCTTCTCAGCTACCATAGAGCTTCATCGGGCACATGTCAAACTGGTTCTTTCGATCCTCAGGAAACACAAACTATACCTTAAGGCAGAGAAATGCGAATTCGAAAAGACTACAGTGCAGTTTCTAGGATTCATAATCTCAATTGACGGCGTTGCAATGGACCCCCAGAAGGTCAAAGCAATCCAAGAGTGGCCAGCTCCTGTAGATAGAAAAGGGGTACAACGGTTCTTAGGTTTTTCAAATTTTTACCGAAGATTTATTGTAGGATTCTCGGCCATCGTAGCCCCCATCACTCAACTTACACGTCAGCATAATCGTTTTCATTGGTCTCTGGAGGCTCAGGAAGCATTCTTAAAATTAAAAGCACTGTTCTCCTCAGCACCAGTCCTACGACACCCGGATCCAGCCTTGCCTTTCATTCTGGAAGTCGATGCCTCGGAGACAGCTACTGGTGCCATCCTCTGCATCCCGTGGCTTTTGCATCCCGGAAACTAAGCATCCCTGAAAGAAATTATGATGTAGGCGATAGAGAATTATTGGCCATCAAATTCGCCTTGGAGGAGTGGAGGTATCTGCTTGAAGGGGCGTCCAATCCTATCTTGATATTTACTGACCACAAAAACCTGGAATACCTGCGAACAGCTAAACGGCTAAGACCCAGGCAAGCCCGATGGGCCCTCTTCTTTTCCCAGTTTAACTTCCATATTTCTTATAGACCCGGATCAAAGAATGGAAAAGCGGATGCACTTTCAAGGATGTTTCATGAAACTTCTCAGGTAACAGAGCCAAGTACCATCCTGTCTCCGCAGAATTTCCTCCTAGTTACTCAAGGGGACCTAATGTCCGCAATCAAATCCGCATCCGCTCAATGCTCTAAACACCACGTATCTTCTATGGAAAAACACAATGATCTGTTTTGGTCTCATGGAAAAATCTTTGTTCCGCTGGAATCTAGGCTCCTAACCTTACAGTCCTTTCACAACCACAAGCTAGCAGGCCATTTTCGGTCACAAAAGACCATGGAGCTGATCTCACGTTTCTTCTGGTGGCCAGGCTGGAGACAGGACTGCAAGAACTATGTGTCATCCTGCATCCCCTGCCAGCGCAGCAAGGGCTCAAATACGAAGTCGTGGGGCCTGCTTAAACCCTTGTCCATCCCTGAACGCCCGTGGGCAGAAATCTCCATGGACTTTATTGTAGATTTGCCTCCATCAGGGGGGTTCACGACTATCTTTGTCGTAATTGATCGACTTTCAAAGATGGCACACTTCCTGCCCATGGTGGGTACTCCCTCTGCCTCTGCTACTGCCAACATGTTTTTTAAGGAAATTGTCAGGCTTCATGGTACCCTGGTGAGCATCACCTCTGACAGAGGGGCTCAATTCACTTCAAAATTCTGGAAAGAATTATGCAAGACCTTGGAAATAAAGATTTGTCTATCCTCCGCTTATCATCCTCAAAGTAACGGCCAGACGGAGAGGACAAATCAAACCCTGGAGCAATACCTCCGATGCTTCTGTTCCGATTCCCAGGATGAATGGTCCTCCCTCTTGCCATACGCAGAATTTGCATATAATAACTCCATCCATTCCGCTACCAACCAGACACCCTTCTAGTCTAATTTTGGATTCCACCCTTCCTTTCTTCCAGTTTCCATTCCTGAATTATCGGTCCCTGCCGTGCAGGACCGAGTAAGTTCCATCCAGTCAAATTTCCAAAGGATCAAAGCAGCAATGCAAAAGGCTCAGGATGACTACCAAAAATACTACAACAGGGGAAGGAAAGAGAACCCGGCTTTTAAAGTAGGCGAAGAGGTATGGCTATCAACTATTCACCTCAGACTGCCAATTCCCTCTCGGAAACTGGGGCCAAAGTTTATAGGTCCTTTCAAAATAAAAAGGGTAATCAACCCAGTAGCCTTTGAACTAGCTTTACCTGATGCGTACAAGGTGCATCCAGTCTTCCATGCATCTCTCTTAAAACCTATTGTTCCCAGCCCTTTTTCGGACAGAGAGAGACCTCCACCACCACCGGTCCTAATCGACGGAGAAGACGAGTTTGAGGTGGAAAAAATCCTAAATTGCAGAAAAAATGGTAGACAACTTCAGTACTTGATTAAATGGAAGGGGTATCCTCCTGAGGATAACTCCTGGGAACCAGCCAGGAATCTACATGCTCCACAGCTTCTCCAGGCATTTCACCGGGAACATCCAGAACTAATGTCAACCTTGGGTGTCCAGAGGCCACCCCTCAGGGGGGGGCACTGTCAGAAGAAGCCCTCGTTCCGGTCCGGCCGTTTCTCACGCATTCCCTGCGGAACGACGTTCCGGCACATGCGCGTTCGCGGCTCGGCGCTACGGCGCTCGCGCACGCGCATTGGTGCACACCCAACGTGATTCCCTGGGCGGCCTATAAAAGGCACTCAGAGAATCACACAAGTTGCTGGTTTGTCTCAGCTTCCTGTGTTACCTGAACTTGTGTCCTGTATCTCTGCTTGATTACCCGTTGTGACCCGGATATGCCCTTGGACTTCTCTTTGCCTCTCTCCTGGACTTGACCTCGGCCTGTTTATCGGATTCCCACCTATCTGATGTGTTTGACCCTCGGCTGTCTCCTGTCTCCTAGCCTGACCCTATTGCTTGTACCTGGATTCTCTTCTCTTGTCTCCCTACCTTGCAGATCCTGCAGTGCCATAGCACCACCCCGGTGTTTGATCCCCAGCCTGGTTCTGGACTTCCCGCCTGTGGTCTTCAGCTGCACCTTACTTACTAAGTACCTGCACAGCGGCTCTTCTACGTCAAGGCTCCACAAGCAAGTCTTCCGCAGTCCATTGGGGAGCCTGTGCCTCTTCATGCCGTTCTCCCACTGTACCATCTCCAGGGGGCGATCTGCGCTTAGTCGCAAGGGCAAAACCGCTCTCGGCATCTCGGCCTCGGTGAGTACAATTAGTGACACCCCCCCACCCTCCTCCTAGCACAAACACCCCCCCTCATTCTTCCTTCTAGCACATATCACCCTTCACCAAATCTCCATTACACTTCCCAGCACAGATATTCACCCAGTCAGTGCAAAGCTAGGAGGAGATGCGCTGTGTTGTGCTCTTGCCTCATGTCAGAAGAGAGCTCATCTACACATTAGATGAGAAAGGCTTGCTCTTAGATAGCACTGAACTGTACACACACACCACCCCTATCTCCTCCCGGCAGCAGAAAATAAGGATGGGGGAGGTGTGTGTGTGTACAGCATACCTTTCAACCGTACCGAATTCGCCGAGACCATCCCGGGATTTGATGTAAGTCCCGGCATCCTGGCGAATCAAAGCAACGTCCCAGAGTGGAGCCCAATGCAAGGACAAGTCACGGCACTTGGCTCCATTAACTTCCCTGACAGGGATGCGCTGGTGCAGGCACCAGCAGGGATTTTTTTCAGCTGGCGCTGCTCACTTCTTCCTGCCAGAGCAGGCACCTTCATAAGCCTGTGATCAATCAGGAATGTCGGCGCTGGCGGCTCCACCCCCTGTGCCGGGACTCTGCAACCCAGGGGCGTACTGACCACATCGGGCACTGGGCCAGTAGGGAGAGTGTGTAGGGAGAGTGTAGTGGCAGCCTATACGGGGAGTGGGACAGTGAATGCCAACAGGTGTGGGCAGGACGACCACACCCGGCTCAAGGATGGCGCGGGCAAGGTGAGCAGCGAGGGCAGCAAGAAATGAATGGCCCTGGAGAGAGAAGAGCTCTGAGGACCTCCCAGGACTGGAGAAGAGGCTGACCGGAGCCGGAGAACAAGTGGGAGGTGTAGGCAGCCAGGGACAGCTGTATCTCACAGCAAACAGATCCTCTGGAAGGAGCAGAGAACCTCCGTAACCTCCTGTCCTCACCCAGCTACAAGAAAGGTCCCTGACCACTGCTAGCATGGAAGGTACTGTACCAGGCATCACACACATCTTCCCACAGACAGGTTTTGTTTAACCACTGCCCCTCACACTGGCAAGAGTTTGGCCACACATTTTGCCGATACGTTTGCCACAAGTCGTCCATTACCTCAAGTGTCTCTTATTCAAAAGTTCAAAAGTTGGGCGGTATGGTACAGTCCAATGCAATCTAAAGCCCCATACACACGATAGGACTTTGTACAAACTTTCCCTTGGATTTTTGTACAAAGGGCGTTGCCCAAAAGTTTGTCTTGCATACAGACGACAGGACTTTTCCAGCCAACTTTCACCATATCACGTGGTTTTTTTCAGCTCTTTACCACCACCCTTTGGTCAACTTCTGTATTGTTGTCTGATATTGTGTCAATCTCGCCACTTTTATTGGCGAGATTGACATCTTGTGAGCCCGGCACTGTGTTTGGTATGAATCCCGAGGGGGAACGCCGCGCCAAATTTTAAATAAAAAACCGGCATGGGTTCCCCTCCAGGGGCATACCAGGCCCTTAGGTCTGGTATGGATATTAAGGGGAACCCCCTACGCCGAAAAAAACAGCGTGGGGGTCCCCCCCAAATCCATACCAGACCCTTATCCGAGCACGCAGCCCGGCCGGTCAGGAAAGGGGGTGGGGACGAGCGAGCGCCCCCCCCTCCTGAGCCATACCAGGCCGCATGCCCTCAACATGGGGGGGTGGGTGCTTTGGAGGAGGGGGGCGCCCTGCGGGCCCCCCCACCCCAAAGCACCTTGGCCGTTGGTTGTCAGGGTCTGTGGGCGAGGGGCTTATCGGAATCCAGGAGCCCCCTTCAATAAGGGGGCCCCCAGATCCCGGCCCCCCACCCTATGTGAATGAGTATGGGGTACAGCGTACCCCTACCCATTCACCTAGGGAAAAAAGTGTCAATAAATAAAACACACTACACAGGTTTTTAAATTAATTTATTAGGCAGCTCCGGGGTCTTCTTCCGACTTCGGGGGTCTTCTTCCGACTTCAGGGGTCCTCTTCCAAATTCGGGGGTCCTCTTCCGACTTCGGGGATCTCTCCGGCGTCTTCTCCCGGTGTCCGGATCTTCTGCCGGCTCCACCGCTATCTTCTGCCGCTCTTTTGCAAGCGGTGGCCCGGACTTCTGGATCGTCTTCTTCCCTCTTCTCTTCCAGAGATGTTGACAGGACGCTCTCTCCAGCTGGAATGCTCTCTGATTCCGATAAGTCCCTCGCCCGTAGACCCCGACAACCAACGGCCAGGGTTGTCGGGAAGAGGCCCTTGTCCTCATCAACATGGGGACAAGGTGCTTTGGGGTGGGGGGCCCGCAGGGCGACCCCCTTCCCCAAAGCACCCACCCCCCCATGTTGAGGGCATGCGGCCTGGTACGGCTCAGGAGGGGGGGCGCTCGCTCGTCCCCACCCCCCTTTCCTGACCGGCCGGGCTGCGTGCTCAGATAAGGGTCTGGTATGGATTTGGGGGGGACCCCACGCCGATTTTTCGGCGTAGGGGGTTCCCCTTAAAATCCATACCAGACCGATGGGCCTGGTATTCCCCCAGAGGGGAATTCCCTCTCATGCCTGCCGCAGTAGGAAAATGTGTTTTTCCTATTGCAGCCAGCACGAGATGTACAGTACACTGTCGCCGAGAACCAGCGCGATGGGATCGCGCTGGAAATATTCTTGCGGCTGCGTGCTGTAGTTTGTACAAAAGTCAGACGGCTTTGTGTACACACGATCGGACTTTGCTCCATCGGACTTTTGTTGCCGGAAAGTTTGTCCGTTCGCACAGCCAACAAAGGTCCGATGGAAACAGAAAAAGTTTGTCCGATGGAGCGTACACACGGTCGGATGTTGCTCCAAAACAGCTAATTTGCATGTTTGTTGTCAAAAAGTCCGATCGTGTGTACGGCCCTTAAGAGTGATCCTGTCTCATGTACTGTATAGATGAGCGCTCTTCTGATACGAGGCGAGAACACAACACAGCGCATCTCCTCCTGGCTGTTTATTCTCTGCCTCTTCTTCTCTCAGTGCTCCAGCCTCCCGTCTCCTTGTCCCGGTCCTAAGTGCAGGCTGGGGTGGTCGGGGGAAGGCGCTCAGAGGGCGTCGGCCAGACACAACATCCAAAGTAGCCCTGGGGGGCAGAACTAAAATCGGGCACAGCCCACCCCACCACCCCCCTAAATTCGGCCATGTGTGTCTCTCACCCATCAGCTGAAAGCCGGTGGGAGGGAGAGGGGGAGAAACCGTCTTTCAGATGCTGCAGAGAGCAACACAGGACATTGTTCTGTCATCGTTCAATTCTCTGCTCCACCGATCCTCCTGCTGTCCGGGCTCCCCCTGTGTGCCCCCTACAGGAGGTACCCCCCTATCAACAACTATATATGAGGACTACAAAACATCTCCCTCTATGTCATGGAGAAGAGGCGATGTAGAGGTGTTCTGTAGTCCCATTCTAGAATAACAACAGTGCTACTCCATTAACTGTGGTGAGTAAACCTGTAGTACACCTTAGGTTTATTTATATGTGTATGTTTGTATATTTCAACAGCAACATCTATAAGTGCAGTATCAAATGGTGTACAATGCAAAACATGTATATCTTTGGACAACAGCTTCTGTGAGACTAACACCACCATGAACTGCACCGGACAAAATACCCAGTGTGTGAGCTATGCACGGACAGCCACATATGGTAATTTCATATAACACCTTACCTATTGCATGATGCAAATGTGTCTTTTCCTAGTATATTGACCTCAGACATCACTCAGCCCCTACCTTCCCATGTGACAGTGTTGGTGCTTGGTGATTGGCCCAGTGCTGTCACATAGAGGTGGGCAGAGTCCTGAACCTTGTGTAAGCTCCAACCAGAATTAACTTCAAGCTTACACAGGACCACAGGAGAACTTGACCGTTGAGCGTTTCCTAAGCAGAACAAATGATATACACTATATTACCAAAAGTATTGGGACACCTGCCTTTACACGCACATGAACTTTAATGGCATCCCAGTCTTAGTCCGTAGGGTTCAATATTCAGTTGGCCCACCCTTTGCAGCTATAACAGCTTTAACTCTTCTGAGAAGGCTGTCCACAAGGTTTAGGAGTGTGTCTATGGGAATGTTTGGTCAGGGGCTGATGTTAGATGAGAAGGCCTGGCTTGCAGTCTCTGCTCCAATTCATCCCAAAGGTGTTCTATCGGGTTGAGGTCAGGACTCTGTGCAGGCCAGTCAAGTTCCTCCACAACAAACTCGCTCATCCGTGTCTTCATGGACCTCGCTTTGTGCACTGGTCCAAATCATTTGGTGGAGGTGGGATTATGGTGCGGGGTTGTTTTTCAGGGGTGGGGCTTGGCCCCTTAGTTCCAGTGAAAGGAACTCTAATGCCCTGTACACACGGTCGGACATTGATCGGACATTCCGACAACAAAATCCTAGGATTTTTTCCGACGAATGTTGGCTCAAACTTGTCTTGCATACACATGGTCACACAAAGTTGTCGGAAAATCCGATCATTCTGAAAGCGGTGACGTAAAACACGTACATCGGGACTATAAACGGGGCAGTAGCCAATAGCTTTCATCTCTTTATTTATTCCTAGCATGCGTGGCACTTTGTGCGTCGGATTTGTGTACACACGATTGGAATTTCCGACCAAGGATTATGTTGTCGGAAAAATTTTATAGCCTGCTCTCAAACTTTGTGTGTCGGAAAATCCGATGGAAAATGTGTGATGGAGCCAACACACGGTCGGAATTTCTGACAACAAGGTCCTATCACACATTTTCCTTCGGAAAATCCGACCGTGTGTACAGGGCATTAAGGCGTCAGCATACCAAGATATTTTGGACAATTTCATACTCCCAACTTTGTGGGAACAGTTTGGGGATGGCCCCTTCCTGTTTCAACATGGCTGCACACCAGTGGACAAAGCAAGGTCCATAAAGACATGGATGAGCAAGTTTGGGGTGGAGAAATTTGACTGACCTCAACCCAATTAAACACCTTTGAGATGAATTTGAGCGAAGACTGTGAGCCAGGCCTTCTCATCTAACATCTGTGCCTGACCTCACAAATTTGCTTCTGGAAGAATGATCAAACATTCCCATAGACACACTCCTAAACCTTGTGGAAGGCCTTCCCAGAAGAGTTGAAGCTGTTATAGCTGCAAAGGGTGGGCCAACTCAATATTGAACCCCACAGAGGTGGCTCTAGGCTTTGTGAGGCCTTAGGCAAAACTTACACATGAGGCCCCACGGACTGGGAGGCTCCGTGATGAGGCCGCTATTCCTCAGGCTGCGGGCAGTATCTGATTTGTCCGTCAGCTCCTAAGCCACAGAGTCCCAGTGGGGGTAGGCGGAGCCGCCGGCGTCAACTTCAGTGATTGAGAACAGGCAAATTAGGCGGCCGCGAGGCCCCTGTGAGTGCGAGGCCTTAGGCGACCGCCTAATTTGCCTAATTAGAGAGCCGCCTCTGGAACCCCATGTCCGTGTAAAGGCAGAGGTCCCAATACTTTTGACAATATAGTGTATATTCGGCTCAACCCCAGCTGTTACAGCCTCCACTCCTTCTAGGAAGATTTTCCACACAATTTTGGAGTGTGCCAGTGGATATCCATCCATCCCCATACCATCCTGGCTCCATCCACCCCACCCCAATCCCGGCTCCATCTATCCCCTGATCCAATCCCAGCTCCATCCATCCCCCCATACCATCCCAGCTCCATCCACCCCACCCCCATCCCATCCCGGCTCTATCCATCCCACCCCAATCCCATCCTGGCTCCATCCATCCCCCGATCCAATCCCAGCTCCATCCATCCTCCGATCCAATCCTGGCTCCATCCACCCCACCCCAATCCCACCCCGGCTCCATCCATCCCACCCCAATCCCATCCCGGGTCCATCCATCCCCCGATCCAATCCCAGCTCTATCCATCCCCCCATACCATCCCGGCTCCATCCACCCCACCCCAATCCCATCCCAGGTCCATCCATCCCCCGATCCAATCCCAGCTCCATCCATCCCCCCATACCATCCTGGCTCCATCCACCCCAATCCCATCCCAGCTCCATCCATCCCATCCCGGCTCTATCCATCCCCCGATCTAATCCCAGCTCCATCCATCCCCCATACCATCCCAGCTCCATTCACCCCAATCCCATCCCGGCTCCATCCATTCCCCTGATCCAATATGATTCCCATCCCATCCCCCCATACCATGCCAACTCCATCCACCCCCCATACCATCCCAGCTCCATCCACCCCACCCAATCCAATCCTGGCTCCATCCATCCTCCCGATCCTATCCCGGCTCCATCCATTCCCCCAATCCCATCCTGGCTCCATCCATTTCCCCTGATCCCATCCCGGCTCCATCCACCCCCCAATCCAATCCTAGCTCCATCCATTCCCCTGATCTCATCCCGGCTCCATCCATTCCCCCAATCCCATCCATTCCCCCCAACCCATCCTGGCTCCATCCATCCCCCCAAACCATCCCGGCTCCATCCATCCCCCGAACCCATCCTGGCTCCATCCATCCCCTGATTCCATCCCGGCTCCCTCCATCCCCCCATTCCATCCCAGCTCCCTCCATCCCCTCGATCCCATCCTGGATTCCTCCATCCCCCCAATCCTTTCCCGGCTCCATCTACCACCCCGATCCCATCCCAGCTCTATCCATCCACCGATCCCATTCTGGCTTCATCCATTCCCCCAATCCCATTTCAGCTCTATCCCCCCAGAACATATCTTCTCCCCTCCCAAAGCCCCCCTAGCACATATCCTCCCCCCAATCAAACAGATGCTGTCTGCCACAAAGGGGGTGGCATCCATTTGATGGGCACAGTGGCTGCATTTGATGGAACAGTGGCTGCACTTCATGGGCACAGTGGCTGCATTTGATGGGCACAGTGCCTGAATTTGATGGGCACAGTGGCTGCTTTTGATGGGCACAGTGGCTGCTTTTGATGGGCACAGTGGCTGCATTTGATGGGCACAATGGCTGCATTTGATGGGCACAGTGGCTGCATTTGATGGGCACAGTGGCTGCACTTGATGGAACAGTGACTGCATTTTATGGGCACAGTGGCTGCAATTGATGGCACAGTGGCTGCATTTGAGGGCACTGTGGCTGCATTTAATGGGGACAGTGGCTGCATTTGATGGCACAGTGGGTGCACTTGATGGAACAGTGGCTGCATTTGATGGGCACAGTGGGAGCACTTCATGGGCACAGTGGGTGCACTTCATGGGCACAGTGGTTGCATTTCTAGCCTTGGGCTAGCCCAAGGCATTTCTAGCCTTTCTAGCCTTGGGCTAGCCCAAGGCACTCTAGCCTTGGGCTACGTTTCCATTAGTGCAACTCCAAAGCTGTGCGATTTAGAGTGCGACTTTGAGTGCAGCTTTGATCCAACTTTACACTCTGGATCAAAATTGTATCAAAAGGTTTCATCAAAGTAGTGCAAGCCCCTTCTCAAAGTCGCTGATTTTCAAAGGTGCATAGATGGGAACGTGTGCCAATGAAATCAATGGGCTGTGACTTGTGATGCGACTTTATGTGTCAAAAGTCACATGACAAGTCGCACTAGTGGAAACTCTTAAACTCATTACTCACATGTAGCTCCCTCAGCTAGGCATGTGCCACACCATGCACACAGTGCCCATCACAGTGCCATGCAGGAACAACCACGTGGTTGTACACTGTAGAAAATCTGCAGCATGTTGCATTGTAATCTATCTTACAGTTTCTAACAAACAGAATATACTTCCAATGCCTGCCCTCCCCTCTCTCAGGAGAAACTGCTGGCCAAAACAAGGTTATGAAGACAGGAGGAGATCTGTGAAGGATAGGAGAGATGTGGGCAGGGCTGGGTAGGTCTAGGCATGTCTGTCCATAAAGGAGAGGCAAGATGGGGGCGGGGCAGGGCTGGGCAAGACAGGAGCGGTTAGAATTTTTAAACTCTCCAGTATCTTCCCGACTATCGAAGTTAAACAAACAGGTCTATAGTTACTTGGTAAAGACTTTGATCCCTTTTTAAATATGGGCACCACATTGGCCCTACACCAATCCAGTGGTACTATTCCAACCATTAACGAGTCCCTAAAAATTTTAATAATATGACTTTGAAATGACAGAGCTCAATTATTTTAGAATCCGTGGTTGGATGCCACCTGGTCCTGGTGCTTTATCCACCTTGATTCTGCCTAAATATTTCTGGATCATATCACTTTTGAGCCATTGTGGATAATTTGGGGATGTGTCAATACCAGTAATCACCTTTAGTACCATAGAGGGATATTCTATTAAATTAAATCCATGTTTATTTGTCAGCACATCATCTCCTCAGTGTCACAGTGTATTTTGTATGTAGCATTTTAGGTGTCACTTCCTCTTTAAAGCCTGTCTGCTGACGTCACATGACATCCTCCAATTTCAGAAGGCGGCTTCCTTTTTTGGGGAAACGCGCCAGGTGGAGAACACATGTGACGTCATCACAGCTGGTGGGACGGGTGAAACATCAGCCAGTTCGTTTGCTCTGCTTGTGTCTTTGCGTCTCATTGTAAGTGCATTTTCGTTTATTCTAAAAAAAACATTTTAGCCGATTCACACTATGAGGCTTCTCCCCGTTCATGTTCCACATATGCTCCTGTGTTGAGCGGCGCTCAATAGAATGGGTTACTGTGAAGATACATTCATGTGGAGTCTTTTTGAATGTGGATCACTTCCGTGGAGTTTGATTACATGCTGTGTTTGATCTATGTAATGGGGATCTATCACATCTGGTAAGAGGCCATCTGTTCACATTTGATGAGCTCCTTTGTCAGCACTGGAGCACCTTTAAAGTGATTTCAATTGTGAAGCACTGAGCACTTTATCACAGTAATTTTTGTGATGGACTATTTTCAGTTTATTGATTAAGATTTATTTGTATGAGTTTTTTATGAGATATACATATTGTTTGTTTGCACTTAACACAAAAGCACTTTATTTTTTGCATGTTACTATAGTGTGTTCAGTGAATTCCAATACTGTTCATATGGTTTTTATATCATTCAAATGATTTAAAGGAACAGCACACCTGTCTTGCATTTGAAGGGGGGATAGTCTATGTAAGGGTAAGTCAATGAGAAGGGAGTTGCAGTAGTTGAGGTGGGAGATGAACAGGGAGTGAACTAGGGGCTTTGTTGTGTCATTGATCAGGAAAGGGGTGTATTTTGGAGATGTTGCGGAGGTTGAGGCGGCAAGATTTGGACAGTGATAGGACGTAGGGCCGAAAGGATAGTTCAGAGTCCAGGATTATGTCTAGAACCCTGGTATGCGGGGACGGAATGATAGTTGTACTATCAATCTTGACAGAGAGATCAGGGGAAGGGGCACGTGGGGGAGGAAATATTATGAGCTCGGTTTTGGATAGATTGAATTTGAGAAAGTGGTGTGACATCCAGGCTGATATGTCTGTTAGTAAATTAGTTATACGTGAGGAGACTGAAGGAGTGAGCTGGAGTGGGTGTCGTCGGCATAGAGATGGTATTGGAAGCCATTGGAGGCTATAAGCTGTTCCAGGAAGGAGGTTTAGATCGAGAATAGGAGAGGTCCAAGAACATAACCTTTCAGGACCCCAACAGAGAAAGGAAGAGGAGAGGAGGATCTTCTGGTAGCCTTTAAAGTGGACCTCTCTACTTTAAAGTCTAATGCCGCGTACACACGAGCGGACTTTCTATCCTACTTGGTCCGGCACACTTTCCGACGGACTTTGTCCGCCAGGTGCGCCGGACTTTAAAACGAACGGACTTGCCCACACACGCCGGGATTTTCCGGCGGGCTAAGTCCGCCCGTCTTTCCGACGGACTTTCGCCGGAGTTCCGGCGGACTTTCAGAATGAACGGACTTGCCCACACACGGACAAGTCCGTTCATTTTGAACGTGACTCAGGTGCGACGGGACTAGAAAAGGATGTCAATCTTGCCGCTTTTATCGGCTAGATTGACACCTTGCGAGCCCCGTCGCGGGGCATACCAGGCCCTTAGGTCTGGTATGGATTATAAAGGGGAACCCCGCTACGCCGAAAAAACGGCGTGGGGTCCCCCTAAAATCCATACCAGACCCCGATCCGAGCACGCAGCCTGGCCGGTCAGGAAAGGGGGTGGGGACGAGCGAGCGCCCCCCCCCCTCCTGAACCGTACCAGGCCGCATGCCCTCAACATGGGGGGTGGGTGCTTTGGGGGAGGGGGGCGCCCTGCGCCCCCCCCCCCCCAAAGCACCTTGTCCCCATGTTGATGAGGACAAGGGCCTCTTCCCGACAACCCTGGCCGTTGGTTGTCGGGGTCTGCGGGCGGGGGCTTATCGGAATCTGGGAGCCCCCTTTAATAAGGGGGCCCCCAGATCCCGGCCCCCCACCCTATGTAAATGAGTATGGGGTACATGGTACCCCTACCCATTTACCTAGGAAAAAAGTGTAAGTAATAAAACACACTACACAGGTTTTTAAAATATTTTATTAAACAGCTCCGGGGGGGGGATCTTCCTCCGGCTTCGGGGGTCTTCTTCCGGCTTCGGGGGTCCCTCCGCTTCATCTTCTCCCGGCGTCCGGTTGGTTCTTCTCCGCTCTCCGGCCTCTTCTCCCGGTGTCGCAGGTCTTCGGCCGGCCCCTCCGCTCTCTTCATGTAGCTCTATTGCGAGCGGAGGTCCGGACTTCTGGGCTTCTTGGCTTCTTGGCTTCTTGGCTTGGCTTCTCTTCTCTTCCCCCAGATGTTGACACGACGCTCTCTCCGGCTGGACTGGTTTCTGAGGGCTGCGTTGTGACTTATATAGGCGGAGACCCCGCCCCATATGATGTCACAGTCCCTGGGCATGCTGGGACTGTGACGTTTTAGGGGGCGTGGTCGGGGGGCGTGGTCGACCACGTCCCCTAAAACGTCACAGTCCCAGCATGCCCAGGGACTGTGACATCATATGGGGGCGGGGTCTCCGCCTATATAAGTCACAACGCAGCCCTCAGAAACCAGTCCAGCCGGAGAGAGCGTCGTGTCAACATCTGGGGGAAGAGAAGAGAAGCCAAGCCAAGAAGCCAAGAAGCCAAGAAGCCAAGAAGCCCAGAAGTCCGGACCTCCGCTCGCAATAGAGCTACATGAAGAGAGCGGAGGGGCCGGCCGAAGACCTGCGACACCGGGAGAAGAGGCCGGAGAGCGGAGAAGAACCAACCGGACGCCGGGAGAAGATGAAGCGGAGGGACCCCCGAAGCCGGAAGAAGACCCCCGAAGCCGGAGGAAGATCCCCCCCCCGGAGCTGTTTAATAAAATATTTTAAAAACCTGTGTAGTGTGTTTTATTACTTACACTTTTTTCCTAGGTAAATGGGTAGGGGTACCATGTACCCCATACTCATTTACATAGGGTGGGGGGCCGGGATCTGGGGGCCCCCTTATTAAAGGGGGCTCCCAGATTCCGATAAGCCCCCGCCCGCAGACCCCGACAACCAACGGCCAGGGTTGTCGGGAAGAGGCCCTTGTCCTCATCAACATGGGGACAAGGTGCTTTGGGGGGGGGGGGCGCAGGGCGCCCCCCTCCCCCAAAGCACCCACCCCCCATGTTGAGGGCATGCGGCCTGGTACGGTTCAGGAGGGGGGGGGGCGCTCGCTCGTCCCCACCCCCTTTCCTGACCGGCCAGGCTGCGTGCTCGGATCGGGGTCTGGTATGGATTTTAGGGGGACCCCACGCCGTTTTTTCGGCGTAGCGGGGTTCCCCTTTATAATCCATACCAGACCTAAGGGCCTGGTATGCCCCGCGCTCGCCGCAATAGGAAGATTTGTTTTTCCTATTGCAGCGAGCGCGAGATGCAATACCATCCCCTCGTGTCGTATTTGGTCTGTCGGACCAGCCTACACACGAGCGGGCTTTCCGTCGGACCAGCACACACACGAGCGGACTTTCCGCCCGAAACTGAGTCCGACGGAAAGATTTCAAACATGTTTGAAATCTAGGTCCGGCGGGCTTTTGGGAAGAAGTCCGCCGGAAAAGTCCGCCGCCGCCCACACACGGGCGGATTGTCCGGCACACTCTGGTCCGCCGGACCAAGTATGCCGGAAAGTCCGACCGTGTGTACGCGGCATAATATTCACACTAGAAACTTGCAGATTTATGACTAAGCCCTGGATGATATGATAGGTGTTAGGAGAGGAACACAGTCTGGCAGAATGCATAAAGCTAGTTGACCAATAAAGCTCCTCAAGCGGTTTTGCAGCTTTTGTACATGTTTCCAGTTGGATCTGAGATGCAGATGAACCCCATTGAGATATTCCGTCCACCATCAGTGGTGTATCCATAGTCCATTGGAATAATACCTAACACTGGGTCTCTTAGCATTGACGAGTGCTAGGGGACACCAGAAGATGTAAGTATTAGGCTGGGTTCACGCCGCAGCATGGAGCCGCTCACAGCAGGGGTCCGGTGCATCTCCATTCACCGTTTCAGGTCCCATTTCAGCCCAAATTTTTGGCTTAGTTTAGACCTGAAATGGACCAGAAGACGCACAGGACTCCTGTGCAATTTGCAACAGAGCCACTCCAGAGATGTGTGAACAGACTCCATAGAGAGCCAGTCACAATCTCCTGACATGCAAATTGGATGCGGGGAAACCTGCATCCAATTCGCTTTAGTGTAAACCCAGCCTTATGCCGCGTACACACGGTCGGACTTTTCGTCTACAAAAGTCCAACGGACGCTGACGGACTAAAGCTGGCTGGTAATCCGATCGTGTGTGGGCTTCTCCGGACTTTCAACTGACTTTTTTAGCCTCAAATCCGACGGACTTTAGATTTGAAACATGCTTCAAATCTTTACGTCGTAACTACGATGGACCCCGAAGTCCGCTCGTCTGTATGCTAGTCCGACGGACAAAAAAACGACGCATGCTCATAAGCAAAAACTAAACGGAAGCACTCGGTCTAGTAAAACTAGTGTTCGTATTGTAGGTAGCACATTCCTCACGCTGCAAAATCTGTGATCGTTGAATGCAGCGCATTTAATGTCTTCTTTACGAATGCTATAAAGAACGAAGATGTTTTGCTGTTCATATTCAAACAGAGTTCTCCCAAACAGATTTCTGGATTCTTTTTCTCTTTGATCTCATGAATGACATGGTATGCTTTTTCAAAACAATGTTTCCATACTAATAATACTTTTTAAACTTTTTTTTTTTTTGGTGGAGTCATCTTTTCTTGTAATTTTTATCCAGATATTTATTTTATGATTGTTGTGGAACTTTTTTTCTGTTTATCTCTAAATTTTTTTGTAAAGTTACCACAGGGAACCCATTTTTATATATATTTTTTAAATTTTTTTTAATGTTTGTAAAGTTACCAAAAAGAACCCTTTATAATTTTTGTTTTTATAGTGATTTGTTTTTTTTTTTATATAAAGTTAACCCAAAGAACCGTTTTTGGTTATGTATCTTTTTTTTTTTAAATACTTACCACTCGAACATTATTAACATTATTTTAATCTATTTTTGCAAAATCAATGAGATTGTTGTCCCTTGTTAATTTAAAACATTGTGTCTAAAATCTATGATTTAAAATAAAAAACCTAAACTCAAAAAAGATCCATTTATTTATGGTCTAAATAAAATAAAGAGGAAGTCAACGCTGGAAAAAGTATGTGTACAAGAAAATGGGGATCTTGAGGAGTCCATATAAGAGGGAGCACAATCTGGTCCAAGAATCCCAGAGATCAACAGCACCAGCAGATGATATAGATGTCCCCAGACTGTGGTACTACAACAGCCTGCGTCTTCTGTCAGACCAGACTGAACCCAAGTCATCACTTTCTTCTCTTCCCTGCAGCCTTTCCTCCACGCTGCCCTGCAGCCTTCCCTGCAGCCTTCCCTGTAGCCTTCTTTCGAGGCTGTGGCTCTGGTGTTTCAGTTGTGGCAGGAGGAGGAGGAGGAGGAGGAGGAGGAGGGGCTGCCTCATTTAGTTGGGTGTTTCGTGTTAGCGTGCCCTGCAGCCCCTTCTGGATTGTTTCCCCAAATAGTCGCTCACAAATGAGGCGCTGCTCCCAATCCATTTGAAGAAGCCTGCTCGCTAAGTAGCAGCCATAGGACTCTTCCGCTTCGGGGGGGCTCTTTAAAAAACGGGTGGCCTCTTGCATGAGGCGCAGGGATGCCTCCTGTGTGACCGTCCCCTTCCTGGCCCTTTTTTTGGGAAGGTGGAGGGGAGGCACTTGGGATTCGGTCAGGCTCCTACTGGGCCCAGCCACCTCACTTGGCCCAGCCACCTCACTTGGCCCAGCCACCTCACTGGGAGCAGCCACCTCACTGGGAGCAGCCACCTCCTGCCTGACACTGGGCCCAGCCTCCTCCAGGATGATGGTGAATCCGGCCTCCTCCAGGCTGTCCATGGGCCCGGTCTCCTCCTGCCTGCCACTTTCCCCACATTCCTCCTGGATGGACTCATCCTGTGTATCAAAAAAGGACAATAGTTTTAGTATATTTTTTTGGGTTCATCAATGACACACAGTTTGCTTCTCATGACTAGCAAATTCAATGTGAATACATCTCTTTAATAAAAGAGTCTAATCAGACACCCTAATTATTTCAAGCAGGTGCCAAACATATTTAGCCACTACTGTTAATTTATATGTATACACAATTTTGAGGGCAAAATTATTTTAGACAATTATAACATCCAGTTAACATCATTAATATTAGTACAGTAAATATTTGTTAAAATAATTTACCTGACTCCAGATGGTCATATTCGGTTCATCCAGGATGGAAGACCCAGCTTGCTCCTCATCAGCCTCTGCTGGGGTGGAGGGAAGGGTGGAGGGAAGGGTGGAGGGAAGGGTTGAAAGTGATGCCCTGGCTTCAGTCTGGTCATCAAGAAAACGGAGTTGATTGTAGTACCACAGCCTGGGTACATAAACATCATCTGCTGATGCTCCTGATCTCATTGATTCCTGGATCTTCTTATGTTCCCTCTTATACATGTTCCTCAAGACCCCAATTTTCTTGAGCAATGTCTCCATTGTTGCTTCCGGGATGGTCGCCTGGACAAAGGCCAGAAGTCTCTCCAGCGTTGACTTCCTCACATGCTTTGCATAATACTGTGGGTGTTTCACCTCCCACAAATTCCTCATCTCTCTATATTTAGAAATAAAAGCAGTAAGGAACTCTGGATCCTTAAATAGGGGATTCATAATGTCTGTATAAAAGATAAAGTCACAAGACAAAAAACACTTTTATTGGGTTTCTGCTAAACCCTCATCATCTTATCCCTATGTAGGCCTCATCAATCTGTCAAGCCATATAGGCCGCTTGCTACAAAGTCTTGACCAAAAGTATAAATTTTAAATTACCTTCGTTTAGTAGCGTCCCGGTCCACTATCACCTACGCACAGAACGTACGTACGACACATGCGCAAGGCCCCTCTTTATACACTACGCATGTGTGAAACTCCGCCTGCGTCGCCCGCCCCTGACGTTCGATTTTAACTCATGTTCTTCGCCCCTTAATTCTACGCACAGAACGTACGTACGACACGTGCGCAAGGCCCCTCTTTATACACTACGCATGTGTGAAACTCCGCCTGCGTCGCCCGCCCCTGACGTTCGATTTTAACTCATGTTCTCCGCCCCTTAATTCTACGCACAGAACGTACGTACGACACGTGCGCAAGGCCCCTCTTTATACACTACGCATGTGTGAAACTCCGCCTGCGTCGCCCGCCCCTGACGTTCGATTTTAACTCACGTTCTCCGCCCCTTAATTCTACGCACAGAACGTACGTACGACACGTGCGCAAGGCCCCTCTTTATACACTACGCATGTGTGAAACTCCGCCTGCATCGCACGCCCCTGACGTTCGATTTTAACTCATGTTCTCCGCCCATTTTTAGTTACGGCGCGTAGTGGGGTGAATAATGGCGGAGACACACGACATGTTAACTACCTCAGGTAGCGAAAAAAGCCCAGAGGGAACGTCTACAAGATCTGTGAGGCATAGATTTAAGGCCTCCAATATGAGTTTTGAAGAGATGGTGGAGATGGTGGCCATTCTTCAAAAAAAGGACTATGATGGGAAGTATGGGCCGTACGCCCGGCCAAATTTGCGCAAGGCCAAAATAATGGCGAAGGTGGTGGACACTTTACAGGCTTCTTTTGGGGTACAGCGCTCCAGGGATCAACTTAGAAAAAGATGGTCTGACCTGAAACTCAGGGAGCCGGATCAGTTCAGACGGATCCGGAAAGTGCTGCAAAAAAGTAAATACCTGTGTTTTCATCTTGTGTTGATTACCTCGTATACCGCTCCATGTGCTTTTCATTCCTCTATGATTGTTTGCATCGTTTGAAACGATCTTTTAATAAACATCGTTACATATCTATATATAATATATACATATATATCTCTCTCTATATATATACACATAGACATATATATATGTGTGTGTGTATATATATATATATATATATATATATATATATATATATATATATATATATATATATATATATATATACATATGTATGTATGTATATAGATATATAGGTAGATATATAGATAGATATAGAATTTTTTTCTTTTTTTTTAATTAAATTAATATTTATTTTTAGATTTAGATTTTGTTTGAGATTGAAGATTTATATTTAGTTATAGATATATAGAGAGAGAGAGATCCAAAGATTTTTGGATATATTTTGATATTGATATCTAGATATCGAGATATCTATCCATCTTGATATGTCTTTAGAAATTAAAATCTTGAAGTCTACTAGGAACTCTACACAAACAGACAATTTGTACACCACTTCACTACAAATGTTTGAAGATTAGTATGTAGTAAAATATCTGTGTGCTAAGTATATTAATTTTTTGCTTCACATAGGGGAAAAATCACTCAGCCAACAAGAGGAACCCAGTCCCCCCCCAGCAAAAGAACATACTTGGGAAATCAGCCCAAGCCCCACTGAGGATGTGGAGGAAGGAGAGGTGGGCGACATGGGCACCCCACCAGGTGAGTGTCTGACACACCAGCTTACGGTAATCTATGCATGGCTGCCTTTTCTTTTATGTAATTTTTCTACTCTATTTTAGGTGATCTGGTTGTGCTTGAGTCAAGCAACAGCGCCACCCCCGAGGATGTTCAGGAATTATGCGACATGGGCACCCCACCAGGTCAGTGTCTGAGACACCAGCTTTATGGTAAGGTAAACTATGTATGTGTGCATATTTCTAAACACATTTTTTTGTTTCATTCCACTTTAGGTACAAGAAGTGACTATTTCACCTCAGACAGTGCCCAACGGCTAATTTGTCAAATAATGGCCTGGAATGGGGAGATCGATGAAATGCGTAATCGGCTGGATCGTATGCAGCAGGAAATGAAGGACATGATTGATGTTTTGGGTCGAATCTAAATGCCCTTTTTGAAACCCCAAAACATCGATCATGTCCTTCATTTCCTGGTTTGCTGACCCCATTCTGGGCCTTCTCTTTATTATTTTTGGTCAAATTATATGGCTGTTTAACAGCATTTAAAAAAGGAGGGCTGTTTAGAGAAAATACCTTAAAAATCCAAAAAAAAAAAAAAAAAAAAGTGATTTTAAAAAACCCAAAAAAAAAAAAAAAAGTGATTTTCAAAAACCCAAAAAAAAAAAAAAAAGTGATTTTCAAAAACCCCCCAAAAAAAATAAAAAGTGATTTAAAAAAACCCCCAAAAAAAAGTGATTTTCAAAAACCCAAAAAAAAAAAAAAAAGTGATTTTAAAAAACCCAAAAAAAAAAAAAAGTGATTTTAAAAAACCAAAAAAAAAAAATGGATTTTAAAAAACCAAAAAAAAAAAAAAATGGATTTTAAAAAAACAAAAAAAAAAAAAAAAAAGGATTTTAAAAAACAAAAAAAAAAAATTAAAAAAACGCATTTTTGCTAAAATCAAAATGCCCAAAAAATTGTATTTTTGATTATGTAAAAATATTTAACTATAATTATATTTTTCGAAATTATTAAGATATCATTATATTTTTGTCTAGGAACATTTTATACTAAATGCATAACTGAATGCATAACAACGATTAATAAAAACATCTGCTTAGGAATTAAAGAAATGTGTGGTTTGTTATTTCAATGCTCAGTATCAGTTTGGTTATAATTTTAAAAAAGTTGTTTACAGTGGCAATGGAGCTTATTTAGACATTTAAAAGGAAAATACAGTTGGCACTACAACTGCTCGACCATAACCCAGGAGAAAGCCCAAAAGAAAGGCAAGCAATAAATATAATTCACGATTTCATCAAGATTTTTTTTATTTAAAATATTTAGATATCCTGGCCCATTGCAATGGCCCCCCTACCCATAAAATAATTAACATATTGCTGTCTAACTTGACGGGCACTTTGGGGGGCCAAGCCAGTACGGACAGTATCCAGGCCCGTAAGGTTGTCATCGATAAGTCCGGCCTCAGGCCCAACTGTTACCATATAATTTGGAGAATGTTGTAAAAAGTTGTGCAGGATGCAGCACGATAAAATGATAAAATTAAGTTTGTATTCCGCCAAATTAATGGAGGTTTGAAACAGGCGGAACCGGCTGGCCAGAATCCCAAACGCATTCTCAACCACTCTTCTAGCTCTGGCCAGCCGGAAATTAAAAACCCTCCTCTCCGGGGTGAGGGTTCTTTGCGGGAATGGCCTCATGAGGTGCTTGCTCAGAGCGAAGGCTTCATCGGCAATGAAGACAAAGGGGAGTCCTTCCACGTTATCCGCATCAGGTGGCAATCCCAGGCCACCACTCTGGAGACGCTGGCAGAACTCCGTCTGGGCAAATACTCCTCCATCCGACATCCGGCCATTCTTCCCCACGTCCACATATAAAAATTCATAGTGTGCCGACACCACCGCCATTAAAACAATACTGTGGAACCCCTTATAATTAAAATAGTATGACCCCGAATGGGGTGGTGGCACGATGTGGACATGTTTCCCATCTATAGCCCCTCCACAATTGGGAAAGTCCCAACGGGTGGCAAAATGGGATGCCACAGTCTGCCATTCCTGTGGCGTTGAAGGAAACTGGGGAATCAAACAAGAAAACCAAAATCATTAATTTTGAAGATAACATTGCAAGAAAATTATACAATTAAAAACATTATTCCCCAGGATCAGTATAACATTAAATAATTTAAATCTTCGGGAAGAACTAATATGGAAAGGCACACTTATCAGATTGCTCACCCCCTCTGATGGAACATTGATTACATTTTAGGGGGTTGTGAAATCCCTAAAAAAGATTACTTTTAGGACACGCAGGGATTTAGGGACTAAAAAGGCTACAAGACTGCAGTTGTCGCACTCTGCAAGTGCAGTTGCTACCCAGCTTACAGTAAATGAGGTAAGGTAAAAAGGCAGTCATGTTGCAAGGAGTACACAATCACATGCAAGGGCAATTAATGAAAACACTTTGTGGCTTGCATATGATTTGATGATGGAAATCAGCAGAGCTTCTGCTCATTTACACCACAGAACATTCTAGCAAATTTTTACGAGGGTGGGGGGGGGTTTGGGAAATCAAGCTATTTGCTAATTATAAGCACACTATTTGGATTGAGTTTAGGTGGGGGGGAGGGGGTTGGGAAATCTAGCTAATTGCTAATTATAGGCACACTAAATACACTCAAACAAAATACATTCAAAATGAGTAGACTAGGTGGATATGTGCCCATCACTGCATGCTGGGGAGGTTATTGAAGGAAAATATACATGCATGACAAAAAAGAACAGGAAAAAAATCCAGCATGTGTGAGGATAAAAAGGGGACATTCATACTATATTGCAATGATGGTAAGTAGTGTTTGAGGCAAGAAATACATTACATTATCAAAGATTACATAAAAGAACATGTGATGCTAATAAAAGAAAAATATCTTACCTTAATATAGTCCTTCTGCAGGACCTGGATGATGGCAGAACAGGTCTCTGGGATAATGATCCCCAGAGCCTGGGGGGAGATGCCTGTCGAGAACTTGAGGTCCTGCAGGCTTCTCCCTGTCGCCAAGTACCGCAACGTGGCAACTAGCCTCTGCTCCGGAGTGATGGCTTGCCTCATGCAGGTATCCTGCCTGCTGATATAGGGGGTCAGCAAAGCCAACAAACGGTCAAAAACGGGGTCCGTCATCCGGAGAAAGTTCCTGAAATCCTCAGGATTATTCTCACGGATCTCACGGAGCAATGGCATGTGACAGAACTGGTCACGCTGGAGCAACCAATTCTTGGTCCATGAACTCCTCCTCGCCCTGTTCATGGACTGGTCTTGGTCTGAAGAATAAACTACAGCACCAAACACATACAATGCACGAGCTCGACGACGAGTACGTACAGGTAACATGGTTTCAAAACGGTCGGCTGGTCAGAACGCACTAAACAGAACGCACTGAAGAACAGCAAGGCCTGTGAAGAGCGACCTGAAAATCAGGAACGAGCGGACAATAAAACAAAGATTTCTCAATGCCAACTGACCAAACGCACTGAAAAGCAGATACAAACCTCACAAGCACAGACTGAACAACAGTTAAAACGAACTGAAAAATACGAGTCTCACAAGCGCGAATCGTCTCTCACCAAACTTCTACTAACACGAGATAAACACGAGATTAGCAGAAGGAGCCCAAAGGGTGTCGTACGGGCTATTGAACTTCCGTTTTATAGTCTTGCCGGACTTGGTGTACGTCACCGCGTACTAGGCTGTCGAACTTTTGTGTGGTCGTGTGTAGGCAAGTCCGTTCGTTAGAAAGTCTGCCGCAAGTCCGCCGAAAGTCCGCCGGAAGTCTGTCGGACAGGCTGTCGGACTTTTGTAGACGAAAAGTCCGACCGTGTGTACGCGGCATTAGACATGTGCAATTCATTTTCAAATTTGAATTTTAAATTTATTTTCAAATTTGAATTTGAATTCATTTTCAAATACAGATTCAAATTCAGATTCAAATTAATTTTTGAATTCAAATATGGATTCAAATTTGAAATGCAAACATATTGCAATAAGTACAGAAAGGTATAAAAGTGAAATAAGATGAGGATAAAAATAGAAAAGAATAGAATAGAAAAAAAAATAGAATAGAACGAATATAGCCATCTTCCGAAATTTAAATAGAATATATTAACCAAATCCGAGTATACGTAACGAATCAGAATATACGAAACACATGCAAAACAGAATCTGGAATGTGTCAGGGTCTGAACCCAAGACCTCTATTAGCTCTTCTTGCTGATCCATTTGAGAACATGGACAACTTCCTGCCTGATCCCTTGGACAGCCTTACTTTCTATCTTGTTTCTGGATAACCTTGAGCTCCTTGCTCTTCCCATGAACTTCTTTTTAGTCTTGGCACTTCCTGTTTGATAAATGATTGTACTCTGCTCCAGCCAATATCTTGCTCCTTCTGCTTCTGCTGCTGCCCGTATCTTCACTACTGCTTATTATCGACCTTTGGTTGTTCATTAACTATGCTTCCTCTCAATTCCAACCTGCAAGCTTTTGTTACCAACCATTGGCTTGTACATCAACTAAACTTCTGCTTGATCCCAACCTGCTACATATGTGACCTGACCCTAGCTTGCTCACCTCCTGGGGACCATGACCTGGAATTAGCACACTGTAAAACCCATCCCTGCCATCAGAGCTCTGGTAAAGACTGGTTGTTGCTTAGACTCCACACCTTAGCTGAGCCAACGTCTCCTGCCAGGGGAACCTACTTGTTTACATCTCCTGCTGGATACTGTGTGAACCTTTCCACTGCTATAGATACTGGAGCCTGACAACTGACCATGACAGGATGGTTGGGAGGTATGATTTTGTGCCCTTAAGAATTTTGCTCCCAAAAAATTGTGGAATAAAAAAAAGCTGAGCTGTATACCCTGATCTGTGATGCTGAGCTGTATACCCTGATCTGTGAAGCTAAACTGTATACCCTGAGCTGTATACCCTGATCAGTGATTCTGAGCTGTATACCCTGAGCTGTATACCCTGACATGTGAGGCTGAGCTGTATACCCTGAGCTGTGAGGCTTAGCTGTATACCCTTAGCTGTATACCCTCATCTGCAATGCTGAGCTGTATACCCTGAGCTGTACACCCTGATCTGTGATGCTGAGCTGTATACCCTGATCTGAATACCCTGAGCTGTATACCCTGAGCTGTGATGCTGATCTGTATACCCTGAGCTGTATACCCTAAGCTGTGATGCTGAGCTGTATACCCTAAACTGTATATCTTGAGCTGTATACCCTAAGCTGTGATGCTGAGCTCTATACCCTGAGCTGTGATGCTGAGCTGTATACCTTAAGCAGTATACCCTGATCTGTGATGCTGAGCTGTATACCCTGAGCTGTATACCCTGATCTGTGATGCTAAACTGTATATCCTGAGCTGTATACCCTGATCTGTGATGCTGAGCTGTATACCCTGATCTGTGATGCTGGGCTGTATACCCTGAGCTGTTTACCCTGATCTGTGAGGCTGTGCTGTATACCCTAATCTATGATGCTGAGCTGTATACCCTGGTCTGTGATGCTGAGCTGTATACCCTGAGCTGGATACCCTGATCTGTGAGGCTGTGCTGTATACCCTAATCTGTGATGCTGAGCTGTATACCCTGGTCTGTGATGCTGAGCTGTATACCCTGAGCTGTATACCCTGATCTGTGAGGCTGAGCTGTATACCCTGATCTGTGAGGCTGAGCTGTATACCCTGATGATCGAGGCTGAGCTGTATACCCTGAGCTGTATACCCTGATCGGTGAGGCTGAGCTGTATAACCTGAGCTGTATACCCTGATCTGTGGGGATGAGTTGTATACCCTGATCTGTGATGCTGAGCTGTATACCCTGAGCTGTATACCGTGAGCTGTATACACTTAACTGTAAAGCTGAGCTGTATATCCTGAGCTGTGATGCTGAGCTGTATACCCTGAGCTGTATACCTTGATCTGTGTTGCTGAGGTGTATACCCTGAGCTGTATACCCTGATCTGTGATGCTTAACTGTATACCCTGAGCTGTATACCCTGAGCTGTATAACCTGATCTGTGATGCTGAGCTGTATACCCTGAGCTGTATACCCTGATCTGTGAGGCTGAGCTGTATACCCTGATCTGTGAGGCTGAGCTGTACACCCTGAGCTGTGAGGCTGAGCTGTATACCCTGAGCTGTAATGCTGAGCTGTATACTGTGTCCTGTGATGCTGGGGCTGTATACTCCTGACTTTATGGGTGGAAGCAAGAGGAGTCAAAAGGGAAGGGCAGGGTCTGGCGCTCCCATCCTAAAACTTCACCAGACGCCACTGGCTGTGACTACTTATGTACATGTGATTTTTTTTCCTTTTTTATTTTTAAAATAATAAACAAACATCTTTCATGCTGTCATTATGGGGTAATGTTTGTAGGATTTTGAGGAAAATAATTAATTTAATACATTTTGAAATAAGGCTGTAACATATCAAAACGTGGAAAAAGTGAAGCGCTGTGAATACTTTCCGGATGCACTGTAAATGTGTTCTGTGCTGTTCTTTTCCAAAAAGAAAGTGTATGACCCCTTTTTTTCATGAGAAAACTGTCACTGGAGGCTTTTTTCTGGATATGTTAATTCTTTGGTTGATGCCACAGTTGCAGGATGACAGTGACAACTTTATTCTTCAATTGGATGGTGCACCACCACACTGGTCAGGCAACGTGCGAGATTATCTTGATGAACATCTTCCTCACCGGTGGAATGGATGAGCCACAGTCTACAACATGCCACTAACCCAATGGCCACCCAGAAGTCCTGACGTAACACCTTGTGATTTTGTGCCCCTAAGAATTTTGCTCCCAAAATATTGTGGAATAAAAAAAGCTGAACTGTATACCCTGATCTGTGATGCTGAGCTGTATACCCTGAGCTGTGATGCTAAACTGTATACCCTGAGCTGTATACCCTGAGCTGTGAGACTGAGCTGTATACCCTTAGCTGTATACTCTGATCTGTGATGCTGAGCTGTATACCCAGATCTGCGATGCTGAGCTGTATACCCTGAGCTGTATACCCTAAGCTGTATACCCTGATCTGTGAGGCTGAGCTGTATACCCTTAGCTGTATACCCTGATCTGTAATGCTGAGCTGTATACCCTTATCTGTGATGCTGAGCTGTATACCCTGAGCTGTATACCCTGATCTGTGAGGATGAGCTGTATACCCTGATCTGTGATGCTGAGCTGTATACCCTGATCTGTATACCCTGAGCTGTATACCCTGATCTGTGACGCTGAGCTGTATACCCTGATCTGTGATGCTAAACTGTATACCCTGAGCTGTATACCCTAAGCTGTATACCCTGATCTGTGAGGCTGAGCTGTATACCCTTAGCTGTATACCCTGATCTGTAATGCTGAGCTGTATACCCTTATCTGTGATGCTGAGCTGTATACCCTGAGCTGTATACCCTGATCTGTGAGGATGAGCTGTATACCCTGATCTGTGATGCTGAGCTGTATACCCTGATCTGTATACCCTGAGCTGTATACCCTGATCTGTGACGCTGAGCTGTATACCCTGATCTGTGATGCTAAACTGTATACCCTGAGCTGTATACCCTTAGCTGTATACTCTGATTTGTGATGCTGAGCTGTATACCCTGATCTGTGATGCTGAGCTGTATACCCTGAGCTGTATACCCTAAGCTTTATACCCTGATCTGTGAGGCTGAGCTGGATACCCTTAGCTGTATACCCTGATCTGTGATGTTGAGCTGTATACCCTTATCTGTGATGCTGAGCTGTATACCCTGAGCTGTATACCCTGATCTGTGAGGCTGAGCTGTATACCCTGATCTGTGATGCTGAGCTGTATACCCTGATCTGTATACCCTGAGCTGTATACCCTGATCTGTATACCCTGAGTTGTATACCCTGATCTGTGAAGCTGAGCTGTATACCCTGATCTGTGATGCTAAACTGTATACCCTGAGCTGTATACCCTGATCTGTGACTGAGCTGTATACCCTGAGCTCTATACCCTAATCTGTGAGGTTGAGCTGTATATCCTGATCTGTGAGGCTAAGCTGTATACCCTGAGCTGTGAAACTGAGCTGTATACCCTGATCTGTGATGCTGAGCTGTATACCCTGAGCTGTTTACCTTGATCTGTGAGGCTGAGCTGTATACCCTAATCTGTGATGCTGAGCTGTATACCCTGGTCTGTGATGCTGAGCTTTATACCCTGAGCTGTGAGGCTGAGCTGTATACCCTGATATGTGATGCTAAACTGTATACCCTGAGCTGTATACCCTGATCTGTGATGCTGAGCTGTATACCCTGAGCTGTATACCCTGATCTGTGAGGCGTAGCTGTATACTCTGATCTGTGATGCTGAGCTGTATACCCTTATCTGTATACCCCGAGCTGTATACCCTACGCTGTGATGCTGAGCTGTATACCCTGAGCTGTGATGCTGAGCTGTATACCCTGATCTGTGATGCTGAGATGTATACCCTAAGCTGTATACCCTGATCTGTGATGCTTAACTGTATACCCTGAGCTGTATACTCTGATCTGTGATGCTGAGCTGTATACCCTGAGCTGTATACTCTGATCTGTGAGGCTGAGCTGTATACCCTGATCTTTGAGGTAAAGCTGTATACCCTGAGCTGTGAGACTGAGCTGTGAGGCTGAGCTGTATACCCTGAGCTGTATACCCTGATCTGTGATGCTGAGCGGTACACCCTGAGCTGTATACCCTGATCTGTGAGGCTGAGCTGTATACCCTGAGCTGTAATGCTGAGCTGTATACTCCTGACACGCCCCACAAACCTCACAAGCACAGACTGAACAACAGTTAAAACGAACTGAAAAATACGAGTCTCACAAGCGCGAATCGTCTCTCACCAAACTTCTACTAACACGAGATAAACACGAGATTAGCAGAAGGAGCCCAAAGGGTGTCGTACGGGCTATTGAACTTCCGTTTTATAGTCTTGCCGGACTTGGTGTACGTCACCGCGTACTAGGCTGTCGAACTTTTGTGTGGTCGTGTGTAGGCAAGTCCGTTCGTTAGAAAGTCTGCCGCAAGTCCGCCGAAAGTCCGCCGGAAGTCTGTCGGACAGGCTGTCGGACTTTTGTAGACGAAAAGTCCGACCGTGTGTACGCGGCATTAGACATGTGCAATTCATTTTCAAATTTGAATTTTAAATTTATTTTCAAATTTGAATTTGAATTCATTTTCAAATACAGATTCAAATTCAGATTCAAATTAATTTTTGAATTCAAATATGGATTCAAATTTGAAATGCAAACATATTGCAATAAGTACAGAAAGGTATAAAAGTGAAATAAGATGAGGATAAAAATAGAAAAGAATAGAATAGAAAAAAAAAATAGAATAGAACGAATATAGCCATCTTCCGAAATTTAAATAGAATATATTAACCAAATCCGAGTATACCTAACGAATCAGAATATACGAAACACATGCAAAACAGAATCTGGAATGTGTCAGGGTCTGAACCCAAGACCTCTATTAGCTCTTCTTGCTGATCCATTTGAGAACATGGACAACTTCCTGCCTGATCCCTTGGACAGCCTTACTTTCTATCTTGTTTCTGGATAACCTTGAGCTCCTTGCTCTTCCCATGAACTTCTTTTTAGTCTTGGCACTTCCTGTTTGATAAATGATTGTACTCTGCTCCAGCCAATATCTTGCTCCTTCTGCTTCTGCTGCTGCCCGTATCTTCACTACTGCTTATTATCGACCTTTGGTTGTTCATTAACTATGCTTCCTCTCAATTCCAACCTGCAAGCTTTTGTTACCAACCATTGGCTTGTACATCAACTAAACTTCTGCTTGATCCCAACCTGCTACATATGTGACCTGACCCTAGCTTGCTCACCTCCTGGGGACCATGACCTGGAATTAGCACACTGTAAAACCCATCCCTGCCATCAGAGCTCTGGTAAAGACTGGTTGTTGCTTAGACTCCACACCTTAGCTGAGCCAACGTCTCCTGCCAGGGGAACCTACTTGTTTACATCTCCTGCTGGATACTGTGTGAACCTTTCCACTGCTATAGATACTGGAGCCTGACAACTGACCATGACAGGATGGTTGGGAGGTATGATTTTGTGCCCTTAAGAATTTTGCTCCCAAAAAATTGTGGAATAAAAAAAAGCTGAGCTGTATACCCTGATCTGTGATGCTGAGCTGTATACCCTGATCTGTGAAGCTAAACTGTATACCCTGAGCTGTATACCCTGATCAGTGATTCTGAGCTGTATACCCTGAGCTGTATACCCTGACATGTGAGGCTGAGCTGTATACCCTGAGCTGTGAGGCTTAGCTGTATACCCTTAGCTGTATACCCTCATCTGCGATGCTGAGCTGTATACCCTGAGCTGTACACCCTGATCTGTGATGCTGAGCTGTATACCCTGATCTGAATACCCTGAGCTGTATACCCTGAGCTGTGATGCTGATCTGTATACCCTGAGCTGTATACCCTAAGCTGTGATGCTGAGCTGTATACCCTAAACTGTATATCTTGAGCTGTATACCCTAAGCTGTGATGCTGAGCTCTATACCCTGAGCTGTGATGCTGAGCTGTATACCTTAAGCAGTATACCCTGATCTGTGATGCTGAGCTGTATACCCTGAGCTGTATACCCTGATCTGTGATGCTAAACTGTATATCCTGAGCTGTATACCCTGATCTGTGATGCTGAGCTGTATACCCTGATCTGTGATGCTGGGCTGTATACCCTGAGCTGTTTACCCTGATCTGTGAGGCTGTGCTGTATACCCTAATCTATGATGCTGAGCTGTATACCCTGGTCTGTGATGCTGAGCTGTATACCCTGAGCTGGATACCCTGATCTGTGAGGCTGTGCTGTATACCCTAATCTGTGATGCTGAGCTGTATACCCTGGTCTGTGATGCTGAGCTGTATACCCTGAGCTGTATACCCTGATCTGTGAGGCTGAGCTGTATACCCTGATCTGTGAGGCTGAGCTGTATACCCTGATGATCGAGGCTGAGCTGTATACCCTGAGCTGTATACCCTGATCGGTGAGGCTGAGCTGTATAACCTGAGCTGTATACCCTGATCTGTGGGGATGAGTTGTATACCCTGATCTGTGATGCTGAGCTGTATACCCTGAGCTGTATACCGTGAGCTGTATACACTTAACTGTGATGCTGAGCTGTATATCCTGAGCTGTGATGCTGAGCTGTATACCCTGAGCTGTATACCTTGATCTGTGTTGCTGAGGTGTATACCCTGAGCTGTATACCCTGATCTGTGATGCTTAACTGTATACCCTGAGCTGTATACCCTGAGCTGTATAACCTGATCTGTGATGCTGAGCTGTATACCCTGAGCTGTATACCCTGATCTGTGAGGCTGAGCTGTATACCCTGATCTGTGAGGCTGAGCTGTACACCCTGAGCTGTGAGGCTGAGCTGTATACCCTGAGCTGTAATGCTGAGCTGTATACTGTGTCCTGTGATGCTGGGGCTGTATACTCCTGACTTTATGGGTGGAAGCAAGAGGAGTCAAAAGGGAAGGGCAGGGTCTGGCGCTCCCATCCTAAAACTTCACCAGACGCCACTGGCTGTGACTACTTATGTACATGTGATTTTTTTTCCTTTTTTATTTTTAAAATAATAAACAAACATCTTTCATGCTGTCATTATGGGGTAATGTTTGTAGGATTTTGAGGAAAATAATTAATTTAATACATTTTGAAATAAGGCTGTAACATATCAAAACGTGGAAAAAGTGAAGCGCTGTGAATACTTTCCGGATGCACTGTAAATGTGTTCTGTGCTGTTCTTTTCCAAAAAGAAAGTGTATGACCCCTTTTTTTCATGAGAAAACTGTCACTGGAGGCTTTTTTCTGGATATGTTAATTCTTTGGTTGATGCCACAGTTGCAGGATGACAGTGACAACTTTATTCTTCAATTGGATGATGCACCACCACACTGGTCAGGCAACGTGCGAGATTATCTTGATGAACATCTTCCTCACCGGTGGAATGGATGAGCCACAGTCTACAACATGCCACTAACCCAATGGCCACCCAGAAGTCCTGACGTAACACCTTGTGATTTTGTGCCCCTAAGAATTTTGCTCCCAAAATATTGTGGAATAAAAAAAGCTGAACTGTATACCCTGATCTGTGATGCTGAGCTGTATACCCTGAGCTGTGATGCTAAACTGTATACCCTGAGCTGTATACCCTGAGCTGTGAGACTGAGCTGTATACCCTTAGCTGTATACTCTGATCTGTGATGCTGAGCTGTATACCCAGATCTGCGATGCTGAGCTGTATACCCTGAGCTGTATACCCTAAGCTGTATACCCTGATCTGTGAGGCTGAGCTGTATACCCTTAGCTGTATACCCTGATCTGTAATGCTGAGCTGTATACCCTTATCTGTGATGCTGAGCTGTATACCCTGAGCTGTATACCTTGATCTGTGAGGATGAGCTGTATACCCTGATCTGTGATGCTGAGCTGTATACCCTGATCTGTATACCCTGAGCTGTATACCCTGATCTGTGACACTGAGCTGTATACCCTGATCTGTGATGCTAAACTGTATACCCTGAGCTGTATACCCTAAGCTGTATACCCTGATCTGTGAGGCTGAGCTGTATACCCTTAGCTGTATACCCTGATCTGTAATGCTGAGCTGTATACCCTTATCTGTGATGCTGAGCTGTATACCCTGAGCTGTATACCCTGATCTGTGAGGATGAGCTGTATACCCTGATCTGTGATGCTGAGCTGTATACCCTGATCTGTATACCCTGAGCTGTATACCCTGATCTGTGACGCTGAGCTGTATACCCTGATCTGTGATGCTAAACTGTATACCCTGAGCTGTATACCCTTAGCTGTATACTCTAATTTGTGATGCTGAGCTGTATACCCTGATCTGTGATGCTGAGCTGTATACCCTGAGCTGTATACCCTAAGCTTTATACCCTGATCTGTGAGGCTGAGCTGTATACCCTGAGCTGTATACCCTGATCTGTGAGGCTGAGCTGTATACCCTGATCTGTGAGGCTGAGCTGTATACCCTGATGATCGAGGCTGAGCTGTATACCCTGAGCTGTATACCCTGATCGGTGAGGCTGAGCTGTATAACCTGAGCTGTATACCCTGATCTGTGGGGATGAGTTGTATACCCTGATCTGTGATGCTGAGCTGTATACCCTGAGCTGTATACCGTGAGCTGTATACACTTAACTGTGATGCTGAGCTGTATATCCTGAGCTGTGATGCTGAGCTGTATACCCTGAGCTGTATACCTTGATCTGTGTTGCTGAGGTGTATACCCTGAGCTGTATACCCTGATCTGTGATGCTTAACTGTATACCCTGAGCTGTATACCCTGAGCTGTATAACCTGATCTGTGATGCTGAGCTGTATACCCTGAGCTGTATACCCTGATCTGTGAGGCTGAGCTGTATACCCTGATCTGTGAGGCTGAGCTGTACACCCTGAGCTGTGAGGCTGAGCTGTATACCCTGAGCTGTAATGCTGAGCTGTATACTGTGTCCTGTGATGCTGGGGCTGTATACTCCTGACTTTATGGGTGGAAGCAAGAGGAGTCAAAAGGGAAGGGCAGGGTCCGGCGCTCCCATCCTAAAACTTCACCAGACGCCACTGGCTGTGACTACTTATGTACATGTGATTTTTTTTCCTTTTTTATTTTTAAAATAATAAACAAACATCTTTCATGCTGTCATTATGGGGTAATGTTTGTAGGATTTTGAGGAAAATAATTAATTTAATACATTTTGAAATAAGGCTGTAACATATCAAAACGTGGAAAAAGTGAAGCGCTGTGAATACTTTCCGGATGCACTGTAAATGTGTTCTGTGCTGTTCTTTTCCAAAAAGAAAGTGTATGACCCCTTTTTTTCATGAGAAAACTGTCACTGGAGGCTTTTTTCTGGATATGTTAATTCTTTGGTTGATGCCACAGTTGCAGGATGACAGTGACAACTTTATTCTTCAATTGGATGGTGCACCACCACACTGGTCAGGCAACGTGCGAGATTATCTTGATGAACATCTTCCTCACCGGTGGAATGGATGAGCCACAATCTACAACATGCCACTAACCCAATGGCCACCCAGAAGTCCTGACGTAACACCTTGTGATTTTGTGCCCCTAAGAATTTTGCTCCCAAAATATTGTGGAATAAAAAAAGCTGAACTGTATACCCTGATCTGTGATGCTGAGCTGTATACCCTGAGCTGTGATGCTAAACTGTATACCCTGAGCTGTATACCCTGAGCTGTGAGACTGAGCTGTATACCCTTAGCTGTATACTCTGATCTGTGATGCTGAGCTGTATACCCAGATCTGCGATGCTGAGCTGTATACCCTGAGCTGTATACCCTAAGCTGTATACCCTGATCTGTGAGGCTGAGCTGTATACCCTTAGCTGTATACCCTGATCTGTAATGCTGAGCTGTATACCCTTATCTGTGATGCTGAGCTGTATACCCTGAGCTGTATACCCTGATCTGTGAGGATGAGCTGTATACCCTGATCTGTGATGCTGAGCTGTATACCCTGATCTGTATACCCTGAGCTGTATACCCTGATCTGTGACGCTGAGCTGTATACCCTGATCTGTGATGCTAAACTGTATACCCTGAGCTGTATACCCTAAGCTGTATACCCTGATCTGTGAGGCTGAGCTGTATACCCTTAGCTGTATACCCTGATCTGTAATGCTGAGCTGTATACCCTTATCTGTGATGCTGAGCTGTATACCCTGAGCTGTATACCCTGATCTGTGAGGATGAGCTGTATACCCTGATCTGTGATGCTGAGCTGTATACCCTGATCTGTATACCCTGAGCTGTATACCCTGATCTGTGACGCTGAGCTGTATACCCTGATCTGTGATGCTAAACTGTATACCCTGAGCTGTATACCCTTAGCTGTATACTCTGATTTGTGATGCTGAGCTGTATACCCTGATCTGTGATGCTGAGCTGTATACCCTGAGCTGTATACCCTAAGCTTTATACCCTGATCTGTGAGGCTGAGCTGGATACCCTTAGCTGTATACCCTGATCTGTGATGTTGAGCTGTATACCCTTATCTGTGATGCTGAGCTGTATACCCTGAGCTGTATACCCTGATCTGTGAGGCTGAGCTGTATACCCTGATCTGTGATGCTGAGCTGTATACCCTGATCTGTATACCCTGAGCTGTATACCCTGATCTGTATACCCTGAGTTGTATACCCTGATCTGTGAAGCTGAGCTGTATACCCTGATCTGTGATGCTAAACTGTATACCCTGAGCTGTATACCCTGATCTGTGACTGAGCTGTATACCCTGAGCTCTATACCCTAATCTGTGAGGTTGAGCTGTATATCCTGATCTGTGAGGCTAAGCTGTATACCCTGAGCTGTGAAACTGAGCTGTATACCCTGATCTGTGATGCTGAGCTGTATACCCTGAGCTGTTTACCTTGATCTGTGAGGCTGAGCTGTATACCCTAATCTGTGATGCTGAGCTGTATACCCTGGTCTGTGATGCTGAGCTTTATACCCTGAGCTGTGAGGCTGAGCTGTATACCCTGATATGTGATGCTAAACTGTATACCCTGAGCTGTATACCCTGATCTGTGATGCTGAGCTGTATACCCTGAGCTGTATACCCTGATCTGTGAGGCGTAGCTGTATACTCTGATCTGTGATGCTGAGCTGTATACCCTTATCTGTATACCCCGAGCTGTATACCCTACGCTGTGATGCTGAGCTGTATACCCTGAGCTGTGATGCTGAGCTGTATACCCTGATCTGTGATGCTGAGATGTATACCCTAAGCTGTATACCCTGATCTGTGATGCTTAACTGTATACCCTGAGCTGTATACTCTGATCTGTGATGCTGAGCTGTATACCCTGAGCTGTATACTCTGATCTGTGAGGCTGAGCTGTATACCCTGATCTTTGAGGTAAAGCTGTATACCCTGAGCTGTGAGACTGAGCTGTGAGGCTGAGCTGTATACCCTGAGCTGTATACCCTGATCTGTGATGCTGAGCGGTACACCCTGAGCTGTATACCCTGATCTGTGAGGCTGAGCTGTATACCCTGAGCTGTAATGCTGAGCTGTATACTCCTGACACGCCCCACAAACCTCACAAGCACAGACTGAACAACAGTTAAAACGAACTGAAAAATACGAGTCTCACAAGCGCGAATCGTCTCTCACCAAACTTCTACTAACACGAGATAAACACGAGATTAGCAGAAGGAGCCCAAAGGGTGTCGTACGGGCTATTGAACTTCCGTTTTATAGTCTTGCCGGACTTGGTGTACGTCACCGCGTACTAGGCTGTCGAACTTTTGTGTGGTCGTGTGTAGGCAAGTCCGTTCGTTAGAAAGTCTGCCGCAAGTCCGCCGAAAGTCCGCCGGAAGTCTGTCGGACAGGCTGTCGGACTTTTGTAGACGAAAAGTCCGACCGTGTGTACGCGGCATTAAACATGTGCAATTCATTTTCAAATTTGAATTTTAAATTTATTTTCAAATTTGAATTTGAATTCATTTTCAAATACAGATTCAAATTCAGATTCAAATTAATTTTTGAATTCAAATATGGATTCAAATTTGAAATGCAAACATATTGCAATAAGTACAGAAAGGTATAAAAGTGAAATAAGATGAGGATAAAAATAGAAAAGAATAGAATAGAAAAAAAAAATAGAATAGAACGAATATAGCCATCTTCCGAAATTTAAATAGAATATATTAACCAAATCCGAGTATACGTAACGAATCAGAATATACGAAACACATGCAAAACAGAATCTGGAATGTGTCAGGGTCTGAACCCAAGACCTCTATTAGCTCTTCTTGCTGATCCATTTGAGAACATGGACAACTTCCTGCCTGATCCCTTGGACAGCCTTACTTTCTATCTTGTTTCTGGATAACCTTGAGCTCCTTGCTCTTCCCATGAACTTCTTTTTAGTCTTGGCACTTCCTGTTTGATAAATGATTGTACTCTGCTCCAGCCAATATCTTGCTCCTTCTGCTTCTGCTGCTGCCCGTATCTTCACTACTGCTTATTATCGACCTTTGGTTGTTCATTAACTATGCTTCCTCTCAATTCCAACCTGCAAGCTTTTGTTACCAACCATTGGCTTGTACATCAACTAAACTTCTGCTTGATCCCAACCTGCTACATATGTGACCTGACCCTAGCTTGCTCACCTCCTGGGGACCATGACCTGGAATTAGCACACTGTAAAACCCATCCCTGCCATCAGAGCTCTGGTAAAGACTGGTTGTTGCTTAGACTCCACACCTTAGCTGAGCCAACGTCTCCTGCCAGGGGAACCTACTTGTTTACATCTCCTGCTGGATACTGTGTGAACCTTTCCACTGCTATAGATACTGGAGCCTGACAACTGACCATGACAGGATGGTTGGGAGGTATGATTTTGTGCCCTTAAGAATTTTGCTCCCAAAAAATTGTGGAATAAAAAAAAGCTGAGCTGTATACCCTGATCTGTGATGCTGAGCTGTATACCCTGATCTGTGAAGCTAAACTGTATACCCTGAGCTGTATACCCTGATCAGTGATTCTGAGCTGTATACCCTGAGCTGTATACCCTGACATGTGAGGCTGAGCTGTATACCCTGAGCTGTGAGGCTTAGCTGTATACCCTTAGCTGTATACCCTCATCTGCAATGCTGAGCTGTATACCCTGAGCTGTACACCCTGATCTGTGATGCTGAGCTGTATACCCTGATCTGAATACCCTGAGCTGTATACCCTGAGCTGTGATGCTGATCTGTATACCCTGAGCTGTATACCCTAAGCTGTGATGCTGAGCTGTATACCCTAAACTGTATATCTTGAGCTGTATACCCTAAGCTGTGATGCTGAGCTCTATACCCTGAGCTGTGATGCTGAGCTGTATACCTTAAGCAGTATACCCTGATCTGTGATGCTGAGCTGTATACCCTGAGCTGTATACCCTGATCTGTGATGCTAAACTGTATATCCTGAGCTGTATACCCTGATCTGTGATGCTGAGCTGTATACCCTGATCTGTGATGCTGGGCTGTATACCCTGAGCTGTTTACCCTGATCTGTGAGGCTGTGCTGTATACCCTAATCTATGATGCTGAGCTGTATACCCTGGTCTGTGATGCTGAGCTGTATACCCTGAGCTGGATACCCTGATCTGTGAGGCTGTGCTGTATACCCTAATCTGTGATGCTGAGCTGTATACCCTGGTCTGTGATGCTGAGCTGTATACCCTGAGCTGTATACCCTGATCTGTGAGGCTGAGCTGTATACCCTGATCTGTGAGGCTGAGCTGTATACCCTGATGATCGAGGCTGAGCTGTATACCCTGAGCTGTATACCCTGATCGGTGAGGCTGAGCTGTATAACCTGAGCTGTATACCCTGATCTGTGGGGATGAGTTGTATACCCTGATCTGTGATGCTGAGCTGTATACCCTGAGCTGTATACCGTGAGCTGTATACACTTAACTGTAAAGCTGAGCTGTATATCCTGAGCTGTGATGCTGAGCTGTATACCCTGAGCTGTATACCTTGATCTGTGTTGCTGAGGTGTATACCCTGAGCTGTATACCCTGATCTGTGATGCTTAACTGTATACCCTGAGCTGTATACCCTGAGCTGTATAACCTGATCTGTGATGCTGAGCTGTATACCCTGAGCTGTATACCCTGATCTGTGAGGCTGAGCTGTATACCCTGATCTGTGAGGCTTAGCTGTACACCCTGAGCTGTGAGGCTGAGCTGTATACCCTGAGCTGTAATGCTGAGCTGTATACTGTGTCCTGTGATGCTGGGGCTGTATACTCCTGACTTTATGGGTGGAAGCAAGAGGAGTCAAAAGGGAAGGGCAGGGTCTGGCGCTCCCATCCTAAAACTTCACCAGACGCCACTGGCTGTGACTACTTATGTACATGTGATTTTTTTTCCTTTTTTATTTTTAAAATAATAAACAAACATCTTTCATGCTGTCATTATGGGGTAATGTTTGTAGGATTTTGAGGAAAATAATTAATTTAATACATTTTGAAATAAGGCTGTAACATATCAAAACGTGGAAAAAGTGAAGCGCTGTGAATACTTTTCCGGATGCACTGTAAATGTGTTCTGTGCTGTTCTTTTCCAAAAAGAAAGTGTATGACCCCTTTTTTTCATGAGAAAACTGTCACTGGAGGCTTTTTTCTGGATATGTTAATTCTTTGGTTGATGCCACAGTTGCAGGATGACAGTGACAACTTTATTCTTCAATTGGATGGTGCACCACCACACTGGTCAGGCAACGTGCGAGATTATCTTGATGAACATCTTCCTCACCGGTGGAATGGATGAGCCACAGTCTACAACATGCCACTAACCCAATGGCCACCCAGAAGTCCTGACGTAACACCTTGTGATTTTGTGCCCCTAAGAATTTTGCTCCCAAAATATTGTGGAATAAAAAAAGCTGAACTGTATACCCTGATCTGTGATGCTGAGCTGTATACCCTGAGCTGTGATGCTAAACTGTATACCCTGAGCTGTATACCCTGAGCTGTGAGACTGAGCTGTATACCCTTAGCTGTATACTCTGATCTGTGATGCTGAGCTGTATACCCAGATCTGCGATGCTGAGCTGTATACCCTGAGCTGTATACCCTAAGTTGTATACCCTGATCTGTGAGGCTGAGCTGTATACCCTTAGCTGTATACCCTGATCTGTAATGCTGAGCTGTATACCCTTATCTGTGATGCTGAGCTCTATACCCTGAGCTGTATACCCTGATCTGTGAGGATGAGCTGTATACCCTGATCTGTGATGCTGAGCTGTATACCCTGATCTGTATACCCTGAGCTGTATACCCTGATCTGTGACGCTGAGCTGTATACCCTGATCTGTGATGCTAAACTGTATACCCTGAGCTGTATACCCTTAGCTGTATACTCTGATTTGTGATGCTGAGCTGTATACCCTGATCTGTGATGCTGAGCTGTATACCCTGAGCTGTATACCCTAAGCTTTATACCCTGATCTGTGAGGCTGAGCTGGATACCCTTAGCTGTATACCCTGATCTGTGATGTTGAGCTGTATACCCTTATCTGTGATGCTGAGCTGTATACCCTGAGCTGTATACCCTGATCTGTGAGGCTGAGCTGTATACCCTGATCTGTGATGCTGAGCTGTATACCCTGATCTGTATACCCTGAGCTGTATACCCTGATCTGTATACCCTGAGTTGTATACCCTGATCTGTGAAGCTGAGCTGTATACCCTGATCTGTGATGCTAAACTGTATACCCTGAGCTGTATACCCTGATCTGTGACTGAGCTGTATACCCTGAGCTCTATACCCTAATCTGTGAGGTTGAGCTGTATATCCTGATCTGTGAGGCTAAGCTGTATACCCTGAGCTGTGAAACTGAGCTGTATACCCTGATCTGTGATGCTGAGCTGTATACCCTGAGCTGTTTACCTTGATCTGTGAGGCTGAGCTGTATACCCTAATCTGTGATGCTGAGCTGTATACCCTGGTCTGTGATGCTGAGCTTTATACCCTGAGCTGTGAGGCTGAGCTGTATACCCTGATATGTGATGCTAAACTGTATACCCTGAGCTGTATACCCTGATCTGTGATGCTGAGCTGTATACCCTGAGCTGTATACCCTGATCTGTGAGGTGTAGCTGTATACTCTGATCTGTGATGCTGAGCTGTATACCCTTATCTGTATACCCTGAGCTGTATACCCTAAGCTGTGATGCTGAGCTGTATACCCTGAGCTGTGATGCTGAGCTGTATACCCTGATCTGTGATGCTGAGATGTATACCCTAAGCTGTATACCCTGATCTGTGATGCTTAACTGTATACCCTGAGCTGTATACTCTGATCTGTGATGCTGAGCTGTATACCCTGAGCTGTATACTCTGATCTGTGAGGCTGAGCTGTATACCCTGATCTTTGAGGTAAAGCTGTATACCATGAGCTGTGAGACTGAGCTGTGAGGCTGAGCTGTATACCCTGAGCTGTATACCCTGATCTGTGATGCTGAGCGGTACACCCTGAGCTGTATACCCTGATCTGTGAGGCTGAGCTGTATACCCTGAGCTGTAATGCTGAGCTGTATACTCCTGACATTATGGGTGGAAGCAAGTGGAATATAGGGGACAGAGTGGGTGGATTCTATAAGGGGTGGGACTTATGAGAAGTGGGAGGTGTCAAAAGAGAAGGGCGGGGTCTGGCGCCCCCATCCTAAAACTTCACCAGCCACCACTGGCTGTGACTGCTTATGTACATGTGATTTTTTTCCCTTTTTATTTTTAAAATAATAAACAAACTTCTTTCACGCTGTCATTATGGGTTATTGTTTGTAGGATTTTGAGGAAAATAATAAATTTATTCCATTTTGGAATAAGGCTGTAACATAACAAAAGGTGGAAGAAGTGAAGTGATGTGAATACTTTTCCGGATGCACTGTAAATGTGTTCTGTGCTGTATCCAAAAAGAAAGTGTATGGCCCCTTCTTTTTTCATGAGAAAACTGTCATGGGAGGCTTTTTTCTAGATATGTTAAGTCTTTGGTTGATGCCACACTTGCAGGATGACAGTGACAACTTTATTCTTCAATTGGATGGTGCACCACCACACTGGTCAGGCAACGAGCGAGATTACCTCGATGAACATCTTCCTCACCGATGGATTGGATGACCAGCGGACTACAACATGCCACTAACCCAATGGCCACCCAGAAATCCTGACTTAACACCTTGTGGCTTTTTCCTGTGGGGGTATGTAAAGGACAAGGTATTTGCCCCTCTCCTTCCTGTTGATCTAGCGGAGCTGAAACAGCGTATCACAGCCACTATCACTGCACTTGATTCAGATATCTAGCTGAAGTCCAGAGGTATGGTACCTTATCCAATTTCAAAATAAATTTTGAGAAATCAGTAATATTACCAAGCCTTGTACCAGTAGCAATGGCAACATCTCTACAAAATACTTATCCCCTTGTTTGGAATACAAATTCCTTATACTATTTAGGAGTACATAATACATGAGATAGAAAATCATTATACAAACTTAATTATGGCTCCTTATTGGTAAGGATAATGATGGATTTGCAGAGATGGAGAGGCCATTCTTTGACATGGTTCGGTAGAGTCAACGCGCTAAAAATGAACATAATACCTAGAATAATTTATGTTTTATATACTATAGCTATCCCACTTCCACAGATTTTTTTGTTTTTAAACAGATACGTAAAGCTTTTGTATCCTTTGTATGGAATGACAAAAGCCCTAGAATAGCATATGATATTTTACGTAGAAGCAAAGGGGAAGGAGGAATTGGGCTTCCAGACAAGGCCCTGTATTACAGAGCGATGTCTTTAGTACGCATTTTAAATTGGTGCCATGATACCACAAGTAAGGCATGGGTCTCGCTGGAGAAAATAATAGCGGGTAGAAACTTAGCAGGGGCAACCTGGATTCTGACTGCGTCAAGGGGTCTCTCAAGGTGGACATCCCCATTAGCACGGTGTGGGGCAGAATGAATAAAACTGGCAAATATGCCCCCTGTGTATCACCATTAGCCCCACTGGAGGGATACCCTAGGTTCCCCCCGGGAGAGGAGATAAAAGTTTTAGGCCTGTGGGGATCAGAGGGGAATACAACATGTGCCAGGTACGCCCAACGAGGTACCTTATTTCCCTTTATGGAGCTGGTGTCATTTCAGGGGAGCATACCTATGGCAAGGTGGAGATATCTCCAAATGTCAAATACATTTTTCACAAAATTAGAACCCAAACTAAGGCCTCTGAGCTCTCTTACGATATTTGAGAATCTGTGTATGAAGATGTCAGAGCCTAACCATTTGCTATCTCGAATTATAAGATAGTTCTCAGTGGTTAAAACAGCCCAATTCCCTACTTTATTAAAGAATGGGAAAGAGAACTAAACTATACATTTACTTCACCACAAGTTAAGAAATTGTTGGAAGCAACGCATTTTACTTCAATAAACTCTTCTACACAAGAAATGTCATATAAGTTTATGGCCAGACGGTACAGAACGCCAGCACGATTAGCACAGATATACCCGACAGCAAACAAATGCTGCTGGAGGGGCTGCAAACAAAAGGATATTTCCTCCATATATGGTGGTCTTGTCCAAGAATTAGACCATTTTGGGAGGAGCTAGCCCCATGGATCAAGAAGTTATCCACTAAACCCATAAAAATGACACCTTTACATTTTCTGTTCTATGGAATGCCTGTATCAATTAAATCCTATAAAAAAGTGTTATTCCACACATGTTGAATGCAGCTAAAGCATTGATACCCAGGTATTGGAAACAAATCACACGCCCTACACCCCTGGAATAGAAAAAAGAAGTTGAAGTAATAATGGAGGCGGAAAGATGGGTGCATAAGGTTAGAAACCAACAAGATAAATTCAAGAATATATGGGCATATAGAAAGCAACATTCCTCAGAGATCGAGAAAGATTAAAATATACCAGAAGGTGGATATAGGCTGATATTGTATGCAATAGGATGTAATGTTGCCGCATAATCTCAGTCGTCTCATAGGCGCATCTGATATTTAGTGATGTATGTAAAATTAATAGTTTTTTTTTTCTGTATCGAGGGATGGGAGGGGGGGGGGGCAGAGAGCGAGGATGGGTTATACATATACATTATAGGTTATTTTTAACCTAAATATTTACATAAATATATATAATTAGAGATATATTATACACATAAACACAGAGGATTTTGGTATTTAGACACTGCACGAAGGAGGCCTCTTGCTCTGAGCAGGAGAACACCCCCCCCCTCATTTTTTCACATGCCCCCCATCCCCCCTCCTTCCCCCCCCCTAATATATGATGAAAACATGGATATACATACACACGCAAAAATATTACACATATAAAAACACTGTAGATCACATATTAGATACACAATTGCATGCAAGATAGGAAGGGAATGCAGGTCCTACGCTTGGAACGGAGGACTCTTCCCGTATGTCCCCCACCTTGTTTTTTTTTTAACATCTCTAGATGTGGATTTGTCCATGCCCTCCTCCCTTCTGTTTGTTCTCACCTTGTTTTTCCCAACCCTTTTTGTTTTTCTCCCTTTTTTTTTCCTTTTTTTTTGTTTATTCAGGTGTGGCTTGGCTGGTTTTATATACTGTATAGAATTAAACTTGTGTAGTAATATACAAGAGTTGAGATACAATGTATAGGAATATGAATGGAAGTACATGTATAATGGTTTATCTATTTATGTATTTATTTATTAATTTTGTATAGAATTTTGTGTTGTTTGTAAATGGAAAAATTGATAAACTGAATTATAAAGATTCAGATATCTTAACTCGCATTAAGGCGGAAATGGCTTACCGGTTCGATGTGTAAACACCCGTGGCTGCCTCTAAAAAAACTTCAAACGTTCCTCTACAATTCTGTTACAGGTAGCATAAAATATCTTATATTTCTCTAGTTTTATAGTGCATTGAAACTGTATACTTCTTTATGAATCACACTGTATTTTATTTTTAAAACTCCCTGGGTGCAGTACTTACCTTCTATCCAATGCTGTCCCTCTCCTATGCATCTGTCAACCCAGCTATAGCTGCCAGCAATAATCAGATGAACATATCCAACTGGCTGGTTGTACTGAAGTTGAAGGATAAATTGACCTCAGTACAACCAGCCTGCCCATAGATGGATCGAATCTCGGGCATTCCCGGCTGAACCGGTCAGAATTCAATCCATCTATGGCCGGCTTAAGACCATGACCATGGCCTGACCATGTTAGAACCTGACCATGGAATAGCATGGAATGTATAAAATGAGTAAATCCAGCACCTACAATATATGTGAAAAAACCAAAATATATAAAAATATAAGAAAAAAAATTATTATAAATAGCAGCTAGACCCAAACTGAGTGATGAATCACTAGTGCACATGTGAAAAAAAGGAATTGGTGGGGAGTGCTAAAGTGACGTAGTATTCCTAAAAAAAAAAAGAAGAAATATAATAAATTTGGAATTAAATAGTAATTTGATATAGTGAAAAATCACTGCACACCAGCCTACCTAAATAGAACCAAAACATCAATTATGTGTGATAAATATTGAGCCTATAAGATAACCAGTGTTTGCACGGACAAAGTGCTTCAATTCCCAAATAGCAATGACATACTGGTCATTGTATATCCCATAATGTGTCCAAAAACATAACATGTGAATCACACATAAAACATATATCTATAAAAGTCCATATGTGACATTGCGATCTTGTGTCTGAATCTTGTAATCAAACGGATAGTGGAACCCCTTCACCGCCTAAGGGATATCACCCAAAAGTGCTCATGAAATGGGTGTCAGCTTACCAGATGTAGTTGACCTAATTAATAAAAAAAGGTCAAATAGGCTTTAGCAAGATTATGCTTGCTGCAATGGAGAAATCTGTAGACGGAACTCCTGCCCTCACACCAAAAGATCTCACGGATGGGATATAAAACAAATGAAGGAACCAAAATAGTGTAATCCCGTTTATTTAAAAAAAGTTAAAAACAAACATAGCCAAGTGGCTGCTTACATGGATGGTGCCATCGCCCGGCACTGAGGCTAGAAAGCGTAGCGTGTCAATGGATGTCCCGCGTTGGATACTGACAACAGCAGCGTACGTTCCACCTACAACAGATGAACAACCACGGGGACCGGATGTGATGTAATCGCGTGACCAAGTACCGCCTCGACATACGTTTCGTTAAACACGTCTTCAGGAAGCGTACTTGGTCACTATGGAGATGGTTTTTAAATACTACTAGTCAATTAACATACGGGGAGGAGTTTTGATGCTTAACAGCCTCATCACCGCTCACGGGCACACTTACAACTGTCCCGTAAACAAATACAAATATTAAAAATAAGGTCACAACTACAATGAAGCATTGATAACCTATTTGAGTGGTAAATCCTATACTATTAAGATGCATCTTCCCACGCATAAAAGTGCTAGAAGTAAAAATGGTATTAAATTAAATAAAAAGTATAAGCCCATGCCGTTCATGATAGCTTAGAAGAGCAGTATCAAAACCAAAATTATTTATTTTGTATACAAAAATAAATTATGAAAAAAATAATTTTTTTAAAATAAAAATGAAAATATAAAATAAATAAAAAAACAAAAAAAAATAAAAAATGAAGAAATAAAAAATTGAGAAAATTGCAGATAAATATGTAAAATCATAGAAGAATCAAAAAGGATATGGATGGATGATGTCATATAGGAAAATTAATTAAATTAAATTCTGTAAACCAATCACTAAAATTTGTGCAGAGTGAAAACCCCAATAGTGGTCTACCAAAGAAAAATGGAAGTAGACTAATCATTGGTTAAAAAACAATTGAGATCCAACTCAATATTTAAACCCTGAGGTTGCATTGTATGTAAACGGTACAACCACTGGGTTTCGTTCTGAGAAATCGCCTTCTTGAGGTCAGTACCCCTCCAGTGCTGGGTGATTCTGTCTATCCCATAAAAAGTTAAAAGATGAGGGTTCCTATCATGAACCATGCGAAAATGACGTGATACGCTATGGTTCAAAAAACCTTTAGAGATGTTCATTAATACGGACCCTTAATTTCCGTGTAGTACATCCAACATATTGGAGGGAGCATGGACACTCCAATACATATGTGACATGACTAGAGTTGCATGTTATTAGAGGTTTGATGGAAAATTCCTGTTGTGTAACTTTGGATTGGAATTTGGAAACCTTCTTTCCTACTCGTTTGGTAGTACGGCAAGCCAGTGATTTCTCAGAATGGAACCCAGTGGTTGTAATCACAGCGGGAGCGAGCCACCGCTGTGTTCTCCTCCTTATCCGGATCGATGCAGCCAGGATAAGAAGACCCAAGTGAGTGCTGGAGGATGAATCGGGAGACTGTTCATGATTGGAGTTCTTCTCAAGATCATTCAATTGCAGACCAGCTATAACCCTACCGTGTCACACGGTTCAAGCTCGTATGACTCACCGCTGTATGGCCTGTGAGTCCACCGCGTCCGGTAAGGGCATTTTACGTTACTTTTGCACTGGGCTGATCATTGGAGGAGTCCACTAATAACAACATTGTTATTGGATATATGTCCATGCTCCAAGAGGTCTCCGTCTGACTAAATGAACTGTCCTCACCTCAGGGACTTACCACTCATCCCCACCCCTATATGCCTGTGTTTTGTTATGAGGATTTGGGTTTAACTTGTGTGACGCACACTTTGATTCACATCGTTTTTCTCACAAAGGACATGATAATAGTGGTTTTCTTTGGAATATTAGATTTCCCACTGGTTCATTGTTCTTTTATTTGTGGTCTAATATAATCTAATCTTTGATATACACTGTTGGTCACTCAGCATATTCCAATGCTGCTGACCGAAACATTATAGCGCTACACTTTTTGTTTTTATATTCATTGTCACAATTAGTCTAATTGGTGGTGTTGGCTGCTTACTTTTTCCACTACATTTTTCATTTTTTACATTTACTTATATTTGTTTGTTTGGTTGGCGCAGCAGCTTTTTTCTTATTTTTTACCTTATTGCATGTTCATGCCCCCTACCCAGAAGTGCGGCTTCACGTATATATACATACACTATGTTGCCAAAAGTATTGGGACGCCTACCTTTACACGCACATGATCGTTTTTCAGGGGTTGGGCTTAGCCCCTTAGTTCCAGTAAAGGGAACTCTTAAGGCCTCAGCATACCAACACATTTTGGACAATTTCAGGCTCCCAACGTTATGGAAACAGTGCACAAAGCAAGGTCCATAAAGACATATATGAGCGAACTTGGGGTGGAGGAACTTGACTGGCCTGCACAGAGTCCTGACCTCAACCTGATAGAACACCTTTGGGATGAATTAGAGCGGAGACTTTGAGCCAGGCCTTCTCGTCCAACATCAGTGCCTGACCTCACAAATGAGTTTCTGGAAGAATGGTCAAACATTCCCATAGACACATTATTAAACCTTGTGGACGGCCTTCCCAGAAGAGTTGAAACTGTTATAGCTGCAAAGGGTGGGCCAACTCAATATTGAACCCTACGGACTAAGACTGGGATGCCATAAGGGTTCGTATGCGTGTAAAGGCAGGTGTCCCAATATTTTTGGTAATATAGTGTATACGTGATCTGGCACACAGCTACCACCCTGTAGCAGAAAAACTGCTATAGGGCAGTCGGCAAGCAGTTAGAGGTGATTTATTCTTCTAAAGCAAACACACCTTTTGCACGCTGGTACTGACTAGTATTCCAAAAGTTTCTCTCCATCACACAGCTAACGTGACCCCAGTGTTGAAGGAGAGGGGCAGGGGAGGGGGCAAACAAGGATAATGTGCAGGCATCCTACATCCTCTATATCAATCAATGATGTCATTGGTTGTTGAGACGCCGGCGGCTAGAATGCTATAATGGTGCACAATGAAAACCCATGGTTTTGTATAACTAAAAGGCAGGCTTCATGCACCCGTTGGCTTGTATACAGTTTTTTTGGGCAATTTTTAGGCATTTCGCCAAGACACCCATGAAGAAAGATGAAGGCACCCTGGTTGAAAAAGGCTGATATAGGGGCACCATCCTTTTCCTCCCTTTGGCCAGGACAGCTAGTGGAACATAGCGGACATAGGACACCATGTTCCCTAAAAATTTGGCTAGAAATAGAAATGTTACACATTTGTTTTGTTTTTATTGATATGGTAGACAGCCAGGGATGAGTAGTACACTTCCTAGAAGCAAACAATATGAAATACATGGGTGTCAAAAAAAATCTCTGAAATCTCTTGGCAGCCTCAGGTAACATTGCAGTCATACAATAATAAAGGGCAAGAAACTTTGCAACATCCACAGGTGACACCCTTATTATAACCTGGAGATAAATCAGGAAACAGATCACATTATACCTGGTCCCTGGATGCCGGCAGGCTGAAAAAAATGCAGAGCTTTGTAACATGACATTCAGTTGTAACCAATAAAATAATATGGAATGTTATTACATTACTATATGATTGTGTTATCCCCTCCAAATGTTTGAGTTCAGGAGTTTACAGCGAATGGTCCTGTTAATGCTGCAGTATAGGAAAACATTTTAGACAATTACGCTCTTCCAAATTTGGGGAAAATCCTTTTCTTCTTTACAATGTCTTTATGGTTCCATGTCCCATTCTTTTCAAAACAAATGCCCTGGGACAGCTGAGGCTCTCGTGCCCATCGCTGAATCAAGAGCGAGGCTCAGGTAAGTATTACCTTAGTTAATAATTTTGTTTCATCATATTTGTTATGTTAGAATGTTTAATTTTCGGAATTCATTTTGTATATTTGGATTTGTTTCATATATTCTGATTTGTTACGCATACTCGGATTTGGTTAATATACAGTGGGGACAGAAAGTATTCAGACCCCCCTTAAATTTTTTACTCTTTGTTATATTGTAGCTAGGGGTGCAACGGATCAAAAAACTCACGGTTCGGATCGTTCCTCGGATCAGGAGTCACGGTTCGGATCATTTTCGGATCAACAAAAAAAAATCTCCCCCACTGTAATATCCACAATCTCCCTATTGGCAGGGTGTGGCAGAGTATTGGCAGAGTATTGGTGGGTATAATGGCAGGGTATTGGCGGGTATATTGGCAGAGTATTGGCAGACTATTGGCAGGGTATTGGCAGACTATTTGCAGGGTATGGCAGACTATTGGCAGGGTATGGCAGAGTATGGAAGAGTATTGTCAGGGCATTGCAGAGTATTGACAGGGCATTGCAGAGTATTGGCAGGGCATTGCAGCAGGGTATTGCATAGTATTGGCAGAGTATTGGCAGGGCATTGCAGAGTATTGGCAGGGCATTGCAGAGTATTGGCAGGGTATTGCAGCAGAGCATTGCAGAGTATTGGCAGGGCATTGCAGAGTATTGGCGGGGCATTGCAGAGTATTGGCACTGCTGCCATCGGATCTCTCCCCTCCACTGTACAGATCAGTACACAGAGGGGAGAGAGGAACCGGCGATCACTTGTTACAAGTGATCGCTCCGTCATTTGACGGAGCGATCACATGCTAAACGGCCGCCGGGTGTACCAAGATGACCGCCGCTCCGGAGCTAGGCCGAAACCACGGCCTTTCCTATGGCCGAGGCCACAGAGCGCTCCACGGATCGTGGGTGTCCCGTACGGATCAACCTCCGCGGATCAGATCACGAATCGATGACGATCCGTTGCACCCCTAATTGTAGCCATTGCTAAAATCTTTTCAGTTCATTATTTTTCCTCATTAATGTACACACAGTACCCCATATTGACAGAAAAACACAGAATTGTTGACATTTTTGCAGATTTATTAAAAAAGAAAAACTGAAATATCACATGGTCCTAAGTATTCAGACCCTTTGCTCTGACACTCGTATATTTAACTCAGGTGTTGTCCATTTCTTCTGATCATCCTTGGGATGGTTCTACACCTTCATTTGAGTCCAGCTGTATTTGATTATACTGATTGGACTTGATTAGGAAAGCCACACACCTGTCTATATAAGACCTTACAGCTCACAGTGCATGTCAGAGCAAATGAGAATCATGAGGTCAAAGGAACTGCCCGAAGAGTTCAGAGACAGAATTGTGGCAAGGCACAGATCTGGACAAGGTTACAAAAAAATTTCTGCTGCACTTAAGGTTCCTAAGAGCACAATGGCCTCCATAATCCTTAAATGGAAGACGTTTGGGGTGACCAGAACCCTTCCTAGACCTGGCCATCCGGCCAAACTAAGCTATTGGGGGGAGAAGAGCCTTGGTGAGAGAGGTAAAGAAGAACCCAAAGATAACTGTGGCTGAGCTCCAGATATGCAGTCGGAGATGGTAGAAAGTTGTAGAAAGTCAGCCATCACTGCAGACATACATAGTTTACATAGTAGGTGAGGTTGAAAAAAGACACAAGTCCATCAAGTCCAACCTATGTGTGTGATTATGTGTCAGTATTACATTATATATCCCTGTATGTTGCGGTCATTCAGGTGCTTATTTAATAGTTTCTTGAAGCTATCAATGCTCCCCGCTGAGACCACCGCCTGTGGAAGGGAATTCCACATCCTTGCCACTCTTACAGTAAAGAACCCTCTACATAGTTTAAGGTTAAACCTCTTTTCTTCTAATTTTAATGAGTGGCCGCGAGTCTTGTTAAACTCTCTTCTGCGAAAAAGTTTTATCCCTATTGTGGGGTCACCAGTACGGTATTTGTATATTGAAATCATATCCCCTCAAACCTTCACCAGTCGGGGCATTATGGCAGAGTGGCCCGCAGAAGCCTCTCCTCAGTGCAAGACACATGAAAGCCCGCATGGAGTTTGCTAAAAAAAACACCTGAAGGACTCTAAGATGGTGAGAGGGATATCCTGGACGAAAACGTTCTCCAGAGTGCTCAGGACCTCAGACTGGGCCGAAGGTTTACCTTTCAACAAGACAATGACCCTAAGCACACAGCTAAAATAACGAAGGAGTGGCTTCACAACAACTCTGTGACTGTTCTTGAATGGCCCAGCCAGAGCCCTGACTTAAACCCAATTGAGCATCTCTGGAGAGACCTAAAAATGACTGTCCACCAACGTTTACCGTCCGACCTGACAGAACTGGAGAGGATCTGCAAGGAGGAATGGCAAAAGGGTGCTTCTACTAAATACTGAGCAAAGGGTCTGAATACTTAGGACCATGTGATATTTCAGTTTTTCTTTTTTAACCACATATACATCGACAGAATGGCACGGCTGGGCAAAGTAACGTACCTGTATTGAATTTTCCGCCGTTCACGCTCTCGCGTGCCTGCTGCGAGCTCCGTGATCGCGCCCGTGGGACCCGCGGACTCGATCGCTGCTGGGATACCCGCGATCGTGTCACGGAGCTAAAGAACGGGGAGATGTAAACAGCATCTCCCCGTTCTGCCTAGTGACAGGACACTGATCGTCTGCTCCCTGTCATCGGGAGCAGCGATCAGTGTCATGTCACTGTTAGCCCATCCCCCCCACAGTTACAATCACTGCCCGGGGCACACTTAACCCCTCTCCGCCCCCTAGTGGTTAACCCCTTTACTGCCAGTGACATTTTTACAGTAATCAATGCAATTTTATAGCATTGATCGCTGTATTAATGCCAATGGTCCCAAAAATGTGTCAAAATTGTCCGATGTGTCTGCAATAATGTCGCAGTCACGATAAAAATCACTGATCGCCGCCATTAGCATAGCTGTTTCTCACTTGTGGTAGGCGGAATGAAATTAACGCCGGCCAGAAGTGATAACACCACGTCAGGAAGCCGCCCATATAGCAAAGGCACACTCCAAACATGCTGGTGTCTCACATTGGTACACAAACACCTAAAAAAATGCAGTATAATGTGAAATAGGTAAAAAATTAATTGAACCTATTATTTAAAATAGGAGAGTGATAAAAATATATCTTTAAAGGGCAATTAACTGCATTGAAGAGAGGGTAAGGAGGCTCTCCAAAAATGCAGCAATCAAACAATATTAACTGTCCAAAAAATTCAATGGGATATAGGTGTCAGTATCAGACAAGATTCTATTCATTTCTGAAACATATGAGCTCTTGTCCATCACCACTATTTACTGGCACCTATATCCCATTGAGTCATGATCCCATTTTTAAATACAAAAAGGAACTTACTGGACTTGTCAATGCTGGTTTTCGTAATAAATTGATTAATAAGAAGGAGAGGGACTTTTTAATCCCGTTGGCACCCAGAAAGCCAATTATTTATTTTTTACTGAAGGTACATAAGAGTTTAGTTAACCCTCCGGGAAGACCGATTATAAGTGGGCTGGACTCTATTACCTCCAGAATCGGTAAATATATTGATGGTTTTTTACAACCCTTGGTATCTGGTACCCCCTCCTATATCAAAGATTCTGCGCAAGTGATTCGCAGTTTTGAGAATTTAGAGTGGAAAGAGGGATACATTATGGCCACTGCCGACGTGGCGTCCCTTTACACTATTATTTCCCATTCAGGTGGTTTAGAAGCTGTGGATCTGTTCTTGAGGAGAGATGTTGAGTTGATTTCTGCCCAGCGAGAGTTCATTTTAGACCTATTGAAGTATGCCATGACCCACAATTACTTCTGGTTTGGGGGTACTCATTACCTCCAAAACAGAGGGGTCACTATGGGTGCAAAATAATATGTCCACTTTCTTTAAAAGTACTGATAAGAATGGGTATATTGGACAGGGTAGCTGCCATCACCCTTCATGGCTTAAATCGGTGCCCAGGAGCCAATTTCTCCATTTGCGTCGGAATTGTACTCTTAAGGAAGACTTCTTTATACAGGCTGCCACTCTAAAAGAAAGATTCATTGAGAAAGGGTACTCACCCAATGATTTGAATATAGTTATTAATGAAGTGGGGAGTATGGATCGAGCCTCCATTCTACAGAATAAGAAAAAACCCTCACCAAGTGAGATTGATTACAATTTCTCAATGATCACTACTTATTCCCAACAACATTTACTAGTAAAAAAAAAAATTATTAATAAAAATGCCATAAAACTTTCCCCTTTTTTGTAGACGCTATAACTTTTGTGCATACCAATCACTAAACGCTTATTGCGATTTTTTTTTTTACCAAAAATATGTCGAAGAATACGTATTGGCCTAAACCAAGGAAAAAATTTTTTATATATTTTTGGGGGATATTTATTATAGCAAAAAGAAAAAATAATGCGTTTTTTTTCAAAATTGTTGCTATTTTTCTGTTTGTAGCGCAAAAAATAAAAACCACAGAGGTGATCAAATACCACCAAAAGAAAGCTCTATTTGTAGGAAAAAAGGACTTCAATATTGTTTTGGAGCCACGATGCACAACCGCGCAATTGTCAGTTAAAGTGACGCAGTGCTGAATCGCAAAAAGTGCTCTGGTCAGGAAGGGGGTAAATTCTTCCGGGGCTGAAGTGGTTAATAAATCTGCAAAAATTTCAACAATTCTGTGTTTTTCTGTTAATATGGGGTGCTGTGTGTACATTAATGGGGAAAAAAATTAACTTAAATGATTTTAGCAAATGGCTGCAATATAACAAAGAGTGAAAAATTTAAGAGGGTCTGAATACTTTCTGTCCCCATTGCATTCTATTCACATTTCGGAAGATGGCTATATTAGTTCTATTCTATTTTTTTTCTATTCTATTCTTTTCTATTTTTATCCTCATCTCATTTCACTTTTATACCTTTCTGTACTTATTGCAATATGTTTGCATTACAAATTTAAATCCACATTCGAATTCGAAAATGAATTTGACTCTGAATTTAAAAATGAATTTGAATGTGTATTTTAAAATGAATTCAAATTCAAATTTGAAAATGAATTTGAAATTCAAATTTGAAAATGAATTTGAAATTCAAATTTGAAAATGAATTTGAAATTCAAATTTGAAAATGAATTTGAAATTCAAATTGGAAAATTAAATTGAAATTCAAATTTGAAAATGAATTTGACATTCAAATTTGAAAATGAATTTGAATCTGAATTTGAAAATTAATTTGAATTTTTATTTGAAAATGAATTCAAATTTGTATTTTAAAATGAATTCAAATTTGAAAATGAATTTGAAATTCAAATTTGAAAATGAATTTGACATTCAAATTTGAAAATTAATTTGACATTCAAATTTGAAAATGAATTTGAAATTCAAATTTGAAAATTAAATTGAAATTCAAATTTGAAAATGAATTTGACATTCAAATTTGAAAATTAATTTGACATTCAAATTTGAAAATGAATTTGAATTTTTATTTGAAAATGAATTCAAATTTGTATTTGAAAATGAATTCAAATTTGAAAATGAATTTGAAATTCAAATTTGAAAATTAATTTGACATTCAAATTTGAAAATTAATTTGTCATTCAATTTTGAAAATTAATTTGAAAATTAATTTGAATTAAAATTTTGAAAATTAATTTGAAAGATCAAAATGCAGTGCTAAAGCAAAACAAAATTTGCAAGTAAATATGATAGTCCATAAAAAACAATAAAGAGTAGAGATGATGTGAAGCCTCCACCAAACTTCAGTGTGCAAAAGAAAAGCGCACCACACCAACGTGCTGTCAATCTGCTTACCAGAAAAATATGAAACAAGCGATGTAATCATATGATGCAAAGGTTCAACAGTAAATCCGAATGGCACACTCCATCACTGACAGGCAGAAAATGGGAAAAGCCAGGAGAAGATGGATGAATTGTGCGATCACCAGCAGGATAACCCAGTAGGGAGAAAGCAACAATAGTGAAGCCCATATAGGTAAATCACAGGCATTTATTGTAGTCTACTTACAGGTAAAAAATGAACATCATCACAGAAAGAAAATAATCCGCTGCTCACAGCGTACTTGCATCGGCCAGCCTGACATGTTTCATCCTATGTGGATATCATCAGAGGCGTGTCCGATGATGCAAGCACGTCCACATAAAGAGTAAACATCTCAAGTCATGCTGCCCATTGATAGGACAACGTGACACATACAACAGCTGTTTTAAATGACACCTCCGGCCGCACATGCGCACTACAGGCGCACTGTATATGAAGCAGGAAGTGAAAGGCAGTTTTATTCGGCCGCACATGCGCAGTGCGGCTGTGCGTTTCACAAAGACAGGAACATATAACCAGCAAGGTCAACAGAATGAAAAATAACATCATATGGCCGCACATGCACAGTGCAGCCAAACAGTTAAAAAAACAAAGACTCAAACCAGCATAGCTGTTTCTCACTTGCGGTAGGCGGAATGAAATTAACTCCGGCCAGAAGTGATAACACCACATCAGGAAGCCGCCCATATAGCAAAGGCACACTCCAAACATGCTGGTGTCTCACATTGGTACACAAACACCTAAAAAAATGCAGTATAATGTGAAATAGGTAAAAAATTAATTGAACCTATTATTTAAAATAGGAGAGTGATAAAAATATATCTTTAAAGGGCAATTAACTGCATTGAAGAGAGGGTAAGGAGGCTCTCAAAAAATGCAGCAATCAAACAATATTAACTGTCCAAAAAATTCAATGGGATATAGGTGTCAGTATCAGACAAGATTCTATTCATTTCTGAAACATATGAGCTCTTGTCCATCACCACTATTTACTGACACCTATATCCCATTGAGTCATGATCCCATTTTTAAATACAAAAAGGAACTTACTGGACTTGTCAATGCTGGTTTTCGTAATAAATTGATTAATAAGAAGGAGAGGGACTTTTTAATCCCGTTGGCACCCAGAAAGCCAATTATTTATTTTTTACCGAAGGTACATAAGAGTTTAGTTAACCCTCCGGGAAGACCGATTATAAGTGGGCTGGACTCCAGAATCGGTAAATATATTGATGGTTTTTTACAACCCTTGGTATCTGGTACCCCCTCCTATATCAAAGATTCTGCGCAAGTGATTCGCAGTTTTGAGAATTTAGAGTGGAAAGAGGGATACATTATGGCCACTGCCGACGTGGCGTCCCTTTACACTATTATTTCCCATTCAGGTGGTTTAGAAGCTGTGGATCTGTTCTTGAGGAGAGATGTTGAGTTGATTTCTGCCCAGCGAGAGTTCATTTTAGACCTATTGAAGTATGCCATGACCCACAATTACTTCTGGTTTGGGGGTACTCATTACCTCCAAAACAGAGGGGTCACTATGGGTGCAAAATAATATGTCCACTTTCTTTAAAAGTACTGATAAGAATGGGTATATTGGACAGGGTAGCTGCCATCACCCTTCATGGCTTAAATCGGTGCCCAGGAGCCAATTTCTCCGTTTGCGTGGGAATTGTACTCTTAAGGGAGACTTCTTTATACAGGCTGCCACACTAAAAGAAAGATTCATTGAGAAAGGGTACTCACCCAATGATTTGAATATAGTTATTAATGAAGTAGGGAGTATGGATCGAGCCTCCATTCTACAGAATAAGAAAAAACCCTCACCAAGTGAGATTGATTACAATTTCTCAATGATCACTACTTATTCCCAACAACATTTTGACGTCAAGAAAATTTTAACTAAACATTGGGGAGTTCTTAGAAATGATACATTTTTGGGTCCATTGCTCCCAGATTGGCCACAGGTTATATTTAGAGGAGTTCCCCCCCTTAAACTCCAAGTAGCACCCAATATTTTGGATGCCCTAATAGAGTGTCATTTTTTCAAAAATTTAAAGGCTATCACCCTTGCCGCTGTTGTAATGTTTGTGCTGTCAATAATGATAAGAGTAGGAAAATATGTCAATTTAAATCTCATGCCACAGGTAGAATTTTTGACATTGACACCTTTATCACTTGTACTTCACTAAACGTGGTATACTTATTGATTTGCCCTTGCGGCTTGCAATATGTGGGCCGCACGACACAGGCCATGCACGTTAGGGTAAATGAGCATATCACAAATTTTAAGAAGGGATTTCCGAAATACACTGTTTCCCGACATTACCTGGAATGTCATGATCAGAATCCTAAGGGGACCACCTTTGTTGCCATTGATAGGTTCAACCCACACTGGCGTGGTAGTTTGTCCAAACGGGAAATTTCCAAACTTGAAACCCGTTGGATATATGATTTAAAATGTTATACCCCTTTTGGCATGAATGTCGACTGGGATATAAATTGTTTTATTAATAATAGTTAAATTTTATTCATATGTATTAACACTAGGGGGCATATTTTTTTATCTCTATTCTCATTGTCCTACTTATTTATTTATTCATTTTTACATTTTTTATTTTTCATATCTTTTTTATTAATATATGTCCATCTTATCAGTCTTTTTGAATGTATATGTTCATTTTTTCAGTTTTTATGATCATATATTTTTCTGGGCAGTTAAAGTGGATGTAAACCTAATTTTTTTTTTTATATATATATCATACTGTAGAGTATAAGATTTCCTATCATTTGAGCCCAGTCTTGCCACACAGAGTTAATCCATCTCTGAGCAATCCTCTTTTATTGTTCAGTGAGAAAAATCTTGACAAACTGAGAAAAACTTTGTCAAATACTCCCCCCTTGCTGTGAGTGACAGGTGATTTACATATCTTGTGTACTAGCCTAAGACATGCATTATTTTTTATATCCCTTCCCCACTCCTTTCTTCAGCAGCTCTGCAAGGATTGGCTGTTCCACACCTCACCATGATTTGGCATGGTGAAGTCATGTGGTTACTTTCCTGTCTTTTCACTGTATGTTAGGGATCATAGCAGAAGTTCAGTGTTAGAAATACACAGGAGAAAATGCATATTGACAAGGAATGTAGAGGTGGGCGGGGAGTCTACTGACAACATTTCACACACCGAGCTCCAGACAACAGACCCACCCACAGAATATGCAGTTTTTCGGGTCTAATAACAGACAGAGGGGAGACATTTGACAGGTAAAGATACATACAGGAGGCATGTCTATCCTTATAGATAACCCCTATGGCAGTAGTTTGGAAAGGATGACATTGGGTTTACATCCACTTTAATATTGTTTGATTGCTGCATTTTTTGAGAGCCTCCTTACCCTCTCTTCAATGCAGTTAATTGCCCTTTAAAGATATATTTTTATCACTCTCCTATTTTAAATAACATGTAGGTTCAATTAATTTTTTACCTATTTCACATTATACTGCATTTTTTAGGTGTTTGTGTACCAATGTGAGAAACCAGCATGTTTGGAGTGTGCCTTTGCTACATGGGCGGCTTCCTGACGTGGTGTTATCACTTCTGGCCGGCGTTGATTTCATTCCGCCTACCGCAAGTGTGAAACAGCTATGCTGGTTTGAGTCTTCGTTTTTTTAACTGTTCGGCTGCACTGCGCATGTTCGGCCGTATGATGTTATTTTTCATTATATGCCTTCTGTGTAGTACGACCGCGACGCGCATGTGCGGCCGTGTTGTTTACATCATTGAGGAATGACAGTGTCACATATGTCGTTCCGCTCATTTGTAGGGATCTGTTGATGTTGCTGGTTATACGTTCCTGTCTTTGTGAACCGCACGGCCGCACTGTGCATGTGCGGCCGAATAAAACTGCCTTTCACTTCCTGCTTCATATACAGTGCCCCTGTAGTGCGCATGTGCGGCTGGAGGTGTAATTTAAAACAGCTGTTGTATGTGTCACGCTGTCCTATCAGTGGGCAGCATGATTTGAGATGTTTAGTATTTATGTGGGCGAGCTTGCATCATCGGCCATGCCTCTGATGATATCCACATAGGATGAAACATGTCAAGCTGGCCGATGCAAGCACGCTGTGAGCCGCGGATTATTTTCTTTCTGTGACGATGTTCATTTTTTACCTGTAAGTAGACTATAATAAACGCCTGTGTTTTACCTATACGGGCTTCACTATTGTTGCTTTCTCCCTACTGGGTTATCCTGCTGGTGATCGCACAATTCATCCATCTTCTCATGTGAATCCTGATGTCCTGATGATATGTGACTACCTGGCTTTTCCCATTTTCTGCCTGTCAGTGATGGAGTGTGCCATTCGGATTTACTGTTGAACCTTTGCATCATATGATTACATCGCTTGTTTCTCATATTTTTCTGGTAAGCAGATTGACAGCACGTGGGTGTGGTGTGCTTTTCTTTTGCACACTGAAGTTTGGTGGAGGCTTCACGTCATCTCTACTCTTCATTGTTTTTTATGGACTATCATATTTACTTGCAAATTTTGTTTTGCTTTAGTGCTGCATTTTGATCTTTTATATTTGTGTTTGATGAATCAACAAACTATGCTGGCTGCTAATACCTTTTTTCTACTTTTTTTTTAGTTAGCGCAGATATTTGTTCACTTTTGAAAATTAATTTGAAATGGAAACATATTGCAATAAATACAGTAAAGGCGTAAAAGTGAAATAAGATGTTAGAATAGATTCAAATTAGATTTTTCTAATTTGCTGTCAAATTTTTCTAATTTCGTTACGTTATTTTGTTTTGTTAAAATGTATTTCAGAGTCTTTGAAACTCGTTACTATTGTGATTTGAAAATTCAGATATATCCAGATCTCCAAAGAACAAAACTTTCATCCAAATTTCGATTCATGACAAAACGAATTGCACATGTCTTAGGTTGGGTTTACACTAGTGTGAATTGGGTGCGGGTTTCCCTGCATCCAATTTGCATGTCAGGAGATTGTGACTGGCTCTCGGTTCACACATCTCCAGAGCGGCTCCGACACAAATTGCATAGGAGTCCTGTGCATCTTCTGGTCCGTTTCAGGTCTGAACAAAATTTGGGCTGAAATGGGACCAGAAACGGTGAATGGAGACGCACTGAACTCCTGCTGTGAGGCACTCCATGCTGCGGCGTGAACCCAGCCTAATACTTACATCTTCTGGTGTCCCCTAGCACACCTCAATGCTAAAAGACCCAGTGATAGGTATTATTCCAGTGGACTATGGATACACCACTGATGGTGGACGGATTTTCTCAATGGGGTTCATCTGCATCTCAGATCTAACTGGAAACATGTACACAAGCTGCAAAACCACTTGAGAAACTTTATTGGTCAACTAGCTTTATGCATTATGCCAGACTATGTTCCTCTCCTAACACCTATCATCTCTTCCAGGGCTTAGTCATAAATCTGCAAGTTTCTAGTGTGAAGATTAGACTTTAAAGTGGAGAGGTCCACTTTAAAGGCTACCAGACAATCCTCCTTTCCTCTTCCTTTCTCTGTTGGGGTCCCGTAAGATTCTGTTCTTGGACCTCTCCTATTGTCGATCCACACCTCCTCCCTAGATCAGCTGATAAGCTCCCATGGCTTCCAGTACCATCTCTATGCCGACAACACCCACTCCAGCTCTCTCCTGCAGTCTCCTCACGTATTACTAATTTACTAACAGACTTATCAGCCTGGATGTCACATCACTTCCTCAAACTCAATCTATCCAAAACCGAGCTCATAATATTTCCTTCCCTACGTGCCCCTTCCCCTGATCTCTCTGTCAAGATTGATAGTGCAACTATCAGTCCATCCCCACATGTCAAGGTTCTAGGCGTAATCCTGGACTCTGAACTATCCTTTTAGCCCCACGTCCTATCACTGTCCAAATCTTGCCGCCTCAACCACTGCAACATCTCCAATATACACCCCTTTCTTGATTAATGGCACAACAAAGCCCCTAGTTCACTCCATGGTCATCTCCCACCTCAGCTACTGCAACTCCCTTCTCATTGGCTTACCCTTACATAAGCTCCCCCCTTTAAATGCAAGACAGGTGTGCTGTTCCTTTAAATCATGTGGATAATATAAAAACCACATGAACAGTATACGAATCAACTGAACACACTATAGTAACATGCAAAAAATAAAGTGCTGGTGTGTTAAGTGCAAACAAACAATATATATATATCTCATAAAAAAATCATACAAATAAATCTTAATCAATAAACTGAAAATAGTCCATCACAAAAATTACTGTGATAAAGTGCTCAGTGCTTCACAATCGAAATCACTTTAAAGGTGCTCCAGTGCTGACAAAGGAGCTCATTAAATGTGAACAGATGGCCTCTTACCAGATGTGATTCCCATTACAGAGATCAAACACAGCATGTAATCAAACTCCATGGAAGTGATCCACATTCAAAAAGACTCCACATGAATGTATCTTCACAATAATCCATTCTATTGATGAGCACCGCTCAACACAGGAGCATATGTGGAACATGAACAGGGAGAAGCCTTATAGTGTGAATCGGCTAAAATGTTTTATTAGAATAAACAAAAATGCACTTACAATGAGACGCAAAGACACAAGCAAAGCAAACAAACTGACCGATGTGTCCCCCGTCCCACCAGCTGTGATGACGTCACATGTGTTCTCCAGCCGTCGCGTTTCCCCAAAAAATGGCGGCTTCTGGGATTGGAGGATGCGGTGTGATGTCAGCAGACAGGCTTTAAAGAGGAAGTGATACCTAAAATGCTACCTACAAAATACACGATTCCACTGAGGAGATGATGTGCTGACAAATAAACATAGATTTAATTTAATAGAATATTCCTCTATGGTACTAAAGGTGATTACTGGTATTGACACATCCCCAAATGATCCACAATGGCTCAAAAGTAATATGGTCCAGAAATATTTAGACAGAATCAAGGTGGATAAAGTACCAGGACCAGGTGGCATCCAACCACGGATTCTAAAATAATTTCATTAATGTCATTTAAAAGCCATATTATTAAAAATTTTAGGGACTCGTTAATGACTGAAATAGTACCACTGAATTGGTGTAGGGCCAATGTGGTGCCCATATTTAAAAAGGGATCAAAGTCTATATCAAGTAACTATAGACCTGTTAGTTTAACTTCGATAGTCGGGAAGATACTGGAGAGTTTAAAGTGGAAGTCCAGTCAAAAAATGAAAAAAATTCTGTTAATTCTACGTAAAATATCTTTATCTTTGATATTATTCATTTTCTGTATAGCTGATTGCCAAGCTTAGAAAGTCTAATCAAAGCCAGACAATCAGCTATTTCCTGTTCTTCAGGGACAACCTTACTTATTTCTGAGTTCTGCACGGGGGACCTCTCACTTCCTGAAAACGTTGTCCTTCTCTCCTACACAGGCATTCCTACTGTTCATTCAAACCGCCCCTGTCTTGCCCAGCCCCGCCCAGACCCACCCCCATCCCACCTCTCCTTTTTAGACAGACATGCCTAGACCTGCCCAGCCCCACCCACATCCCTCCTATGCTTCACAGATCTCCTCCTGTCTTCATAGCCTTGTTTTGGCCAGAAGTTTCTCCTGAGAGAGGGGGAGGGCAGGCATTGGAAGTATGTTCTGTTTGTTAGAATCTGTAAGATAGATTACAATGCAACATGCTGCAGATTTTCTACAGTGTACAACCACGTGGTTGTTTCTGCATGGCACTGTGATGGGCACTGTGTGCATGGTGTGGCACATGCCCAGCTGAGGGAGCTACATGTGAGTAATGAGTTTAAGACTCAGTTTCCACTAGTGCGACTTGTCATGTGACTTTGGACACATAAATTCGCATCATAAGTAACAGCCCATTGATTTCAATGGCACACGTTCCCATCTATGCACCTTTGAAAATCAGCAACTTTGAGAAGGGGCTTGCACTACTTTGATGCAACCTTTTGATGCAATTTTGATCCAGAGTGTAAAGTTGGAACAAAGCTTCACTCAAAGTCGCACTCTAAATTGCACAGCTTTGGAGTTGCACTAATGGAAACGTAGCCCAAGGCTAGAGTGCGACTGTTATGCGACTTCACACTCTCTGGATCAAAGTCGCATCACAAGTCGCATCGAAGTAGTGTAGGTAGCTTTTAAAAGTTGCTGATTTTTAAAGTCACAAAGATGGGAATGGGTGTCATTGAAATCAATGGGCTGTGACTTTATGTGTCCAAAGTAGCATAACAAGTAGCACTAGTGGAAACGGAGCCCTAGCGTGGTTGCCTGTACTATGATCATTGTAGACTGTTAGCTGAGACCCCAGAGCACTTCCAGCTACACTGACAGTTCCCCCCACTCTGTGTCAAGCTCCTTTCTCCTGTGCACAGCTATACTGTATATGTGCACTGCACCTCCCCCCATGTGGATGGGGTGTGGATGGGGCTTTTTATTTGCTCATTTTGTCATAAATTAGGCTGTGCAATGAGAGAACACTGGGCGGGAACCTATGATCAGCTCCTCCCATCCTGTATACACCCACTGGCTACACAGGAACAGTGCCCCTCCCTGGAAGTGATGTCACTAGCTTTCAGTAACCACATCCACTGGATGCTTTTAGGCTCAGAAGGAAGTAGAATTTAAGTCATTTGACGGCACTGGATGCTGCAAAATAAAGGTATTATAAATAAGGTAGGATTTTTTAAATTTTGAGGCATAAGACTGAACTTAGCTCATATTAATGATTGCAGGGGAGAATTTAGATGTTAGGGTGGACTTCCACTTTAATAAAAGACCACATAGATGAGTTCTTGATGGAAAAAAAATATTTTATGCAACAGATAGCATGGGTTCATGAAAGACAGAAGTTGTCAGACAAACCTGATTTCTTTCTATGAGGAGGTAAGTAAAACCTTGGACAGAGGGGTGGCTGTGGACGTGGTATACTTGGATTTTGCAAAAGCGTTTGACACAGTTCCCCACACACGGCTCATGTGTAAGGTAAAGTCTACAGGCTTGGAAAGATCAGTCTGTAAATGGATAGAAAACTGGCTAAAAGACAGAATTCAGAGAGTAGTTGTTAATGATTCTTACTCTGAATGGTCTAAGGTTATCAGTGGTGTACCCCAAGGTTTAGTGTTGGGACCCTTCATTTTTAATATCTTTATAAATGATATTGGGTCTGGGATTAAAAGCACAATTTCAGCGCATAGTAGAATAACGTCCTTACAGGATGTCTCCAACTTACATGCCGACCTCAATGCACTGTTTCATTGGGCAACTATGTGGAGGTTTAATGTTGATAAATGTAAAGTTATGCACTTGGGGGCTAAGAATATGCGTGCATCATACATACTAGGGGGAGTACAACTGGGGGAATCCATGGTGGAGATGGATCTGGGTGTTCTGGTAGATCACAAGCTCAATAATAACATGCAATGCCAAGCTGCAGTTTCCAAAGCGTGCAAAATCCTTTCTTGTATTAAGAGAGGTATGGACTCCAGAGAGAGAGATATAATTTAGCCCGACTGTACAAATCAGTAGTAAGACCTCATCTGGAATATGTAGTGCGGTTTTGGGCACCAGTTCTCAAAAAGGATATCAGGGAACTGGAGAAAGTGCACCAGGTCCAAAAATTCAGGCTGAAATCAGACCTGAAACGGTGAATGGAGGTGCACCAGACTCCTGCTGTGAGCCGCTGCATTCTCCAGTGTGAACCCAGTTGTGCGATTTCCATTGCGTCTTTGATGCAACTTTGGATGGGTGTGGCTTACAAGCAACTTTGGCTTTGACTGCTGCACAACTGTCACATTAATAACATTAAGATGCGACTTTCATGCAACCTTTGAGAGACGCAATAATTCTAGCACTAGACTTCCTCTGTAACTCTAAACAGGTAACCTGTAAAAAGAAATGTAAGCGTCGCCTATGGAGATTTTTAAGTACCGTCGTTTTTGCGCCATTCCACGAGTGTGCGCAATTTTAAAGCATGACATGTTAGGTATCTATTTACTCGGTGTAACATCATCTTTCACATTATATAAAAACATTGGGCTAGCTTTACTGATTTTTAATTCAAAATGTTATATTTTCCCAAAAAAAGCAAATAGCGTGTGACGTAAAACATTGCAACAACTGCCATTTTATTCTCTAGGGCAGTGTTTCTCAACTCCAGTCCTCAAGGCGCCCCAACAGGTCATGTTTTCATGATTTCCTTCAGATGAAACAGCTGTGGTAATTACTAAGGCAGTGAAACTGATCAAATCACCTGTGCGCACTAATGGAAAGCCTGAAAACATGACCTGTTGGGGCGCCTTGAGGACTGGAGTTGAGAAACCCTGCTCTAGGGTCTCTGTTTAAATATATATATATCTACAAAAAAGAAAAAGTCCAGGGATTGCTGCACTTAAAATTTATTAATTTCACATGTAATAAATGACATAATTTTCATGTCGTTGCAAATAACAGTTTTGGGCTACAAAGCTTACGCCCTTCTTCAGATGAGAACAAGATGTATACTGACATTATTCTCACTTCATTTTATATTGTTACATTTCACACCAGAAATCCATTAGGCATCAATTAATCAATACAAATTATCATAATTATTTTCATCCGAAACTCCAGAGAGACGGCTCAACGAGATGTAATCACGCTCCAATCACACAGAAAAGTTCCATTTATCCTAGTATTAAAACATACACTTTCCATTAACAAATGTCCAGAAAAAATAAAATAAAAAAATATATATATAAAAAATATAATAATCAAAAATAATGCATTCAAATCATGATCCATATACAATAAACCTAATTTTAATTATCTATAAAAATAAATGCAGGTCAAAGTCTGAGTTTAAACCTCTAGGTTGTAAAGTATCCAATCTATTTTTCCATTACATTTCCAATTTTTTTAAATTAATTCTTTACAACCTAAAGGTTTAAACTCGACTGAGACTGGCATTTATTCTTATAAATCATTAAAATTAGGTTTATTGTATATGGATCATGATTTGAATGCATTATTTTTGATTATTGTATTTTTTATATATATGTAGCGGGCACCTACTTTTATGTAGGTGGGCTTTCTGAGTTTAAACTACAATGTATGGTTTCAGGTAAATTTGGGCAGGCTTGTATTGTGATTCCAGGCCTGGTTGTTTATTTTGGAAACTGGGAGTGTCAGTGTAGTGCAGGGAGTGGCCACCCGTGCTTGGACCCAGAGATGACCCTCCTCTTGCTTTCAGTGGAAATGGTTCTGGAAGAGAGGTTGGACTTGGGATCTGAGTGACAGGCAGCTCATGTGTGGAGTTTTGGCCAATCATTAATTTGTTTGGCAGGAGGCGGGACTCCCATATAAGCCGGGGTTACATGTAGGAGGGGAGTTGCAGAAAGAGAGAGCCCAAGGAGAGAGGGTCCCCTGCGGGGAGCCAAGCAGAGCCCCCCCCTACAGGGAAGGAGGGGGGGGGACCAGGACACACGGAGGAGATGAGTTGGTGACACCGCACAGCATGTAGTCGCTGCTGTTGCTGAACACCCCTGTGGGGAAGGGAGCGTGCCAAACTGAAAAGAAGGGATGGAGAAACCATTACGGAAGAAGTGGCAACTAAGTGGAAGACAACTGGGTGATCGATTGTTTGTGAGTGGAACATGGACTGTCAATCAAGTGAGTGAAAGCCCAGGGGAAGGGTACTACCAGAGGCTGAGGGATGTTGGTACGCAAGTCAGTGAGACAGGTGGTGATGGCCTGTGACTTTGGGTTCAACAATGCCCCGGGATTCCAATCAGTCAGGCGGGAGGAATTATTCAGAGTAATCTCTTCCTTAGCTAAACTTGGAAGTACCATACAGACGGGAAGTAGTGGTCAAAAGGCGGCGGTAAAGCTCCAAGCACATATAGAGATACAGATTGTTCTAAAAAGTTCTGCAGGTGAAGAAGTTATTCAGAGTGACTCTTTACCAAATATTCTGTAGTAAATCTACTTCTGTCTTCCCACTGAAGAAGTCATTCAGAGTGACTTCTCATAGTCCACATTGTTCTTAGTCTTTGCATGAGAAGGCAAAGGAAAGATTATAAAGCAGCAAAAGAACATCTCAGAAAACCCTTCTCCTATCCCAGTTCATGTTATACCAATAAAAGCAAGAGAAAATTACAATATGGACTGTTTTCTATTTCTATGGGCTAGTTGGCGAATGTGAATTACGGATAGAACACACAAATTACAGCTCCTTCGGGGGTAGTGCGCTACATATATATTTTTACATTTTTTCTGGACATTTGTTAATGGATTCACACCTGACCGCATATATATATATATATATATGTATATAATGTTTGGGGGCTCTAAGTAATTTTCGATAAAAAAATACTAATTTGAACAAAAAGTTCCAGAAAAGGACCATAGATCTCTCAATAAAGAGGAGCTGTCATACTTATTTCTATTACAAGGGATGTTTACAGTCCTTAAAATAGAAATAAATGTACTAAAAAAAATAAATAAAATTAAAGGGACAGTGTAAAAATAAAGAATAAAGTAAAATAAATAAGAAAAAAATGTAAAGCGCCCCATCTCTCCATGCTCGTGGCCAGAAGCGAACGCATAAGTAAATCGTGCCCACATATGTAAAGGCCGTCCAAACCACACATGATGCATCGACATGATCGTTAGAGCGAGAGCAATAATTCTAGCACTCGACCTTCTCTAACTCTAAACTGGTAACCTGTAAAAAATGTGAAAGTGTTGCCTATATAGATTTTTAAGTACCAAGTATTAATGCTTTACAGTTTTACATTGAATAAGCTCACCAATATTTTGTATATTTATTATTTATGAGTGTGAGTTCACTTATTGAATGGTAGCAGCTGTTCTTTGTTCACTTTATTAATATCTCACAGTATAAGTTATATTTGGCATAGCAGCGCACAAGTTTCTTTTCTATATAACAAGCACCGTAGTTTGTCGCCATTCCACGAGCGTGCACAATTTTAAAGCATGACATGTTCGGTATGTAATTATTCAGCATAACATCATCTTTCACATTATACAAAAGAATCGGGCTAACATTACCGATTTGTTTATTTTAAATTCATTTAAATTTCATTTAAATGCATTTATTTTAAATTCAAAAAAGTATATAATGTTTGTAGGTTCTAAATAATTTTCTAGCATCTGGGCTTGTGGAGGTAACCTCCACCCTCCTTGGAGAGAGTACATGGGAGGTTACCTCCACAAGCCCAGATAGACGTACAGCTATATGGCTGACACGTCCCACTCGCTCTGGTAAGAGTATTTTATTCTAGATGTTCTGTCGTGCTGTCCATGATTGATGTGCTTTCCAGTCTCCAGTCAACATTATGGATCCAAGCACCCCAGCTGTCTGAGAAGACTTTTTGTATGCACTGACTTCAGCCTTTGACTGCAGTCCGTGGAGCATAACATATTGTTATTGGACATTCTTCATATTTTTAACCTTTTTTTTGTTTGGACATTTACATACACTTCACCAGTGTTTATTAATATATAGTTTAATTTCACGTTATATTTGGTTTCAGTCACCAATCGTATGTTGGATTCACTCACTTTTTAGCGCCACGTACACACGACCGGACTTTACGGCATATTTGGTTCGGCGGACCGGAGTCCGTCGGACAATTCGATCGTGTGTGTGTGCTCCAGCGGACTTTGTTTCCCCAGAATTTCGACGGACCTAGAAATGAAACATGTTTCAAATCTTTCCGACGGACTCGAGTCCATTCGAAAAGTCCGCCCGTCGGTATGCTAGTCCGAGGGACAAAAACCGACGCTAGGGCAGATATTGGCTACTGGCTATGAACTTCCTTGTTTTAGTCCGGTGTACGTCATCACGTACCAATCCGTCGGACTTTGGTTGATCGTGTGTAGGCAAGTCCGTTAGTTCGGAAAGTCCGCCGGACAAAGTCTGCCGTAAAGTCCACTCGTGTGTACGCGGCATTACACTCATACAGAACACGTCATACATGAAAAAGATATTTAATGCCAGTTTGACTTTGAACTTTCAGTCCTAGCAATATACATTTATTGTTCCCCTGAATTCATCCTCCAATGGCTGTTCTTGTCTTCACAAGCAGGCGTCCCGAGATGTTTGGGGATCCTAATTAAACTGGTGGAGGATAAGGATGGCGGTGAGTGTGGAAAAGAGCAGGAAAATGACTCCCCCATTCCTCGGAGCAGTAATGCCGTTTCCCCCATTGCTTGTTGCGCTGTTTCCCCCATTGCTCAGAGTGGTAGTGCTCGGAGTAGTAGTGCTCGGAGTAGTGGTGCGCGGAGTAGTGGTGCTCGGAGTAGTAGTGCGCGGAGTAGTAGTGCTCGGAGTGGTAGTGCTCGGAGTAGTAGTGCTCGGAGTAGTAGTGCTCGGAGTAGTGGTGCGCGGAGTAGTAGTGCTCGGAGTAGTGGTGCGCGGAGTAGTGGTGCTCGGAGTAGTGGTGCGCGGAGTAGTGGTGCTTGGAGTGGTAGTGCTCGGAGTAGTAGTGCTCGGAGTAGTGGTGCTCGGAGTAGTGGTGCTTGGAGTAGTAGTGCTCGGAGTAGCGGTGCTCAGAGTAGCGGTGCTCGGAGTAGCAGTGCTCGGAGTAGCGGTGCTCGGAGTAGCGGTGCTCGGAGTAGCGGTGCTCGGAGTAGTAGTGCTCGGAGTAGCGGTGCTCAGAGTAGCGGTGCTCGGAGTAGCGGTGCTCAGAGAAGCGGTGCTCGGAGTAGTAGTGCTCGGAGTAATGGTGCTCGGACTAGTAGTGCTCGGAGTAGTAGTGCTCGGAGTAGTGGTGCTCGGAGTAGTGGTGCTAGGAGTAGTACTGCTGGGAGTAGTAGTGCTCGGAGTAGCGGTGCTCGGAGTAGCGGTGCTCGGAGTAGTAGTGCTCGGAGTAGCGGTGCTCGGAGTAGCGGTGCTCGGAGTAGTGGTGCTCGGAGTAGTGGTGCGCGGAGTAGTGCTGCTTGGAGTGGTAGTGCTCGGAGTAATAGTGCTCGGAGTAGTAGTGCGCGGAGTAGTGGTGCGCGGAGTAGTGGTGCTCGGAGTAGTGGTGCTCGGAGTAGTGGTGCTCGGACTAGTAGTGCTTGGAGTAGTAGTGCTCGGAGTAGTGGCGCTTGGAGTAGTGGTGCTCGGAGTAGTGGTGCTCGGAGTAGTAGTGCTCGGAGTAGCGCTGCTCAGAGTAGCGGTGCTCGGAGTAGTAGTGCTCGGAGTAATGGTGCTCGGAGTAGTAGTGCTCGGAGTAGTGGTGCTCGGACTAGTAGTGCTTGGAGTAGTAGTGCTCAGAGTAGTGGTGTTCGGACTAGTAGTGCTTGGAGTAGTAGTGCTCGGAGTAGTGGTGCTCGGAGTAGTGGTGCTCAGAGTAGTAGTGCTCGGAGTAGTAGTGCTCGGAGTAGCGGTGCTCAGAGTAGTAGTGCTTGGAGTAGCGGTGCTTGGAGTAGTACTGCTCGGAGTAGCGGTGCTCGGAGTAGTAGTGCTCGGAGTAGTGGTGCTCGGAGTAGTAGTGCTCGGAGTAGTGGTGCTCGGACTAGTAGTGCTTGGAGTAGTAGTGCTCAGAGTAGTGGTGCTTGGACTAGTAGTGCTTGGAGTAGTGGTGCTCGGAGTAGTGGTGCTCGGAGTAGTGGTGCTCGGAGTAGTAGTGCTCGGAGTAGTAGTGCTCGGAGTAGTGGTGCTCGGAGTAGTAGTGCTCGGAGTATCAGTGCTCGGAGTAGCGGTGCTTGGAGTATTAGTGCTCGGAGTAGTGGTGCTCGGAGTAGTAGTGCTCGGAGTAGCGGTGCTCGGAGTAGCGGTGCTCGGAGTAGCAGTGCTCGGAGTAGTAGTGCTCGGAGTAGTAGTGCTCGGAGTAGTAGTGCTCGGAGTAGTAGTGCTCGGAGTAGCGGTGCTCGGAGTAGCAGTGCTCGGAGTAGCGGTGCTCGGAGTAGTGGTGTTCGGAGTAGTAGTGCTCGGAGTAGTAGTGCTCGGAGTAGTAGTGCTCGGAGTAGTGGTGCTCGGAGTAGTAGTGCGCGGAGTAGTAGTGCTCGGAGTAGTAGTGCTCGGAGTAGTAGTGCTCGGAGTAGTAGTGCTCGGAGTAGTGGTGCTCGGAGTAGTAGTGCTGGGATTGATGGTGGTGCTTTCACAAGTAAAGTTGTTTACAAGAGTCATATAATTCATAGTAGTGGAAAGATTTTGAGCATCACACAGAGATTTAGTACTGCATCCTCGAAAGAATGAAAAATAAGAGATGCTTCCTGCAGGAAGAGAATTTTAACACAAGTGACATTTAACTTCTGATTTTCATTAAAATAGATGTAACCCTAAGATGAATGACATCAGTTTTGTTGAAGTGTATCATATACAATTGACTTTAATTAAAATAAAATGTTTTTTACTTCTTTATTTGAACATTTGTTATATCTGTCTTGCTGATCTCCTGCAGTCTCGCTGCAACCGCTTCCCATCTATATACACTCCAACGATGGCTGCATGGCATTTCTCAGGGTGGGTTTGTTGGTGGTGACAGCAGTGGACCATGCCTATAGTATGTCTATACACCCAGCCAGGGGCGTATCTGCCTTGAGGCAAACACGGCGCTTGCCTCGGGCGGCATTTTTTAGGGGGGCGACGCCGCCCCCCAAGGTGACCACGCTATAGCCTATGACAGCTACAGGGCAATTGTCCAGTTCTGGGAGGGCATCCAACAGTGGCGGCTGGCGCTCAATTTCTTTGGGGAGGGGTGGAGGGGGGCGGCAAATTAACCTTACCCAGTCATTCCCCACACCCACCCCCCTTCTCTTGATCGGTCGATCGTCCATTCAATTGCCGCTTCACTCACCCGTCGCCCGCCAGCCCCACACTTACCCCATCCAGGTCGCGGCTTAGGCGGCTTCCCCCCTGCATCTCCTCCTGAGTCCCGGCGGTCGCTTCCCCTCCTGGCCAATTGGGTCTTAGGACTCCCGGCTGGGAGAAGAAGCAGTAAGACTTTAGTGAATATTAATTCACTAATGTCACACAAGTGGGTGGGCTCAGGGTGCAGTGCTCTGCGGCCCGAGCCCACCCTTTTGGAAGCCAATTAGAGCCTCAGGCTCTAATCATGTGCTTAAAAAAAAAATTGAAATCCATTGAAATCCATTGAAATCCATGCGTCCGGCACCCTGCATGGAGATTAGGGGCCTGACGCATTGATTAGGGGGGCGCCGCCCCTCCTCCCTTTATAAACGACTGCCACTGGCGTCCATTGATGCCCTCAGAACCGTGCCCGTCCGCTGCTTTGGACACAGCTGATCACATGTCGGGGAAAAAGAGCCTATCACAGTGGCTCTTTACCACGTGATCAGTTGTGTCCAGCTGATCACGATCTAAACAAAGTTTCTGGAGATTTTTGGCATTAATTTCCTCAGTGTAGCCTATCAGTGCCCATCAGTGCCGCATATCAGTGCAGCTTCATCAGTGCCGCCTCATTCTCTGACCTGCTGACCCCGTCCTACAGTATGTCCCGCTGACTCCGTCCTCTGCTCCATTGGCACTTGGACGGACCATGTCTCAGATTCTGATGAGGAAGCCACAACTGCAGCTGGGGTTAGACAAATTCAGATGGGGGGGGCACCCAATTTCAGTCTTGCCTAGGACAGCACAAAACCAAAATACACCACTGCACCAGCTCCATAAAGACATGATTTGATGGGTTTGGTGTGTCCTGCACAGAGCCCTGACCTCATCACTATTGAACAGCTTTGGGATGAGTTGGAACATTGATAGCGAGCCAGGTCTTCCCATCCAACATCTGTACCTGACCTCACAAATTCTCTTTTGCCTGAATGGGCACAAATTCCCACTGGCACACTCCAAAATTGTGTGGAAAATCTTCCTAGAAGGTCCCCTCCACCCACAGTGTCCCCATGTGCCCTCCACCCCCCCTAGTGTCCCCTCCACCCACCCACAGTGTCCCCTTGTGCCCTCCACCCAGTGTCCCCTTATGCCACCCACCCCCATAGTGTCCCCCCTGTGCCCTCCACCCACAGTGTCCCCCCCTGTGCAACCCTGAGAGACACTGTGCTGAGTCTGGAGGATCCCAGTGATCTACTGTGTGTCCTGTGTTTTGGTATTTGCCCTACTGCGTGCCCCATGGCCTGTGATGTGCCCTGCTCTGTACCCCCTAATGTGCCCTACTGTGTGCCCCTAGCCTTGTGATGTGCCCTGCTATGTGCCCCATATCCTTCTGTGTTCCACCTGTTGTGCTCTACTATGTGCCCTGTGATGTGCTCTACTGTGTGCCCCATGCCCTGTGATGTGCTGTGTACTCCCTGATGTGCCCTACTGTGTGCCCCATGCCCTGGGATGTGTGCCTCATGCCCTGTGATGCGCCCTGCTGTGTACCGCCTAATGTGTCCTGTTCCCAAGCATGTGCCCTACTGTGTGATCTGCTGTGTGCCATACTATGTGCCACACGCCCTGCTGTGTACCTCCTGATGTGCCCTGCTGTGTACCCCCTGATGTGCCCTGTACCCCCTGTGATGCACCATGCTGTGCTCAATCATTTGCCCTGCTGTGTACAGCATAATAAACCCTGCTGTGTGCCCTGTGATGTGCCCTATGCCCTGTGATGTGCTCAGTGCCCTGCTGTGTGCCCCATTATGTGTCCTCCTGTGTGCCCCGTGCCCTGTGATGTGCCCTGCTATGTGCCCCATGCCCTGCTGTGTTCTGCTTGTTGTGCTCTACTATGTGCCCTGTGATGTGCTCTACTGTGTGCCCCATGCCCTGTGATGTGCTGTGTACTCCCTGATGTACCCTACTGTGTGCCCCATGCCCTGTGATGCGCCCTGCTGTGTACCGCTTTTTGTGCCCTGTTCCCAATCATGTGCCCTACTGTGTGCTCTGCTGTGTGCCATACTATGTGCCACATGCCCTGTGATGTGCGGCATGCCCTGCTGTGTACCCTCTGATGTGCCCTGTACCCCCTGTGATGCACCATGCTGTGCTCAATAATTTGCCCTGCTGTGTACAGCATAATAAACCGTGCTGTGTGCCCTGTGATGTGCCCTATGCCCTGTGATGTGCTCAGTGCCCTGCTGTGTGCCCCATTATGTGTCCTCCTGTGTGCCCCGTGCCCTGTGATGTGCTCAGTGCCCTCCTGTGTGCCCCATGATGTGCCCTAAGCTCTGCTGTGTGCCATGTGATGTGCCTTACTGTGTGCCCCATGATTTATGTAGGTGGGGATTTGTATAGGTATGGCTTGCATTTGGGCGGGGACACAGGGGGCCCCATGATCTTCTATTGCCCGGGGACCCCATAAGTTGTCAGTCTGCCCCTGGACTGGCCTGCACAGAGTCCTGACCTCAACCCAATAGAACACCTTTGGGATGAATTAGAGCAGAGACTGCGAGCCAGGCCTTCTCATCTAACATCAGCCCCTGACCAAACATTCCCATAGACACGCTCCTAAACCTTGTGGACGGCCTTCTCAGAAGGGTTGAAGCTGTTATAGCTGCAAAGGGCGGGCCAACTCAATATTGAACCCTACGGACTAAGATCTGGATGCCACTAAAGTTCATGTGCGTGTAAAGGCAGGCGTCCCAATACTTTTGGTAATATAGTGTATATCATTTGTTCTGCCTAGGAAACGCTCAACGGCCAAGTTCTCCTCTGGTCCTGTGTAAGCTTGAAGTTAATTCTGGTTGGAGCTTACACAAGGTTCAGGACTCTCTGCCCACCTCTATGTGACAGCACTGGGCCAATCACCAAGCACCAACACTGTCACATGGGAAGGTAGGGGCTGAGTGATGTCTGAGGTCAATATACTAGGACAAGACACATTTGCATCATGAAACTGCAATATGTAAGGTGTTATCAAACGTGTATGAAATTACCATATGTGGTTGTCAGTGCATTGCTCACACACTGGGTCTCTTGTCCGGTGCAGTTCATGGTGGTGTTAGTCTCACAGGAGCTGGAGCCAAAAGATTCACATGTTTTGCATTGCACACCATTTGATTCTTGGCTCGTAGATGTTGCTGTTGAAATATACAAACATACAGAGATAAATAAACCTAAGGTGTACTACAGGTTCACTCACCACAATGAGTTAATGGAGGAGAACTGTTGTCATTCTAGAATGGGACTACAGAACACCTCTACAGCTCCTCTTCTCCATGACATAGAGGGAGATGTTTTGTAGTCCTCATATATAGGGCCGCTGATAGGGGGGTACCTCCTGTAGGGGGCCCGGGCACACAGGGGGGGCCGGACAGCAGGAGGATCGGTGGAGCAGAGAATTGAACGATGACAGAACAATGTCCTGTGTGGCTCTCTGCAGCATCTGAAAGACGGTTTCTCCCCCTCTCCCTCCCACCAGGGGGGTGCTGGGGTGGGCTTTGCCAGATTTTAGTTCTGCCCCCCAGGCCTCCCCTGGATGTTGTGTCTGGCCGACGCCCGCTGAGCGCCTTCCCCCGACCACCCCAGCCTGCACTTAGGACCGGGACAAGGAGAAGGGAGGCTGGAGCACTGAGAGAAGAAGAGGCAGAGAATAAACAGCCAGGAGGAGATGCGCTGTGTTGTGTTCTCGCCTCGTATCAGAAGAGCGCTCATCTATACAGTACATGAGACAGGATCACTCTTAGATTGCATTGGACTGTACCATACCTCCCAACTTTTGAACTTTTGAATAAGAGACACTTGAGGTAAGGGACGACTTGTGGCACGCGTATCGGCAAAATGTGTGTGGCCAAACACTTGCCAGTGTGAGGGGCTTAAGTGGAGAGGTTAAACAAAACCTGTCTGTGGGAAGATGTGTGATGCCTGGTACAGTACCTTCCATACTAGCAGGGGGCAGGACCCTTTCTTGTAGCTGGGTGAGGACAGGAGGTTACAGAGGTGTTCTGCTCCTTCCAGAGGATCTGTTTGCTGTGAGATACAGCTGTCCCTGGCTGCCTACACCTCCCACTCCTTCTCCAGCTCTGGTCAGCCTCTTCTCCAGTCCTGGGAGGTCCTCAGTGCTCTTCTCCCTCCAGGGCCATTCATTCCTTGCTGCCCTCGCTGCTCACCTTGCCCGCGCCATCCTTGAGCCGGGTGTGGTCGTCCTGCCCAAACCTGCTGGCATTCACTGTCCCACTCCCCGTACCAGCTGCCACTGCACTCTCCCTACTGGCCCAGTGCCCGATGTGGTCAGTACGCCCCTGGGTCGCAGAGTCCCAGCACAGGAAGGTGGAGCCACCAGCCCCGACATTCCTGATTGATCACAGGCTTATGAAGGTGCCTGCTCTGGCAGGAAGAAGTGAGCAGCGCCAGCTGAAAAAAATCCCTGCTGGTGCCAGCGCCAGTGCATCCCTGTCAGGGAAGTCAATGGAGCCAAGTGCCGTGACTTTTCTCGGCATTGGGTTCCACTCTGGGACATTGCTTTGATTCGCCGGGACTTACATCAAATCGCGGGATGGTCTCGGCGAATCCGGGACGGTTGAAAGGTATACTATACACAGACACACACCTCCCCCTATCCTTATTTTCTGCTGCCGGCAGATGAGCAGGCCTTGGAGGAGATAGGGGCAGTGTGTGTGTACAGTCCAATGCTATCTAATAGCGATCCTGTCTCATGTAATGTATAGATGAGCACTCTACTGACATGAGGCAAGAGCACAACACAGCGCATCTCCTCCTGGCTTTGCACTGGCTTCCCCCTGTAAGTTGGGGGAGGGGGATAGGTGAATATCTGTGCTGGGAAGTGTAATGGAAGTTTGGGGAAGGGGGATATGTGCTAGAAGGAAGAATGAGGGGGGGTGTTTATGCTAGGAGGAGGGTTGGGGGGGGGGGGTTAAGCTAGAAGGGAGGAACGTTTGTGCTAGGAGGGGGGTGGGGGATTGGGGTATGGAGGAAGGAAGAGGGGGATATGCTAGGAGGGAGGATTTGTGGGAATTTATCCTAGGAGGGGGATTGGAGAAAGAAGATTTGTGCTAGGAGAGGAGATGGGGGGGATTTTGTGCCAGGAGGGGGTGAAGGAATAGGGGCTAATAGGAGGGATTTGTGCTGACATGGGGGATTTGGAGGAGAAGATTTGTGCTAGGATAGAAAGTTTGGGAAGAAAGAGGATATGTGCTAGTGGGTCGATTTTTTGGGAGGGGGGGTGAGGAATTTGTGCTAGGAAGGGAATTGGGATGGGATTTGAGCTGGGGTTGGGGTAAAGATTAGTGCTGGGAGGGGGGATTTGAACTGGGGTTGGGGGAATTGTGCAATATTGTTTGGGGAGAATTTTGGATTCCAGACAGAATTTATGTTTTTTATGTATGACAGAATGTTTGTGTCCACTAATAATGATTTTCATGTATTATTAGTAAAGATATAATTTTAATATTTTCATGGGGGGAGGGGGGCTGTCAGGTAGGCTGTACGGGGCCCCATGATTTTTAACAGTGGCTCTGCTCAGACACTGTAGCAACTGGATCTTATTTTCTTGAAAAAACTCATCCCCACACAGTTAGTACTTTTTGTATCACTTCCCCATCCCTTTAGATTGTAATCTTTCATGAGCAGCACCCTTCTTGCCTTAAATTGCATTGTAACTGTAAGGGTCAGTAAAGACCCCCCTTAATTATATACTTACTTTCTGCTTTACTGTGGCTTACACTTTAAAGACTTACTCTAAGTTAAGTTCACCTTTACAGAAAAATCTGTAAGGTGAACTTACACAGGACCCCCTCCTCACCCCCCAATCCCACTGACCTGGATTGTGGTGATCTCCCGTTCTGAGCCCCGGTATAGTCGCTTCAGGGGTCCGGGGCTTAGAAATCCCTGCTGCTGAATCTCCATAACGTACCCCTATCAGGATGGACGTTTCGGAGCATTCTAATTGGTCTGCGCAGACCAATCAGAACCTGCGTATCCCGTCCTGTCAGCATGAATGCTGAGGGGGTTTCTAAGCCCCGGACCCCTGAGGCGGCTATACCGGGGTTCAGAACAGGAAATTGCCGTGCAACAGGTTAGCGGGTTGGGGGCAGGTCCTGTGTAAGTTCAGCTTACAGATATTTCTGGAAAGGGGAACTTACACTTTAAAATTTGCTTTGTGCTGACAGTTTCATGTGTGGCAACACTGTTACATAGTTACATAGTAGGTGAGGTTGAAAAAAGACACAAGTCCATCAAGACTGGGCGTGCTGACGTGCTGACGTGCTGCATTTACCGTCTACAGTCTACAGGACGGGCGTTCGCTTTCTAGCCGGCCGGCTCTAATGTTTTATTGTTATCCTTTTACATGTAAGTGCATTTCTTTTTGATTTTATTAAAAGTGGAAGCAGGATTACGCTATGTTGCTTTCCTTTTTTCTTTGGTATACCTCCTGGGAGGTTTATCCCTAGCCTGGGGTCACATCTCCATTTAGAGTGGTAACTGGAAGAACAGTGTGCCTAATTCAAACCAAGTGGTGTGTCTCTCCTTGATGGTTCCACTTTGAAAGGCCCCGACCGGGTTAAGGTCGCAAGCTCTTCTAAGCTTGCCATTTGGTAAGCGCACAATTTTATTATCACAGTGGTGTGGTGAAGGACTCATTGATTCCCATATTCACGTCCCGTATTTACCATCAAGATTGGTTCTTAATAGGACAGTCCAGTTGTTTATATAACCTATGAACTTGGAGTTTATCCTAATTTTTTGTTTTTTACCTATGTAATAGTTCATCACATGGAATATTTCTCACAGCGCTGCTCCTCTTTTATCTAATTTTGTTATGTGTGTATCTCATGTTCTAGCAGCTGCTTTATATATTTTGATCACTTATTTGTCACATTAGATTGGGTTTAATTCACAATTTATTTATTATTTTTATTTGTCAATAGGCGGTTTTGCATTATTTAGTTTAATATAGCGCGGTGATTTGCTCTGTTTTTTCCATCAAGACCAACCTATGTGTGATTATGTGTCAGTATTACATTGTATATCCCTGTATGTTGTGGTCATTCAGGTGCTTATCAAATAGTTTCTTGCAGCTATCGATGCTCCATGCTGAGACCACCACCTGTGGAAGAGAATTCCACATCCTTGCCGCTCTTACAGTAAAGAACCCTCTACGTAGTTTAAGGTTAAATCTCTTTTCTTTTAATTTTAATGAGTGGCCACGAGTCTTGTTAAACTCTCTTCTGCGAAAAAGTTTTACTCCTATTGTGGGGTCAACAGTACAGTATTTGTATATTGAAATCATATCCCCTCTCAGGCGTCTCTTCTCCAGAGAGAATAAGTTCAGTGCTCGCAACCTTTCCTCATAACTAAGATCCTCCAGACCCTTTATTAGCTTTGTTGTCCTTCTTTGTACTCGCTCCATTTCCAGTACATCCTTCCTGAGGACTGGAGCCCAGAACTGGACAGCATACTATAGGTGCGGCCGGACCAGATATTGTAGAGCGGGAGAATTATCGTTTTATCTCTGGAGTTGATCCCCTTTTTAATGCCAATATTCTGTTTACTTTGTTAGCAGCAGCTTGGCATTGCATGCCATTGCTGAGCCTATCATCTACTAGGACCCCCAGGTCCTTTACCATCCTAGATTCCCCCAGAGGTTCTCCCCCCAGTGTATAAATTGCATTCATATTTTTGCCACCCAAATGCATTATTTTACATTTTTCTACATTGAACTGCATTTGCCATGTAGTTGCCCACCCCATTCATTTGTTCAGATCTTTTTGCAAGGTTTCCACATCCTGCGGAGAAGTTATTGCCCTGCTTAGCTTAGTATCGCCTGCAAATACAGAGATTGAAGTGTTTATCCCATCCTCTAGGTCATTTATAAACAAATTAAATAGGATTGGTCCCTGTTATCATAGTAAAGATGATACTGAACATGAGAACTAGAAAGATAATCATAGACAGTCTGGCAATACGCCCAGATTATGTTCACAGACTAGAGAAAGTGTGTTGAGAATTACCGTATTTATCGGCGTATAACACGCACTTTTTTCCCCTTAAAATCAGGGGAAAATCGCGGGTGCGTGTTATACGCCGATCCCCTGCGATCCGGAGCTGTCAGATTTTCAAAATCGCCGACCGCGATTTGAAAATTGCGCCGCCGGCGCCGAAATACACAGTGCCGGTCCTCGGCTCTTCTCAGCCACTTTCAGCTTCACTCGAGCGCCGCCCGAACTTAGCCGAGTGTACTTGGCTAGGTTCGGATAGCTCCGCTCGGGACTACGAGTGGAGCCGAAAGTAAACGAGAGCCGCCGAGAAGAGCCAAGGACCGGCTCTGTGTATTTCGGCGCCGGCGGCGCCATTTTCAAATCGCGGTCGGCGATTTTGAAAGACAGGATGGCAGGGATCACAGGATGCAAGGCTGCATTGGGGAAGGCTGCACTGGGGAAGGCTGCACTGGGGAAGGCTGCACTGACAAGGCTGCACTGACAAGGCTGCACTGACAAGGCTGCACTGGGGAAGGCTGCACTGACAAGGCTGCACTGACATGGCTGCACTGACATGGCTGCACTGACAAGGCTGCACTGACAAGGCTGCACTGACAAAGCTGCAATGATGGGCATTTAAATGTAAGTTTTTTTTCCTTCAACTTCCCTCCTAAAAGTTTTTTTTTCCTTAAAATTCTCTCCTAAATTGGGGTGCGTGTTATACGCCGGTGCGTGTTATACGCCAATAAATACAGTAACTAACTTTAAGATTGTACAATAATCTTCAGATATATATACTTTTAAGAGCTGTGTATTACTAGTGGGTGTTATTAAGGGTGGCATAAAGGGTGTCCATAAACAATTCTATGAAAGTGGGTTTGTCTTTAATGACTGTAACAACACCCCGAGTATGAAAGGGGTTAAAGTCGATTAGGACATTCCATACCCAAATACAAAAGCAGCTACCGAACACTTCCATCAGCCGAACAAGGAACCCATACAAATAATTCTCCCCCAAGTACGAGACAAGGCTCTGCCTTGAGGTTCAAGCAGGAAAGAATCTTTATTCAAACACATGTTATACAGATTCCACTTCAAAACACTTCCCCCCACTCTTGGAAAACAGGTTGGGTTAAACTGTCCAATGACAATGGACACACAGGTCAGGTGTGTTTAACTTCTCATCAGTAAACAGTCTTAACAGGGGAGCTGCTGGAGGAATCCCCCATTCCTCTTTCCTCACAGCAAGACACTTACACATCCTATAATAGTTGAAGTAGACAGCCACAATAGACAATAGAATACAGTCACACCCCAACCATCACAGCAAATAGTACACAACATAATGAGACAGCACACATTATATATACATATATATCGTATTGAGTCTGACAAGCACAGATCATAGTGGGGTTCTCATTCACCTTGTGCCCCTATTAGTGACTTCCGTCACAATGGAATATCCAGGGTTCCCAGAGTCTGTGTCTTTGGGGACATGGACCTGAATCTAAAGTAACATCACCTCAAGGGTCCCCAGGCATACAGCTCACAACAAGCACCGTTCCCCCAAATGCCAGGGCCAGAGGCGGCTCTAGACTTTGTGAGGCCTTAGGCAAAACTTAGACATGAGGCCCCACTGTATTATGAACTGTATTAGGAGGGTACAGTATAGGGGAGTGGACAGTACAGGGGGTAGGTAAGTGGGCATAATAAAGATATATTTTCCTCAAGCAGAGCTGCACAGGGAAACTGCTCTCACAGATCCTACCTATTCTGGTAGGCTGTCACAAAGAAAGAAATAAAGGGGGATGGGTGGAGAAAGAAAGAAAGAAAGAAAGAAAGAAAGAAAGAAAGAAAGAAAGAAAGAAAGAAAGAAAGAAAGAAAGAAAGAAAGAAGGAAAGAAGGAAAGAAGGAAAGAAGGAAAGAAGGAAAGAAGGAAAGAAGGAAAGAAGGAAAGAAGGAAAGAAGGAAGGAAAGAAAGAAAGAAAGAAAGAAAGAAAGAAAGAAGGAAAGAAAGAAAGAAGGAAAGAAAGAAGGAAAGAAGGAAAGAAAGAAAGAAAGAAAGATGGACAGGAAAGAAAGAGAAAGAAAAAAAAAGAAAGATGGACAGGAAAGAAAGAGAAAGAAAGACAGATGGAAGGAAAGAAAGAAGGAAAGAAAGAAAGAAAGAAAGAAAGAAAGAAAGAAAGAAAGAAAGAAAGAAAGAAAGAAAGAAAGAAAGAAAGAAAGAAAGAAAGAAAGAAAGAAAGAAAGAAAGAAAGAAAGAAAGAAAGAAAGAAAGAAAGAAGGAAAGAAAGCAGAGCTGCACATGGAAACTGCTCTCACAGATCCTACCTATTCTGGTAGGCTGTCACAAAGAGAGAAATAAAGGGGGATGGGTGGAGAAAGAAAGAAAGAAAGAAAGAAGGAAAGAAAGACAGATGGAAAGAAAGAAAGAAAGAAAGAAAGAAAGAAAGAAAGAAAGAAAGAAAGAAAGAAAGAAAGAAAAAGAAAGAAAGAAAGAAAGAAAGAGAGAGAAAGAAAGAAAGAAAGAGAGAGAAAGAAAGAGAGGGGGATGGAGGAAGAAGGAAGGAAAGAGAAAAAGAAAGAATGACAAAAAGAATGGAAATAAAGGAAGAAAGAAAGAAAGAGAGGGGGATGGAGAAAGAAAGAAAGAAAGAGGGGGGATGGAGAAAGAAAGAAAGAAAGAAAGAAAGAGAGGGGGATGGAGAAAGAAAGAAAGAAAGAGGGGGGATGGAGAAAGAAAGAAAGAAAGAAAGAAAGAGAGGGGGATGGAGAAAGAAAGAAAGAAAGAGGGGGATGGAGAAAGAAAGAAAGAAAGAAAGAAAGAAAGAAAGAAAGAAAGAAAGAAAGAAAGAAAGAAAGAAAGAAAGAAAGAAAGAAAGAAAGAAAGAGAGGGGGATGGGGAAAGAATGAAGGAAAGAGAAAGAAAGACACAAAAAGAATGGAAAGAAAGAGAGGGGAATGGAGGAAGAAGGGAAGGAAGAGCATCCCCTACATCAGTGTACTCACTGGGAGGCAGGAGGGACTGGATGGATGGATGGATGGATGGATGGATGGATCAGACTCCCCTTGTCCTTTTCTCTTTGCTGGTCTTCAGATTGAATCTTCCCGCCCACACATCCCCGTCTCTGAGACAGAACAGAGAACACTGCCGAGGAGAGTGGGCGGGGCAGACACAGGAGGAGAGGGCGGGAGGAGGAGGAGCAGAAGCTCTCTCTCCTCTTATGTCTGGCTGTGCGGGCAGCAGGGGGAGGGGGGAGATCTGTCAGAGCAGGCTGTACTGAGCGGCTCTCCCTCCCTCCCTGTGATCCGGAGATGTCTGTGAGCTCCGATCACACGTCTCACTCGCAGCCTGTTATCTCTCCCTGTAGCAGGGCGAGGGGACTCGGGACGGAGATCTCTGCTGCTGAATGAGGCGGCTCTCTAATTAGGTAAACTAGCCAGCTGTGCGAGGCCCCTATGACTGCGAGGCCTGAGGCCACCGCCTATTTCGCCTAATTAGAGAGCCGCCTCTGGCCAGGGCCCATAATCAGTAGACAAGAGGCTGGCATTCAGTCCCCTCCAAAAGCCTCTGTCCCGGCTAGGTCTTTCACATTTCTCCGCTTTTGGGAGAAGACTAACACAGGAGGAGACCCCCAGACGGCTTGACTCCAAAGTTAGTCAGTAGTTCCAGTCCTCTAATGCTGGTATCCACACAGTACCCCAAACAAATTGTTCCAAATGGAGTATTACTCACCCAGCCAACCACTGCCTCTCTCAGAGAACATGCCAGCCGCTGGGGAGAGGCCTGGACTGGCCCTTCTCCCTGGAGTCCTTTCAGCCGCTGGGGAGAAGACAGGGTGACTGAGCGCACTCCATCATGCTGTTGGAGATCTGGGCTGACTGCCCAGCATCCCTGGGATATACAGGTGGGGACTGAAGCCCCATCCACCCTTACAGGAAATTCGTCCTCTGTTAGTTGAGGGCAGAGGCCAGTTGGTGCTGAGCAGAGCACACTGAAGTTTGGCCCTGATATTGCTGTTAAATATTATTTCAAAAATTGTAATTATATGTTCGTGTTAACCACTTGCCGACCGCCTCACGCAGATATACTGCGGCAGAATGGCACGGGCAGGCAAAATCACGTACCTGGTACGTGATTGCTTGCCGCGGGCGGGGGGTCCGATTGGACCCCCCGGTGCCCGAGATGGTCGGCTTCTGACTGGGAGCGTTCAGAGATGAGGGGGAGGCCATTCATTCGTGGCCCCCCCCTCGCGATTGCTCCCAGCCAATGAGATTATTCCCCTGCCTCTGTATAGTACACAGAGGCAGAGGAAATGATGTCATCTCTCCTCGGCTTGGTATTTTCCGTTCCGGCGCCGAGGAGAGAAGACATCCGAGTGAGTGCACAACACACACACAGTAGAACATGCCAGGCACACTTTACACCCCCCTTTACCCCCCGATCACCCCCCAATCACCCCTCACCCCCCTGTCACACTGACACCAAGCAGTTTTTTTTTTTTTTTCTGATTACTGCATTGGTGTCAGATTGTGACAGTTAGAGTGGTAGGGCAGTTAGTGTTAGCCCCCTTTAGGTCTAGGGTACCCCCCTAACCCCCCCAATAAAGTTTTAACCCCTTGATCACCCCCCGTCGCCAGTGTCACTAAGCGATCTTTTTTCTGATTGCTGTATTAGTGTCACTGGTGATGCTAGTTAGGGAGGTAAATATATAGGTTCGCCGTCAGCGTTTTATAGCGTCAGGGACCCCCATATACTACCTAATAAAGGTTTTAACCCCTTGAATGGCCCCTAGTTAACCCTTTCACCAGTGATCACCGTATAACTATTACGGGTGACGCTGGTTAGTTCGTTTATTTTTTATAGTGTCAAGGCACCCGCTGTTTATTACCGAATAAAGGTTTAGCCCCCTGATCGCCCGACGGTGATATGCGTCGCCCCAGGCAGCGTCAGGTTAGCGCCAGTACCGCTAACACCCACGCACCATACACCTCCTTTAGTGGTATAGTATCTGAACGGATCAATATCTGATCCGATCAGATCTATGCTAGCGTCCCCAGCAGTTTAGGGTTCCCAAAAATGCAGTGTTAGCGGGATCAGCCCAGATACCTGCTAGCACCTGCGTTTTGCCCCTCCGCCCGGCCCAGCCCAGCCCACCCAAGTGCAGTATCGATTGATCACTGACACTTACAAAACACTAAACCCATAACTGCAGCGTTCGCAGAGTCAGGCCTGATCCCTTTTTTTGGTGAACTGGCAAGCGCCAACGGCCTAGTACACCCCGGTCGTAGTCAAACCAGCACTGCAGTAACACTAAGAAGAAGACAAACAGGCCCGTCGTGCCCATAATGTCCTTCCTGCTGCATTCGCCAATCCTAATAATTGGGAACCCACCACTTCTGCAGCACCCGTACTTCCCCCATTCACATCCCCAACCAAATGCAGTCGGCTGCATGAGAGGCATTTTCTTTATGTCCTCCCGAGTACCCCTACCCAACGAACCCCGCCAAAAAAGATGTTGTGTCTGCAGCAAGCGCGGATATAGGCGTGACACCCGCAATTATTGTCCCTCCTGTCCTGACAATCCTGGTCTTTGCATTGGTGAATGTTTTGAACGCTACCATTCACTAGTTGAGTATTAGCATAGGGTACAGCATTGCACAGACTAGGACACACTTTCACAGGATCTCCCAAGATGCCATTGCATTTTGAGAGACCTGCACCTAGAACCGGTTACAGTTATAAAAGTTACAGTTACAAAAAAAAGTGTAAAAAAAAAAACACAAAAAAATATATAGAATAAAAAAAAATAGTTGTCGTTTGTTTTATTGTTCTCTCTCTATTCTCTCTCTATTGTTCTGCTCTTTTTTACTGTATTCTATTCTGCAATGTTTTATTGTTATTATGTTTTATCATGTTTGCTTTTCAGGTATGCAATTTTTTATACTTTACTGTTTACTGTGCTTTATTGTTAACCATTTTTTTGTCTTCAGATACGCCATTCACGACTTTGAGTGGTTATACCAGAATGATGCCTGCAGGTTTAGGTATCATCTTGGTATCATTCTTTTCAGCCAGCGGTCGGCTTTCATGTAAAAGCAATCCTAGCAGCTAATTAGCCTCTAGACTGCTTTTACAAGCAGTAGGAGGGAATGCCCCCCCACCCACCGTCTTCCGTGTTTTTCTCTGGCTCTCCTGTCTCAACAGGGAACCTGAGAATGCAGCCGGTGATTCAGCCAGCTGACAATAGAGCTGATCAGAGACCAGAGTGGCTCCAAACATCTCTATGGCCTAAGAAACCGGAAGCTACAAGCATTTTATGACTTAGATTTCGCCGGATGTAAACAGCGCTATTGGGAAATTGGGAAAGCATTTTATCACACCGATCTTGGTGTGGTCACATGCTTTGAGGGCAGAGGAGAGATCTAGAGTCTAATAGACCCCAATTTTTTCAAAAAAGAGTACTGTATTTATTGGCGATAACACTCACTTTTTCACCATGAAAATTGGGTGCAAATAGTGTGTGCGTGTTATACGCCAATACTTCAGTTTTAGCTGCCTCGGAGGGGACAGGGAAGGGGGGCAGGACGAGTGCCGTCAGATTACATACAGTGAGAATTTCCTATTTACTTGTCGGCCTCTGTAATAGGAACTCCTGTCTCCTGTGCCGCCATTGGACCACTGTTCTGTCTATCATAGGAGACTCTCACTGTATGTAATCTGTCGGCGCTCGTCCCGCCCCCCTCCCTGTCCCCTCTGGGCTGCAGATGGGCATCGATCAGGCTGCACTGATGGCAATGGTGAGGCTGCTGCATTGAGGGCAATGGTGAGGCTGCATTGATGTGGACTGATGAGGCTGCATTGATGGCACTTGTGAGGCTGCAGATAGGCATTGATCAGGCTGCATTGATGGCAATGGTGAGGCTGCAGATGGGCACTGACCCTTATTTTACTTCAAAGTTCCTTATTTAAAAGTTTTTTTCCTGAAACTTTCCTCTTAAAATGAATGTGCGTGTTATACGCCTGTGCGTGTTATACGCCGATAAATACGGGTACTTGTCAGTACCTATTGCTATCATAGGGGATATTTACATTCCCTGAGATAACAATAAAAATGATTTAAAAAAAATGAAAGGAACAGTTTAAAAATAAGATAAAAAAGCAAAAAAAAATAAAGAAAAAATAAATAAATAAATAAAAGCGCCCCTGTCCCCCCCTGCTCTCGCGCTAAGGCGAACGCATGCGTCGGTCTGTTGTCAAATGTAAACAGCAATTGCACCATGCATGTGAGGTATCACCGCGAAGGTCAGATTGAGGGCAGTAATTTTAGCAGTAGACCTCCTCTGTAAATCTAAACTGCTAACCTGTAAAGGCTTTTAAAGGCTTTTAAAAATGTATTTATTTTATTGCCACTGCACGTTTGTGCGCAATTTTAAAGCATGTCATGTTTGGTATCCATGTACTTGGCCTAAGATCATCTTTTTTATTTCATCAAACATTTGGGCAATATAGTGTGTTTTAGTGCATTCAAATTTAAAAAAGTGTGTTTTTTCCCCAAAAAATGCGTTTGAAAAATCGCTGCGCAAATACTGTGTGAAAAAAAAAATGAAACACCCACCATTTTAATCTGTAGGGCATTTGCTTTAAAAAAAATATATAATGTTTAGGGGTTCAAAGTAATTTTCTTGCAAAAAAAAATAATTTTCATGTAAACAAAAAGTGTCAGAAAGGGCTTTGTCTTCAAGTGGTTAGAAGAGTGGGTGATGTGTGACATAAGCTTCTAAATGTTGTGCATAAAATGCCAGGACAGTTCAAAACTCCCCCTAATGACCCCATTTTGGAAAGTAGACACCCCAAGCTTTTTGCTGAGAGGCATGTCGAGTACATGGAATATTTTATATTGTGACACAAGTTGCGGGAAAGAGACAAATTTTTTTTTTTTTTTTTTTGCACAAAGTTGTCACTAAATGATATATTGCTCAAAAATGCCATGGGAATATGTGAAATTACACCCCAAAATACATTCTGTTGCTTCCCCTGAGTATGGGGATTCCACATGTGTGAGACTTTTTGGGAGCCTAGCCTCGTACGGGACCCCGAAAACCAAGCACCGCCTTCAGGCTTTCTAAGGGCGTAAAATTTTGATTTCACTCTTCACTGCCTATCACAGTTTCGGAGGCCATGGAATGCCCAGGTGGCACAAACCCCCCCCAAATGACCCCATTTTGGAAAGTAGACACCCCAAGCTATTTGCTGAGAGGTATAGTGAGTATTTTACAGACCTCACTTTTTGTCACAAAGTTTTGAAAATTGAAAAAAGAAAAAAAAAAAAATTTTCTTGTCTTTCTTCATTTTCAAAAACAAATGAGAGCTGCAAAATACTCACCATGCCTCTCAGCAAATATCTTGGGGTGTCTACTTTCCAAAATGGGGTCATTTGGGGGGGTTTGTGCCACCTGGGCATTCTATGGCCTCCGAAACTGTGATAGGCAGTGAAGAGTGAAACCAAAAATTTACACCCTTAGAAATCCTGAAGGCGGTGTTTGGTTTTCGGGGCCCATACGAGGCTAGGCTCCCAAAAAGTCCCACACATGTGGTATCCCCATACTCAGGAGAAGCAGCTAAATGTATTTTGGGGTGCAATTCCACATATGCCCATGGCCGGTGTGAGCAATATATCATTTAGTGACAACTTTTTTGTATTTTTTTTTTGTCATTATTCAATCACTTGGGACAAAAAAAAATAATATTCAATGGGCTCAACATGCCTCTCAGCAATTTCCTTGGGGTGTCTACTTTCCAAAATGGGGTCATTTGGGGGGGGGGGTTGTACCGCCCTGCCATTTTAGCACCTCAAGAAATGACATAGGCAGTCATAAACTAAAAGCTGTGTAAATTCCAGAAAATGTACCCTAGTTTGTAGACGCTATAACTTTTGCGCAAACCAATAAATATACACTTATTGACATTTTTTTTACCAAAGACATGTGGCCGAATACATTTTGGTCTAAATGTATGACTAAAATTGAGTTTATTGGATTTTTTTTATAACAAAAAGTAGAAAATATCATTTTTTTTCAAAATTTTCGGTCTTTTTCCATTTGTAGCGCAAAAAATAAAAACCGTAGAGGTGATCAAATACCATCAAAAGAAAGCTCTATTTGTGGGAAGAAAGGGACGCAAATTTTGTTTGGGTACAGCATTGCATGACCACGCAATTAGCAGTTAAAGTGACGCAGTGCCAAATTGTAAAAAGTGCTCTGGTCAGGAAGGGGATAAATCCTTCCGGGGCTGAAGTGGTTAAACAGGGGCAGAAAAATTGGGCCTTTGGTGGTGGTGCCACAACACTGTAAGCCCTCACAGTTACTCTTGGTGGGCGCAGGAATGGGCCCTGCTGTGAAATATTGGATCAAAAATTGTAATTACATGCCCCTGTTAAACAGGGGCAGAAAAATTGGGCCTTTGGTGGTGGTGGTGCCACAACACTGTAAGCCCTCACAGTTTCTCTTGGTGGGCACAGGAACCGGCACTGTGGTTAAATATTATATCAAAAATTCTAATTACATGCCCCTGTTAAACAGGGGCAGAAAAATTGGGCCTTTGGTGGTGGTGGTGGTGGTGCCACAACACTGTAGCCCCTCACAGATACTCTTGTTGGTCGCATGAATGGGCCCTGCTGTGAAATATTTGATCAAAAATTGTAATTACATGCTGTGACAGACCTAGCTGGGACAGAGGCTTTTGGAGGGGACTAAATGCTAGCCTCTTGGCTACCGATTATGAGCCCTGGCATTTGGGGGAACAGTGCTCGTTGTGAGCTGTATGCCTGGGGACCCTTGAGGTGGCGTTACTTTAGATTCAGATTCAGACACACAGACTCTGGGGACCCTGGATATGCCATTGTGAGGGGAGTCACTAATAGGGGGACAGGGTGAATGAGAACCCCACTATGATCTGTGCTTGTCAGACTCAATGCTGTATATATGTGTATATAATGTGTGCTGTCTCGTTATGTTGTTTTATATTTGATGTGATGGGTTGGGGTGTGACTGTATTCTATTGTCTATTGTGGCTGTCTGCCTCAACTATTATGGGATGTCTAAGTGTCTTGCTGTGAGGAAAGAGGGAGGGGGGATTCCTCCAGCAGCCCCCTACTAAGACTGTTTACTCATGAGAAGTTAAACACACCTGACCTGTGTGTCCATTGTCATTGGACAGTTTAACCCGCCCTTTTTTCCAAGAGTGGGGGGAAGTGTTTTGAAGTGGGATCTGTATAACATGTGCTAAAATAAGAGTCTGATTTTCCTGCTTGAACCTCAAAACAGATCCTTGTCTCGTACTTGGGGGAGAATTATTTGTATGCGTTCCTTGTTCAGATGATTGAAGTGTTCGGTAGCTGCCTTTGTGTTTGGGTATGGAATGTCCTAAATGACTTTAACCCCTTTCGTACTCGGGGTGTCGTTACACATGCCCCTGTTAAACAGAGGCAGAAAAATTGGGCCTTTAGTGGTGGTGGTGGGGCCACAACATTGTAACCCCTCACAGATACTCTTGGGTGCATAAACGGGCCCTGCTGTGAAATATTTGATCAAAAATTGTAATTACATGCCACTGTTAAACAGGGGCAGAAAAATTGGGCCTTTGGTGGTGGTGGTGGTGCCACAACACTGTAACCCCTCACAGATACTCTGGTTGGGCACAGGAACAGGCCCTGCTGTGAAATGTTTAATCAAAAATTGTAGTTACATGCCCCTGTTAAACAGGGGCTTAAAAATTGGGCTTTAGGCAGTGGTGGTGGTGCCCTAAACCAAAAATATTGTTGGAAGCTAGCATCATCAAGATTGAGGAGGAATAAGATAGTCACTGAGCATAGGCAGTCTTCAAGGGATCCCACATTCATATAAAAATCAATCAGTTACATCACACATTTTATGAATGTGAGCCTATCAACTGTTGTGAATTCATGAAGAAATATATTTTATATTTACTGGCAGAAACATGAGAGATGCTTAGGCCTCACCAAGTAGATGGACTGTGATGTTAAATAGTTGAACTGTTGCCCTCTTGGGGACTTTTAGGATAAAATGGACATTCTCATGTTTGACCAAGCCTTTCTCTACTACCTCAAATATTGAAGACTTTTACAAGCATGTATTGTAAAGGAAGCTGTTGAAACAAAGACTATTCCTGTCACAAAACAAGGAGATATTTACATGGTATTGTGAAGAAACAAAAGCTGCCACAGGACACAAGGTGACATAGACGTTTCTAGCATAGAGATAGCATCACTCATTGTGTTCGAGTGGAGAACTGTTTAAATAGCTAACACCTTGGTTAACAGAACCATTGTATGAACTTTTAAGATGGTTCAGACAAACAAGTCAGTTCTAAACACCCAGTGAGAATGTTCAAGGTCCCTCTCAACACATTAGTGAATGTTGAATATTATGCTAGTCAAAAATAATATAAGGTATCAATAAGGTTATCATAAGTCATTTTAAACTATCTCTGACATTGTAGGTCACAGAGACATTATAATGTTGACGTCTGCGGACCCAACAACTTTGCTATAAAGAAAATGTATATGAAAGTGTGATTTTATAAGTAGAAGTGTTTTAAGTAACGAATTAGTATTAGGAAAACATATAATCATGATTATAATCATATAAGATTGTAGCCTACACTTAAGATAAACAAATGTTCAGTGGAGATACCAGAAGTTATACAGGTATCCGTATAAATAATCATTTTTATGTGGTATTGATGAAATATATAACAATGTGTGTATTTCCTAGATAGACCAGTTTACCGATATACATTTATAGAGATACAGTTATATAACCAAGTTATGTAATGATGATTAATCAAACTTATACTGAGTGTATTTTACATTAGACCGAGTACCAGAATATGTAAAGGCACATACTTATCCTTACCATTATACACCTTATGAAAATAGGACGTATTAATTTAAAAGGAGGGACTCAAAACATGTGTGAGACACCTGGTGGTTGAAGGTGGTATTATTTGAACTCACTAAGTTTCCAGAGGAAGTTAATCATTACGTCTCCTAACCCAATGGGAAGTGAACCACCTCCTTTTGGGCAGAGCCATTATAATTTTTATGGTCTTATTATCTGAAATGGTATTTAGAGGCAAGGAAGAGAGACCAACGGAAACAAACGGAAGGAGGAGAGAGCTCAGGGGGAGAGCTCAGGGATCCACCCTAAAGGGGGGACACTGGGAGACATACACTCCCAGACTGACACTCATGCACCATGCATGAATATATATCTTTACATTCATGAAGATTCCTCAACACCTAATACTTAGAACTCGGAGGTCACAAGAAGTACATCCTCTTTAGGAGTATCCATTTTGAAACTACAGCAGCCATTTTAACTCTGGTAACTAGCCCATAGGAACTGCAGCCATCCTGGAATGGGTAATTATATCATGTTGATTTTATCTTATATGTTCTCTCAAATATTGATATGTTCTCACAGATATTGATGTATTGAATATTATACAGTTGATAATCATTCTCCCGAATCAATAACCGCCTTGTAGATTTTTCTCTAAAGATTCAGATTTTTTCATATATTTTTCTTTTTGCATAGTTGCCACATTTATTGACAAAGCAAACGTCTAATTTATTTCACAATTTTAACCACTTACTTACCTGCAGTATAGTAACGGTTGTACGTGTGAAATACAGATGTTCTGTTCAATTGTCAAGTTCACAAGGTTATTGATTCTACCGAGAAGTTATCATAGTGGTATTATGTCAAAGGGACGGTATGCCCATTTTTGCAAGTGTTTTTATTGATGTTCAAGACGTTCATGTAACGCAATCAGTATCTTAATTTCATGTGATTATTTGTGTTTGTTTACCAATAAATAACTTTTTCGTATGACCACACGTCTCCGTGAATAAGTTTCACAAGCATAGACTGTCATATTGATTGATTTTGTATCTTAAAAATATCTTCGTTAAAAATTACTCAAGGATAATTATTGTGCGGGAAACCTGTCCTTAAAAAGGCACAACTTATTCTGACTGAAAATTCACGACACAACGGAGTCTGTGGACAGGCGCACTCTATGATCCGTTACAAACCCTCCAGCAGCACTGAATGTGCGTTCAGAAAGAACGCTGGATGCAGGACAGGCCAGTAGTTCAATTGCATATTGAGCAAGTTCTGGCCAGTGGTCCATCCTCAAGACCCAGTAACCCAGTGGATGGTCTGTTGGAAAGGTCTCCAAGTCTGCTCTTGCCCCTAGATATTCCTGCACCATGTAATGCAGATGCTGGCGATGGTTGCTTGAACCGATCAGACCTTGGTGCTGAGGACTGAAAAATTGTCTAAAAGCATCGGTCAGCTGGCCACCTTCTCCACCGCTCTTCCTCTGAGTGAACAAAGCCTCAGCAACACGTTGTCCAGCACCAGGAAATGGTAACCTCCCAGGGTCTGGAAATGCATTGCACAAACCTTTCTTCATGGCCTCCTGAAGATGTTTTATCCTCTGCTCCCTCTGCGAAGGCAGGATGAGTTCTGCAACCTTACCCTTGTAACGTGGAACAAGAAGAGTTGCCAGCCAGTTCTGATCCCTCTCCTTGATACCATGAATCCTAGGGTCCTTTTGCAGGCTTTTGCAGAATCAGGGAGGCCATGTAGCGTAAGTTTGCAGAGGCATTTGATTCTGAGTCCTCTGGGTCACTAAGGATCACATGATCCATAACAACCTCCTCCCAGCCACGTACAACTCCTTGGGTTTCTGGGGAATGAAAACCATCCCTTAAACACTGCTGCTGAGTGTTATCCTCCACGTCCATGCTGACCCAATCCTCCTCTTCCTCTTCTTCCTGTGTGTTTGGCGGGCCCGCAGGAATACTATCTGGATAAAGGGGGCCTTGAGAGGTAAGGAAGTCCTCCTCTTCCTCCCACTGTTCTGCCTCAAGTGTCCTGTCCATTATTTCACGAAGCGTGTGCTCCAACAGGAAGACAAGATGGACAGTATCACTGATGCATGCATCGTCACTGCTCACCATCCTCATGGCCTCCTCAAATGGTGACAGGACAGTGCATGCATCCTTGATCATTAGCCACTGGCGTGGCGAAAAAAAGCCAAGCTCCCCTGACCCTGTCCTGGTGCCATACTCACACAGATACTCATTGATGGCCCTCTTCTGCATGTGCAGCTGCTTCAGCATTGCCAACATTGTGTTCCACCTGGTGGGCATGTCACAAATGAGGCGGTTGGTGGACAGGTTGCATTCCCATGTCAGCCAGCCGAGCACTGGCATTGTATGACCGGCGGAAATGACCACAGACTTTTCTGGCCTGCCTCAGGAGATCCTGTAAGCCTGGGTACCTGCTCAAGAACCGCTGCACGACCAAATTCAGGATGTGTGCCAAACATGGGACATGGGTCAAGTGTCCCTGTCGGAGGGCGGAGAGAAGGTTGGTGCCATTGTCGCATACCACCGTTCCTGGCTGAAGCTGGCGTGGCGTCACCCACCTCTTAGCCTGCCCCTGCAGAGCTGACAGAATCTCTGCCCCAGTGGGGCTCCGGTCCCCTAAGCAGACCAACTCAAGCACCGCATGGCATCTTTTTGCCTGAATGCTTGCGTAGGCCCTTGAACGCTTACAGAGCACCACTGGTTCCGAGGACAAAGTTGCAGAAGAGGCCAAAGAGGAAGAATAAGAGGAGGGGGTGGAGGAGAGAGCTGTGGCAGAATCACCACTAGCATTTTGGAGGAGTGGTGGCGGAACAAGCTCCAACAATACTGAACCCTGTTCTGCATCCTTCCCAGCTGCCAGCAGAGTTACGCAGTGCGCCGTGAAGGAAAGGTAACATCCCTGCCCATTCCTGCTAGACCATGAGTCAGCAGTAATATGCACCTTACTGCTAACTGCCCTGTCCAACGAGGCCAAAACATTGCCTTCCACATGCCGGTAGAGAGCCAAAAAGAAATGGCGTTTTGGAACCTTGGTACAGCACATTCCACAAATTCACGAAAAGGGGGCAGAGTCTACCAGCTGAAAAGGCAGCAGTTGCAGTGCTAGCAATTTGGCCAAGCTGGCATACAGACGCTGAGCATGTGGATGACTGCAACCACATGCCCTCAACATTGGGAGGGTGCTTTGCGGTCCCCCCCTAAAGCAAATTGTCCCCATGTTGATGAGGGCAAGGGCCTCATCCCCACAACCCTTGGCCGGTGGTTGTGGGGGTCTGTGGGTGGGGGGGTTATCTGAATCTGGAAGCCCCCTTTAACAAGGGGACCCCCATATCCCGGCCCTCCCCCCTGTGTTAAATGGTAAGGGGGTACAAAAGTACCCCTACCATTTCACAAAAAAACTGTCAAAAATGTTGAAAATGACAAGAGACAGTTTTTGACAATTCCTTTATTTAAATGCTTCTTCTTTTTTCTATCTTCTTTCTTCTATCTTCCTTCGGTTTCTTCCTCCATCTTCTTCTTGTTCTTCTGGATCTTCTGGCTCTTCCTCTGGTGTTCTCGTCCGGCATCTTCCTCAGCGGCGCCTTCTTCTCTTCATCTTCTTTTCTCGGGCCGCTCCGCATCCACGATTGGATGGGAGGCTCCCGCTGTGTGACGCTTCTCCTCTTCTGACAGTTCTTAAATAACAGAGGGCTGTTGACCCCGCCCCCTCTGACATCACAGGGAATGCCACAGGGAAGTCTCCGTCAAGTCCCCGTGCGTCAGAGGGGGGCGGGGTCACCGGGTGGCCCTGCCCTCCGTTATTTAAGAACCGTCAGAAGAGGAGAAGCGTCACACAGTGGGAGCCTCCCTCCATGCCATCATGAATGCGGAGCGGCCCGGAGAAGAAGATGAAGAAAAGAAGATAAAGAGAAGGAGACGCCGCGGAGGAAGATGCTGAACGAAAACACCGGAGGAAGAACCAGAAGAACTAGAAGAACCAGAAGAAGAAGAAGATGGAGGAAGAAACCGAAAGATGAAGGAAGAAAGAAGTTAGAAGATGGAAAGAAGAAGCATTTAAATAAAGGAATTGTCAAAAACTGTCTCTTGTCATTTTTAACATTTTTGACAGTTTTTTTGTGAAATGGCAGGGGTACTTTTGTACCCCCTTACCATTTCACACAGGGGAGAGGGCCGGGATCTGGGGGTCCCCTTGTTAAAGGGGGCTTCCAGATTCCGATAAGCCCCCCGCCCGCAGACCCCCACAACCACCGGCCAAGGGTTGTGGGGATGAGGCCCTTGTCCTCATCAACATGGGGACAAGGTGCTTTAGGGGGGACCCCAAAGCACCCTCCCAATGTTGAGGGCATGTGGCCTGGTACGGTTAAGGGGGGGGCGCTGTCTTGTCCCCCCCTCTTTTCCTGCGCCTGCCAGGTTGCGTGCTCAGATAAGGGTCTGGTATGGATTTTTGGGGGGACCCCACGCCAATTTTTTTTTTAATTTTGGCGCGGGGTTCCCCTTAAAATCCATACCAGACCTGAAGGGTCTGGTATGAATTTTGAGGGGGACCCCTACATCATTTTTTTTTTATTTTAGTGCGGGGTTCCCCTTAATATCCATACCAGACCTGAAGGGCCTGGTATTGAATTTGGGGGGACCCCCCACGTCATTTTTTTTTTTAAATTTTGGTTCGGGGATCCCCTGTGGGGAATTCCCATGCCGTTTTTATCAATGAACTTTTATGTGTATTGTCGGACCGGCAATTCATTATAACTGCGAGTAGTTTTAAATGACTTTTTTCCTTTGAAATTTTGCTGTGGTACTGTTCTAAACACGGGAAACAGGCGCCCTTTTACAGGCATACTATAGACACCCCCCAGGTACGAAATTTAAAGGAATATTACACTTCTATTGTTTGACTTTAAGCATTATTAAAATCACTGCTCCCGAAAAAACATCCGTTTTTAAAACTTTTTTTTGCATTGATCCATGTCCCCTGGGGCAGGACCCAGGTCCCCAAACACTTTTTATGACAATACCATGCATATAAGCCTTTAAAATTAGCACTTTTGATTTCTCCCATAGACTTTTAAAGGGTGTTCCGCGGCATTCGAATTTGCCGCGAACACCCCAAACTGTTCGCTGTTCGGCGATCTGGCGAACAGCCGATGTTCGAGTCGAACATGAGTTCTACTCGAACTCAAAGCTCATCCCTACTCATAACTAAGATCCTCCATCCCCTCTCAGGCGTCTCTTTTCCAGAGAGAATAAGTTCAGTGCTCGCAACCTTTCCTCATAACTAAGATCCTCCAGACCCTTTATTAGCTTTGTTGCCCTTCTTTGTACTCGCTCCATTTCCAGTACATCCTTCCTGAGGACTGGTGCCCAGAACTGGACAGCATACTATAGGTGCGGCCGGACCAGAGTTTTGTAGAGTGGGAGAATTATCGTTTTATCTCTGGAGTTGTTCCCCTTTTCAATGCATTCCAACATTCTGTATGCTTTGTTAGCAGCAGCTTGGCATTGCATGCCATTGCTGAGCCTATCATCTACTAGGACCCCCAGGTCCTTTTCCATCCTAGTTTCCCCCAGAGGTTTTCCCCCCAACAGTAATAGGGTGGCAGTAGGGTGACTGCCCTTAAGCTGCCCCCTAGAGGACATCCTGCCTCGTTGGAGTTGTTCCTCCTCCTCCTCTCTTCTATCAAGCACCCAAGTAGAGTCAGTGACCTCATCATCCCCTCCCTCCCCATCACTGGAGCAAACTTGGCAGTGTGCTGCAGGTGGGGGAACATGACTGCCAGTTTCTTGTCCTTCTTGGGCACCCCCTCTCTCTAGGCTCACATTACTCCCTTCCTCAACCTGGGAACCAACATCTGAGCCTCCTAATTGCTGCGCATCCTCCAGCAGCATGTACCCGACACTGTGGTCAAATAGTTCGGGGGACTCCTTCATGCATGATGGTGGGGCTACAGAAGGAGTAACTGTGGACAAGGAGCAGGTGGAATAGGCCGCTTTGGCAGCTGCATTGGAAGGCAAACTACTCTGAGCCTGGGTGACAGAGGATGAGGAGGATGGGGACGGCTTTGTTATCCACTCCACCAACTCTTCTGCAAGTTCTGGCTCAATAACACGGCCAGCAGCAGAAAAGAAGGACAAGCGTGCCCCATGGCCACCTGCAGAGGATGCACCATGTCCACGACCAGCACTGTTGACTGTAGACACAGCCTGCTTGCCCTCTTTTAGTGGCCTGTGAGCATCTGCCTCTCCTTGGTGGCCTTCCAGACATGATGTATATTTTGTTTTGCAACACCACACTGCACTGTACTGTGTACTGTGTACACCACCAGAAAAGTAGTAGCAACTGCACTACAGCTGCACTGTATTGGGTACTGTGTACACCACCAGAAGTGTAGTAGCAACTGCACTACAGCTGCACTGTTTTGTGTAATGGGTGCACCACCAGAAAAGTAGTAGCAACTGCACTACGGCTGCACTGTATTGTGTACTGTGTACACCACCAGAAAAGTAGTAGCAACTGCGCTACGGCTGCACTGTATTGTGTACTGTGTACACCACCAGAAAAGTAGTAGCAACTGCGCTACGGTTGCACTGTATTGTGTACTGTGTACACTACCAGAAAAGTAGTAGCAACTGCGCTACAGTTGCACTGTATTGTGTATTGTGTACACCACCAGAAAAGTAGTAGCAACTGCATTACGGTTGCACTGTATTGTGTGCTGTGTACACCACCAGAAAAGTAGTAGCAACTGCACTACGGTTGCACTGTATTGTGTAATGTGTACACCACCAGAAAAGTAGTAGCAACTGCACTACGACTGCACTGTATTGTGTACTGTGTACACCACTAAAAGTTGTAGAAACAGTACACCACGGAATGCACTGTAGATGCAGACTGTCTGTATATATTGTATATACATATATATATATAGATATATATCTATATCTATATCTATATCTATATCTATATTATATATGTATATATATATATATACACAATATATACAGACAGTCTAGTGTATATATATATATATATATATATATATATATATATATATATATATATATATATATATATATATATATATATATATATACAGTGCATTCCGTGGTGTACTGTTTCTACAACTTTTAGTGGTGTACACAGTACACAATACAGTGGAGCTGTAGTGCAGTTGCTACTACTTTTCTGGTGGTGTACACATTACACAATACAGTGCAACCGTAGTGCAGTTGCTACTACTTTTCTGGTGGTGTACACATTACACAATACAGTGCAACCGTAGTGCAGTTGCTACTACTTTTCTGGTGGTGTACACAATACACAATACAGTGCAACTGTAGCGCAGTTGCTACTACTTTTCTGGTAGTGTACACAGTACACAATACAGTGCAACCGTAGCGCAGTTGCTACTACTTTTCTGGTGGTGTACACAGTACACAATACAGTGCAGCCGTAGCGCAGTTGCTACTACTTTTCTGGTGGTGTACACAGTACACAATACAGTGCAGCCGTAGTGCAGTTGCTACTACTTTTCTGGTGGTGCACCCATTACACAAAACAGTGCAGCTGTAGTGCAGTTGCTACTACACTTCTGGTGGTGTACACAGTACCCAATACAGTGCAGCTGTAGTGCAGTTGCTACTACTTTTCTGGTGGTGTACACAGTATTTTGGGACTCCTAATCTGTAACCATTCTATAAGCACAGTTTTATGTGTCATCTTTGTGCAAAATGTTCTTATTGGTTGAAATGTATACTTTAATTTGTTTTTTCGTTTATTTGTATACTACCGGTAATTGGGTAATGAGTGCCCTGTATTGAATATAGGATTATCTGACACATTGGCATTTTTACGTTTTTTTGCTTATGGACTAGAACATTGTGAACGACGAGTACTTAGCATTATACACTAAAATCATCTATTTAGGTATAATTGCCTATGATGTCCTGGAAACTGAGATTTTAGCACTTGTTTCTTGGCATTGCTTGTCTTGTATCCATAATACATATTAACGTGCCAATTAATACTATTCCATATGATTTAATTATTTAGGTAACTATATTATACCACCATCATGATACTATTGTCTCTTTTTGATGGTTCTATATATATATTACCTGATATTGTCTTCCTCTGTCTTTTATTCCAATGCTCATGCAGTACACATATTTACGCGGGACAATGTCTTAGTATGAACACTTTATTTATGGGATTTATTGATCCATTTTTTTGGTCACTTTAGCTTTGTGTCCATATTTAACCTCCCTGGCGGTATGATTATTTCGGATTTTAGGTGCTGAAAGCGGTACAATTATTTTGCATGGAAATTTGGCGTTTTATATTGTAGGTCTGTAATTCTTAACAATAACACACTTAAATCTGTCCAAACAAGAGTCTAGTAAATATCCTGGGTATGATAAAGTCTGAAACACAAAAACATAAATTATAATATAATAAATAATTAAAAAAAATAAAAATAAATAGTAATAAAATAAATTTCCCCACGATTCACTATCGCTCAATTCTGCAAGTGTTCTAATTTACTATCGCTGTTTTCTAGCTGGTCTAAAGCCACTTTTGACGTAAAGGGACACTTTTTGGTTGCTATGGACAATCTCCAGTTTCCAGGCAGAAAGAACAGTATATATAACATAAAACTGCATGCAGGGCATGGGCCAAAGCACTGGGGACAAAAGGGATGTGAAATAATGTCATACAGTACTGTAATCTGTAAGATTACAGTACTGTATGTGTTATGATTTTTACTTTTTTTTAAATTTGCCGCCAGGCTCCGCCCCCGTGCATCGCGATGCTCGCAGGGAACGGAGCCTGGCAAGGAGAGGCTTCGGAGGAGGACGGAGCCCACGGACACTGCGGGGGACATCGCAGGATCCCGGGGACAAGGTAAGTAAAGGCACACCGGGATTCTGCAATGTAATCCCGAGTGTGGCTCGGGGTTACCACTAATGGTCCTGAATTTTAACCCCGAGCCACACTCAGGAAAACCGCCAGGGAGTCTACTACGTACATTCACACAGAACAATGTAACACTATTGATAATTTATTCATAGTACACATCTATTCATAGTTTGCATTTTTAAAGTTATTTTCCCAATTTTGTAGTAATCTTTTTATTTCCCTTCCCCACAGTTTTTATTTCACTCCCCATTCACTATCACAAGTATCACCATATCAACTACATATACAGTGATGATGCTCCTTTGCAGTAAAATTTTAGTCTACCTAGTCTTGTCATATATATATATTTTTTTTTTTCTTTCTTTTTCTTTTTTCATTGACTTATTTATGTTCTGTGTCTTTGTATTTATTTTATTCAATTTAATTTATGTATAGTCTTGACTAGGTCGTCTTTATTTATTTATTTCATTTCATTTACTTTCTTTTTTCTTTTCACTTTTCATTTTACGATATTCTGTTGCTTATACACCATATCATTATGAGAATTCCCTCAATTCACAACTTATTACTCAGCAACATGTGTGGAGATCTCAGGTGGCCGGTTCCCAGCTGTTCTGAGTTCCTATATAATTATATGGTCACATGTTTTATTACATAGCATATATATGTGGTTTGCATTCTCATATTTGTCAGCTATGAGTAAGTACTTGGTATAAGTGTAAAACGCGTCAGCTGTCTTTCTGTACCACTCTGCTTTGGTGTCATGTATACTTTGTGATCCTGGTTCACAAAATTCACAAATAAAGGCATAAAAAAATTCTGTCGGTGTGCGGCTGCCCAGAATTTCTCCGTCTATCTTCATATATATATATATATATATATATATATATATATATATATATATATATATATATATATATATATATATATTAGACTGACTGTATATACTGTATATATCAAATACACTGCCACTAACTGAATAAACTGCCTGCTTAATCTAAATCACACTATCTCTCCGTCCACGGCAAAACAATACACAGGGCCGCCGTGTAGGCAGCCTTATATAGTGTGGGGCGTGGACTTAGTCCCCCTGAGCAATGATCGGCCAAAGGCACCCTGCTTTTGGCCAATTATGGCTCTCTTAGCAGAGGGTGCTGGGGTTAGCCAAAGCATGCAGGTCAGGTGCATGCTTTGGCCAATCATCGTACAGCAATGCACTGCGATCTTGCAGTGCATTATGGGGCGTTCCGCGGGTGCTCAAATTTCCCACGAACGCCCCATAATGTTCGTTCTTCGGCGAACGGGCAAACACCCGATGTTCAACCCGAACATCAAGCTCATCCCTAATAGGGAGTACATCTTTAAGATATAAAAGGTACTATTAACTTGTTGTATGGTAGTTGTAGTTTCCTTTCAGTAACGGTACTATCTACCTATTTTTTTTGTAATGTGCTGAATGTTGGCGCTATAGCAATCATGATTCCTATATAATAATAATAATAATAATAGCAGGTCTTTCAGTGCGTGCAGTGTTTTCCGCAAGCCCCTACGTCTCTACATGGCCCCTTTCTCACTAAGTCAACATAGGACCGTCAGCGTGAAACACAGTGCACAGTGATGGACACATTATTATTCGATAGCAGCAGCACTAATAGATCTGTGACAGATCAAAGAAGGAACTAGTTGCTCTGCAGACAGCACAATTCACATTACATCAGCGATGGCCTGTCCATTGGGGGTGCTCATGCACCGCCCCCGCCCTGCCCCCTGATCTACATACAGGGCACCGGACGCATGGATTCCAATGGCGGGGGTGTGTTTTTTTTAAGCACGTGATTAGAGCCAGAGGCTTCAAAAAAGGGTGGGCTCGGGCGCAGAGCACTGCACCCCCCCACCCAGTTGTGTGACAATAGCAAATGAATATTCACTATCGCCACACTGATCCTCCTCCCGGCCAATCAGGAAGCAAGTCTTGAGACCCGTCACCCAATTGGCTGAAAGGACATGTGATCCCATTGGAGGCCTGGGAGGAGGAGGGAAGAGCCGCCGCCGTGATGCAAAAGAGGAGGAGAGGACACAGGAGCTGCTGCCCGATGCCTGTAGGAGCCCGCAAACCTTGCCGTAGGGGCCTGCTGCCCATAGGAGCCCACAACCTGCCCATAGGAGCCCGTAACCCGGCTGCTGCCTGCCGCCTGTAGGAGCCCGCAACCTAGATGGGGTAAATGCCGGGGTGGTTGTTTGCCCCCCCCCCAAAAAAAAAAACACCAGCCGTCATTGCATTACACGGGTGCTGTGTATAAAATAGGAGAGTTCAGATTTAGTATTGGGACTCCTTACTTTACACGCAAATGAAATTTAATGGCATCCCAGTCTTAGTCTGTAGGGTTCAATATTCAGTTGTCCCACCCTTTGCAGCTATAACAGCTTCATCTCTTCTGGGAAGGCCGTCCACAAGGTTTAGGAGTGTCTCTATGGGAATATTTGACCATTCTTCCAGAAGTGTATTTGTGAGGTCAGGCACTGATGTTGGAGGCCAGTCAAGTTCCTCCACCCCAGAGCTCATCCATGTCTTTATGGACCTGGATTTGTGCACTGGTGCGCAGTAATGTATGAACAGGAAGGAGCCATCCCCAAACTGTTCCCACAACGTTGGGAGCATGAAATTGTCCAAAACGTCTTGGTATGCTAATGCCTTAAGAGTTCCCTTCACTGAAACTAGGGGGCCCACATGTACATATACACATACACATACACACACACATTTTTTTTTCTTCATGGGGATCTACAAGATGTCATTGTGGATTCAGCCAGTACCCAGAACTCAAGTGATTGATAAGGCAATATCCAATGAAAAAATCCTTGTTCTGTACCATGACAATGGAGTAGGAAGGGTAGATTTACTTACTATCTGATATTGATGGGGTACAGCCATCTCCATCACAGCAATTTATACCCATCGAGTACTTGGTGCCAGCCACAGTCATGGAACCAGCGATGTTACATTTGCTTACAGGAGCCCAAGATCGGACGACTTGGTATGACTTCACTCCATCTGAAAAATACATTAAGGTTCTCTAAAACATTGACAGAAACAACGCAAGCCTTATGGTCTTCCAAAGTTGCTTAAAGTAGTATTAAAGGTTTGACTTTAAAAAACAAACATGTTATACTTACCTGCTCTGTGCAGTGGTTTTGCACGGAGCAGCCCGGATCCTCCTCTTCTTCTCAAGTCCCCCGCTGGAGCTCCTGGCTCCTCCCCCTTGACCAGTGCCGCAGTAGCAAGCCGCTTGATACAGGGGTACTGCTAGGTGCTCACTCTCAAGCCCTGCTCTGTGTGTCCATGAGACCCGTAGAGCCGAGGCTCAGCCCCGCTACCCGCTCTCTCCTCATTGGCTCACTGGCTGTGATTGACAGCAGTGGCAGCCAATGGCTGGCTGCCACTGCTGTCTCAGCCAATGAGGAGAGGGAGTCCCGGGACAGCCGAGACTCTCGTGCACATTGCTGGAATCAAGAGGGGATTCATGTAAGTAGTAGAAGTGCTGCTGCACACAGAAGGTTTTTTTTTTTTTTTTTGCATGAATGCATGAAGGTAAAAAAACCTTCAGCCTTTACAATCACTTTAAAGTGGGCCCTATGGTGGACCTAGTATAAGATATACAGTGCCTTGCAAAAGTATTCACCCCCTTGGCTTTTTACCTATTTGGTTACATTACAGCCTTTAGTTCAATTTTTTTTAATCTGACTTATATGTGATGGATCAGAACACAATAGTCTACGTTGGTGAAGTAAAATTAGAAAAATATATACATAAAACTATTTTTCAGAAATTAAAAACTGATATTTGGCATGTGCGTATGTATTCACCCCCTTTGTTATGAAGCCCATAAAAATCTCTGATGCAACCAATTACCTTCAGAAGTCACATAATTAGTGAAATGATGTCCATCTGTGTGCAATCTAAGTGTCACATGATCTGTCATTACATATACACACCTTTTTGAAAGGCTCCAGAGGCTGCAACACCTAAGCAAGAGGCACCACTAATCAAACACTGCCATGAAGACCAAGGAACTCTCCAAACAAGTAAGGGACAATGTTGTTGAGAAGAACAAGTCAGGGTTAGGTTATAAAAAAAATCCAAATCTTTGATGATCCCTAGGAGCACCATCAAATCTATCTGGTAAAACTGGTCAGAGTTGAGGGTAAGATGGATGGTGCTAAATACAGGGATATATTTGAGCAAAACCTGTACCACTCTGTGTGTGATTTGGGCCTAGGACGGAGGTTCACCTTCCAGCGGGACAATGACCCCAAACACACTGCTAAAGCAACACTTGAGTGGTTTAAGGGGAAACATGTAAATGTGTTGGAATGGCCTAGTGAAAGCCCAGACCTCAATCCAATAGAAAATCTGAGGTCAGATTTAAAGATTGCTGTTCACAAGTGCAAACCATCCAACCTGAAGGAGCTGGAGCAGTTTTGCAAGGAGGAATGGGCAAAAATTCCAGTGGTAAGATGTGGCAAGATCATAGAGACTTATCCAAAGCGACTTGGAGCTGTGATAGTTGCAAAAGGTGGCTCTACAAAGTATTGACTTTAGGAGGGTGAATAGTTATGCACATTGACTTTTTCTGTTTTTTTTTTCCTATTTGTTGTTTGAAACAAAAAAAAAAGCATCTTCAAAGTTGTGGGCATGTTCTGTAAATTAACCACTTCCCGCCCACCCTATAGCGGATTGACGTCCGGGAAGTGGTTCTGTTATCCTGACTGGACGTCATATGACGCATCGCGGCGATCGGTGGAGCGGTGTGTCAGTCTGACACACCGCTCCACCGATCTTGGTAAAGAGCCTCTGGCGGAGGCTCTTTACCACGTGATCAGCCGTATCTAATCACGGCTGATCACGCTGTCAATAGGAAGAGCCGTTGATCGTCTGACAGACGCGAGTAGAGGAGAGCCGATCGACGGCTCTCCTGGCAGGGGGGGTCTGCGCTGATTGTTTATCAGCGCAGCCCCCCCGCAGATCACCACACTGGACCACCAGGGATCGCCACTAGGACCACCAGGGAAGGGGCAACATGTGGATGGCCATGGGGTACATACCTGGCCATCCACATGGTGCCCAGTGTGCCAAATCTGTGCCAATCAGTGCCCACAAATGGACACTGATTGGCACCATTATGTTGCAGTGATGCCCAGCAATGCCACCCTTAGGGGCATCACTGCAAACAAGCAGTGCCATCAGTGCCACCCATCAGTGTCCATTCATGCCACCTGTCAGTGCCCATCCGTGCCCATCAGTGCCCATCTATCAGTGCCCATCCATGCCCATCTGTGCCAACTATCAGTGCCACCCATAAGTATTCATCAATGCCACCTATGAGTGCCCATCAATTCCACCTATGAGTGCCCATCAGTGCCGCCTATAAGTGCCCATCTGTGCCACCTATGAGTGCCCATCAGTGCCGCATACCAGTGCCACCTATCAGTGCCCATCAGTGCCACCTATCAGTGCCCATCAGTGCCGCCTATCAGTGCCCGTCAGTGCCACCTCATCAGTGCCACCTCATTGGTGCCACCTCATCGGTGCCCATCAGTGCTGCCGTATCAGTGCCTGACAGTGCCCGTCAGTACAGCCATATCAGTGCCCGTCATTGAAGAAGAAAACGTACTTATTTACAAAAAAGTTTTAACAGAAACAAAGAAAAACTTGTTTTTTTTCAAAATTTTCGGTCTTTTTTTATTTGTTGCGCAAAAAAAAAAAAAACTGCAGAGGTGATCAAATACCACCAAAAGAAAGCTCTATTTGTGGGAACAAAATGATAAAAAATTTGTTTGGGTACAGTGTAGCATGACCGCGCAATCGTCATTCAAATTGCGACAGCGCTGAAAGCTGAAAATTGGTCTGGGCAGGAAGGTGTCTAAGTGCCTGGTATTGAAGTGGTTAAATGATGCAAATCCTCAAACAATCCATGTTAATTCCAGATTGTGAGGCAACAAAACACGAAAAATGCCAAGGGGGTGAATACTTTTGCAAAGCACTGTACTGTATGTTTTATGTTAAGTGCATGCATGCCTAATAATGTGTAAGTGTAACATTTCCAGATACAGAGATCACAGTCTACCCCCCCCAACAATGCTTTCATCAACTTTTCTCTAAATAAGGATGGCACCATCTTTATTCAGGCATCATCCAGGGCCAACATCTACATCCTGGACTCCCACCGCCACTGCACAGCCATTTTTTACTGAGAAGCCAATGTGTGCCTGCCCCTGCTGGTGTGTTGGCAGTTCCCGCAATGCACATTAAAGTGTAACTAAACCCAGGACCCTGCATTTATTATACCTGGTCTCCCACACAGTGGTGGCTGGTGGTCACCCGCGTCTCCCGCCACCACCCTGGCCGGCCTTGCACATACCCCATCTAGGTCCTCTAGCTCCTCTGGGCGTCGGGGCAATGGCTTCCCCTGCGTTTACTCTTCCAGTGCATCACGCCGTGTGTCTCCTCCCTCCTCCTCTTAGGCGGCCAATCAGATCGCCTCTCCATTCAGCCGGGTGACAGGTCTCAGGACCCACTTTCTGATTGGCCAGGAGGGGAATCAGGAAGACAATAGTGAATATTCATTCACTATTGTTACACAAATGGGTCTGCTCGGGGCACAGAGCACTGCGCCCCAAGCCCACACTTTTTTCAAGCCTATTAGAGCCACAGGCTCTAATCACGTGCTAAAAAAAAAAAAAAGACCCTACTGGAATACATGCGTCCGGCATGTAGATAAGGGGGCCGGACACATGGATAGGGGGGCGGCACCCCTGTGCCCTGCATTACAGGCCGTCACTGCTCCTATAGTACACAGAACATGGACATGCAATTATTTTAGTAAATATAAACTGCTAAATACCTTTTCTCATCAGCAGTGTATAGCAGTCTTGTGACTTCTATCAGTGTCTGGTTAAAGCTTGTAGGAGGAGTTTTCAATTTACTCTGACTGTCCTATGAGGCTGCAGGACCCCTGACCCTCTGTCTGGACAGTGCTGATTGGCCCTGTGCCGATAACATGTACCCTCCCAAGAAAAAAAAAAAAACTCTGTACTATCAGGAGATGGATTGGGGAGTGTGGAAGAAGGGGAGGATCAGAGAAGACAGGATCAAACAACCTTTTTGCACACTGCAGAGGATTAGCCCCTTAGGTTCCATAGTGAGTATAACAAGCATGATTTACTGCATATAGAGACTGATTTCACTGTTGTGGGTTCAGTGACACTTTAAGGCACCGGACACCGGAAAAGTGTGAACTGAGCTTTAGATAATAACCCCCAATAAAGTGTTTACTACTTTTTATTTTTTAGGTTGTGATAAGTTATTTGTTATTGTGTGATAAATGTATAAAATATACAATAAAAACCAAGAAAGACTTTTTTTTTTTAGTAGAAAACAAACATTAGAGCTATTATTATGCAGCTGACAAAATAATATTCTGAGATTTATATTTAGCCCCTCCTGATTTTTAGATGTTTGTACAGAAGGAAGAAAGTTTACAGATGAGAGCGAACCAAAAGAATATAAAAATGTCTCTTACTTGTGGATATCAGGTAAGCGGACGCACATTTGGAATTTGCAGGGATTACACTTAATGAGGAGTTACATGTTAGGGAATCCTCGGATCTGCAGACAACACATGAAGTGCCTAAAATATAAAACAATCACATTAAAGATGAACTTCGAAACTGAAAACTGATAAGCTCAGCTTTCTGTCACTCTGCTCTCTCCTCCTTTCAGCATGTCCTTTGCACTGCAGTCCATTTGATTGGCTCCTTATTTATTCTCCCTCCCCCAGTATAAGGCTGATAACCAGTACAATTCAAGTGCTTACACTGCTTTCATTTAAAACAAAAAAACAAAAAAACAATTAAAGTGTTACTAAACCCAGGACTCTGCATTCACTATATCTGGTCTCCCGCAATACACAGAACATGGAAATGCAATTATTTTAGAAAATATAAACTGCTAAATACTTTTTCTCATCAGCAGTATATAGCAGTCTTGTCACTTCTATCAGTGTCTGGTTAAAGCTTGTAGGAGGAGTTGTCATTCTCCTCTGACTGTTCTATGAGGCTGCAGGACCCCTGACCCTCTGTCTGGACAGTTCTGATTGGCCCTGTGCTGATCACATGTACTCTCCCAAGGAAAAGAAAAACTCTAGCAATTCACACCAAACTGGGCATGTCCCCCAAGGCTCTGTTCCAGCGGCGGGGTTGCCACCTGTCCAGGATTCACCAGACTGTGATATCAGACTGCCCAAAACCCGGCACATTATTCAGACCAGACTATGGCTTCCAGATACATCTAGATGAGAGGTGCTGACTGCCAAGGGGTGAGTGAGCTCACCATCCATTCCTGTCTGTGACTGAAGTCTCCCCCTTCTCTCTCCTGCCTCTGAGTGAGTACACTAAGGTAATTCAGTGTTCTCAGAGCACCCCTTACATCAGAGTTCCCCTTTACACCAGAGGCCACAGTGTCCCCCCTTACATCAGAGTCCTCTCCGTATATCAGAGTTCTCAGTGTCTCCCCTTAAATCAGGGTTCTCAGAGCCCCCCCTATGTCAGAGTCCCCAGAGTTCTCCCTTACATCAGAGTCTGCAGAGTCTCTCCTTACAGTAAAAGGGGGAACTTTGCCAATTCAGATGTAAAAAGGGTACTCTGTGGCCTCTGATGTAAAGGGGAACTCTTCTTATTAACTTCATACAATTCGAAATGTTATTTAATAGCAAAATATATGTATAGTTTATAAAAAAATAAAAAAATTGCTGTGTGCCGCTAAAGTGTTTGACTAGGATTGCCACTAAGGTGGAAACTCTAGCGCCACCCCCCAAATCCATGCGCCCGCCCCCTAATTTACATGCAGGGCTCCGGACGCATGGATTCCAATGGGGTTTGTTTTTTATTTTTTTTTGTTTTTTTTAGAAGCACATGATTAGAGCTGGAGGCTCTAATTGGCTGATATTCGCTATTGTCTTTCTGATTCTCCTCCCGGCCAATCCAGGCTCAGGTCCTGAGACTGGATGAGAGGAGAAGCGAATCCTATTGGCCGCCGAGGAGGAGGAGGAGGGGGAGGGAGGAGATGCAGAGGAAGCCGGGCCGGCGTGAAGTCAAGGAAGGAGGAGATGCAGAGGCCCGCTGCCCGGAGGAAGCCCGCAACCTAGATGGGGTAAGTACGGGACCCCAAAAAATATACCACCAGCCACCACTACTCTGTTCTATCAGCAGATGGATTGGGGACAGTGGAAGAAGGTGAGGATCAGAGAAGACAGGATCGCACAGCCTTTTTACACAATGCAGAGGATTAACCCCTTAGGTTCCACAATGAGTATAACAAGCATGTGAATCTGCATATACAGACAAATTGTATTGTTGTGGGTTTAGTAACACTTTAATGATTTAATAATATGTTTGGGGTACCAAGGTATTTAGAAGAAAAAGTCATTTAGATTGTGGTAGTTGACATTTCCCTGCCGGCTTTTTTTCTCTCCATTTTTTATTAACAACATGTGGATCTCTGGGATCCTCCAAGATACATATGAGACCTTTGGGCCGGGTTCACCTACACTATATACCAGAAGTATTGGGACGCCTGCCTTTACACGCACATGAACTTTAATGGCCCTACCAGTCTTAGTCCGTAGGGTTCAATATTGAGTTGGCCCACCCTTTGCAGTTTTAACAGCTTCAACTCTTCTGGGAAGGCCGTCCACAAGGTTTAGGAGTGTGTCTATGGGAATGTTTGACCATTCTTCTAGAAGTGTGTCCCAATACTTTTGGTAATATAGTGTATGTGTGAATTTGATTTTTTTCTTATCACGTCCAATTCGCATGACTCTCAATGGAGCCGGTTCACACATGTCCGGGGCGGCCGCAATGTGAATTCCAAAAGGGTCCTGTGTGTGTTTTGGGTCCAGTTCAGGGGCAAATTCAGGCAAAAACTTGGATCTGAATTGCACCTGAACCGGTGAACAGAAACGCACCGGACCCCAGGCTGGAAACCGCAGCCGCACAACTGTGAACCCGGCCTACGTGTCATGTATGTATTTTGGGGGGATTCTTAGGTAAACAAACCAATAGCCACCCCCCCTCCTGGTCAGTCGGTCCCCCCCATCACTCGCTCGCTTGTCCGTCTGCCCCACCAGCCCTGCACTTACCCCTGTGGGAGGAGGGAATCGGGACCAGAGACCAGGGGAGCCGAGCCAAAGTGTCAGGCGTGCCTGGATGACGTGGGAGGAAAGAGAATGGAGGCCCGTGCTTCTCCTCTCGGCCAATCAGGTCTCAGGACCCGCTTCCTGATTAGTCCGGGAGGAGAATCAGGAAGACAATAGTGAATATTAATTTGCTATTGTCACACAAGTGGGTGGGCTCGGAGTGCAGTGCAAACAACCATCCCTGGCACTTACCCCATCTAGCTTGCGGGCTCCTACCGGCGGCAGGCAGCTGATAGATTGCGGGCTCCTATGGGCGGATTGCGGCTCCTATATAGCTCCCAACTGTCCCTGATTTGGAGCAATGTCCCTCTGTCCCTCATTCCACCTCATTTGTCCCTCATTTTGTTCTGATCCATATAGATGTATATAAAATCCACTTTTTATCTGTCAAAAAGTGTTTCCCAGTGCTAAACCTTTCATCCAAATTCTAAATTGCTGCATTTGTACATTTTAAAAGCCAATATAAAGGAATAGTAGTCCTTGTGGATTTAATTAACCTTCTTTTTTTTTGGTTCATTTTAATTTTTTAAGGGGGTGTGGCAGGGGGCGTGTCTTATGCTTACATACATTTGTTAATAGATGTCCCTCATTCCCATCTCAAAATGTTGGGAGGTATGGGCATCTATGAGCTGGTTGTTGGCTCCTACAGATGGTGGGCAGTGGCTCCTGTGTCCTCTCCTCCTCTTTTTCATCAAGGCCGCTTCTGCTGTGTGGCTCCTCCCTCCTCCTCCTAGGCATCCAATAGGGTCACCTGTCCTTTCAGCCAATTAGGTGAGGGGTCACAAGATCTGCTTCCTGATTGCCTAAGAGGAGGATCAGTGTGTTCAATCGCTATTGTCACACAACTGGGTGGGCTCAGGGCGCAGTGCACTGCGCCCCTGAGCTTACCCTTTTTGAAGCCAATTAGAGCCTCTGGCTCTAATCACGTGCTTCGAAGAAAAAAAACCCAACGTATTGGAATCCATGCGTCTATGTAGATTAGGGGCCGGGCACATGGATTGGGGGGGCGGTGCCCCTGCACCCCTTATGGACAGACCACCACTGACTGCACTTAATGATTAGCGTGTGCCCAGGCACACCTGGCACACCCTCTGCGCACGCCTATGAAGGTGACTGAGGCTGGGGTATGTCCTGAAGGGGCTGCCTGAATGATTTGCAAAACGTCTATAACGTTACTCAAGTCCAGTTGAATGCAACCAACTACTACTAGATATACCATGACCTCCGCACATCGGAACCTTCATAGGCACAATGGAATAGTCTTTTTCTTACCTGTTGCAGTGCTGCTGGTTGCAGGGAAACAATAATATTGTATTTCTACTTTGTCAGTTGCAGAAATATAGGAATAATCTGCCAGATCACAGAGGGTTGAAGTTGCGCAGCCCATCACAGTTCCTGAAGAAAACAAACAAATCTCAGAAATTTAGAAACACTTTTCAGGTAACACATAAAATCACCGTTAATGAAGAATTCCAGGTATGGATATATTTGTATAATTACTGGACATGTGCACTGCCGAAAAATGTTTGTTTTCATTTCATTCGTCTTTTTGTTTTTTGTTTTTTTGTTTTTTGGGTCATTAGTTATGATCGTAATTCTTAAATTCGAAAAAAAACGGGAATTCGAAAAAAAAAAAAAAAATCTGAAATTCGGAAATTCCATAAAAATCGTAGATTTCAGAAATTCAAAAACCCGAAAATTCGAAAATCTAAAATAATAACTAACTAATAATAACTTAACTATTACTAACTATTCAATTATAGGTATTGGAATTTCCTTTCAAATTTGGCTGTTAGTGAACGTAACAAAGACAAATTTATCCGAAGTTACGAATTATCCGAAATAACAAATGCCGCATCGGAACAAATGGAACTGAACAAATTGATAATAATAAAACATCTTTATTATTATTATTGTAATTTATTATTATTAATTCGTTACGTTCCATTCGTTTAGGCATTCGTCATTTCGGATAATTTGTATTCGTTATGTTCACTAACAGCCAAATTTGAAAGGAAATTCCAATACCTATCATTTAATAGGTAGTAACTGTAATTATTCCAGAATTTTTTCGAATTTTCGGGGTTTCGAACTTCTGAATTTCCGTTTTTTTTTTTTTTTGCGAATTTTCGCATTTCCGATTTTTCCGAATTTCCGTTTTTTTCAAATTTCTGATTTTTTTCGAATTTCTGAATTTCCGATTTTTTTTTTTAAATTTCCATTTTTTATCGAATTTCGCAACTTACAAATTTTTTAGAATTTAGGAATTTCCGTTTTTTTTTTGAATTTCAGATTTTTTTGGAATTTACCAATTTCCGATTTTTTTTTTTAGAATTCCCGAATTTTATACGAATTTACAAATTTTTGAATATTCGAATTTACGAAAAGTTTGTTAAATGGGTTTTCGTTAATTCGGGTACAGTATATTTCCAATGTTTCAAAATTAACTAATTTGTTGAAATTCGTTTAAAAAAACTAATTCGGAAGGAAACAAATTGCACATATTTATTAATTACATTAGTCCAGCTTGGAGCAATGCAGCTATATATATACTATACCTGTAGGATCCTGCTAGAAGCTGAAATCACTGTAGTAGACCGCTCTACTCCAGTGATCTCCACTAACTTCCAGGTCCCGGGCTGATTGGCTGCTCTGCTGCATTCTGAAAGCAGGAGGCGACTCGCTCGGCATGGGCACCAATCAGAGAACACTTTGCATTTTCTCAAGGGATCAAAAGTCAGTCAGGACCGCCACATGTTATCTCCAGGGTCAGAGGAACACCAGGCATAGCCGTAAAAAACAATGTTTATTTATCCAAATGGTATAGTCAATATATTGCACATTAACCACTTCAATACCGGGCACTTTGCCCCCTTCCTGCCCAGGACAATTTTCAGCTTTCAGCGATGTCACACTTTGAATGACAATTGCACGGTCATGCAACACTGTAACCACGTGAAATTTTTATCATTTTCTTCACACAAATAGAACTTTCTTTTGGTGGAATTTGATCTACACTGGGGTTTTTATTTTTTGCTAAACAAACTAAAAACGTTTTGAAATGGGCACTGATAGGCGGAACTGATGGGCACTAATAGATGGCACTGATAGGCGGCACTGATGAGGAGCTACTGACAGGCATTACTGAAGGGGCACTGATTGGCACATTTATGGGCATTTTGATGGGCACTGATTGGAACTTTGATGGGCATTGACAGGCATTCTTTATTGGGCACAGGCTGGCAGCTGATAGGCAGAGATTGGCAGGTGATGGGAACCTCTGATGAGGGCTGCACTAATAAACAATGTGCTGATTAGACCCTTCCCTCTGACAGGGAGAGCCGAGGAACTGGGGAAAGCCGTTTACCGGCACTTCCTGGTTCACACGATGATCAGCTGTGATTGGTCACAACTGATCACGTGGTAAGAAGCCTCCATCAAAGGCTCCTTACCACGATCGGAGATGTGGTGTGTCAAAGTGACACACAGCACCTCCGATCACCGCGCTGCATGCCCCCGCGGGCGCATGGCGGCTTGTTATCCCGACCATGTCATATGACGTCCGGTCAGGATAAGAGAACCAGTTTGCCGCCGTCATATTGCTATATGGCGGGCGGCAAGTAGTTCAAGGGGTTGTAAAAGGTTTGTTTTTTTGTTATTTTTTTTTTAAATAACAAACATGTTATACTTACCTGCTCTGTGTAAGGGTTTTGCCATAGACTCTAATATGCTTAAAAAAGTGAACTCGGAGGCGTGTTAGAAAAGCGTCTGTTACCTGTCACCTGATTGGCTGAAAGGTCAGGTGCTGCGATTGGATGTCTATCAGGAGGAGGGGAGGAGACGCATGGAGGACACAGCTCACCGTGCCTGACCTGCTGCAAGGTCCCACACCTCGCCGCCGTCACCCGCTGCCTGACCCGCCACCAAGACAGGGTAAGTCCTGGGCAGACAGCGAGTGGGCGGGGGAGTCACAGTGGCAACCTTTGATGGGCACAGTGGCGGCATTTGATGGGGCACAGTGGCACTTTTTGATGGGCACAGTGAGGCTGCAATTGATGTTTTTTTTCAGAATTTTTCAGTTTGTTTGCGCCCCCCCAAAAAAAATTTTGAGCACCAGCCGCCACTGATGGTAACTAATCCTGGAGGTCACCTTTTTGACTGTTGACAAACAGAGGGAATTCTGGTGTCTGTCAGGGCTCAGACTGCAGATAACCAGGGACCAGAGGTGACGAAGGAGGTGACCCGGATGTAACGTCACAGGCTGCTAGAAACACTCCAAGAGAAAACCGTTGGAAGGGTGTGAATTCTGACTTTAAAGTGAGGATCTTTCCACAGCCTGGACCTGTTGAGCGATGTCAGCTGACAGCGGGCTATAGCTGGCTGTCGGTTAAAAATGGGTCACAAAAGTGCAGAATGAACTGCGCTCATCTCCAGGAGAAGTACAACCAAGCAGTATGCCGTCCCTTCAGAGCCCATGCACCGGTGACATCACTTGCTGCTTTCCATGTGAATATCTCCTAAACACCACAAGTTTAGGAGATATTCACTGTACCTACAGATAAGTGTTATTATAGGCTTACTTGTAGGTACAAGTTCAAAAGCTGGGTTTACTACAGTTTAAATCTGAATAAAAGCCAACCATTTTGACCAGGTGCAAAGGGCACCATCCTGTGGTAGGCAGTGGACAGTATATATATTTTTTATATTCTCTGAAAACATTTCATAAAATTTCTTAGGACAAAGTTTTTTAAGGTTTAAATAAATCACTGAATTTACTGCCCTCCACAATATGTTGCCCCTTGCACCTGCTCAACTTGCACAGTAAGGTTAGCTAAAGTCCAGTCTTGGGTCTTATTCATACATCCTACATGATCATGGTGCAGCAAGTATACTCCAAATACCTGCACCCGGGATCTCAGATGTTCCAATATCTGCTCAGCCTGTACACCTGAGTGATGGGCTGAAAAGAGCCAAGGCTGTCTGCTGCTGTAAACATGTATCCACCTGTATCTTCACATCCAGTGGTTACCTGCAGGTAGGGATATGTTTTTGCCCTTTGGATAAAATCTCTCTGCATTCAGGGTCAGAAATTTGGCCCTAACAGCCGGTAACCACTGTGACCCATGGTTTGCTAGTGTGTCGCTCAGGCTTAATCGATGTGGGGATTAATGTAGAGGATACCGAATGTGCTGCAGGAGTGCCGGTGAGGGAAGAAGCTCATTCCAGCTCCTGTAGCCAATGAAGGGAAGAGAGAAATAAAAAATCCCTGGTGCCGCACATTCACAGAGTCCTATGGTAACGTAGTAGTGATGGGAGAGACTACTTTAGCCCGGGTTACCGCCAGGCCACACCCCAATGTGTTTTGCTTTGTCCCCCCGGAGCTTAAACACGGGGACCACTGGATGTGCAGATACATGTTAACAGCAGTGGCTCTTTTCAGCCCATCACTCAGGCTGAGCAGCTGACAAAACTTGGAACATCTGGCTGTAGGTATTCATGGTGTATTTGCCATTCCATGGCCATTTAGAACATATGAATGAGATCTAAAGCCTGGTTCACATGGTAAGATTATTTTTTTTAGTTCAACCCAGCGGGCTGAATGAAAAAAAACTAGAGAGCTTAGGAGGAGCTTGCTGTACTAATGAGTACACTATCACACCACAACTGCGTGCATTGCGTTCATTTCAGTTGAATGGGGATAATTTTTGCTGCGCTGCATTACAAAGCCTTATGGCTTTTCTTATCATTATATCTACCTGTTTTTTCTTGGAGTGTTTCCGCCAACCTGTGACCTCATATTCGGGGTCACCCCGGGTCCCTGGTTATCTGTAGTCTGAGCCCTAGCAGACACCGGAATTGCCTCTGCCCATCAGCAGTCACAGAGGTGACATTCAGGATTAGTTCCCCATACCACAAGTCTGGGTCTGAATACACCTCTGTATGAGGGTATGTGATCGCTTTGTTTCGATTTGGCAAGCTGGCAATACTTTTTAACCTTTTATGTGCAATATATTGACTGTACCATTTGGATAAATAAACTGTGTTTTTTACCACTATGCCTGATGTTCTTGTGACCTTGGTGGTAACATGTCCTGCTCCTGAATGACTTTGTTTTGTGGATTCCTCATGCACATTTATATGAGTAGTGAGCTGCCTGTTGTGGATATACTCATAAACCATCATTCAATGTGTGACCCTAGTGCCCCTGCCATGTGTTTGCTTTTCTCAATGAATGCAAACTGTTTTCAGAATGAACGAGGTGGAGCTCATACCATCACCATCCCATCTCTGCACTCCATCAAATCAGAGAAGACTATGCAGGGCAACAGCTCGGCACTGGAGCTAATGGAGGGAGTGGTACTACAGTGATTTCCAGCTTCCACAGGGATGGTATATGCATAGTTACATTGGTCCAAGCTGGGGGGGGGGGATCGCGGATGGAAAAGGGGGTCCTAACAGGTAACAAATTCATCAATAGCATTTAATGCCAAGCTGCAGCAAGCAAAGCCAACAGACTACTAGCAAATACATTAAAAAGGGATATACGCAAGAAATAAAACTATATTTCTACCACTCTATAAAACTCTGGTCCGGCCACATCTTGAGTATGTCATCCAGTTCTGGTCACCAGTCCTTAGGAAGGATGTGTTGGAACGGGAGAGAATGCAAAGAAGGGCAACAAAGCTAAAAAGGGGAAGGAGGATCTTAGTTATGAGGAATGGCTACACATAATACATGTATTTTCCCTGGAGAAGAGATGTTTAAGAGGTGACATGATCACAATATACAAATATTTAAATGAAGATACTAACATAGGGAAAAAAATATTCCGTATCCGGTCGCTTAAGAAGACACGTGGCCTCTCAGTGAAGTTGGATGAGAAGCAATTTAACCTTAGACTGTGTAGGGGCTTTTATAACAGCCAGAGAGGTAAAGATGTGGAACTCCCTTCCACAATCGGAGGTGTCAGCAGGAAGTGTCGATCAATACACTGTTATGCCACGTACACACGATCGGACATTCCAACAACAAAACCGTGGATTTTTTTCCTACGGATGTTGGCTCAAACTTGTCTTGCATACACACCGTCACACAAATGTTGTCGGAAATTCCGAACTTCAAGAACACGGTGACCTACAAGACGTACGACGAGCCAAGAAAAATGAAGTTCAATAGCCAGTGTGGCTCTTCTGCTTGATTCCAAGAATGCGTGGAGCTTTGTGCATCGGAATTGTGTACACACGATCGGAATTTCCGACAACAAATGTTGTTGTCGGAAAATTTGAGAACCAGCTCACAAACATTTGTTGTCGGAAATTCCGACAGTGTGTACGCGGCATTAGAGAACTGGATGCCTGTGTCACCAACATATACACACAGTATATGAAATGCTACTTGATTGCATCAGAGAATTGGGTGCCTATAATGAGTAGCATCCGGTGTTCAGTATACATTTGTCTACGGAGGCAGACTGATCCGATGGTCATACAGCTGAAGGACAGAAGCTTTTCCAAATTAAAGATGGCAGCCTCGTGCATCTCTATCACTGCAAAGCACCGATAGGGTTAAAGACTAATTTTGATGTGGTTGGGAATGTATTTTCATGTCAAATGCTTTTTAATTAAAGTAAATAATTACATACAAATATAAAATAATGTTGAAATACCTAATGTGGAAGGTTGAAAAATGCAAGTTTGCTCACTGCCAGTACATTGTATATTCGTCTGTTGATCACACAAGGACTGTGATGCGCATGATGGGCAAACAAGTCCATTGACCTGGAAACTGGTAGCTGGCACTGTTAGAACATGATAGTGTTAGTTTAAAAAAAAAAACTTAAGTATGATACAAAAGTATTCTTCAAAGACAATTTTGAAGTGTTATTAATTAGCAGAACATTATTTTATGGCTCTATGTAAGCTCAGCAGGTTTTGGGTTGGGTTAACCCTTAAACATCAGTTTTTGTATTGTTGAAATGTTGCCAAAATGCATTAGGGTACAAATTTGGGTGGTTTTTAAGGGTGTAATGGCTTTAAATGGCTCATGAGGGTTAGAGAAGTCCCATTCAACTAACCAGGACCTCTTCTTGTTTGCAAAAAGGCCCCTTGTTAGCTGGGAACATGAGAGTAGATAATAATGAACCATAACAGTAACCCTAACCTTTTATTTACAAACAAAGTCATGTGATCATTATGCCAGGGCTAACAAGGCAATTCCATGGCCATGGTGTCATGTTATGTGTCAAGGCAAATTCTGATTGTCCAAACACATGGGTGGTGTGGATTTGTGAAACCACACTGCTCTAATTACGTAAACCAATATCCATAGTGCCATGAAAACTGAGAGATGCGGTATTTGTGTCGTTTCTGAATAAACCTTACATTGATGAAGGTGTAACAAAGATGTGATTTGATTAAGGTGACTCATATTTGAATCTATAAATGTTGGGGAATGTTCCCAACATCCAATGGACCTTGGATAAGTGGGGAAACATCTTCAATCTCAAAGAACAGCTCCACGGAATATAACTAACTACTACTAGCTAAACATGTAGGAAAAGGTTTTACTGACGGTATCAGACATTCTCTTGTATCATCTTAGTCACCAGACAATATACCAGAGATGGGTCCTAAATCTGAGTTTCTTACTATCCTCCAAAGTTCTTCACACAGACATAAAATGTACAAGATGGGACTAGAGATCGAAAAGAATGCTCTTTATTCCTATTTCTGTTTGGAATCACACTTGCATTTTTAGCAGAGCCCCAGTGCAACGTATTAAAGTGGTGTTCCGGCCGAAATTATACTTTTTAAATACAAATACCCCTATAATACACAAGCTTAATGTATTCTAGTAAAGTTAGTCTGTAAACTAAGGTCTGTTTTGTTAGTTTATAGCAGTAGTTTGTTATTTTATAAACTTACAGCAGGCCGTGGCCATCTTAAGTCTGGGCATCTGAAGCCAGACTGTATTTCTTCCTGGATCTCATCCTTGCAGATCACGCACATGCTCAGTGCAGCACAAGCAGTGTAATAGGTTTCAGGTCAGGTTTCCTTAGCAACGGCAGTGTCAGAGGAAGTTGCCGCCCCTTCCCAGAAGGCATTGCAAACAGGAAATGATGCGATGGGCCGCGGCCAGGGAGGAGGAAGTGAAAAATGAATACAGCAGATATACAGTAGGTGCTGAGAAAAAAAATTAAAAAATATCCAATTCGTTTACAGTGCACAGTTTAGTGAGGGATGCTGAAGAATTGTAAAAGTGGGTGGAACTCCACTTTAACTAGCAGAAAAAGTTATTACCAGGTGAGTAAATGGTCAATGGTGGACACACTTACTGTCACACCTATATGAGTTTGTAGGACATTTCATTCAAAAACCATGGCTGTTAATATGGAGTTTCACATTTTGTGGCCTCCAGTCTTCTGGGACGACTTTCCACAATATTTTTTGAGTGTGTCTGTGCGAATTTGTACCCATTCAGCCAAAAGAGGATGGCCAGGTACTTGGAAAGGAAGACCTGGCTTGCTATGGGCATTTAAATTCATCGCAAAGGTGTTCAGTAGGATTGAGGTCAGGGCTCTGTTCAGGTCTGCGTTAAAAACAGGCTGCCCAACGTAGACTGTTGGACAGGTGAATTCGGTTGGTCAGCAAACTGGTTGGTGAGAATGTTCTATTTTTGTACTTTTATGCATTTGCCCTTCCTTGTGCTCCTTGCTGTGAAGGCCAGTTATAGGTGGGGGCAGGGGCCATTTGTTGGTTAATAGATCCATATGATATAACGCTGCACTCCTCTACTTGTTTACATTTTGATGTTATTGAACTTCTCCCAAGGTCGAGAAGGTCCTGACAAGCCTTAGGAGAAAACTCAATGACTTGGAACTAACAAAGCTACTGTAAATAATGACAGTAGACCGAGATGTCATATTGTAACACCGGTTTCTATAGTATGTAGAGTTTAGGATTTCAATCAAGAGCACAGAAATTCTAAACTGCTTGGGTCAATGTGCTGAAACAGAAGGAAAGAGAAAATATGTTTTTCAGATACAAAAATGTCAAATGAGAGCAGAGCAAGGAGGGTCAAAGCTGAACTGCCTGAGGCATCTGCTGAAAGAAAAAGTCGATCCAGGGCTGGGCCAACCCAGAGGCAGGAGAGGCACCTGCCTTAGGTGCTGCAATGGAGAGCGTGCAGCTGGGGGGGCATCTCCTTCCCAAGGCCGGTGCTCCAGCTAGGCAAACTAGGCAGCCGACTAGGGTGCACTGATGCCTAGGACGCAGCCAAGGACTGCTGGTTTGCCTTGCTGTCCTGGGTTTCCGGCATCAGCCACAGAAGGGGCAGTCGACTGCATTTGTTTTCTCTAGTGCTGACTGTAGCCCTGTCACAGCAGAGTAATCTGTCCTCTTCCACTCCTAGCACAACTTTACTTCCACTGGGAATGCTGCCAGTGCGTGCTGGGAGTTCGATCCCTTCTCCACATAGCAAGCTCTGCATGCCGCCCTGTGGCTACACTGATAGGTCTGACTGGCGCCCATATCTGTGGAGGAGGTGCAGGAGGGGAGAGCCAGTTTGGGCTCAATAGAGTCAACTCAACAAACCACATACAGGACACACACCGAGCAGGCACCTTAACACAAAAACTGCTGGGGGGAGCACAGTGTTCCTGCATTATTGTCATGCACTCTGAACTGATTTACTATCCCAGGGGCTTTCCATTCAAATGTCACCCTACAATAGGAGGGGCCCCTAGACTGGAGGTAGTAGTCTTCCTATAGAGGGCCCCCCACCGGCCCCTGAACTGGAGGTGAAAGTTTCCTTATGGAGAGGCCCCTGGACTGGAGGTAGCAGTCTCTCTATAGAGATCCTCCATAGAGAGACTGCTACCTTCAGTTCAGGTGCCCCTTCATAGAGAGATTGCCACCTCCATTCCAGGGGCCCCTCTATAGAGAGATTGCAACCTCCAGTTCACCTCTAGCAACCAATCAGGGAATGGTAATGATGCTCAGCAACCTCAAGCAACCGATGAGTGAGTGGTAATAATGTGCAGTGACCTCTAGCAACCAATTAGTGAGCAGTAAAGATGTGCAGTAACCTCGAGCAACCAATCAGTGACCAGTAATGATGTGCAGTAACCTCTAGCAGCCAATCAGTAAACAGAAATGATTTGATGTAACGTCTAGCATTCAGTTAGGGAGCAGTAATGATATGCTGTAACCTCTGGCAGCCAATCGCAATCGCTGCCTGATCTGCTGCAGTAAACAGATTTTGAGTCTAACCGCTATTTATTGTATGTCCCAGAGCAGGTGAAAAGCATAATTGCATGGGTGGGGGGGGGGGGGGGGAGAGAAAAATGGGACTATTGGAGCCTTATAAGTGTATCCTGATTCATATATTTATACAAAAGATAATTTATAAATATATAAAAATATACATATATGAATTTTGAATGCATTTGAACAAGCTCAGAAGTTTTATTTTATTTTTTTGGGGATGGGGGAGTGCAAGTAGCTAGTCTTGCCTGGGGGTGCAAAATAGTCTAGCACTGATCCTGCTCCTGCCTCTGCTCTCTGGCTGTCACCTGGGCTATGCAAGCCCGATCCATCAGAATACAGATCAGCCCTGCTTATTGTTTTCACTGGGAGATAAGCTCTTCCGGTGATTGCATTGGGGGAGCAGATCTCCTGATGGAGCCTACAGTGCTACATGCATACATGCAGGGCCACTGATAAGGGGGGACCACCAGTTCTTCTGTAGGGGGCTTGGGTACACAGGGGGGCCCAAATAGCAGGGTGAATCATGTGGTCAGGCAGAGGAGCAATATACAGAAGGATGCCCTGTGCGGCTCTCTGCAGCAGCTGAAAGCCATTTTCACCCCCTTCAGCCAGCTTTCACCTGCTGCAGGGAGAGACACAGATACAGGATATCAGCCCTGTAATTGCTTCCCCAGCACTGATCCCCCTCCCTGTTCTGCCTGCTTCTGAACCCCACCCACCGTGTGTGTCCCTTGTCACTGTGCCCTCCCCCCCGGTCCTGCGGCACTACAGGCTTCCCTGTCCTGTAAAAAAATAACAAATTGTACAAAAAAATTATGATTAAACAATAATTCTAATAAATTGTAAAAATAAAATAATTTTAAAAAGTTTTTGCATTTAAAAAAATATATATAATTTTTTTTTTTTAACCACTTCAGCCCCGGAAGGATTTACCCCCTTCCTGACCAGAGCACTTTTTACAATTTGGCACTGCGTCGCTTTAACTGCTAATTGCGCGGTCATGCAATGCTGTAACCAAACAAAATTTGCGTCCTTTTCTTCCCACAAATAGAGCTTTCTTTTGATGGTATTTGATCACCTCTGCCGTTTTTATTTTTTGCGCTATACACGGAAAAAGACCGAAAATTTTGAAAAAAAATGATATTTTCTACTTTTTGTTCTAAAAAAAATCCAATAAACTCAATTTTAGTCATACATTTAGGCCAAAATGTATTTGGCCACATGTCTTTGGTAAAAAAAATGTCAATAAGTGTATATTTATTGGTTTGCGCAAAAGTTATAGCGCCTACAAACTAGGGTACATTTTCTGGAATTTACACAGTCTTTAATTTATGACTGCCTATGTCATTTCTTGAGGTGCTAAAATGACAGGGCAGTACAAAACCCCCACAAATGACCCCATTTTGGAAAGTAGACACCCCAAGGAAATTGCTGAGAGGCATGTTGAGCCCATTGAATATTCATTTTTTTTGTCCCAAGTGATTGAATAATGAAAAAAAAAAAAAAAAAAATTACAAAAAGTTGTCACTAAATGATATATTGCTCACACAGGCCATGGGCCTATGTGGAATTGCACCCCAAAATACATTTAGCTGCTTCTCCTGAGTATGGGGATACCACATGTGTGGGACTTTTTGGGAGCCTAGCCGCATACGGGGCCCCGAAAACCAATCACTGCCTTCAGGATTTCTAAGGGCGTACATTTTTGATTTTACTCCTCACTACCTATCACAGTTTTGAAGGCCATAAAATGCCCAGATGGCACAAACCCCCCCCAAATGACCCCATTTTGGAAAGTAGACACCCCAAGCTATTTGCTGAGAGGCATGTTGAGTCCATGGAATATTTTATATTTTGACACAAGTTGCGGGAAAGTGACAATTTATTTATTTATTTATTTTTTTTTTGCACAAAGTTGTCACTAAATGATATATTGCTCACACAGGTCATGGGCATATGTGGAATTGCACCCCAAAATACATTCTGCTGCTTCTCTTGAGTACGGGGATACCACATGTGTGGGACTTTTTAGGAGCCTAGCCGCGTACGGGACCCCGAAAACCAATCACCGCCTTCAGGATTTCTAAGGGTGTACATTTTTGATTTCACTCTTCACTGCCTATCACAGTTTCGGAGGCCATGGAATGCCCAGGTGGCACAAAACCCCCCCAAATGACCCCATTTTGGAAAGTAGACACCCCAAGCTATTTGCTGAGAGGCATGGTGAGTATTTTGCAGCTCTCATTTGTTTTTGAAAATGAAGAAAGACAAAAAAAAAAATTTTTTTTTTCTTTTTTTAATTTTCAAAACTTTGTGACAAAAAGTGAGGTCTGCAAAATACTCACTATACCTCTCAGCAAATAGCTTTGGGTGTCTACTTTCCAAAATGGGGTCATTTGGGGGGGGGTTTGTGCCACCTGGGCATTCCATGGCCTCCGAGACTGTGATAGGCAGTGAAGAGTGAAATCAAAAATTTACGCCCTTAGAAAGCCTGAAGGCGGTGCTTGGTTTTCGGGGTCCCATACGTGGCTAGGCTCCCAAAAAGTCTCACACATGTGGTATCCCCGTACTCAGGAGAAGCAACAGAATGTATTTTGGGGTGTAATTTCACATATTCCCATGGCATGTTTGAGCAATATATCATTTAGTGACAATTTTGTGCAAAAAAAAAAAAAAATAATAATAATTTGTCTCTTTCCCGCAACTTGTGTCACAATATAAAATATTCCATGGACTCGACATGCCTCTCAGCAAATAGCTTGGGGTGTCTACTTTCCAAAATGGGGTCATTTGGGGGGGTTTGAACTGTCCTGGCATTTTATGCACAACATTTAGAAGCTTATGTCACACATCACCCACTCTTCTAACCACTTGAAGACAAAGCCCTTTCTGACACTTTTTGATTACATGAAAAAATTATTTTTTTTTGCAAGAAAATTACTTTGAACCCCCACACATTATATATTTTTTTAAAGCAAATGCCCTACAGATTAAAATGGTGGGTGTTTAATTTTTTTTTTTCACACAGTATTTGCGCAGCGATTTTTCAAACGCATTTTTTGGGGAAAAAACACACTTTTTTACATTTTAATGCACTAAAACACACTATATTGCCCAAATGTTTGATGAAATAAAAAAGATGATCTTAGGCCGAGTACATGGATACCAAACATGACATGCTTTACAACTGCGCACAAACGTGCAGTGACAACAAAATAAATACATTTTTAAAAGCCTTTAAAAGCCTTTACAGGTTACCACTTTAGATTTACAGAGGAGGTCTACTGCTAAAATTACTGCCCTCAATCTGACCGTCGCGGTGATACCTCACATGCATGGTGCAATTGCTGTTTACATTTGACGCCAGACCGACGCTTGCGTTCGCCTTAGCGCGAGAGCAGGGGGGACAGGGGTGCTTTTTTTTTTTTTTTTTCTTTATTATTTTTTTGCTTTTTTATCTTATTTTAAAACTGTTCCTTTCATTTTTTTTTTTTTAATCATTTTTATTGTTATCTCAGGGAATGTAAATATCCCCTATGATAGCAATAGGTAGTGACAGGTACTCTTTTTTGAAAAAATTGGGGTCTATTAGACCCTAGATTTCTCCTCTGCCCTCAAAGCATCTGACCACACCAAGATCGGTGTGATAAAATGCTTCCCCAATTTCCCAATGGCGCTATTTACATCCGGCGAAATCTAAGTCATAAAATGCTCGTAGCTTCCGGTTTCTTAGGCCATAGAGATGTTTGGAGCCACTCTGGTCTCTGATCAGGTCTATGGTCAGCTGGCTGAATCACCGGCTGCATTCTCAGGTTCCCTGTTGAGACAGGAGAGCCAGAGAAAAACACGGAAGACGGTGGGGGGGGGGGCATTCTCTCCCACTGCTTGTAAAAGCAGTCTAGAGGCTAATTAGCCGCTAGGATTGCTTCTACATGAAAGCCGACCGCTGGCTGAAAAGAATGATACCAAGATGATACCTAAACCTGCAAGCATCATTCTGGTATAACCACTCAAAGTCGTGAATGCTGTACTCAGACAAAAATATGGTTAACAATAAAGCACAGTAAACGGTAAAGTATAAAAAATTGCAGACCTGAAAAGCAAACATGATAAAACATAATAACAATAAAACATTGCAGAATAGAATACAGTAAAAAAGAGCAGAACAATAGAGAGAATAGAGAGAGAATAGAGAGAGAACAATAAAACGACAACTATTATTTTTTATTTTATATTTTTGTTTGTGTTTTTTTTTTTTTTTTTTTTACACTTTTTTTGTAACTGTAACTTTTATAACGGTAACCGGTTCCAGGTTCGGGTCTCTCAAAATGCGATGGCATCTTGGGAGACCCTGTGAAAGTGTGCCTAGTCTGTGCAATGCTGTACCCTACGCTAATACTCAGCTAGTGAATGGTAGCGTTCAAAACATTCACCAATGCAAAGACCAGGATTGTCAGGACAGGAGGGACAATAATAGCGGGTGTCATGCCTATATCCGCGCTTGCTGCAGACACAACATCTTTTTGGGGGGGGTTCGTTGGGTAGGGGTACTCGGGAGGACATAAAAATGCCTCTCATGCAGCCGACTGCATTTGGTTGGGGATGTGAATGGGGGAAGTACGGGCGCTGCAGAAGTGGTGGGTTCCCAATTAGGATTGGCGAATGCAGCAGGAAGGGCACTATGGCATAGTTGCCAACATTGGGAAAAAAAAATTAGGGACACTTTTTTTGGCTGTAGGCGGAGTCAGCCTATAATTAGGGGGCGGGGCATGCGTTAGTAGGCGTGGCATATAAAAAAGGAAAAATAAAAAAATGGGCGTGGTTTACGTGAAATAGTGGGCGTGGCTTACATGGGCGTGGCTAAATGGGGTGTGGTTAGAGTCTGAGGTGAATGAGGGATGCAGAGGGAAAGGGGGGTAGAGGGATGGAGGGAAAGCAGACCCAGACCCTACACCATAATAGCAATGTGTATTCCAGAGTTTAACAATCAGCAGATAAAGATACTCCAAACACCTGGTGTTAGCGCTTCAATCATCCCGGCACCATGGTTGTTATGGTGTCAGGATGATTGAAGCGCATTATTACTATTATTACATTGTAATATAAATAATGAAATCATTCAACTCACCATAATGCAGAATCAGTGGGACCCCTGAGCGTGTCACCTGCCACGTCGCCTGCCACCAGATGCCATCAGGTTCCCCCAGCAGAGTCTGTCCTTACATAAGGTGCCCCCAGCAGAGGGGGGAGAAGGGGGTGCAGGTATGTTGGTGACACAGGGGGGAGGGGGGAATCAGGTATGGTGGTGACAGAGGGGGGAGAGGGGGGTGCAGGTATGTTGGTGACACAGGGGGGAGGGGGGGAATCAGGTATGGTGGTGACACAGGGGGGGAGAGGGGGGTGCAGGTATGTTGGTGACACAGGAGGGAGGGGGGAATCAGGTATGGTGGTGACACAGGGGGGAGAGGGGGGTGCAGGTATGTTGGTGACACAGGGGGGAGGGGGGAATCAGGTATGGTGGTGACACAGGGGGGAGAGGGGGGTGCAGGTATGTTGGTGACACAGGGGGGAGGGGGGGAATCAGGTATGGTGGTGACACAGGGGGGGAGAGGGGGGTGCAGGTATGTTGGTGACACAGGGGGGAGGGGGGAATCAGGTATGGTGGTGACACAGGGGGGAGAGGGGGGTGCAGGTATGTTGGTGACACAGGGGGGAGAGGGGGGAATCAGGTATGGTGGTGACACAGGGGGGGAGAGGGGGGTGCAGGTATGTTGGTGACACAGGGGGGAGGGGGGAATCAGGTATGGTGGTGACACAGGGGGGAGAGGGGGGTGCAGGTATGTTGATGACACAGGGGGGAGGGGGGAATCAGGTATGGTGGTGACACAGGGGGGAGAGGGGGGTGCAGGTATGTTGGTGACACAGGGGGGAGGGGGGAATCAGGTATGGTGGTGACACGGGGGGGAGAGGGGGGTGCAGGTATGTTGGTGACACAGGGGGGAGGGGGGGAATCAGGTATGGTGGTGACACAGGGGGGAGAGGGGGGTGCAGGTATGTTGATGACACAGGGGGGAGGGGGGAATCAGGTATGGTGGTGACACAGGGGGGAGAGGGGGGTGCAGGTATGTTGATGACACAGGGGGGAGGGGGGAATCAGGTATGGTGGTGACACAGGGGGGAGAGGGGGGTGCAGGTATGGTGGTGACACAGGGGGGGAGAGGGGGGTGCAGGTATGGTGGTGACACAGGGGGGGAGAGGGGGGTGCAGGTATGGTGGTGACACAGGGGGGGAGAGGGGGGTGCAGGTATGGTGGTGACACAGGGGGGGAGAGGGGGGTGCAGGTATGGTGGTGACACAGGGGGGAGAGGGGGGTGCAGGTATGTTGGTGACACAGGGGGGAGGGGGGAATCAGGTATGGTGGTGACACAGGGGGGAGAGGGGGGTGCAGGTATGTTGGTGACACAGGGGGGAGGGGGGAATCAGGTATGGTGGTAACACAGGGGGGAGGGGGGGGTGCAGGTATGTTGGTGACACAGGGGGGAGGGGGAATCAGGTATGGTGGTGACACGGGGGGGAGGGGGGGTGCAGGTATGTTGGTGACACAGGGGGGAGGGGGGAATCAGGTATGGTGGTAACACAGGGGGGAGGGGGGGGTGCAGGTATGTTGGTGACACAGGGGGGAGGGGGAATCAGGTATGGTGGTGACACGGGGGGGAGGGGGGGGTGCAGGTATGTTGGTGACACAGGGGGGAGGGGGGGAATCAGGTATGGTGGTGACACAGGGGGGAGAGGGGGGTGCAGGTATGGTGGTGACATGGTGTGCAAGAGGGGAGCCAGGACCATCAATGATGTCCCCAGCCAGCGGAGCCCCAGTCCATCCATGCTGGACCTCAGCCTTTGAGAAGTGTACTGCAGGGAAAGCTCCAAGCCTCCCATACACTGAGTACACCCCCTCCCCCTATCTCTCTTCTCCCCCACTACACTGACAGGCCACTACTCACAGGTCAGACAACTCCTGAACAGCCAGATGAAAGCCTCCCTTCTTCCCTCCCGTCACTCCCACTCTGCCCTGAGCTCCGTTGGACACGGGGGGGGAGGGTGATGGCAGTGGAGGCTGATCACGTCTTCCTTGTGTGCAGTGTAGAGCGGGGAGGGGTTGCCAATCCCTCCAACCAATAGGCTTCAGTGTACAATAGAATTTTCTATTTGTACACTGAAGAGAGAAGCGGATTGGCTGCCCCTCTCCCCTGCACTGAACACAAGGGGAACATTGTGACTGACTCGTGGAGGCAACGGCGGCCATTTTTGTGGAGCCGTTGCCGTTTTTTACAAAAACACTCACGATTTTCTCGGGACAAACCCCAAAAATTCGGGAAAACACCCGGGACAAAATTAAATCGGGACAAGGGTCCCAAAATCGGGATTGTCCCGGGAAAATCGGGACTGTTGGCAACTATGCTATGGGCATGACGGGCCTGTGTTTGTCTTTTTGGTGGCAGCGGGACACTATTTGTGCTTGCCACCTCACCAGCTTGAACTGCACTTATGGGACTCGCCACGTCACCAAGTGTTACTGCAGTGCTGGTTTGACTACGACCGGGGTGTACTAGGCCGCTGGCGCTTGCCAGTTCACCAAAACGCTACCAAAAAAACTGTTAACGATCGCAGGGATCAGGCCTGACTCTGCGAACGCTGCAGTTATGCATTTAGTGTTTTGTAAGTGACAGTGATCGATCGATACTGCACTTGGGTGGGCTGGGCTGGGCCGGGCGGAGGGGCAAAACGCAGGTGCTAGCAGGTATCTGGGCTGATCCCGCTAACACTGCGTTTTTGGGAACCCTAAACTGCTGGGGACGCCAGTATAGATCTGATCGGATCAGATATTGATCAGTTCAGATACTATACCACTAAGGGAGGTGTACAGTGCGTGCGTGGGTGTTAGCGCTACTGGCACTAACCTGACGCTGCCTGGGGCTGGTGCTTGCCAGTTCACCAAAACGCTACAAAAAAAACTGTTAGCGATCGCAGGGATCAGGCCTGACTCTGCGAACGCTGCAGTTATGCGTTTAGTGTTTTGTAAGTGACAGTGATCGATCGATACTGCACTTGGGTGGGCTGGGCTGGGCCGGGCGGAGGGGTAAAACGCAGTTGCTAGCAGGTATCTGGGTTGATCCCGCTAACACTGCGTTTTTGGGAACCCTAAACTGCTGGGGACGCTAGTATAGATCTGATCGGATCAGATATTGATGCGTTCAGATACTATACCACTAAGGGAGGTGTACGGTGCGTGGGTGTTAGCGGTACTGGCACTAACCTGACGCTGCCTGGGGCTGGTGCTTGCCATTTCACCAAAATGCTACCAAAAAAACTGTTAGCGATCGCAGGGATCAGGCCTGACTCAGCGAACGCTGCAGTTATGCGTTTAGTGTTTTGTAAGTGACAGTGATCGATCGATACTGCACTTGGGTGGGCTGGGCCGAGCTGGGCGGGGCAAAACGCAGGTGCTAGCAGGTATCTGGGCTGATCCCGCTAACACTGTGTTTTTGGGAACCCTAAACTGCTGGGGACGCCAGTATAGATCTGATCGGATCAGATATTGATGCGATCAGATACTATACCACTAAGGGAGGCGTATGCTGCGTGCGTGGGTGTTAGCGGTACTGGCGCTAATCTGACGCTGCCTGGGGCGACGCATATCACCGCCGGGCGATCAGGGGGCTAAATCTTTATTCGGTAATAAACGGCGGGTTCCCTGACACTATAAAAAATAAACAAACTAACCAGCGTCACCCGTAACGGTTATACAGTGATCAGTGGTGAAAGGGTTAACTAGGGGGCAATCAAGGGGTTAAAACATTTATTAGATAGTATATGTCGCTATAAAACTCTGACGGCGAACCTAAATATTTACGTCCCTAACTAGCATCACCAGCGACACTAATACAGCGATCAGAAAAATGATCGCTTAGCGACACTGGTGACAGGGGGTGATCAAGGGGTTAAAACTTTATTAGGGGGGGTTAGGGGGGTACCCTAGACCTACAGGGGGCCTAACACTCACTGCCCTGACACTGTAACTGTCACAAACTGACACCAATACAGTAATCAGAAAAAAAAAAAAAAAACTGCTGGTGTCAGTTTGTGACGGGGGGGGGGGGGGGGGGTGATTGGGGGGGGATCGGGGGGCGATCGGGGGGGGGATCGGGGTGTTTAGTGTGCCTGGCATGTTCTACTGTGTGTGTAGTGTTGGTGCACTTACATTGCAGTCTTCTCTCCTCGGCCCGGAACGGAAAATACCGAGCCGAGGAGAGATGACATAATTTCCTCTGCCTCTGTGTACAATACAGAGGCAGGGAAATGATCCCATTGGCTGAGAGCGATCGCGAGGGGGGGGCCACGAATGGATGGCCTCCCCCTCACCTCCGATCGCCGGGGGAGATTTGCCGACCGCCGCAGGCACCGGGGGGGGGTCCGATCGGACCCCCCACCCGCGGGCAGGCAAGGACGTACATATACGTCCTTTTGCCTGCCCGTGCCGCTCTGTCGACGTATATAGTCGTGCGGCGGTCGGCAAGTGGTTAATGTAAAAAACAATTAAGAAAGGGCTAATTCACACAGGTTTTCTGTTATGTTTGTGTCCACTAATAATGATTAGATAGACTGTACGGGGCCCCGTGATTTCTAACCACGGCCCTGGCTATATTGCAAATACCAAAAGCTCAGACCTACTCTTTATCTCTTCAATAGTTTTATTTGTCTATAGTTGTATTCATTCTTCATAAATTATTCATTGTAAATTGTAAACCTATTATAAACACATGAATAAAGTTAAAAAACCTTTTTAACCCCAATTGCTTTTTTATTAACACCATCATTACCTTTTTGCTTTAGCTTTTATTTTTCTTTTTTTTTTTTTTTTAAATTGTTTATTTAACATTTTTCATGACATTTATAATAACATCGTTGTCACATTCAGAAAAAAAAGGAAAACATGAGGCTTCAATACTGTCTATCGAGAGTGCATGACCTTATCAGGAACCATAGGATATCTTACACTACAACTGTAAGGTTAGGAATAACAAGTGATAAGAACCTTTGGTTATTAATTAGGCGAATCTACTGTGATTACATTACTTGTCCTATAGGAAAAGGAAATCTTGTTGAGGAGAATTTGCACAAACAGAGGGGTAAGGTGTGTGTTAGCCCAAGAGATATAAAATGTTTATTGCCATAGACGTCTATCATTTCATCCTGTTTCATTTGTCGTACTATTGTCATCATAGTCGTCCCAAGGTTGCCAGATGATAGAAAATTTCTGTATGGAACCTTCAACAATGGCAGTTAGATGTTCCATTCTACGCATATCCATTAAGATGGTTAGAGTATGTGGTAGGGTGGGAGGGGAAGTGGATAGCCAAAGTTTGGGGATAGTTTTTTTAGCTGCTAGTAATACGTATGACATCAGTTTCTGTTTTGTTTTGTGAAGACCTTGATAGGGAAGACCAAGTAGATAATATATGGGATCCAGGGGAACGAGGATTCCCACCAGTTTCTCTAATAACTTTTGGATCTGCTTCCAAAGTTGCGTAACCAAAGAGCATTCCCAAAAGATATGAAAATGGGAGCCTACTTTCTTATTACATCTCCAGCATATTTGGGATATGGACGGATCCGCCACATGTAGTCTTTCTGGAGTTTTATACCAAAACATAAGTACTTTGTAACCTATTTCTTTGTGGGAAATACATCTGGAGCTCTTGGAGATGGAGATCCAAATCTTGTCCCAGTCTAGGAGAGATATGTCATGTTGGAGAATCTGTGACCATTTTTTCATATAATAATGCGTATCTATTTTTAGGGGGTTGGCCTCATGGAGTATTCTATAAATGGTGGATATCAGTTGGGGTTCATGAGGGCCTGTAGCACATAGCATTTCGAATTGGGTAGGTTTATCTAAAGATAGTGTGGGGTTTTTGGTAGAAAAGAAGTGTTTGATTTGGAGGTATGAATAAAATATTGTTTTGGGTAATTGGTGTTGTTTGTTAAGGTCCTCGAAGGATAGTAAGTGTCTTGTGGCTGGATTGACTAGTTGTCGTAGTTGAAAAATCCCGGCCTTAGTCCAGGGCACCATACGTTCATAGGACAGACTGTCTGGGATGTCTGGATTAAAAAGGATATTAGTAAGAGGTGAACTTGTGGATGATAGTGAGTATTTAGCGGAGCATTTCTTCCATATTGCCAGTGTAAAGAGCATTGGGGCCAGGCATAGAGTTCTCAGCTGGGGCATATATTTGGTCGTGGACGGCCAGAGCATGTAGCACGGATATACTGGGGCTGTTATGCTCATTTCTATGTCCGCCCATCTGTTTGGGGCAGTTCTGTTGGTCCACGAGGTAAGAACCCTTAGGTGAGAAGCATAGTAGTATTTGATGAAGTCAGGGGCACCTAGGCCCCCTTTAAGCTTACGTGCCATGACCACTGAGCCCGCCACCCTATGTGAGGCGTTGTTCCATATAAAACGGAGGCTTCTTCTTTGAAGCGTTTTCAACTGAGACATTGGTATTGCCACTGGGAGTGTCTCGAATAAATACAGTAGTTTAGGAAGGATAGACATTTTTAGAATATTTATACATCCCAGGAGAGAGATGGGCAAAGCGGTCCAGTGATTCAATAGGCGATTAATTTCTTGGAATAGGGGGGGGAAATTCGCCTGATATAGTGAGGAGTTTGATGCTGTAATCCGGACACCTAAGTATTTTAAGGATGTGGAGCTCCAGTGATAGTTGTAGTTCTGTTTAAGGGTGTTCAGATTAGTTGGTATGATATTTATGGGGAGAGCTTCTGTTTTGGTGGTATTAATTTTAAACCCAGAGATTTCACTGAAAGTGTTTAAAATTTTATGTAACGAGGGTAGGGACGTGTGTGGTTGAGTAAGTGTTAGAAGGATATCATCTGCAAAAAGGGATAATTTATATTCTAACTGACGTAAGCGTACTCCTGTAATGGAGGGACTTTCGCGGATTGTTGTGGCTAGGGGTTCTAAGCTAAGTATAAAAAGTAGGGGTGACAAAGGGCACCCTTGTCTAGTACCGTTGCTGAGGGGGAATGTGGGAGATAAGTAGGATGCAAGTTGTACTTGGGAGGTAGGGTATGAGTATAGGTATCTAAGGGCCTGTATAAAGGGACCTGAGAAACCATATTTGGACAGGATCGCAAACATGAAAGGCCAGCTAAGGCGATCAAATGCTTTATGTGCATCTAAGCTAAGTATTACTGCCAGGGTTTTAGTTCTAGTTAGTAAATCGACAAGATCTATGGTGCGTCTGGTGTTGTCCCCTGCGTGTCTCAGGGGGACAAATCCTACCTGATCTCTATTTATCAAAAATGGTAAAATTTTGGAGAGTCTGTTTGACAGGATTTTGGTGAAAATTTTATAGTCGGAATTTAGTAGGGCTATAGGACGATAGTTGTCAGGGACAGCAGGATCTTTATCTGGTTTTGGTATGACTATGATATGGGCATGAAGAAATTGGGGGTGGGGTATTGTACCTTTTAGTAAGGAGGCATACAAATTTAGCATATGTGGAGATAGGATAGGAAGGAAGGTTTTGTAGTAAGAGTAGGGGAGTCCATCTGGGCCTGGGGATTTATGTAAAGGGAGCAGTTTAGTCACTTCGGTTAATTCTTCAGTGGTAATGGGAGCATTTAATGAGGAGCATTGGTCTGATGATATTTGTGGGAGCTTCAAAGATGAGATAAAAGAATCAAATTTCTCTTGTGTGAATTGGGTATGTGGGTCAGAGTTTAAACAGTTATATAATTTGTTGTAAAAATCTCCAAAGACCCTAGACATGGATTGGGGACAGTAGGTGGGAGTTCCATCCAGTTGTGTTAAATGATCAGGGATAGAGAGACTTGGACGTGGCTTCAGTTTGTTCACTAGCATTCTGTGGGGTTTGTCAGCATACTCGTAAAATTTTTGCCTCGACCATAGAATGGCCTTGGATATTTTATTCATGTCTAAGGACTTAATTTTGTTACGGATATTTATCACCTCCTTTAAACGGGCAGTTGTGGGGGCTCGAAGCAAGTGCACCTCGGCTGAACGCAGCTGGGTCAGTAGCTCAGATTTTTGTTGGAGCGAATCACGCTTCCTATTCGATCCAGCAGAGATGCACTCACCCCTGAAGAAGGCCTTGTGGGCCTCCCACATTATGGAAGTGTCTGAGACAGAGCCTTCATTAAACTTGAAGTATTCAATCAATTTTGATTGGAGACGTTGTTTGGTGCCTTCGTCTTTCAGGAGAGATTCATTAAGTCTCCAGTGACATGTCTTGGGGGATGCTACATGTAGGGATATGTCTAAAGTTATGGGTGAATGGTCAGACCATGTAATTGGGCCAATTTCAGAGGCTACTAAGTGAGATAGTAAGGGTGCGGAGAGTAGGAAATAATCAAGGCGAGAGTATCCTTTGTGTGGGGGGGAGTAGAAGGTGAATTGTTTACCAGTGGGATGTTTCACTCTCCAAGAGTCAAACAGGTTGTGGGTGCGAATTAATTTGCGGAAAGAGGTAGATAACCTATAGGCTTGGGTTGGGGGAGTGTTTTGAAAAAGATTTAGTCTATCTTTGTTGGCAGACATACACATGTTAAAATCTCCTCCCACAATCGTAAATGGGTGAGGGGAGTTTTGTACCTCCTCAAGGACTTTAGTGAGAAATCCTATCTGTCCAGAGTTGGGTGCATATACGTTAACTAACTTGAGTTTTGTTTGCAAATGGACACAGTTCAGGATGACAAATCGTCCCTGGGGGTCTAATTTGGAGTCAATTACTCTTATAGGGCATGAGTTCTTGAGCAAAATTGCTACTCCTGCTTTCCCAGATGGGTCAGAGGCTACAAATGTGTTGGGAAATAATTTAGAAGTGAACTTAAAGGAGCCACCCGTTCGGAAGTGTGTCTCCTGAACCATGACCACATCAGCTCCAGAGGCTCTGAATTCCTTCAAGGCCAACCAGCGTTTGTGAATGGAGTTCAGACCCTTCACGTTACATGAGAAGACCTTCAGAGCCATAAGGAGGACAAGCAATTTACAGCTAGTGAAATCTTAGTAGTAAGTAACAGCATGTTTAACCAGTGTAAATTAGTTAGTAAAATCTTTGCACATTTCTCAATTAGCATGTAGACAGTGAGCAAATATACAATAACAAAATAACCAGAAAATGTTAAGTATATATTCAGGCCAAAAAAGGGCCTAGGTTTGAAAAAAGGAAAAAAGAGGAAAGGAAAAATATGAACTATAAAAAAAGGTCCAAAAAATAACAATAATAATAATAAAAATAAAAAAAAAACATTTTGTAAGCCTGAAGGTGTAAAAATCTTCAGGAAGTCTTGGCTAGCAGCCATAGACCTGTAGAGGAGCATGTCGGTCAGCGACAAGGATGGTACCCGCTCCCTCCAAAAGGAAAAGAAAATTGTGTACGCAAGCTTTAAACTTTAAATTCTGGGGGAGAGTAAAAGAAAATCAAAGAGAGAGATGGGATCTTCTCGGCCGAGGAATGGAAGTCCAAGACTGGAACAGTTGCCGTTAACCTAGGCCATCAAGGACTGAAATGGGGAGGTCTCTCTCTGCGGATACCAGGATAGTGCCGCTATCAAACCCTCGAGGTGTCGAGGAAGACGGCAGCCAAAAAAGGAGTGAAATGTTGAGGAGCTGTTTCTCCTTGTGTGGGATAAATTCAGGTAGGTAGTCTAGCTGAGGCCGGACGTTGAGGAGTGGAAAGGTTTCTTTGACGTCTCCGACGAACCGGGGTCCAGATCGTTGTAAGTGGTTGAAGAGGGCCGGGGGTCGTGTTTAGTGGTGATGGGGGAAGTTCCTCTTCAGGGATGGGCGGCAGTCCCAAGTTACGGACAAAGGCCTCACACTCGTGTAAGGCTCGCATTGAATATTGAGTGCCATCTCTCGAGGCTGAGAGGCGAAAGGGGAAACCCCATCTGTAGGCGACTTGATGTTGTTGTAGGTGCATGGTCACTGGCCGTAAGTCGCGTCTTTTGGCGAGAGTGATGGGAGATAGGTCACTAAATATTTGGAGTTTAGCGCCTTTATATTCAATGCAATGTTTATTTCGCGTGGCCGTCATGAGAGCTTCTTTGCTTTCGTAGTAGTGGAGGCGAGCGATTACATCTCTCGGGTTGGTGCCAGGGGGTGGTTTCGGAGCTAGGGATCTATGGGCCCTATCTAGCCTCCAATCGATATCCGGAATGTGTGGAGCCATAGCGACAAACAGTCCTAGGAGATAGGGACGTATTTCTTTGTCAGGGACTGTTTCCGGAATTCCACGTATTCTCACATTTTGACGTCTCTCCCTGTTCTCAAGGTCCTCCTGCTGTGATTGGACCTGAAAAATGCTTTGTTTGAGTGTCACGTTGTCTTCTTCAAGCACGTGTACGTATTTCACCAGTTCGTCAAATTTGGATTCTAAGGTATCTGTTCGATCACCAAGTTGATCGATTTCCCCTCGTAACTCCTGGGCCAGTTTCCCTACTGCTACTGTAAAGTTACGAGTCAGGTCCTGTAGCAGGGACTGTAGCTTTGAGTCCAGCACCGCAACTGTAACTGTGACTGAGTTGTCTGGGAATGGGGGGGTAGATATGGAAGTACCTGTGGATGATGCAGGATGATCAGCAAGTAGGTCTGCAGTATGTTCTTCTGTTTCTCTATAGTTGCTGTGTGAAGTCTCCCTTCTCTGTTGCTGTGCAAAGGAGGGTGTCTCCTGGGATAGGGGGCTGTGTGCAGAGCGATCCGGTGCAGTGGCCACTGCGTCTGCTGTTCGCTCCGCGGCGAGCGCTGTAGCCGTCTGGCTACTTGAGGCCGGGGATTGCGGCCTATACAGGAACCGCTCCATGTTTTGAGCCGGCCGGGAGGTCGGAGGCGGGACAAACCCCTGGTATCCGTGTCGCTGGGATCCTATTTTCCCCATGAGGTGCCCGGGGTATTCCGGGGTCTTTTCCAGTGGATCCTGGATCTATTAATGCTAGTGTTGTGGAGCAGGATCCGGGGATGGAAGGAGCGGGTCCGGAGCTTCTCTAATGAGCGTCCACCATCATCGCCGGCCGCGCATGCGCCCTAGCTTTTATTTTTCTTCTTTTTTTTTTTTTTTTTTTTTTTTTACAGTTCATACAAAAACTCAAAAAAATTACATTATTTCATTTGTAGCTCAACATTAAAAAAAAATTCTTTTTTTTCCAGAAACAGAAACATAACTTCAGGGGCTTTATTAAATGGTAAAGCACAAAATAAAATTTCACTGTGGGTGACTTCTAAAATACCTTAGTTCCCAGATGGAAAAATAGATTTTGCACATTGCATAATACGGCTATGCTACAATAATCTAACCACGATGTAGCATCTCCCACCCCTCCATCCTATTTGGTTTCTTTTGGACCAAAACAGTATTTGGGCTGTCATTTCTGCATTGGCTCAGCCAACATGCACAAGACATGCAAACATGGACAACTAGCTGTGGTTAGAGAGAATTCCCCTGAAATCCTGTCTTGCTGGCAGTGAATTATGTATTAACCACTTCTGGACAGCCCACCGCATATATATACTGCAGCAGAGCGGACCGGCTGCGCAAAACCACGTACCTGTTTGTGATTTTGTGCATGATGTCTGGGGTGCACTGCCGGCCACCCACGATAGTTCAGAGGATAGGCAGAACGGCGATCTGCCTATGTAAACAACGCAGACCGCCATTTTGTCAGGGAGGAAAATGGAGATCTTGTGTTTCTGCTAAGCAGAAACATGGATCAATGTCTTCCTCCAGTCACAGCACCCCCCCCCACACACAGTTAGAAAGCACCCCCTAGGAGCACACCTAAGCCTTTGATCGCCCCTGATGTTAACCCCTTTCCTGCCAATGTCATTTTTACAGTGACAGTGCTTTTTTTTTTTTTTTTAGCACTGATCACTGTATTGGTTTTACTGGTCCCCCAAAAAGTGTCACTTAGTGTCTGACTTGTCCACCACAATGTCACAGTCCGGCTAAAATTCGCTGACCGCCACATTACTAGTAAATAAATAATATAAAAAATAAAAAGTCCACAAAAATATCCCATAGTTGTAGACGCTATAACTTTTGCGCACACCAATCAATATAAGCTTATTGGGTTTTTTTTTACCAAAAACATATAGCAGAATACATATTGGCCTACATTTATGAAGAAAATAGATTTTTTTTACGTTTTTTTATTGGATGTGTTTTATAGCAATAAGTAAAAAATATAAATATTTTTTTCAAAATTGTCGGTCTTTTTTTGTTTATAGCGCAAAAAATTAAAACCGCAGAGGTGAGCAAATACCACCAAAAGAAACCTTTAATTATGGGAAAAAAAGAACAATTTTATTTGTGTACAGTGTCGCACAACAGATTTTATCTTCCTAGGCTCCAAGATCACGGCAGACGGTGACTGTAGCCATGAAATTAAGAGACGCTTGCTTCTTGGGAGGAAAGCAATGGCAAACCTAGACAACATTATAAAAAGCAGACATCACCCTACCGACAAAGTGCCATATAGTCAAAGCTATGCTATTCCCAGTAGTGACCTATGGCTGTGAAAGTTGTATCATAGGGAAGGCTGAACGCCGAACAATCAATTTGCGCAGCGATTTTTCAAATGCATTTTTTTGGAAAAAACACACTTTTTAAAAAATTAAAGCACTAAAACACACTATATTGCCCAAATGTTTGATGAAATAAAAAAGATGTTCTTAGGCCGCGTACATGGATACCAAACACGACTTTAAAATTGCGCACAAACATGCAATGGCGACAAACTACATACATTTTTAAAAGCCTTTAAAAGCCTTTACAGGTTACCACTTTAGATTTACAGAGGAGATCTACTGCTAAAATTACTGCCCTCGATCTGACCTTCGCGGTGATACCTCACATGCATGGTGCAATTGCTGTTTACATTTGATGCCAGACTGACACTTGCGTTCGCCTTTGCGCGAGAGCAGGGGGGATCAGGGGTGTTTTTTTTGTTTTGTTTTTTTAATTATTTTTTTTTTTTTTGCTTTCTTATTTTTAAACTGTTCCTTTCATTTTTTTTAATCATTTTTATTTTTATCTCAGGGAATGTAAATATCCCCTATGATAGCAATAGGTAGTGACATGTACGCTTTTCTAAAAATATTGGGTATTAGACCCTAGATCTCTCCTCTGCCCTCAAAGCATCTGACCATACCAAGATCTGTGTGATAAAATGCTTTCCCAATTTCTCAATGGCGCTGTTTACATCCGGCGAAATCTAAGTCATGAAATGCTCATAGCTTCCGGTTTCTTAGGCCATAGAGATGATTGAAGCCATTCTGGTCTCTGATCAGCTCTATGGTCAGCTGGCGGAACCACCGGCTGCATTCTCAGGTTCCCTGTTGGGACAGGAGAGCCAGAGAAAACCATGGAAGATGGTGGGGGGGACATTCCCTCTCACTGCTTGTAAAAGCAGTCTAGAGGCTAATTAGCTGCTAGGATTGCTTTTACATGAAAACCGATTGCTGGCTGAAAAGAATGATACCAAGATGATACCTAAACCCGCAGGCATCATTCTGGTATAACCACTGAAAGCCCAGCAACATACCAGTACGTTGCTGGTCCTTGTTTGGCATATATTGTAATCCACAGGCTGCACGAAAAAAAGAGATTGATTGGTGGGTATGCCACCATTAGAATACCTTCCTTTATCCACCCACTTCTAATGATGGGCATACATGCACCATTTTGTTTTTAACTGTGGTGGTGAAATCACCACCTACAGCGCTGGAGTCATGGCTTTATGTATCGCGGGAGCAAACGCTGTTGCTGTGAAGATAAATAAATCCGTGCTGCAACTGAATGGCGTACCTGCTAAGCAAATGATGGTTAACAATAAAACAAATAACATTACAGTATAATAGTAAGACATACCATACCTGCAAAGCAAATACAAAAAAAAATAGTGAAAAATAAAACATTTTTTAACGCAATCTGTGCCTAAAATATATATATGCCGAAGCTTGGGGGCATATGCCTGCAAAAGTTAGGAGCAAATCGCGCCTCTATCCCTGCTGCTCTCATGCTTCGCCATGTATGCTCTTTTTTTTAACTGTGGTGGTAAAATCACCTCCTACAGGGCTGGAGTCACGGCTTTATGTATCGTGGGAGCAAACGCTGTTGCTGTCAAGATAAATAAATCCGCGCTGCAACTGAATGGCTTACCTGCTAAGTAAATGATGGTTAACAATGAAACAAAGTAACATTACAGTATAACAGTAAGACATACCATACCTGCAAAGCAAATACAAAAAAAATAGTAAAAAATAAAACATTTAACGCAATCTCTGCCTAAAATATATATATGCCTAAGCATAGGGGTATCCGCCCGCAAAAGCTGGAGCAAATCTCTCCTCCACCCCTGCTCCCCCCATGCTTCGCCATGTATGCTCTTTTTTTTATCTGTGGTGGTGAAATCACCTCCTACAGCGCCGGAGTCACGGCTTTATGTATCGTGGGAGCAAATGCTGTTGCTGTCAGGATAAATAAATCCGTGCTGCAGCTGAATGGCGTACCTGAAAACAAAAAAATGGTTAACAATAAAACACAGTAAACAGTAAAGTATAAAAAAATTACATACCTGAAAAGCAAACATGATAAAACATAATAACAGTAAAACATTTCAGAATAGAATACAGTAAAAAAGAGCAGAACAATAGAAAGAGAATAGAGACAGAGAGAACAATAAAACAACTATTTTTTTTTTTATTTTATATATATATATATATATATATATATATATATATATATGTTTTTTTACTTTTTTTTGTAACTGTAACTGTTGTAACTGTAACGGTTCCAGGTTTGGTTCTCTCAAAATGCGATGGCATCTTGGGAGACCCTGTGAAAGTGTGCCTAGTCTGTGCAGTGCTGTACCCTACGCTAATACTCAACTAGTGTATGGTAGCGTTCAAAACATTCACCAATGCAAAGACCAGGATTGTCAGGACAGGGGGGACAATAATAGTGGGTGTCACGCCTAGATCCGCGCTTGCTGGAGACACGACATCTTTGGGGAGCTCATTGGGTAGGGGTACTCGGGAGGACATAAGAAAAATGCCTCTCATGCAGCCGGCTTACTGCATTTGGATTGGGAAGGTGAGGTGGAGCACCGTCTGGAAACAGAAGGGCTCTGACGATCTCTTCCTGGAATTTAAGGAAGGATCCAGTCCATCCTGAAGCTCTCTATAGCACATGAGCGTTCAGCAAAGCCAATTTAAATAAATAAACAGACACTTGTACCAGAAAGGGGTTTCTCCACAACACCAGTCGCTGTAGGAATTTGGACCGTCGTGTCTGCATGAAGGGAGGTAAGAATGAAAACATTCTTATTATCCCTCCACTTCATAGCGAGCAAATTATTACACTTGAAGCAGGCTCTCTCCCTCAGCCTAAGACGGGAATCTACAAGCCTCTGGGGTAAGCCGTGGCGATTAGGTCGCATGGTGCCACATGCTCCAATCTGATGATCAAACAAGTGACTAAAAAGTGACACACTTGTGTAATAATTGTCCACGTACAAGTGGTACCCCTTTCCGAATAAGGGTGACACCAGGTCCCACACAATCTTGCCAGCGCTCCCTATGTAATCTGGGCAGTTCGGCGGCTCTACGTGACTATCTTTTCCCTCGTAGAAACAGAAAAATACGAATGGCGCCCATGGGACTTTAAATGAGGTGTAAATGGTGATCAGAGGGTAAACAGATGTACAGTAGGTGACCGCGATATTGTGTCAATCTCGTCGCACTTCTCGGCGAGATTTGACACCTACGAGCCCCGTCGCAGGAGCCAGCGCCGAGATGTCTCAGTCATCGGGAAAGGAAAACTTTGTTTTCCTTCCGCGATGAGTGACAGGCAGCGCTGACAGCTGTCTAGTATGAATCCTGAGGCGGGAACACCGCGCCAAATTTTCAATGAAAAAACCGGCGTGGGTTCCCCCCTCGGAGGCATGCCCCCTTATGACGCCAGAGTCCCTGCGCATGCTGGGACCATGACGTCGTAAGGGGGCGGGGTTACCGCCTATATAAATGGCTCCGCAGCTCGCACACAGCATTCGAGCCGGAGAGAGCGTCGTGTCAACATCGGGGAAGAAGAAAAGAAGAGAAGAAGCGGAGAGACAGCGGCGACAAGACAGCGGCGACGAGACAGCGGCAGCAGACCAATGGCAATAGAGCTGGAAGAAGATAGCGGCGGGGCCCGGGAGAAGAGGCCGAACACCGGGAGAAGTCGGAAGGAGACCCCCCGAAGTCGGAAGAAGACCCCGGAGCTGACTAATAAATTACTCTTAAAACCTGTGTAGTGTGTTTTTTTTATATTGACACTTTTCCCTAGGTGAATGGGTAGGGGTACCATGTACCCCAAACTCATTCACACAGGGTGGGGGGCCGGGATCTGGGGGCCCCCTTATTAAGGGGGGCTCCCGGATTCCGATAAGCCCCCCGCCCGCAGACCCCGACAACCAACGGCCAGGGTTGTCGGGAAGAGGCCCTTGTCCTCATCAACATGGGGACAAGGTGCTTTGGGGTGGGGGGGCCGCAGGGCGCCCCCCTCCCCCAAGGCACCCACCCCCCCATGTTGAGGGCATGCGGCCTGGTACGGCTCAGGAGGGGGGGGGGGGCGCTCGCTCGTCCCCACCCCCTTTCCTGGCCGGCCGGGCTGCGTGCTCGGATAAGGGTCTGGTATGGATTTGGGGGGGGACCCCCACGCCGATTTTTCGGCATAGGGGGTTCCCCTTACAATCCATGCCAGACCTAAGGGCCTGGTATGCCTCCGAGGGGGGAACCCACGCCGGTTTTTTCATTGAAAATTTGGCGCGGTGTTCCCGCCTCAGGATTCATACTAGACAGCTGTCAGCGCTGCCTGTCACTCATCGCGGAAGGAAAACAAAGTTTTCCTTTCCCGATGAGCGAGCCAGCGCGACATTCACAGTACCCTGTCGCCGAGAACCAGCGCGATGCTATCGCGCTGGAAACACAATCTCGCGGTCAGGTACTGTAAAGGTACAAGTATTTTATTTGAAAACAACAGTATAATCCATAATAGGACATGAGCATGGGTAAACAGGTTCATAAAACAGCAACATTGCATAGTAATCCTAAAACATAGCCATAATATAATAGTAATACATGTAATACAGGTATGCATAGTACATCTCTAACCCGACGCGTTTCGCGAGCTTTCCTCGCTTCATCAGGGGCTGATGTGCATAACTGCTGTCTGTAAAAACAGATAAAAGTAATTAGAGTATCGGTTATGATTGGTTAAAAGCAAGAAGCCAGAACCGATCATCCCATACTTACTAATGAGACCAAGGCTACTGACACAGAACCCATGCAGGGGTCGGCGGAGGGCATCTCCCCCGGGAGCTGAAGAGGCCGAGGACCCAACCGGAGGGCCGAGGTCAGGCATGGGGGGGCAGCATGGCAAGTGGGAGAAAGAAAGAGGAGAACAAGAACCCCAATTGTTCCCAAATGTACTGCAGGGCAACTCACTGTATAAAAATATAAATATAGAGAAGTATAAGATGAAAGGGTTTAGAAGCATGGGATATACATAATGGCATCAAATGCAAAGTATGCTAGTAAATAGGGTCAAAGATAATAACAATGGTATTGTCATAAAAGTATAAAGTGTATGCTACTTGCATAGTATGCATAGGGTGTCCCGCAGAACAGAGAGAGGAAGAGGGGTACAGAGTGAAGAAATAAAAGAGAAAGGAAAGAAAAAAGAAGGAGAAGAAAAGGAGAAAACAGGGGGAAGTGAGGTGAAAGGTGGCAGAAATGAGGAAAAGAAGAAAAAAAAAAAAAAAAAAAAAAAAGAAGAAAGAAAAAGGGAGCAGGACCAGGGGAAAAGAAAGGAAAGAAAGTGGGAAAAGTGGGGGGAAAATGGAGCGCAGTGAGAGGTCCTCGGCCTCTTCAGCTCCCGGGGGAGATGCCCTCCGCCGACCCCTGCATGGGTTCTGTGTCAGTAGCCTTGGTCTCATTAGTAAGTATGGGATGATCGGTTCTGGCTTCTTGCTTTTAACCAATCATAACCGATACTCTAATTACTTTTATCTGTTTTTACAGACAGCAGTTATGCACATCAGCCCCTGATGAAGCGAGGAAAGCTCGCGAAACGCGTCGGGTTAGAGATGTACTATGCATACCTGTATTACATGTATTACTATTATATTATGGCTATGTTTTAGGATTACTATGCAATGTTGCTGTTTTATGAACCTGTTCACCCATGCTCATGTCCTATTATGGATTATACTGTTGTTTTCAAATAAAATACTTGTACCTTTACATCTGTTTACCCTCTGATCACCATTTACACCTCATTTAAAGTCCCATGGGCGCCATTCGTATTTTTCTGTTTCTGTTATTAGGGATGGAGGTGGTTTATGTTAGGGGTCAGCTCCCAGACATTTTCTTTGTTATTTGTACCCAGGTGGAAGACACCTAATTGCCCCGTCTGATGCTGATCCTAGATCTTATGGGTTACATTGGTTCGGCCGTTACCGAACCTCTATGATGATGTCATTATATCCTTACTTTCATTACGTTTGTAATTGACCATGTACTTGTAGACCCAGCTCCTTCACTGCGCCCATGCTTGGGTTTAGCGGTCTGTTTATCCTCCGGGAGCTGCGATGCATAAATGGGGATTCATTTCCCCAGCTGTCCCCATCTCTCTGTTTTCTCTGGAGGGGCGGGGCCACCAGTGCATCGGCGTCATGCCTTTCCACGCCCACCTGGGGATGCCTGCAACTCAGCGGTATCCCCCTCCAGGCTGGGCGGGTTGTGTCATCCAGGCGGTGGCTGGGGATCGCGAGTGCCTGCCTTTTATGGCGGGTGCGTTGCGGTCTCCTTTGCTCCACCTGACGCATGACGCTAGGGGCGGAGAACTCGGCGGATGTCCGGGTATAAGGCGGGGGGGTGTCAGTATGGCAAACTTTTTCTTCACCATCTTTCACCAACACCTAGTCGGGACGCTTCACTAGACTGGTAGGCATTTTATCCACATACTTCAACTTCAACATTTATACTCGCATCCCACAGTGTACTTATCCGCACTTGCCATGTCTCATTGACTCTCCCCATTACACACTTTTCACTTCTTCCTTCTTTTCACATGTAAGTCCTTTTCCAGTTCATCACATCTTCTATATGTTTTGTCTTTTCTCTCACTGCGCTCCATTTTCCCCCCACTTTTCCCACTTTCTTTCCTTTCTTTTCCCCTGGTCCTGCTCCCTTTTTCTTTCTTCTTCTTTTTTTTTTTTTTTTTTTTCTTTTCCTCATTTCTGCCACCTTTCACCTCACTTCCCCCTGTTTTCTCCTTTTCTTCTCCTTCTTTTTTCTTTCCTTTCTCTTTTATTTCTTCACTCTGTACCCCTCTTCCTCTCTCTGTTCTGCGGGACACCCTATGCATACTATGCAAGTAGCATACACTTTATACTTTTATGACAATACCATTGTTATTATCTTTGACCCTATTTACTAGCATACTTTGCATTTGATGCCATTATGTATATCCCATGCTTCTAAACCCTTTCATCTTATACTACTCTATATTTATATTTTTATACAGTGAGTTGCCCTGCAGTACATTTGGGAACAATTGGGGTTCTTGTTCTCCTCTTTCTTTCTCCCACTTGCCATGCTGCCCCCCCATGCCTGACCTCGGCCCTCCGGTTGGGTCCTCGGCCTCTTCAGCTCCCGGGGGAGATGCCCTCCGCCGACCCCTGCATGGGTTCTGTGTCAGTAGCCTTGGTCTCATTAGTAAGTATGGGATGATCGGTTCTGGCTTCTTGCTTTTAACCAATCATAACCGATACTCTAATTACTTTTATCTGTTTTTACAGACAGCAGTTATGCACATCAGCCCCTGATGAAGCGAGGAAAGCTCGCGAAACGCGTCGGCTTAGAGATGTACTATGCATACCTGTATTACATGTATTATTATTATATTATGGCTATGTTTTAGGATTACTATGCAATGTTGCTGTTTTATGAACCTGTTCACCCATGCTCATGTCCTATTATGGATTATACTGTTGTTTTCAAATAAAATACTTGTACCTTTACATCTGTTTACCCTCTGATCACCATTTACACCTCATTTAAAGTCCCATGGGCGCCATTCGTATTTTTCTGTTTCTGTTATTAGGGATGGAGGTGGTTTATGTTAGGGGTCAGCTCCCAGACATTTTCTTTGTAATTTGTACCCAGGTGGAAGACACCTAATTGCCCCGTCTGATGCTGATCCTAGATCTTATGGGTTACATTGGTTCGGCCGTTACCGAACCTCTATGATGATGTCATTATATCCTTACTTTCATTACGTTTGTAATTGACCATGTACTTGTAGACCCAGATCCTTCACTGCGCCCATGCTTGGGTTTAGCGGTCTGTTTATCCTCCGGGAGCTGCGATGCATAAATGGGGATTCATTTCCCCAGCTGTCCCCATCTCTCTGTTTTCTCCGGAGGGGCGGGGCCACCAGTGCATCGGCGTCATGCCTTTCCACGCCCACCTGGGGATGCCTGCAACTCAGCGGTATCCCCCTCCAGGCTGGGCGGGTTGTATCATCCAGGCGGTGGCTGGGGATCGCGAGTGCCTGCCTTTTATGGCGGGTGCATTGCGGTCTCCTTTGCTCCACCTGACGCATGACGCTAGGGGCGGAGAACTCGGCGGATGTCCGGGTATAAGGCGGGGGGGTGTCAGTATGGCAAACTTTTTCTTCACCATCTTTCACCAACACCTAGTCGGGACGCTTCACTAGACTGGTAGGACTTTTATCCACATACTTCAACTTCAACATTTATACTCGCATCCCACAGTGTACTTATCCGCACTTGCCATGTCTCATTGACTCTCCCCATTACACACTTTTCACTTCTTCCTTCCTTTCACATGTAAGTCCTTTTCCAGTTCATCACATCTTCTATATGTTTTGTCTTTTCTCTCACTGCGCTCCATTTTCCCCCCACTTTTCCCACTTTCTTTCCTTTCTTTTCCCCTGGTCCTGCTCCCTTTTTCTTTCTTCTTCTTTTTTTTTTTTTTTTTTTTTCTTTTCCTCATTTCTGCCACCTTTCACCTCACTTCCCCCTGTTTTCTCCTTTTCTTCTCCTTCTTTTTTCTTTCCTTTCTCTTTTATTTCTTCACTCTGTACCCCTCTTCCTCTCTCTGTTCTGCGGGACACCCTATGCATACTATGCAAGTAGCATACACTTTATACTTTTATGACAATACCATTGTTATTATCTTTGACCCTATTTACTAGCATACTTTGCATTTGATGCCATTATGTATATCCCATGCTTCTAAACCCTTTCATCTTATACTACTCTATATTTATATTTTTATACAGTGAGTTGCCCTGCAGTACATTTGGGAACAATTGGGGTTCTTGTTCTCCTCTTTCTTTCTCCCACTTGCCATGCTGCCCCCCCATGCCTGACCTCAGCCCTCCAGTTGGGTCCTCGGCCTCTTCAGCTCCCGGGGGAGATGCCCTCCGCCGACCCCTGCATGGGTTCTGTGTCAGTAGCCTTGGTCTCATTAGTAAGTATGGGATGATCGGTTCTGGCTTCTTGCTTTTAACCAATCATAACCGATACTCTAATTACTTTTATCTGTTTTTACAGACAGCAGTTATGCACATCAGCCCCTGATGAAGCGAGGAAAGCTCGCGAAACGCGTCGGCTTAGAGATGTACTATGCATACCTGTATTACATGTATTATTATTATATTATGGCTATGTTTTAGGATTACTATGCAATGTTGCTGTTTTATGAACCTGTTCACCCATGCTCATGTCCTATTATGGATTATACTGTTGTTTTCAAATAAAATACTTGTACCTTTACATCTGTTTACCCTCTGATCACCATTTACACCTCATTTAAAGTCCCATGGGCGCCATTCGTATTTTTCTGTTTCTGTTATTAGGGATGGAGGTGGTTTATGTTAGGGGTCAGCTCCCAGACATTTTCTTTGTAATCTTTTCCCTCGTAAACCATAAAACTACTTGTATAGCCTGTGGCCCTGTCACGGAGCTTATACATCTTAACCCCATATCTGGCATGCTTGCTGGGAAGATACTGTTTGAATGACAAGCGGCCAGAAAACGACAGAGTTCATTGTTGTTGAAATGCATGAACCGTAAGATCTGCTCATATCGTGCCCTGGCCATGGAGGCAGAGAACAAGAGCATATGGTGAATTGGGTCAGTGGACCAATATGACCGCAACTCACTCTTTTTAGTTATGCCCATGAGGAGGGATAGGCCCAGAAAGGTCTTAAATTCGGAAACCGTGACCTAAAATCAACTGTTTCCACCTGAATGCTGGGTTGGCCAGTGAATGGGGGAAGTACGGGTGCTGCAGAAGTGGTGGGTTCCCAGTTAGGGTTGGCGAATGCAGCAGGAAGGGCACTATGGGCATGATGGGCCTGTGTCACTATCTGTCATGTTTAGAAACGTGTAGGCCTCTTCACTACTGTACCTTCGATTTGTCATTTTGGGCTCTACATTTACTGGTACAGTAGTGAGACTCACAGGTAAAAAAGCTCCTAGGCTGTCAGCAACTGTTTCAAACGCTACCAAAAAAAACTGTTAGCGATCGCAGGGATCAGGCTTGACTCTGCGAACGCTGCAGTTATGTGTGTTTAGTGTTTTGTAAGTGACAGTGATCGATCGATACTGAACTTGGGTGGGCTGGGTGGAGGGGCAAAACACAGGTGCTAGCAGGTATCTGGGCTGATCCCGCTAACACTGGGTTTTTGGGAACCCTAAACTGCTGGGGACGCCAGTATAGATCTGATCAGATCAGATATTGATCTGTTCAGATACTAAGGGAGGTGTATACTGCATGCGTGGGTGTTAGCGGTACTGGCACTAACCTGAGGCTGCCTGGGGCAACGCAGACCCTAACTGACCCTAAAACCTAACTGATATCACCCGCTGGGCGATCAGGGGGTTAAACCTTTATTGGGTAATAAATGGCGGCAGTGGCGGCCCATCCATAGGGGGCGCTCCCTCCTGTAGTCACAAAAAAAAAAAATTTTAAACGGCTCCTTTAAGAAGAAAAAAAAAAAGTCCTTTAACTAAGTGCACTGTGTTCAGGCACTGGACACAGTGCACTATGGGAAGGGCTACGTCAATGCAATCACGAGATTGCAGATGCGGCGCTTCATTGGCGCTGTTTGGAGCTGCTTTGCGGCGAGATCGATTGCGCCGACCAGCATCCGCCCGGCCGGGTACTTTGTTCTCAGTGTGAGAACAAAGTCACTTCTGGCGGGCTACAAAAATATGGCCGCTGTGAGGACTAATCCCCTTGTGTTTAGTGGAGAGGGAAGGCCCCTCCCCTCTCCACTGAACACACGGAGAAAACCAGGAATGGACGGGCCGCCACTGCATGATGTATCGCCTATCCCTTCAATGCCAAGCAACCTACCGACATGGCAGGAGGCAGCAGAAGGTGGGTACCCTACAGGGGGGGGCACGGGAGGGGGGGGGCACCTGATCACTGCTGACATTCATGGATGGGGGAAAGAGGTTCTGCAGCAGGAGTTGGGCCTGGGACCGGGCCCTGACTGGCTGATCCATCATCCACCAGTAACAGTGAGTTGCAGTGCCTTTATTGTAATTTACAGGAACAAGCTCCAGTAATGACGGCCACCTTTGCATATCTGACAGTCACAGTTCTGATATCAGCCGATCACAAATCAGCTGATATCAGAACTGTGACTGTCAGATATGCAAAGGTGGCCATCCTTACTGGAACTTGTACTCAGAGTCTGTATGTCACGCTGCTGCTCTTTTCCCCCCCTCAGGCAGAATGCTTCGGATGTCTCTTCTGCACATGCAGTAACTCATGGCATGGCAGCTTCCAGCTACTATGTGGGACTCTGTGATAAGAAGATGGGTGAGTTTCACAGCAACAGGTTGTTTTAAAATATGTCTAACTCAAAATGTGCATTCAGGCTGGGAGGAAGTGTGTTCTGTGTATGTACTGTGCGTTCTGTGTATGTACTGTGTGTTCTGTGTATGTACTGTGTGTTCTGTGTATGTACTGTGTGTTCTGCGTATGTACTGTGTATGTACTGTGTGTTCTGTATGTACTGTGTATGTACTGTGTGTTCTGTGTGTTCTGTGTATGTACTGTGTATGTGCCGTGTATGTACTGTGTGTTCTGTGTATGTACTGTGTGTTCTGTGTATGTACTGTGTGTTCCGTGTATGTAATGTGTATGTACTGTGTGTTCTGTATGTACTGTGTATGTACTGTGTGTTCTGTGTGTTCTGTATGTACTGTGTGTTCTGTGAATGTATTGTGTGTTCTGTGTATGTACTGTGTGTTCTGTATGTACTGTGTGTATGTACTGTGTGTTCTGTGTATGTACTGTGTGTTCTGTATGTACTGTGTGTTCTATGTATGTACTGTGTGTTATGTATGTACTGTGTGTACTGTATGTACTGTGTGTATGTACTGTGTGTTCTGTGTATGTACTGTGTGTTCTGTGTATGTACTGTGTGTTCTGTATGTACTGTGTATGTTCTGTGTGTTCTGTGTGTTCTGTATGTACTGTGTGTTCTGTGTGTTCTGTGTATGTACTGTGTGTTCTGTATGTACTGTGTGTTCTGTGTGTTGTGTTCTGTGTATGTACTGTGTGTTCTGTGTGTACTGTGTGTTCTATATGTTCTGTATGTACTGTGTGTTCTGTGCATGTACTGTGTGTTCTGTGCATGTACTGTGTTCTGTGTGTACTGTGAGTTCTGTGTGTTCTGTGTGTGTTCTGTGTATGTACTGTGTGTTCTGTGTATGTATTGTGTGTTCTGTGTATGTACTGTGTATGTATTGTGTGTTCTATGTATGTATTGTGTGTTCTGTGTATGTATTGTGTGTTCTTGGTTCTCTGTATGCATTGTGTGCTCTGTATGTACTGTGCGCTCTGTGTATAGTGTGTTCGGATATTGGGAGCCGTGACAGCGGAGGATGGGCAGGTAAGGACCTGGAGGGGTTTGCGCCCCCCCCCAATTTTTTAACACCAGTCGCCACTGAAGGGCGGGTATAAAAAACAAACTAACCAGTGTCACCTGTTACACTTATACAGTGATCACTGGTGAAAGGGTTAACTAGGGGGAAATCAGGGGGTTAAAACCTTTATTAGGTAGTATATGGGGGTACCTGACGCTATAAAAAGCTGACAGTAAACCTAAATACCTACCTGGCTAACTAGCGTCACCTGTGACACTAATACAGTGATCAGAAAAACGATTGTTTAGTGACACTGGCGACGGGGGTGATCAAGGGGTTAAACCTTTATTAGGGGGGGTTAGGGGGATACCCTAGACCTAAAGGGGCCTACCACTAACTGCCCTAACACTTACAACAGTCACAAATGACACCAATGCAGTAATCAGTAAAAAAATAAAAACTGCTATTGGTGTCACTGTGACAGGGGGTGGCAGGGGGTGCAGGGGGGGTGATGGGGGGGGGTTATGTACCTATGTGTGCTAGTGTCAGTGTAGTGTTGGTGCAGACTCACTGTAGATGTCTTCTCTCCTCGGAAGGCGGAACGAAAAGGCTCCACGAGGATAGATAACATAACTTCCTCTGCTTCTGTTTACATTACAGAAGCAGAGGAAGCTTCTCATTCGTCATGAGCGATCGTGAGGGGGTGGCCATGAATCTGTGGCCTCCCCCTCAGCACATATCGCTCCTGGAATAATGCCGACTGCCTCGGGCACCGGGGGGGGTGTGATGCGCCCCCCACCCGCGGGAGGGGAGTAACATACCCATACGTTACTCTGCCTGCCCGTGCCATTCTGCCGCAGTATATCTGCGTGAGGCGGTTGGCAAGTGGTTAAAAGTCAGCAGCTACACTGTTTGTAGCTGCTGACTTTTTTTCAGGCAGAACTCCACTTTAAAGTGGTTGTTAAGCCACTCTAACCTGTATACACCATCAGCACTGCCTCCTATTGTAGTATCCCCCTCTGTGTGTGATTTATAAAAATAAATGCTGCAAATACCTAATTTCACTGCCAAGATTGCGATCACATGACCGGCCAGCTTTCTCCTTTCCTCCTCTGAGAGATGTAGTGGGCGGGGCTGAGATTCCCCTGCTGATGTCAGTCTGGAGGGGAGAAGGAGGGGAGGAGAGAGCTGGCTGGTCATGTGATCGCAATCTTGGCTCTTAAATGAGGTATTTACAGCATTTCTATTTATAAATCATTCACAGAGGGGGATACTGCAATAGGAGGCAGTGCTGATGATGTATACAGGTTAGTGTTATGAGAGCAGCAGGAGGGGGGAGGGGCGGCTTACACACAGACAGAGAGGGGAGGGGTGAGGAGGACACAGGAGCAGAGAGGAGAACAGATAGCAGGCTGCTGATGAAACTGACCACAGTGTTAGGGCTCAGTAGCCAGGATACACTGTGGTCAGTTTATAGAGAGGTGGGGAGAAACTGGCAGGATCAGCCAGGTGTTTTAGGTGTTACAGGGGGCCAAATGACACAGGACAAGCACTGTGTCATATAACATGCTTTAAAGGAGCAGGATCCATTTTTTTGGGGTTAACAAACGCTTTAAGCAAACTCCAGGAGGCAGAGGAGGACAGAAAAGCCTGGCACTCTATGGTCCATGAGGTCACGAAGAGTCGGACACAACTAAATGACTGAACAACAACAAGAACAATTAAAGTATTTACAGATACCTGGAAACTTGGGGATAGACTGCACCCAATTATTTTGATTTTATTTATACTATTTATGAAATGAAATGTATATGAAATATTTTTTTATTAATTTTGAAGAATTGATACACTTTTATGTTTAGAGGTGAAATTGATTTCACATTGGGGATATATTGGGGTTTGTATTTAGGGAAATGTAAATATCAGTGTTAATTTTGGCAGCAAATTTCGATTTAGTTTTAGTCTTAATCTTAGGACTAAAATGGCATTTTAGTTTTAGTCCCATTTTAGTCTTCTGCAATTGTTTTAGGTTTAGTCGTATTTAGTCGACTAAATCTCCAGTACATTGTAGTCGACTAAAACTCATTTTAGTCGTCTAAAATCGAATGGGTGTAATTAAATTGTAATGCATTAGTTAACATTTCTCTACAATTTCCAAACTCATTATATACTGCTGGAGTGAAAAATCTAATATGTTATTATTTATGGTATTGCGGTATGAACATGCACTACAGACCAGTGTTAATATTGAAGTCAAATTTCAATTTAGTTTTAGTCTTATGTCCCGTAGACACGAGCGGAAATTCTGGCAGCAAAAGTCCTATGTGAGCTTTTGGTAAGATATTCCGACAGTGTGTATGCTCCATCGGACTTTCGCTGGCGGAATTCCAGCCAGCAAAAGATTGAAAGCAGGTTCTCTATTTTTCGGTCGGAAAAAGTTCCTATCCGAAAATGCGTTAGTCTGTATGCAATTCGGACGCGCAAAAAAACGACGCATGTTCGGAAACAATTTGACGCATGCTCGGAAGCATTGAACATCATTTTCTCGGCTCATCGTAGTGTTGTACGTCACCGCGTTCTTGACGGTCGAAAGTTCAGAGAACTTTTGTGTGACCATGTGTATGCAAGGCAAGCTTGAGCGGAATTCCGTCGGAAAAATCATCCAAGATTTTTCTGACGGAAATTCCGCTCGTGTGTACGGGGCATTAGTCTTTTGATTAAAATGGCATTTTAGTTTTAGTCCCATTCTAGTCTTTTGACTAAAATGCCATTTTAGTTTTAGTGGTATTTTAGTCATGTCAATTGTTTTCGTTTTAGTCGTATTTTAGAGAAAAGGGAGTATTGGCGAGGGGGGTGGGACTTTAAATGAAGCACTGGGCAGCAAAAAGGTAGTACTAGGATGAATAAAAAGGAATTTTATTAATAAGCTAATCTGAAAGCATACGTATTATTGTTGACAATGATATTGAACATATACTGATTGGATCATTTGACACAATTCATGTAAAAACGATAACAATGGTAATACAAGTAGCAAAGGTAATACAAGTGGCAAACTGATGATGATATCACATAATATGAACATATTAATTCCTTCATTCATCTCAGATCACAAGGGTAAATACGATAGTTCATATTATGTGATATCATCATCAGTTTGCCACTTGTAATACCATTGTTATCGTTTTTACATGAATTGTGTCAAATGATCCAATCAGTATATGTTCAGTATCATTGTTAACAATAATATGTATGCTTTCAGATTAGCTTATTAATAAAATTCCTTTTTATTCATCCTAGTACTACCTTTTTGCTGTCTGGTGCTTCATTTAAAGTCCCACCCCCCTCACCAATACTCCCTTTTCTCTAGATGCATATGGGATGGATATTTTTGACCTTACCAGATCATGATATCATTTAAAGTCCCTAGGGATGGAAACACATGACCTTACCAGGCCATGGATTCCTGAAAATACCTATCCCCTTAAACCTTTACCTTAGTCGTATTTTAGTCTATTAAAATAGTATTCATTTAGTCGACTAAAATGTTTTAGTCGTTTTAGTCGACGAAATTAACACTGGTAAATATGTGACTATAAAATTATTAATATTGTGAATATGTTAATATTTTGTGAATGAGAACATAAAAATAGTCATAATAAAATAACGGAACTTACATTGGGGTAGAAATGGGATGCAGTTATCGGTGTTGCAGCATGAAATCCCCATCTTTATTCTGCCGCCGGTAAAGCTGATGCTGCCCACTTTATTACACTTGCTATTCGACACACATGACTTTAAAATGCTTGTAGTGATGGTTTCCCCTGCACAATAATTATCACAGTAGCATTATATAGCTGCAATATATAAATCTAGAAAAAAAACAGCCCCCCCCCGTGTTCAGACCTTAGCAGCACTCAGTCCCCAATATACCAGAACAACCAAAAAGACAATAAGCCCATGGGACTTTTAGGAGTGGTGCTAAGTAAAATGGTACAACAAATTAAAAAATATATAAAAATGATTTCAATTTACATAAAAAACCTATACATATCCACATTTTCATGTAGAAATAAAAACACTGTTTCACCAAATTGCATTCTAAATGCCAATGTGGTTAGTAAATCAATGTTCATTTGCAGAAGCGGTAAGCATTTTATAAAAGATATAATGAACAAAAATGTAAATTGTATTGGACAGTACATTTGTTTCTGTAAATGGGGTCCAATGATATACGCATGATATACTGACATGGGAGTTAATAAGGTAGAGATCAGAGGCGGCCCGTCCACTAGGGGTGCACGGGCACCGCCCTCCCTATCCATGCGTCCTGCCCCCCAAATCTAAACGCAGGGTCCCCGGATGAATGGATTCCAATGGGAGAGGGGGTGTTTGTTTTTAAGCATGTGATTAGAGCCAGAGGCTCTAATAGGCTTTAAAAAAGGGTGGGCTTGGGGCGCAGAGCACATGCATATTCGCTATTGTCACATGGATCCTCCTCCCAGCCAATCAGAAAGTGGGTGCTGAGACCCTTCACCCGATTGGCTGAAGGACAGGTGATCCTATTGGCAGCCTAGGAGGAGGAGGGAGGAGATGCACGGCGTAAGCCGCCGTGATGCAGAGAAGGAGGAGCCGCCTCCCGTCGCCTGTCACACCTAGATAAGCTAAGTGCCTGGACGACCGAACCAACCGCGAGACCGCGCGGGGGGGTGTTGTGGTTGTGCGGGTGACCCGACGGACAGCGGGTGGTGGGAAGGAGGGGGTGCCGTCAGGCAACCGGGGGGGGGTGGGTTGTGTGCCACTGGCTGACCGGAGGGGGTGGTTGTTTGCTGCCCCCCCCAATATAAATAAAATTTTAAAAATCACCAGCCGCCACTGGTAGAGTGGCCAGAGGCCTACTGCAATGAAGGAATAACTGGGTTCCAAAAATAAAAAACAAGAAGAAAGAGGAAATAATGAAAGAATAAGAAAGGAAAAGGAGAGAAAACAAAAAAGAAAATAAAAAAAAAAATATAAAAAAATTATAATTAATGCCAGTAAAACAAAAATAAGATAAATAAGATAAAATAGAATAGATTAATTGAAATAAAAATAAAATATAAATGAAAATATTATGAAATTGAACATAAAAATGTAAGAATAAAAAGGCAAAACACACAAAAAAAGAAAAAAAAAATGTTTTAAAATCTTCTGTTATTTACCTGTAAAAGCCTCTATTGCGTAGATATCCACAAGGCCTGAGACTGCTGTTGGGTGCTATCATCTTGCATGTGCTCTCAGCAGCCCCAACAGACTCAGAGCAGTTACTCAAGTGATACTATAGGCTATAGCTACATAAAAAGGTGAGGGGGAGGGGCAAAGGAGCTAGGCCAGCAAAGATAATAATTAGACACTCCCAGAAGAGGAATGGCTATGATGTGCAAAGAGAGAGGGAGCTGTGCTAGGGAACTGACTCTTCCTGGAGTGGTTACATTCTCTATGAAGTTCTGAGACATATGGCAAGTGATCAAAATTAATTGGAAAGGAAAAACATTGTAAGTAATCATTCAAAATACCTTATTTTTATGTGTTTTTACCTGCAACATTTTAGGTCAGTAACAGGAGCTCTATAATTGAAACCTGTCATCACATAAACACGGATGCTGCAATTTCTGATTATTCTGCTAAGACTTGACACCAAGAACACAAGCTCAGGGTCTTCTGCTTGGGGGACATGATTATCTTAAGAGCACCAAGCCCCAATGCCGGACTTTATTGACAACACAACTGACCCATTGTGTGCCCCTATCTTGTTAGCAGGTGGAATTCTCAAGCATCAAGCAAAAACTAAAATCTGTTTTGGGTGGACTGACCCTTTAAGACATGATCATTTTTTTTACACAGTGGACTAGACATACTAGAGAACTTAAAGAGGTGTTCTGTAGCTGCTGATTTTTAATATATGGGCACTTACCTGTCCAGGGAGCCCGTGATGTCAACACAACAGTTGATTTTCGGATTGGCTGTCGGGTACCGGTGCAGTCATTCATCATAAGGGAAACTGGTAGTGAAGCCTTTTAGCTTGACAGCCTGTTCCATACTGTGTATGCGCAAAGTATGTTACACTTTCTAACTGGCCCGGCGGCGGAGGAAGGAGGAGGGGAACGAACCTCCGAGGGATGGTGCCATGGCTTTGTCTCCAGGAAGTGGGGACGGGTGCCTGTCAAAAACAGGTACCCGTTTCCCCCTCCCCCTTGAAAGGTGCCAAATGTGGCACCGGAGGGGGAGAGGAAGAAGATAAGCAGAGGTTCCAATTTTGGGTGGAACTACACTTTAAGACACCATAAAACAAGCATGACCAAGACAATACAGCCTTGAAATATCACACATAGAGTATTAGAGTAGACATATTAGAAGCCCTGAATCCACCACAAGACAAACATGGTCGAGGCAATACAGACTTCAAGGATCAGGGAAACCTCACAAACCCAACGGAGAAAATCACTTTCGCTCTACTTAGAATTATTTGCTTTGGTTGCATTCCTCACATGGGTGTGTGCAGCCTATTGCATTAGGGTGTGCACCCCAAAGCTCAAACACACATAGTTATATTTTTTTTAGGAGCCCCATTGGGGGGCTTTGGTGAAATATCGGTGGTCTAAACAGACCCCTGATGTCTCACTTTTGAGACAGAGAAAGGGACTGGGGACAGAGATTCCTCAGTCCCTTTTTCTGCAGCCAAGCAGCAGGGGGAATTAGGGTGTGCCCAGGCACATCTGGCACACCCTGTGCGCACGCCTATGAGTCCTCATTAAAAAATGAAAATAGAAATTGATTGTACTCCAGAAATATTTTGAAAGGCTTACCTATAATGGTCATTTCATAGGCCAAGCCGCAACTGTAATTAGGCATACATGTCTCAAAAGGTCCAGTGCAACTTATTCCACTACATTTGATGCATGAAAGAGAATGACCTGAAAAATATATTAGAATATAAGAGTGAATATTGATTGACAGACAGAACCCCTTGCATGAACACTAGCTTCCATTTATTGTAAAATTGTCTTTATTACAGGTATTTAAATGGCGCCATCAATTAACACAGCATTTTAAATATTGTACATTCACCAGTCCATGCCCTCAAATAGCTTACAATCTAAGGTTTCTCTCGCTCACATACTAGGAATAATTTACACGGGAGGCAATTAACCTACCAGCATGTCTTTGGAGTATGCAAGCAAAGGGAGAACATGTAAACTCCATGTAATTCTGGCTAGGATTCAATCCCATAACCCCAGGGCTGCAAGACAGATGTGCCAACCACTAAACCCAAGAATAAAGATGTAATATATTGCCTGGTGATCCCACCAGCAACACACCTAACTATTAGACATGTGCACACTGAAATATTTCGTTTCGGAATTTCGTTTTCGTCCGAAAAATAAATGTATTTAGTTACTCCCGAAATTCGCTTTTATTTATTTTGTTTCGTTAAAAAATGCATTTTAAGGTTGAATCTGTCATTGAAGGCTTATGGTGTCTGTCGAATGTTCTAAGAAGATTCCACGGAGCAGCTAAACTGTACCATGCCGCAATCGTACATTTCCGGTCGAATGTTCTGCCTACAAGCTATAGTAGAATTCTAATGTTGTATGACACTAGTAATAATTATATTTATTAATTATTATTACTAGTCAACCAACATTAGAATTCTTCTATAGCCTATGGGCGGAGCATCTGACCATAAATGTCCGCTCGCGGCGACTGCTTCGTCAAATCTTCATGTCGAATCTTTCCTTGGACTAATAGAGTTAGATTAGGCACATTCGGCCTTTTTTGCTATTGTCTTTATAATGTCGAATATATTTTCTCTCTATGTCAAATCTTTTCTCTCTATGTAGAATAATCTTGGACTAATAGAGCTAAGGTTAGGCACATTCGACCACAGGTTCGATGGACACAGATCGCTATTGTCAGCATCATGTCGAATTTCCTATCTATATCGAACTGTTGTCGCAACGAAAATGAAGATAAAGCATTTGTTTATGTCGGATCTTTCGGTTTTCGGATTCTGCACGTTCGTTATCGTTTGTTAAAACGATAACGAAAATGCATTCGGACGAAAAACGAATGCACATGTCTAACTATCTCATCGACTATGACGGGAAGTGGACCTTCTCAATCTACAGAGATAGCATAGATGTAGTTCAAAATCTATCCCCTGCTGGGATCAGACATACCTGGTGTTATGAGGACACAAAACAGGCAGAGAAAACTCAGCAGACCGTCCATCCTCCACCCAACGTGTGCTGTCCTGGTGTCACCTCTGTCACTACTGCTGGGGGTCAACGCTGAGCCTATTTTATGTGAAACCTGCAGGGCGTGAATATTACTAATGGTATGAGGAAACTAAAATTTCATCCTTTCACTCAATTTCATAGATTACCGTATTTTGAAAATATGCAGCAAAACAAGTTAGAAGACAAGAACTTTGAGTTCTATTTGGTATGAATGAGAATGTTTTTTTGAGCAACAAAAAAAAAAAAGGCACATGTTTTATTTTTTTAATAATGCTTTAGAGGCATAGACCCTATGGTTGCCACCTCATCTCTTTAAACCCGAACACATATTAATTACACAGATTCTGTGGTTGATTAATTAGCCTCAGAACCTGTGTAATTCAAAGGTGTTCGGGTTTAAAGGGTGGCAGCTCTAATAGACCCTGATTTACCAACCTGTAATATTACCAAAGTCTTCTCAAAGTATACATAAGGTATGCCATGTGGCCTCACAGCCAATGGTATTTTAACCTTCCTTTAATTGTACTTATTGTATTATTTATTTAATTTGTATTATTTACTGTAACTAAATCCAAGAACAAATATGTAATAGATTCCAGCTACTAGTCCTGAAATGTGGTGGATGCTATAGTTTTCTTAAAGGATAAGTTCACTTTTACAAAAAAAAAATGCACATTTTTTGCAGGTAAAAAAATATGCATTTATTATTTATTTTTGTTAGGGACCTGTAAAGCATTGCACCCAAAATCAGTAGACGGTGGGTGTAATGCCACGGTCCTGCAGACTGGCTGTGTAGCTGTCTGCCTGTACCTCCACTATGGACAGGCAGTTACATTCTGACAAGAAGCTCAATGAACTACATAGAGCGACCAACAGTGCCGTGTTATTCTTTAAAAAGATTGTAAATAGAGATGAGCCGAACACCCCCGGTTCGCAGCAGAACATGCAAAAAGTTAGTTTGAACACGCGAACACCGTTAAAGTCTATGGGACATGAACGTGAAAAAACAAAAGTGCTAATTTTAAAGGCTTATATGCAAGTTATTGCCATAAAAAGTGTTTGGGGACCCGGGTCCTCCCCAGGGGACATGTATCAATGCAAAAAAAAGTTTTAAAAACTGTTGTTTTTTCGGGGGGCATTGATTTTATTTATGCTTACAGTGAAACAATAAAAATGAAGTATTCCTTTAAATATCGTGCCTGGGGGGTGTCTATAGTATGCCTGTAAAGTGGCGCAGTTTTCCCGTGTTTAGAACAATTCCACAGCAAAATGACATTTCTAATGGAAAAAAGTCATGTAAAAGTGCTTGCGGCTGTAATGTATTGTCGGGTCCCGGCAATATACATGAAAATCATTGTGAAAAACGGCATGGGTGTCCCCCCCCCCCCCATTACCAGGCCCTTTGGGTCTGTTATGGATATTAGGGAAACCCCGCACCCAAATGAAAAACAATAGTGTGGGGGGCCCTCGGGCACTATATACTCTGAACAGAAGTATATATACTATATGATATAAAACAAAGAAGGTGCAGCGCTAAACTTTTGTAGAAAAATCAGGACTGAGAAAACTAAGGCAGAGTCCCTTAAGCTAATCAGCATGTGATGACTGATAAAAAATCAATATGAAACATAGTCAAGTGAACAATAACATGAAAACTAAGACAGAGTCCCATAAACAAATCAACATGTGAAAAATGATGAAAAAAACATTAACCATTAACACTGCTACAGAAGTGATGACAACTGCATATTCTGCACAGTGTTAATGGAAGAAGTGGAAGAGGATAAGGCGTAGGTACTGGATCCATCCCATCATCGCCAATAGGGAAGATAGAGGAAAGTTCTGGGTTCTGTGTGCACATGAGGACAAGTTCTTCAGTATGTATGTCAATAACAAGTTTTGACAAATTACTGGTTTTGCTCTTTAGTCAGCTAGAGTAACAGAACATAAGGCTCCCAAAGGAGTATTCCACTCATTAAAAGACTTATAATCACTTGGAGCCTTCTGTTTTATATTTCTGAGAATCATCCACCGCTAAGCTGCTGTTCCGGTACTGTGCTTTTGGTTTTTGGGAGACCGATTTCCCTGAGCTGGGCGAGACTGCCGTAATAGCAGTCATTGCAATCTGGTAAGCAGAATCTATTACTCACCTAGGGTGCATAATCACACGGACGATTCATTCCTTTTCTGGCTTCCTGCATTCTCACAGATGGGTGTTCTTATTTGTTAATTCATGGACTAACACTTTTATGGGACTTTTTCTTTTGAAATTTATATGCTTTTTTCCTATATGTTTTATATTATGCCTTATATGGTTTTTTCATCATTTTTCACATGTTGATTTGTTTATGGGACTCTGCCTTAGTTTTCATGTTATTGTTCACTTGACTATTTTTCATATTGATTTTTTATCAGTCATCACATGCTGATTAGCTTATGGGACTCTGCCTTAGTTTTCTCAGTCCTGATTTTTCTACACAAGTTTAGCGCTGCACCTTCTTTGTTTTATATTGTAACTTTAGAGCTTGATACTAGACTCTTAGGTGCTGGCAGCTTTGATTTGTCATTGTTGGTTATTCTGTTTTTGTTTTATTTTCTAAGCGCAGCTTTAGCCTTTGGGCTTTTTTTCTTTTTATATACATATACTATACGGCCTGCCCTATATACTCTGCAGAAAATTGGGCCTTAGTAGTTGGTGGTACCAGAACACTGTAAGCCCTCACAGTTACTCTTTGTGAGCGCAGGAACGTGCCCTGCTGTGAAATACTATATCAAAAATTGTAATTACATGCCCCTGTTAAACAGGGGCAGAAAAATTGGGCCTTTGGTGGTGGTGGTGGTGGTGGTGCCACAACACTGTAACCCCTCACAGATACTCTTGTTGGGCGCAGGAACAGGCCCTGCTGTGAAATATTAGATCCAAAATTGTCATCACATGCCCCTGTTAAACAGAGACAGAAAAGTTGGGCCTTTGGTGGTGGTGGTGCCACAACACTGTAAGCCCTCACAGATACTCTTGTTGGGCACAGAAACGGGCCCTGCTGTGAAATATTACATCAAAAATTATAATTACATGCCCCTGTTAAACAGAGGCAGAAAAATTGGGCCTTTGCTGGTGGTGCCACAACAATGTAAGCCCTCACAGTTACTCTTGGTGGGCACAGGAACAGGCCCTGTTGTGAAATATTAGAACAAAAATTGTAATTGCATGCCCCTGTTAAACAGAGGCAGAAAAATTGGGCCTTTGGCGGTGGTGGTGGTGCCACAACACTGTAACCCCTCACAGATACTCTAGTTGGGTGCAGGAACGGGCCCTGCTGTGAAATATTAAATCAAAAATTGTAATTACATGCCCCTGTTAAACAAGGACAGAAAAATTGAACCTCAGGCATTGGTGGTGGTGCCCTAAACCAAAAATATTGTTGACAGCTAGCATCATCAAGATTGCAGAGGAATAGAATAGTCACTTAGCATAGGCAGTCTTCAAGGGATCCCACATCCATAGAAAAATCAATCAGTTACATCAGCATCAGGTTCTTGATAGCTGCTGATCCAAGACTGCTTCATTTTTATGAATGTGAGCCTATCAACGGAGTCTGTGATAGGCGCACTCTATGATCCGTTACAAACCCTCCAGCAGCACTGAATGTGTGTTCAGAAAGAACGCTGGATTCATGACAGGCCAGTAGCTCAATTGCATATTGAGCAAGTTCTGGCCAGTGGTCCATCCTCAAGACCCAGTAACCCAGTGGATGGTCTGTTGGAAAGGTCTGCTCTTGCCTCTAGATATTCCTGCACCATGTAATGCGGACGCTGGCGATGGTTGCTTGAACCGATCAGACCTTGGCGCTGAGGACTGAAAAATTGTCTAAGGCTCGGTTCACACTAGAAGCAGCACGACTTTCAGGTCGCCTCACCGAGTCGACCTGCACACGACTGCCACGGCGACTTGCAAAATGACTTCTGTATAGAAGTCTATGCAAGTCGCCCCCAAAGTAGTACAGGATCCTTTCTTCTAAGTCGGAGCGACTTGCGTCGCTCCGATTAGAACGGTTCCATTGTACAGAACGGGAGGTGACTTGTCAGGCGGCTAGGTCGCCTGACAAGTCGCCCCCGTGTGAACCGGCTCTTAAGGAGCCGGCCACCTTCTCCACCGCTCTTCCTCTGACTGAACGAAGCCTCAGCAACACGTTGTTCAGCACCAAGAAATTGTAACCTCCCAGGGTATGGAAATGCATTGCACAAACCTTTCTTCAGGCCCTCCATTTTATGTTAAACCTGGAGGGCGCGAATATTACCAATGGTATGAGGAAACTAAAATGTCTTCCTTTCAATCAATGTCGTAGATTACCATAATTTGAAAATATGCAGCAAAACAAGTTAGAAGACAAGAACTTTGAGTTCTATTTGGTATGAATGAGAATGTTTTTTTTGAGTAACAAAAAAAAAAAGGGACATGCTTAATTTTTTTAATAATGCTTTAGAGGCATAGACCCTATGGTTGTCACCTCATCTCTTTAAACCCGAACACATATTAATTACACAGGTTCTGTGGCTGATTAAGGTGGTAATTAAACTCACTTGGTGCCTTATCTGCATTTAATTAGCCTCAGAACCTGTGTAATGCAAAGGTGTTCGGGTTTAAAGGGATGAGGTGGAAATTCTAATAGACTCTGATTTATCAACCTGTAATATTACCAAAGTCTTCTTAAAGTATACATAAGGTATGCCATGTGGCCTAACAACCAATGGTATTTTAACCTTCCTTTAATTGTATTTATTGCATTATTTATTTAATTTGTATTATTTATTGTATCTAAATCCAAGAACAAATATGTAATAAATTCCAGCTACTAGTCCTGAAATGTGGTGGATGCTATAGTTTTTTTAAAGGTTCACTTTTACAAAAAAAATAAATGCACATTTTTTGCAGGTAAAAAAATATGCATTTATTATTTATTTTTGTTAGGGACCTGTAAAGCATTGTACCCAAAATCAGTAGACGGTGGGTGTAATGCCACGGTCCTGCAGACTGGCTGTGTAGCTGTCTGCCTGTACCTCCACTATGGACAGGCAGTTACATTTTGACAGGAAGCTCAATGAACTACATAGAGCGACCAACGGTGCCATGTTATTCTTTAAAAAGATTGTAAATAGGGATGAGCCGAACACTCCCCCAGTTCGGTTCGCAGCAGAACATACGAACATGCAAAAAGTTAGTTAGAACACGCGAACACCGTTAAAGTCTATGGGATACGAACGTGAAAAAACAAAAGTGCTAATTTTAAAGGCTTATATGCAAGTTATTGCCATAAAAAAGTGTTTGGGGACCCGGGTCCTGCCCCAGGGGACATGTATCAATGCAAAAAAAGTTTTAAAAACGGACGTTTTTTCGGGAGCAGTGATTTTAATAATGCTTAAAGTAAAACAATAAAAATAAAAATATTCCTTTAAATATCGTGCCTGGAGGTGTCTATAGTATGCCTGTAAAGCGGCGCAGTTTTCCCGTGTTTAGAACAATACCACAGCAAAATGACATTTCTAAAGGAAAAAAAGTCATTGAAAACTGCTTGTGGCTGTAATGTATTGTCGGGTCCCGGCAATATACATGAAAATCATTGAGACAAACGGCATGGGTCCCCCCCCAGCCCATTACCAGGCCCTTTGGGTCTGTTATGGATATTAAGGGGCATCCCACACCCAAATTTAAAAAAATGGTGTGGGGGGGCCTCGGGCACTATATACTCTGAATAGAAGTATATATACTATACGGCCTGCCCTATATACTCTGCAGAAAAATAGGCCTTAGCTGTTGGTGGTACCAGAACACCGTAAGCCCTCACAGTTACTCTTGGTGAGCGCAGGAACGTGCCCTGTGTGAAATACTATATCAAAAATTGTAATTACATGCCTCTGTTAAACAGGGGCAGAAAAATTGGGCCTTTGGTGGTGGTGGTGCCACAACACTGTAACCCCTCACAGATATTTTTGTTGGGCGCAGGAACAGGCCCTACTGTGAAATACTATATCAAAAATTGTAATTACATGCACCTGTTAAACAGAGGCAGAAAAATTGGGCCTTTGGTAGTGGTGGTGCCACAGCACTGTAAGCCCTCACAGTTACTCTTGGTGGGCGCAGGAATGGGCCCTGCTGTGAAATATTAGATCAAAAATTGTAATTACATGCCCCTGTTAAACAGGGACAGAAAAATTTAACCTCAGGCAGTGGTGGTGGTGCCCTAAACCAAAAATATTGTTGGAATCTAGCATCATCAAGATTGCGGAGGAATAGGATAGTCACTTAGCATAGGCAGTCTTCAAGGGATCCCACATCCATAGAAAAATCAATCAGTTACATCAGCATCAGGTGCTTGATAGCTGCTGATCCAAGACTGATTCATTTTTATGAATGCAAGCCTATCAAAAGAGTCTGTGACAGGCGCACTCTATGATCCGTTACAAACCCTCCAGCAGCACTGAATGTGCGTTCAGAAAGAACGCTGGATTCAGGACAGGCCAGTAGCTCAATTGCATATTGAGCAAGTTCTGGCCAGTGGGCCATCCTCAAGACCCAGTAACCCAGTGGATGGTCTGTTGGAAAGGTCTCCAAGTCTGCTCTTGCCTCTAGATATTCCTGCACCATGTAATGCAGACGCTGGTTGCTTGAACCGATCAGACCTTGGCCCTGAGGACTGAAAAATTGTCTAAAGGAGCCGGCCACCTTCTCCACCGCTCTTCCTCTGACTGAACGAAGCCTCAGCAACACGTTGTTCAGCACCAAGAAATTGTAACCTCCCAGGGTATGGAAACGCATTGCACAAACCTTTCTTTACGCCCTCCATTTTATGTGAAACCTGGAGGGCGCGAATATTACCAATGGTATGAGGAAACTAAAATGTCTTCCTTTCAATCAATGTCGTAGATTACCATAATTTGAAAATATGCAGCAAAACAAGTTAGAAGACAAGAACTTTGAGTTCTATTTGGTATGAATGAGAATGTTTTTTTTGAGTAACAAAAAAAAAAAAGGGACATGCTTAATTTTTTTAATAATGCTTTAGAGGCATAGACCCTCAGGTTGTCACCTCATCTCTTTAAACCCGAACACATATTAATTACACAGGTTCTGTGGCTGATTAAGGTGGTAATTAAACTCACTTGGTGCCTTATCTGCATTTAATTAGCCTCAGAACCTGTGTAATGCAAAGGTGTTCGGGTTTAAAGGGATGAGGTGGAAATTCTAATAGACTCTGATTTATCAACCTGTAATATTACCAAAGTCTTCTTAAAGTATACATAAGGTATGCCATGTGGCTTAACAACCAATGGTATTTTAACCTTCCTTTAATTGTATTTATTGCATTATTTATTTAATTTGTATTATTTATTGTATCTAAATCCAAGAACAAATATGTAATAAATTCCAGCTACTAGTCCTGAAATGTGGTGGATGCTATAGTTTTCTCAAAGGTTCACTTTTACAAAAAAAATAAATGCACATTTTTTGCAGGTAAAAAAATATGCATTTATTATTTATTTTTGTTAGGGACCTGTAAAGCATTGTACCCAAAATCAGTAGACGGTGGGTGTAATGCCACGGTCCTGCAGACTGGCTGTGTAGCTGTCTGCCTGTACCTCCACTATGGACAGGCAGTTACATTTTGACAGGAAGCTCAATGAACTACATAGAGCGACCAACGGTGCCATGTTATTCTTTAAAAAGATTGTAAATAGGGATTAGCCGAACACCCCCCCAGTTCGGTTCGCAGCAGAACATACGAACATGCAAAAAGTTAGTTAGAAAACGCGAACACCGTTAAAGTCTATGGGATACAAACGTGAAAAAACAAAAGTGCTAATTTTAAAGGCTTATATGCAAGTTATTGCCATAAAAAAGTGTTTGGGGACCCGGGTCCTGCCCCAGGGGACATGTATCAATGCAAAAAAAGTTTTAAAAATGGACGTTTTTTCGGGAGCAGTGATTTTAATAATGCTTAAAGTAAAACAATAAAAATGAAATATTCCTTTAAATATCGTGCCTGGGGGTGTCTATAGTATGCCTGTAAAGCGGCGCAGTTTTCCCGTGTTTAGAACAATACCACAGCAAAATGACATTTCTAAAGGAAAAAAAGTCATTGAAAACTGCTTGTGGCTGTAATGTATTGTCGGGTCACGGCAATATACATGAAAATCATTGAGACAAACGGCATGGGTCCCCCCCCAGCCCATTACCAGGCCCTTTGGATCTGTTATGGATATTAAGGGGCACCCCGCACCCAAATTTAAAAAAATGGTGTGGGGGGGCCTCGGGCACTATATACTCTGAATAGAAGTATATATACTATACGGCCTGCCCTATATACTCTGCAGAAAAATAGGCCTTAGCTGTTGGTGGTACCAGAACACCGTAAGCCCTCACAGTTACTTTTGATGAGCGCAGGAACGTGCCCTGCTGTGAAATACTATATCAAAAATTGTAATTACATGCCTCTGTTAAACAGGGGCAGAAAAATTGGGCCTTTGGTGGTGCCACACCACTGTAACCCCTCACAGATACTTTTGTTGGGCGCAGGAACAGGCCCTACTGTGAAATACTATATCAAAAATTGTAATTGCATGCCCCTGTTAAACAGGGACAGAAAATTTTAACCTCAGGCAGTGGTGGTGGTGCCCTAAACCAAAAATATTGTTGGAATCTAGCATCATCAAGATTGCGGAGGAATAGGATAGTCACTTCTCATAGGCAGTCTTCAAGGGATCCCACATCCATAGAAAAAGCAATCAGTTACATCAGCATCAGGTGCTTGATAGCTGCTGATCCAAGACTGATTCATTTTTATGAATGCAAGCCTATCAAAAGAGTCTGTGACAGGCACACTCTATGATCCTTTACAAACCCTCCAGCAGCACTGAATGTGCGTTCAGAAAGAACGCTGGATTCAGGACAGGCCAGTAGCTCAGTTGCATATTGAGCAAGTTCTGGCCAGTGGGCCATCCTCAAGACCCAGTAACCCAGTGGATGGTCTGTTGGAAAGGTCTCCAAGTCTGCTCTTGCCTCTAGATATTCCTGCACCATGTAATGCAGACGCTGGTTGCTTGAACCGATCAGACCTTGGCCCTGAGGACTGAAAAATTGTCTAAAGGAGCCGGCCACCTTCTCCACCGCTCTTCCTCTGACTGAACGAAGCCTTAGCAACATGTTGTTCAGCACCAGGAAATTGTAACCTCCCAGGGTATGGAAACGCATTGCACAAACCTTTCTTCAGGCCCTCCATTATATGTGAAACCTGGAGGGCGCGAATATTACCAATGGTATGAGGAAACTAAAATGTCATCCTTTCAATCAATGTCATAGATTACCATAATTTGAAAATATGCAGCAAAACAAGTTAGAAGACAAAAACTTTGAGTTCTATTTGGTATGAATGAGAATTTTTTTTTTAATTAACAAAAAAAAAAAAAAAAGGCACATGCTTAATTTTTTAAATAATGCTTTAGAGGCATAGACCCTATGGTTGTCACCTCATCTCTTTAAACCCGAACACATATTAATTACACAGGTTCTGTGGCTGATTAAGGTGGTAATTAAACTCACTTGGTGCCTTATCTGCATTTAAATAGCCTCAGAACCTGTGTAATTCAAAGGTGTTCGGGTTTAAAGGGATGAGGTGGCAACTCTAATAGACCCAGATTTATCAACCTGTAATATTAATGAAGTATTCTTAAAGTATACATAAGGTATGCCATGTGGCCTCACAACCAATAGTATTTTAACCTTCCTTTAATTGTATTTATTGTATTATTTATTTAATTTGTATTATTTATTGTATCTAAATCCAAGAACAAATATGTAATAAATTCCAGCTACTAGTCCTGAAATGTGGTGGATGCTATAGTTTTCGCAAAGGTTCACTTTTACAAAAAAATAAATGCACATTTTTTTGCAGGTAAAAAAAATATGCATTTATTATTTATTTTTTGTTAGGGACCTGTAAAGCATTGTACCCAAAATCAGTAGACGGTGGGTGTAATGCCACGGTCCTGCAGACTGGCTGTGTAGCTGTCTGCCTGTACCTCCACCATGGACAGGCAGTTACATTCTGACAGGAAGCTCAATGAACTACATAGAGCGACCAACGGTGCCATGTTATTCTTTAAAAAGATTGTAAATAGGGATGAGCCGACCCCCCCCCCCCGGTTCGGTTCGCAGCAGAACATCCGAACATGCAAAAAGTTAGTTAGAACATGCGAACACCGTTAAAGTCTATGGGACACGAACGTGAAAAAACAAAAGTGCTAATTTTAAAGGCTTATATGCAAGTTATTGCCATAAAAAGTGTTTGGGGACCCGGGTCCTGCCCCAGGGGACATGTATCAATGCAAAAAAAGTTTTAAAAACTGAAGTTTTTTCGGGAGCAGTGATTTTAATAATGCTTAAAGTGAAACAATAAAAATGAAATATTCCTTTAAATATCGTGCCTGGGGGTGTCTATAGTATGCCTGTAAAGTGGCACAGTTTTCCCGTGTTTACAACAATACCACAGCAAAATGACATTTCTAAAGGAAAAAAAGTCATTTAAAAGTGCTTGCGGCTGTAATGTATTGTTGGGTCCCGGCATTATACATGAAAATCATTGATAAAAACGGCATGGGTCCCCCCCAGCCCATTACCAGGCCCTTTGGGTCTGTTGTGGATATTAAGGGGAACCCCGCACCCAAATTAAAACAAATGGTGTGGGGGCCCTCGGGCACTATATACTCTGAACAGAAGTATATATACTATACGGCCTGCCCTATATACTCTACAGAAAATTGGGCCTTAGGTGTTGGTGGTACCAGAACACTGTAAGCCCTCACAGTTACTCTTGGTGAGCGCAGGAACGTGCCCTGCTGTGAAATACTATATCGAAAATTGTAATTACATGCCCCTGTTAAACAGGGGCAGAAAAATTGGGCCTTTGGTGGTGGTGGTGGTGCCACAACACTGTAACCCCTCACAGATACTCTTGTTGGGCGCAGGAACAGACCCTGCTGTGAAATATTAGATCAAAAATTGTAATTACATGCCCCTGTTAAACAGAGGCAGAAAAGTTGGGCCTTTGGTGGTGGTGGTGCCACAACACTGTAAGCCCTCACAGTTACTCTTCGTGGGTGCAGGAATGGGCCCTGCTGTGAAATATTAGATTAAAAATTGTAATTACATGCCTCTGTTAATCAGGGGCAGAAAAATTGGGCCTTTGGTGGTGGTGGTGCCACAACACTGTAATCCCTCACAGATACTCTTGTTGGGCGCAGGAACGGGCCTTGCTGTGAAATATTAGATCAAAAATTGTAATTCCATGCCCCTGTTAAACAGGGGTAGAAAAATTGGGCCTTTGGTGGTGGTGCCACAACACTTTAACCCCTCATAGATACTCTTGTTGGGCGCAGGAACGGGTCCTGCTGTGAAATATTAGATCAAAAATTGTAATTACATGCCCCTGTTAAACAGGGACAGAAAAATTGGGCCTTAGGCAGTGGTGGTGCCCTAAACCAAAAATATTGTTGGAAGCTAGCATCATCAAGATTGAGGAGGAATAGGATAGTCACTTAGCATAGGCAGTCTTCAAGGGATCCCACATCCATAGAAAAATCAATCAGTTACATCAGCATCAGGTCAGGGGTGGATCCAGAGTCTAGTCTCGGGAGGGGCAGAAAATATATTTTTTTGGGGTACATCTATCGGGGAAATGGCTGGTGTTGGCGCTTCAATCATCACGGCACCATGGTTGTTATGGTGACAGGATGATTGAAGCGCATTATTACTATTATTACATTGTTATAAAAAATTAAATAGTTTAACTCACCATAATGCAGAATCAGTGGGAGCCCTGAGTGTGTCACTTGCCACGTCACCTGTCACCAGATGCAGATTGTCACTTGCCATGTCACTTGCCACATCGCCTGCCACCAAATGCGGATTGTCACTTGCCATGTCACTTGCGTCGTCACCTGTCACCAGATGCAGATTGTCACCTGCCATGTCGCCTGCCACAAGTTGCGGATTGTCGCTTGCCACGTCGCCTGTCACCAGATGCAGATTGTCACTTGCCACGTCACCTGTCACCAGATGCAGATTGTCACTTGCCACATCACTTGCCATGTCGCCTGTCACCAGATGCAGATTGTCACTTGCCACGTCGCCTGCCACATGTTGCGGATTGACAGTCACTTGCTGTGACACTTTCCTGCTAAGGTGGTCTCTTGTGTCCCAGAGTCAGGCAGCAGATTACCAGTCAGGCAGCAGAGAGATGATGTGATCTCTGTGCTGCCGCGGCTGCCTGAAAGGTGAGGGGGAAACTGCAGAGATGCAGGGCGGGCGCCAGGCGGTGAGAGATGATGTCATCTCTCTGCTCCCCGGCCCACCGTCTCCCTGATTGGCCAGAAGCCCGCAAGCACATCGAGCCACACAGCTGCTTATCCGCTCTTTCACCTTCCCGCTCACCAACTGAGCCACCGGGCCCGCCCGCTGTCTCTCTCCTGCGGAGCCGCCCTCCGCTTCTCTCACCTACGGAGCCGCCCGGTGGCTCTCTCATCCGCAAGACCACCCGCCTCTCTCTCACCTGTGGTGCCGCCTGCAGGCTCTCTCACCCGCGGATCTACCCGCTGGCTCCTAACTCACCCACATTCTCGGAGGGGGCAATTGCCCCGTTGCCCCCCCCTGGATCCGCCCCTGCATCAGGTGCTTGATAGCTGCTGATCCAAGACGGATTCATTTTTATTAATGTAAACCTGTCAACAGAGTCTGTGGACAGGCACACTCTATGATCTGTTATAAACCTCCCAGCAGCACTGAATATGCGTTCAGAAAGAATGCTGAATGCAGGAAAGGCCAGTAGCTCAATTGCATATTGAGCAAGTTCTGGCCAGTGGTCCATCCTCAAGACCCAGTAACCCAGTGGATGGTCTGTTGGAAAGGTCTCCAAGTCTGCTGTTTCCCGTAGATATTCCTGCACCATGTAATGCAGACGCTGGCGATGGTTGCTTGAACCGATCAGACCTTGGCGCTGAGGACTGAAAAATTGTCTAAAGGCATCGGTCAGCCACCTTCTCCATCGCTCTTCCTCTGACTGAACGAAGCCTGAGCAACACATTTCCAGCACCAGGAAATTGTAACCTCCCAGGGTCTGGAAACACATTGCACAAACCTTTCTTCAAGGCCTCCTGAAGATGTTTCATCCTCTGCTCCCTCTGTGAAGGCAGGATGAGTTCTGCAACCTTACCCTTGTAATGTGGATCAAGAAGGGTTGCCAGCCAGTAATGATACCACGAATACTAGGATCCTTTCGCAGGCTTTGCAGAATCAGGGAGGCCATGCAGCGTAAGTTTGCAGAGGCATTAGATTCTGAGTCCTCTGGGTCACTAAGGATCACATGATCCGTAACAACCTCCCCCTAGCCACGTACAACTCCTTGGGTTTCTGGGGACTGAAAACCATCCCTTGAAGACTGCTGCTGAGTGTTATTCTCCACGTCCATGCTGACACAATCCTCCTCCTCCTCTTCTTCCTGTGTGTTTGGCGGGCCCGCAGGAATGCTATCTGGATAAAGGGGGCCTTGAGAGGTAAGGAAGTCCTCCTCTTCCTCCTGCTGTTCTGCCTCAAGTGCCCTGTCTATTATTCCATGAAGCGTGTGCTCCAACAGGAAGATAAGAGGGACAGTATCACTGATGCATGCATTGTCGCTGCTCACCATCCTCGTGGCCTCCTCAAATGGTGACAGGACAGTGCATGCATCCTTGATCAGTAGCCACTGGCGTGGAGAAAAAAATCCAAGCTCCCCTGACCCTGTCCTGGTGCCATACTCACACAGGTACTCATTGATGGCACAATGCCAACATTGCGTTCCACCTGGTGGGCATGTACCAAATGAGGCGGTTGGTGGGCAGGTTGCATTCTCTTTGAATGTCAGCCAGCCGAGCACTGGCATTGTATGACCGGCGGAAATGACCACAGACTTTTCTGGCCTGCCTCAGGAGATTCTGTAAGCCTGGGTACCTGCTCAAGAACCGCTGCACCACCAAATTCAAGACGTGTGCCAAACATGGGACACGGGTCAAGTTTCCCTGTCAGAGGGCAGAGAGAAGGTTGGTGCCATTGTTGCATACAACCATTCTTGGCTGAAGCTGGGGTGGCGTCAACTACCTCTGAGCCTGCCCCTGCAGAGCTGACAAAATCTCTGCCCCAGTGTGGCTCCTGTGCCTTAAGCAGACCAACTCAAGCACTGCATGGCATCTTTTTGCCTAATTGCTTGCGTAGCCCCTTGAACGCTTATGGAGCACCACTGGTTCAGAGGACAAATCTGCAGAAGAGGCCATAGAAGAAGAGGAGGGGGTGGAGGAGAGAGCTGTGGCAGAATCACCACTAGCATTTTGGAGGCGTGGTGGCGGAACAAGCTCCAACAATACTGAACCCTGTCCTGCATCCTTCCCAGCTGCCAGCAGAGTTATCCAGTGCGTCATGGAGGAAAGGTAACATCCCTGCCCATGCCTGCTAGACCATGAGTCAGCGGTAATATGCACCTTACTGCTGACCGCCCTGTCCAACAAGGCCAAAACATTGCCTTCCACATGCCGGTAGAGAGCTGGAATGGCCTTCCATGAAAAGAAATGGCTTTTGGAACCTGCCACTGAGGTACAGCACATTCCACAAATTCACAAAAGGGGGCAGAGTCTACCAGCTGAAAAGGCAGCAGTTGGAATGCTAGCAATTTGGCCAAGCTAGCATTCAGATGCTAAGCATGTGGATGGCTGGGACCGAATTTCTTTTTCCGGTTTAGCAACTGGGGTAGGGAAATTTGCCTGCTACAATCAGATGGAGGTGTACTGATAGCAGCTTGTCTGCAAGTACTTGGGACACCTATTGCTATGCCTTCATTCCTCTCAGTGCAAGTTTTTGAGAGGACTGGAGGTATAGTGGGGTTGGAGATCCCAGATGAGGAGCAAAGAGAAGTCTGCCTTTTTCTTTGATGTGGGTCTTTCAAGTGCTGTTGCCATCGGACTGCATGGGAGGTCGTCATATGTCTGGTCAAGCATGTGGTGCTGAAGTGGCTGCTGTTCTGGCCACGTTTGATCTGCTTCAGACATAGGTTGCAAACAGCAACTGTGTGATCTGCTGCACACGTGTCAAAAAAGGCCCACACCAAGGAACTTTTCAAAATAAGCGGGGAGTCAGCAGCACCCTGCACCTGCGGAGCTCTGCAGTGGGATGCAGTAGGGTGGCTGCCCTTAAGCTTCCCCCCAGCGGACATCCTGCCTTGTTGGAGTTGTGCCTCCACCTCCTTTCTTCTATCAGGCACCCAAGTAGAGTCAGTGACCTCATCATCCCCTTCCTTCTCATCACTGGAGCAAACTTGGCAGTATGCTGCGGCTGGGGGAACATGACTGCCAGTTTCTTGTCCTTCTTGGGCACCCCCTCTCTCTAGGCTCACGTTACTCCCTTCCTCAACCTGGGAACCAACATCAGAGCCTTCTAATTGCTGCACATCCTCCAGCAGCGTGTACCCAACACTGTGGTCAAATAGTTCGGGGGACTCCTTCATGCATGATGGTGGGGCTACAGAAGGAGTGACTGTGGACAAGGAGCCGGTGGAATAGGCCGCTTTGGCAGCTGCATTGGAAGGCAAACTACTCTGAGCCTGGGTCACAGAGGATGAGGAGGATGAGGACGGCTTTGTTATCCACTTCACCAACTCTTCTGCATGTTCTGGCTCAATAACACAGCCAGCAGCAGAAAAAAAGGACAAGCGTGCCCTATGGCCACCTGCAGAGGATGCACCATGTCCATAACCAGCTTTGTTGACTGTAGACACAGCCTGCTTGCCCTCTTTTAGTGGCCTGTGAGCATCTGCCTCTCCTTGGTGGCCTTCCAGACATTATGTATATTTTGTTTTGCAACACCACACTGCACTGTATTGTGTACTGTGTACACCACCAGAAAAGTAGTAGCAACTGCACTATAGTTGCACTGTATTGTGTACTGTGTACACCATCAGAAAAGTAGTAGCAACTGCGCTACGGCTGCACTGTATTGTGTACTGTGTACACCACCAGAAAAGTAGTAGCAACTGTGCTACGGCTTCACTGTATTGTGTACTGTGTACACCACCAGAAAAGTAGTAGCAACTGTGCTACGGTTGCACTGTATTGTGTACTGTGTACACCACCAGAAAAGTAGTAGCAACTGCACTATGGTTGCACTGTATTGTGTACTGTGTACACCACCAGAAAAGTAGTAGCAACTGCACTATGGTTGCACTGTTTTGTGTAATGTGTACACCACCAGAAAAGTAGTAGCAACTGCACTACGGTTGCACTGTACTGTGTACACCACCAGAAAAGTAGTAGCAACTGCACTACGGCTGCACTGTATTGTGTACTGTGTACACCACCAGAAGTGTAGTAGCAACTGCACTACAGCTGCACTGTATTGTGTATTGTGTACACCACCAAAAGTGTAGTAGCAACTGCACTTAGGCTGCACTGTATTGTGTAATGTGTACACCACCAGAAGTGTAGTAGCAACTGCACTACGGCTGCACTGTATTGTGTACACCACCAGAAAAGTAGTAGCAACTGCACTACGGCTGCACTGTATTGTGTACTATGTACACCACCAGAAGTGTAGTAGCAACTGCACTACGGCTGTACTGTATTGTGTAATGTGTACACCACCAGAAAAGTAGTAGCAACTGCACTAGGGCTGCACTGTATTGTGTACTGTGTACACCACCAGAAGTGTAGTAGCAACTGCACTACGGCTGTACTGTATTGTGTAATGTGTACACCACCAGAAAAATAGTAGCAACTGCACAACGGCTTCACTGTATTGTGTAATGTGTACACCACCAGAAAAGTAGTAGCAACTGCACTATGGCTGCACTGTATTGTGTACTGTGTACACCAGCAGAAAAGTAGTAGCAACTGCACTACGGTTGCACTGTATTGTGTACTGTGTACACCACCAGAAAAGTAGTAGCAACTGCACTATGGTTGCACTGTTTTGTGTAATGTGTACACCACCAGAAAAGTAGTAGCAACTGCACTACGGTTGCACTGTATTGTGTACTGTGTACACCACCAGAAAAGTAGTAGCAACTGCACTATGGTTGCACTGTATTGTGTACTGTGTACACCATCAGAAAAGTAGTAGCAACTGTGCTACGGCTGCACTGTATTGTGTACTGTGTACACCACCAGAAAAGTAGTAGCAACTGTGCTACGGCTTCACTGTATTGTGTACTGTGTACACCACCAGAAAAGTAGTAGCAACTGTGCTACGGTTGCACTGTATTGTGTACTGTGTACACCACCAGAAAAGTAGTAGCAACTGCACTATGGTTGCACTGTTTTGTGTAATGTGTACACCACCAGAAAAGTAGTAGCAACTGCACTACGGTTGCACTGTACTGTGTACTGTGTACACCACCAGAAAAGTAGTAGCAACTGCACTACGGCTGCACTGTATTGTGTACTGTGTACACCACCAGAAGTGTAGTAGCAACTGCACTACAGCTGCACTGTATTGTGTATTGTGTACACCACCAAAAGTGTAGTAGCAACTGCACTTAGGCTGCACTGTATTGTGTAATGTGTACACCACCAGAAGTGTAGTAGCAACTGCACTTAGGCTGCACTGTATTGTGTACACCACCAGAAAAGTAGTAGCAACTGCACTACGGCTGCACTGTATTGTGTACTATGTACACCACCAGAAGTGTAGTAGCAACTGCACTACGGCTGTACTGTATTGTGTAATGTGTACACCACCAGAAAAGTAGTAGCAACTGCACTAGGGCTGCACTGTATTGTGTACTGTGTACACCACCAGAAGTGTAGTAGCAACTGCACTACGGCTGTACTGTATTGTGTAATGTGTACACCACCAGAAAAATAGTAGCAACTGCACAACGGCTTCACTGTATTGTGTAATGTGTACACCACCAGAAAAGTAGTAGCAACTGCACTATGGCTGCACTGTATTGTGTACTGTGTACACCAGCAGAAAAGTAGTAGCAACTGCACTACGGTTGCACTGTATTGTGTACTGTGTACACCACCAGAAGTGTAGTAGCAACTGCACTACTGCTGCACTGTATTGTGTACTGTGTACACCACCAGAAGTGTAGTAGCAACTGCACTTACTGTAGGCTGCACTGTATTGTGTAATGTGTACACCACCAGAAGTGTAGTAGCAACTGCACTACGGCTGCACTGTATTGTGTACTGTGTACATCACCAAAAAAGTAGTAGCAACTGCACTACGGCTGCACTGTATTATGTACTGTGTACACCACCAGAAGTGTAGTAGTAACTGCACTACGGCTGTACTGTATTGTGTAACATGTACACCACCGGAAAAGTAGTAGCAACTGCACAACGGCTTCACTGTATTGTGTAATGTGTACACCACCAGAAAAGTAGTAGCAACTGCACTAGGGCTGCACTGTATTGTGTACTGTGTACACCACCAGAAGTGTAGTAGCAACTGCACTACGGCTGTACTGTATTGTGTAATGTGTACACCACCAGAAAAATAGTAGCAACTGCACTACTGCTGCACTGTATTGTGTACTGTGCACACCACCAGAAAAGTAGTAGCAACTGCACTACTGCTGCACTGTATTGTGTACTGTGTACACCACCAGAAAAGTAGTAGAAACTATACACCACAGAAAGCACCGTAGATATAAGCTACACTGGATGCTGCAGAGTATATATGTGTATATATATATATATATATATATATATATATATATATACTTGACTGTATATATATATCAATACACCGCCTGAAGTAAATTAGAAATAGTACACCGCGGAATGCACTGTAGATATAAGCTACACTGGATGCTGCAGAGTTTATATTCTGGATTGTAAGCTCTAACGAGCAGGGCCCTCTGATCCCTCCTGTATTGATTTGTACTGTAAGTGTTCTGTCTGCCCACATGTTGTAAAGCGCTGCACAAACTGTTGGCGCTATATAAATCCTGTATAATAATAATAATTATATATATATAGTCTAATATATATATATATATATATATATATATATATATATATATATATATATATATATATATATATATATATATTAGACTGTCTGTATATACAGTGGGGACGGAAAGTATTCAAACCCCCTTAAATTTTTCACTCTTTGTTATATTGCAGCCATTTGCTAAAATCATTTAAGTTCATTTTTTTCCTCATTAACCACTTCAGCCCCGGAAGGATTTACCCCCTTCCTGACCAGAGCACTTTTTACAATTTGGCACTGCGTCGCTTTAACTGCTAATTGTGCGGTCATGCAATGGTGTACCCAAACGAAATTTGCGTCCTTTTCTTCCCACAAATAGAGCTTTCTTTTGATGGTATTTGATCACCTCTGCCATTTTTATTTTTTGCGCTATAAACGGAAAAAAACCGAAAATTTTGAAAAAAAATGATATTTTCTACTTTTTGTTATAAAAAAAATCCAATAAACTCAATTTTAGTCATACATTTAGGCCAAAATGTATTCGGCCACATGTCTTTGGTAAAAAAAAAGTCAATAAGCGTATATTCATTGGTTTGCGCAAAAGTTATAGCGCCTACAAACTAGGGTACATTTTCTGGAATTTACACAGCTTTTAGTTTATGACTGCCTATGTCATTTCTTGAGGTGCTAAAATGGCAGGGCAGTACAAAACCCCCCAAATGACCCCATTTTGGAAAGTAGACACCCCAAGGAAATTGCTGAGAGGCATGTTGAACCCATTGAATATTTATTTTTTTTGTCCCAGGCGATTGAATAATGACAAAAAAAAAAAAAAATTTACAAAAAGTTTCCACTAAATGATATATTGCTCACACAGGCCATGGGCATATGTGGAATTGTACCCCAAAATACATTTAGCTGCTTCTCCTGAGTATGGGGATACCACATGTGTGGGACTTTTTGGGAGCCTAGCCGCGTACGGGGCCCCGAAAACCAATCACCGCCTTTAGGATTTCTAAGGGCATACATTTTTTATTTCACTCCTCACTACCTATCAGAGTTTTGAAGGCCATAAAATGCCAAGATGGCACAAAACCCCCCCAAATGACCCCATTTTGGAAAGTAGACACCCCAAGCTATTTGCTGAGAGGCATGTTGAGTCCATGGAATATTTTATATTTTGACACAAGTTGCGGGAAAGTGACAATTTTTTTTTTTTTTTTTGCACAAAGTTTTCACTAAATGATATATTGCTCAAACATGCCATGGGCATATGTGGAATTGCACCCCAAAATATATTCTGCTGCTTCTCCTGAGTACGGGGATACCACATGTGTGGGACTTTTTGGGAGCCTAGCCGCGTACGGGGCCCCGAAAACCAAGCACCGCCTTCAGGATTTCTAAGGGCATAAATTTTTGATTTCACTCCTCACTACCTATCACAGTTTTGAAGGCCATAAAATGCCAAGATGGCACAAAACCCCCCCAAATGACCCCATTTTGGAAAGTAGACACCCCAAGCTATTTGCTGAGAGGCATGTTGAGTCCATGGAATATTTTATTTTCTGACACAAGTTGCGGGAATGTGAGAATTTTTTTTTTTTTTGCACAAAGTTGTCACTAAATGATATATTGCTCACACAGGCCATGGGCATATGTGGAATTGCACCCCAAAATACATTCTGCTGATTCTTCTGAGTACAGGGATACCACATGTGTGGGACTTTTTGGGAGCCTAGCTGCGTACGGGGCCCCGAAAACCCAGCACCGCCTTCAGGATTTCTAAGGGCGTAAAGTTGTAATTTCACTCCTCACTACCTATCACATTTTTGAAGGCCATAAAATGCCCAGATAGCACAAACCCCCCCCAATTGACCCCATTTTGGAAAGTAGACACCCCAAGCTATTTGCTGAGAGGCATGTTGAGTCCATGGAATATTTTATATTTTGACACAAGTTGCGGGAAAGTGACAATTTTTTTTTTTTTTTTTGCACAAAGTTGTCACTAAATGATATATTGTTCAAACATGCTATGGGCATATGTGGAATTACACCCCAAAATACATTCTGCTGCTTCTCCTGAGTATGGGGATACCACCTGTGTGGGACTTTTTGGGAGCCTAGCCGCGTACGGGGCCCCGAAAACCAAGCACCGCCTTCAGGATTTCGAAGGGCATACATTTTTGATTTTACTCCTCACTACCTATCACAGTTTTGAAGGCCATGGAATGCCCAGATGGCACAACCCCCCCCCCAAATGACCCCATTTTGGAAAGTAGACACCCCAAGCTATTTGCTGAGAGGCATGGTGAGTATTTAGCAGCTCTCATTTGTTTTTGAAAATGAAGAAAGACAAGAAAAACGTATTTTTTTTTTCTTTTTTCAATTTTCAAAAGTTTGTGACAAAAACTGAGGTCTGCAAAATACTCACTATACCTCTCAGCAAATAGCTTTGGGTGTCTATTTTCCAAAATGGGGTCATTTGGGGGGGGTTTGTGCCATCTGGGCATTCCATGGCCTCCGAAACTGTGATAGGCAGTGAAGAGTGAAATCAAAAATTTACGCCCTTAGAAAGCCTGAAGGCGGTGCTTGGTTTTCGGGGTCCCGTACGCGGCTAGGCTCCCAAAAAGTCTCACACATGGGGTATCCCCGTACTCAGGAGAAGCAACAGAATGTATTTTGGGGTGTAATTTCACATATTCCCATGGCATGTTTGAGCAATATATCATTTAGTGACAACTTTGTGCAAAAAAAAAAAAAAAATTTGTCTTTTTCCCGCAACTTGTGTCACAATATAAAATATTCCAGGGACTCGACATGCCTCTCAGCAAATAGCTTGGGGTGTCTACTTTCCAAAATGGGGTCATTTGGGGGGGTTTTGAACTGTCCTGGCATTTTATGCACAACATTTAGAAGCTTATGTCACACATCGACCACTCTTCTAACCACTTGAAGACAAAGCCCTTTCTGACACTTTTTGTTTACATGAAAAAATTATTTTTTTTTGCAAAAAAATTACTTTGAACCCCCAAACATTATATATTTTTTTAAAGCAAATGCCCTACAGATTAAAATGGTGGGTGTTTAATTTTTTTTTTTCACACAATATTTGCGCAGCGATTTTTCAAACGCATTTTTTGGGGAAAAAACACACTTTTTTAAATTTTAATACACTAAAACACGCTATTTTGTCAAAATGTTTGATGAAATAAAAAAGATGATCTTAGGCCGAGTACATGGATACCAAACATGACATGCTTTAAAATTGCGCACAAACGTGCAGTGGCGACAAACTAAATACATTTTTAAAAGCCTTTAAAAGCCTTTACAGGTTACCACTTTAGATTTACAGAGGAGGTCTACTGCTAAAATTACTGCCCTCGATCTGACCTTCGCGGTGATACCTCACATGCATGGTGCAATTGCTGTTTACATTTGACGCCAGACCGACGCTTGCGCTCGCCTTTGTGCGAGAGCAGGGGGGGGCAGGGGTGCTTTTTTTTTTTTTTTTTTTTTTTTTTTATTATTTTTTTTGCTTTTTTATCTTATTTTTAAACTGTTCCTTTCATTTTTATTTTTTTTTTAAATCATTTTTATTGTTATCTTAGGGAATGTAAATATCCCCTATGATAGCAATAGGTAGTGACAGGTACTCTTTTTAGAAAAAATTGGGGTCTATTAGACCCTAGATCTCTCCTCTGCCCTCAAAGCATCTGACCACACCAAGATCGGTGTGATAAAATGCTTTCCCAATTTCCCAATGGCTCTGTTTACATCCGGCGAAATCTAAGTCATGAAATGCTCGTAGCTTCCGGTTTCTTAGGCCATAGAGATGTTTGGAGCCATTCTGGTCTCTGATCAGCTCTATGGTCAGCTGGCTGAATCACCGGCTGCATTCTCAAGTTCCCTGTTGGGACAGGAGAGCCAGAGAAAAACATGGAAGACGGTGGGGGGGGGGGGGGGCATTCCCTCCCACTGCTTGTAAAAGCAGTCTAGAGGCTAATTAGCCGCTAGGATTGCTTTTACAAGAAAGCCGACCACTGGCTGAAAAGAATGATACCAAGATGATACCTAAACCTGCAGGCATCATTCTGGTATAACCACTCAAAGTCCAGCAACATACCAGTACGTTGCTGGTCCTTGTTGGGCATACATTGTAAACTTTTTTTTCATGCAGCCTGTGGGCTGAACGAAAAAAAGATATTGATCGGTGGGTATGCCCACCATTAGAATACCTCCCTTCATCCACCCACTTCTAATGATGGGCATACATGCACCGTATATATATGCCGAAGCATGGGGGCATCCTCCCGCAAAAGGCAGGAGCAAATCGCTCCTCCACCCACTGCTGCCCCCACGCTTCGGCATATATGCTGAAGTATGTAACTGTGGTGGTGAAATCACCTCCGACAGCGCTGGAGTCACGGCTTTATGTATCGTGGGAGCAAACGCTGTTGCTGTCAAGATAAATAAATCCGTGCTGCAACTGAATGGCGTACCTGCTAAGCAAATGATGGTTAACTAAAAAACAAAGTAACATTACAGTATAACAATAATACTTACCATACCTGCAAAGCAAAATACAAAAAAACATAGTAAAAAATAAAACATTTAACGCAACCTGTGCCTACCTAAAAAATATATATGCCGAAGCATGGGGGCATCCTCCCGCAAAAGGCAGGAGCAAATCGCTCCTTCACCCACTGCTGCCCCCACGCTTCGGCATATATGCTGAAGTATGTAACTGTGGTGGTGAAATCACCTCCGACAGCGCTGGAGTCACGGCTTTATGTATCGTGGGAGCAAACGCTGTTGCTGTCAAGATAAATAAATCCGCTCTGCAGCTGAATGGCGTACCTGAAAACAAAAAAGTGGTTAACAATAAAAAAAAACAAAGTATAAAAAAATTGCATACATGATAAAAGCATAACAATAAAACATTGCAGTATAGAATGCAGAACAATAGAGAGAGAATAGAGAGAGAACAATAAAACAACAACAACTATTTTTGGTTTTTTTATTTTATATATTTTTTTGTGTTTTTTTCTTTTTTTTTACTTTTTTTTGTTTTTTCTACACTTTTTTTTGTAACTTTAACTTTAACTGGTACCAGGTTTGGGTCTCTCAAAATGCGACAGCATCTTGGGAGACCCTGTGGAAGTGTGCCTAGTCTGTGCAGTGCTGTACCCTACGCTAATACTCCACTAGTGTATGGTAGCGTTCAAAACATTCACCAATGCAAAGACCAGGATTGCCAGGACAGAGGGGACAATAATACCGGGTGTCACGCCTAAATCCGCGCTTGCTGCAGACACGACATCTTTTTTGGGGGGTTCGTTGGGTAGGGGTACTCGGGAGGGCATAAAGAAAATGCCTCTCATGCAGCCGGCTTACTGCATTTGGTTGGGGATGGTGAGGTGGAGCACCGTCTGGATACAGAAGGGCTCTGACGATCTCTTCCTGGAATTTAAGGAAGGATCCAGTCTGTCCTGAAGCTCTGTATAGCACATAAGCATTCAGCAAAGCCAATTGAAATAAATAAACAGACACTTTTTTGTACCAGCGTCTGGCCTTACGGGCAATTAGGTACGGCGCCAACAACTGGTCGTTGAGGTCCACCCCTCCCATATTAAGGTTATATTCGTGGACACAGAGGGGTTTCTCCACAACACCAGTCGCCGTAGGAATTTGGACCATCGTGTCTGCATGAAGGGAAGTGAGAACGAAAACATTCTTCTTATCCCTCCACTTCATAGCGAGCAAATTATTATACTTCAAGCAGGCTCTCTCCCCCAGCCTAAGACGGGAATCTACAAGCCGCTGGGGAAAGCCCCGGCGATTAGGTCGCACGGTGCCACATGCTCCAATCTGCTGAACAAACAAGTGACTAAAAAGTGGCACGCTCGTATAATAATTGTCCACGTACAAGTGGTACCCCTTTCCGAATAAGGGTGACACCAAGTCCCACACTATCTTGCCAGCGCTTCCTATGTAGTCAGGGCAGTTTGTCGGCTCTACGTGACTATCTTTGCCCTCGTAAACCATAAAACTATATGTATAGCCTGTGGCCCTGTCACAGAGCTTATACATCTTGACCCCGTATCTGGCACGCTTGCTGGGAAGGTACTGTTTGAATGACAAGCGGCCAGAAAATTTAACCAGGGACTCATCAACGCAGACAACTTGATGGGGAGTAAACAAGTCTGCAAAACGTTGGTTGAAGTGGTTTACGAGGGGCCGAATTTTGTAGAGCCGATCGTATCCAGGGTCTCCACGAGGATGACAGAGTTCATTGTCGTTGAAGTGCATGAACCGCAAAATCTGCTCGTATCGTGCCCTGGCCATTGAAGCAGAGAACAAGGGTGAATGGTAAATTGGGTCAGTGGACCAATATGACCGCAACTCACTCTTTTTATTCAACCCCATGAGGAGGGAAAGGCCCAGAAAGATCTTAAATTCGGAGACCGTAATTGGTCTCCAATCTCTGGCAAGGGAGGACTGGGGATTAGCGGCGATGTATTGACCAGCGTATAAATTGCTTTGGTCCACAATAGATCTATAGAGATCTTCGGTGAAAAACAGCGAATAAAAATCCAGTGGCGTAAAGTCAACTGTTTCCACCTGAATTCCGGGTTGGCCAGTGAAAGGGGGAAGTACGGGTGCTGCAGAAGTGGTGGGTACCCAATTCGGATTGGCGAATGCAGCAGGAAGGGCACTATGGGCACGACGGGCCTGTGTTCGTCTTCTTGGTGGCAGCGGGACACTACTTGTGCTTGCCACCTCGCCAGCTTGAACTGCACTTATGGGACTCGCCACGTCACCAAGTGTTACTGCAGTGCTAGATGTACGACCAGGGTGTACTAGGCCGCTGGTGCTTGCCAGTTCACCAGAAGGAATAGCGGCACTAGTACTGCTCTGCTCCATACGAGAGCCCTGCGGTTCTTGCACTTCAAGGACAGAATAAGTTCGGGGTCTGGTACGCCTGACCTTAGCAGGGACCACAACTCCGTCGTCAGAGCTATCTGTCATGGAGCCGCTGTCCTCTACAGGATCGTATTCTGAGCCTGAATCTGACAGATGAGTAACTTCCTCTTCACTATCTGACATGCTCAGAAACGTGTAGGCCTCTTCACTAGTGTACCTTCAATTTGCCATTTTGGCCTCTAAATTTAGGGGTACACTAGTGAGACTCACAGGCAAAAAAGCTCCTGACTGTCAGCGACTGATTCAAAACGCTACCAAAAAACTGTTAGCGATCGCAGGGATCAGGCCTGACTCTGCGAACGCTGCAGTTATGTGTGCTTAGTGTTTTGTAAGTGTCAGTTATCGATCGATACTGCACTTGGGTGGGCTGGGCTGGGCTGGGCCGAGGAGCAAAACGCAGGTGCTAGCAGGTATCTGGGCTGATCCCGCTAACACTGCGTTTCAGGGAACCCTAAACTGCTGGGGAGTATAGATCTGATCGGATCAGATATCGATCCGTTCAGATACTATAGCACTAAGGGAGTTGTATGCTGCGTGCGTGGGTTTTAGCGGTACTGGCGCTAACCTGACGCTGCCTGGGGCGACGCAGACCTTATCTGATCCTAAAAACTTAACTTCTATCACCGCCGGGCAATTAGGGGGTTAAACCTTTATAAGGTAATAAACGGCGGGTGCCCTAAAACTATAATAAACTGTAATAAACTGTAATAAACTACAAAAAACAAACTATCTAACCAGCGTCACCCGTAACACTTATACAGTGATCGCTGGTGAAAGGGTTAACTAGGGGGCAATCAGGGGGTTAAAACCTTTAGCAGGTAGTATATGGGGGTCCCTGTCGCTATAAAACACTGACAGCGAACCTATATACTTACCTCCCTAAACTAGCGTCACCTGTGTCACTAATACAGCGATCAGAAAAACGATCGCTTAGCGACACTGGTGACGGGGGGTGATCACGGGGTTAACCTTTATTAGGGGGGGTTAGGGGGGTACCCTGGACCTAAAGGGGGGTACCCTAGACCTAAAGGTGGCTAACCTAACTGCCCTAACACTTCTAACTGACACAAACTGACACCAATGCAAAAAAAAAAACACTGCTATTGGTGTCAGAGTGACAGGGGGTACAGGGGGGTGATCGGGGGGTGACAGGGGGGTGAAAAGTGTGCCTGCGTGTTCTACTGGAAGTGTAGTGTTGGTGCACTTACTTGGATGTCTTCTCTCCTCGGCGTCGGATCAAAAAGACCGGCTCGAGGAGAGATTACATCACTTCCTCTCCCTCTGTTTACATTACAGAGGGAGAGGAAGCATTTGATTCGCTGGGAGCGATCGGGAGGGGGTGGCCATCAATGGATGGCCTCCCCCTGACCCCCCATCGCCCGCGAACAAGAGCCGACCGCCTACGGCACCGGGGGGGGGGTCCGATCGGACCCCCCGCCCGCGGGAAGGCATCACGTATCAGGTACGTGATTTTGCCTGCCCGTGCCGCTCTGCTCACGTATATATGCGTGAGGCGGTCGGCAAGTGGTTAATGTACACACAGCACCCCATATTGACAGAAAAACACAGAATTGTTGACATTTTTGCAGATTTATTAAAAAAGAAAAACTGAAATATCACATGGTCCTAAGTATTCAGACCCTTTGCTGTGACACTAATATATTTAACTCAGGTGCTGTCCATTTCTTCTGATCATCCTTGAGATGGTTCTACACATTTAAGTCCAGCTGTGTTTGAATATACTGATTGGACTTGATTAGGAAAGCCACACACCTGTCTATATAAGAACTTACAGCTCACAGTGCATGTCAGAGCAAATGAGAATCATGAGGTCAAAGGAACTGCCTGAAGAGCTCAGAGACAGAATTGTGGCAAGGCACAGATCTGGCCAAGGTTAAGGTTCTTAAGGGTAAGGTTCCTAAGAGCACAGTGGCCTCCATAATCCTTAAAAGGAAGACGTTTGGGACGACCAGAACCCTTCCTAGAGCTGGCCATTTGGCCAAACTGAGCTATCGGGGGAGAAGAGCCTTGGTGAGAGAGGTAAAGAAGAACCCAAAGATCACTGTGGCTGAGCTCCAGAGATGCAGTCGGGAGATGGGAGAAAGTTGTAGAAAGTCAACCATCACTGCAGCCCTCCACCAGTCGGGGCTTTATGGCAAAGTGGCCCGACGGAAGCCACTTCTCAGTGCAAGATACAAGAAAGCTCGCATGGAGTTTGCTAAAAAACACCTGAAGGACTCCAAGATGGTGAGAAATAAGATTCTTTGGTCTGATGAGACCAAGATAGAACTTTTTGGCCTTAATTCTAAGCGGTATGTGTGGAGAAAACCAGGCACTGCTCATCACCTGTCCAATACAGTCCCAACAGTGAAGCATGGTGGTGGCAGCATCATGCTGTGGGGGAGTTTTTAAGCTGCAGAGACAGGACAACTGGTTGCAATCGAGGGAAAGATGAATGCGGCACAAAGTACAGGGATATCCTGGACAAAAACCTTCTCCAGAGTGCTCAGGACCTCAAACTGGGCCGAAGGTTTACCTTCCAATAAGACAATGACCCTAAGCACACAGCTAAAATAACGAAGGAGTGGCTTCACCACAACTCCGTGACTGTTCTTGAATGGCCCAGCCAGAGCCCTGACTTAATCCCAATTGAGCATCTCTGGAGAGACCTAAAAATGGCTGTCCACCAACGTTTATCATCCAACCTGACAGAACTGGAGAGGATCTGCAAGGAGGAATTGGCAGAGGATCCCCAAATCCAGGTGTGAAAAACTTGTTTGATCTTTCCCAAAAAGACTCATGGCTGTATTAGATCAAAAGGGGGCTTCTACTAAATACTGAGCAAAGGGTCTGAATACTTAGGACTAGGGATGAGCTTCGAGTTCGAGTCGAACTCATGTTCGACGCGAACATTGGCTGTTCGCAAGTTTGCCGAATAGCGAATAATTTGGGGTGTTCGCGGCAAATTCGAATGCCGCAGAACACCCTTTAAAAGTCTATGGGAGAAATCAAAAGTGCTAATTTTAAAGGCTAATATGCAAGTTATTGTCATAAAAAGTGTTTGGGGACCTGGGTCCTGCCCCAGGGGACATGGATCAATGCAAAAAAAAGTTTTAAAAAAGGCTGTTTTTTCAGGAGCAGTGATTTTAAATGACATTTTGAAGGAAAAAACCCATTTAAAACTACCCGCGGCTATTGCATTGCCGACAATACACATAGAAGTTCATTGATAAAAACGGCATGGGAATTCCCCAAAGGGGAACCCCGAAAAATGACGTGGGAGTCCCCCTATATTCCATACCAGACCCTTCTGGTCTGGTATGGATTTTAAGGGGAACCCCGCGCCAAAAAAAAAAAAAAAAAACGGTGTGGGGTCCCCCCAAAAATCCATACCAGACCCTTATCCAAGCACGCAACCTGGCAGGCTGCAGAAAAAGAGGGGGGACAAGAGTGCGGCCCCTCCCCCTCCTAAACCGTACCAGGCCACATGCCCTCAACATTGGGAGGGTGCTTTGGGGTAGCCCCCCAAAACACCTTGTCCCCATGTTGATGAGGACAAGGGCCTCATCCCCACAACCCTGGCCGGTGGTTGTGGGGGTCTGCAGGCGGGGGGCTTATCGGAATCTGGAAGCCCCCTTTAACAAGGGGACCCCCAGATCCCGCCCCCCCCCGTGTGAAATGGCAAGGGAGTACTTATCCCTACCATTTCACTAAAAAACTGTCAAAAATGTTAAAAATGACAAGAGACAGTTTTTGACAATTCCTTTATTTAAATGCTTCTTCTTTCTTCTATCTTCCTTCATCTTCTGGTTCTTCTGGTTCTTCCTCCGGCGTTCTCGTCCAGCATCTCCTCCGCGGCGTCTTCTATCTTCTTCTCCTCGGGCCACTCCGCACCCATGGCATGGGGGGAGGCTCCCGCTCTTCTCTTCTTCTTTTCTTCTCTTCTTCTCTTCTTCATTTTCTTCTCCGGGCTGCTCCGCACCCATGCTGGCATGGAGGGAGGCTCCCGCTGTGTGACGGCGCTCCTCATCTGACAGTTCTTAAATAATGGGGGACAGGGCCACCCGGTGACCCCGCCCCCCTCTGACGCACGGGACATGACGGGACTTCCCTGTGGCATTCCCTGAAGGGGAATTCCCTGAAGGGTCTGGTATGGAATTTAGGGGGAACCCCACGTCATTTTTTTTTTTATTTTGGTTCGGGGATCCCCTTTGGGGAATTCCCATGCCGTTTTTATCAATGAACTTCTATGTGTATTGTCGGCAATAAATAAATGATTTTAGCAAAGGGCTGAAATATAACAAAGAGTGAAAAATTTAAGGGGGTCTGAATACTTTCCGTCCCCACCCCACTGTATATATCAAATACATCGCCTGAAGTATATTAGAAATAGTACATCAGAGTATATATCTATATATATATACTAGACTGACTGTATATGTGTGTATAGTGTGTATATATATATATATATATATATATATATATATATATATATATATCAAATATAATCAAATACACTGCCGCTAACTGAATAACCTGCCTGCTTAATCTAAATCACACTCTCTCTCCATCCACCCCAACAACACACTACACGGGGCCGCCGTGTAGGCAGCCTTATATACTGCGGGGCGTGGACTGAGTCCCCCTGAGCCATGATTGGCCAAAGGCACCCTGCCTTTGGCCAATTATGGCTCTCTTAGCAGAGGGCGTTGGGATTGGCCAAAGCATGCATGTCAGGTGCATGCTTTGGCCAATCATCATACAGCAATTCACTGCGATCTCGCAGTGCATTATGGGGCGTTCCGCAGCGCTCGAATTTCCCATGAACGCTCCATAATGTTAGCTGTTCTGCGAACGGGCGAACACCCGATTTTCGAGTCGAACTTATGTTTGACCTGAACATTGATCTCATCCCTATTTGTAAACAATAACCTTGTAAAACGACCAGGGCCACTGATAAGGCAGTACAGTCAATCCTCCTGTACTGGGCCCGGGACCCATCAGTTCAAAAGGGGGGCTCAGGAACCTGCTGAGCAGGAGGGCCGGCTGTACTTTCTTATTGCAGACACCGATCCTCTTCTGCCTCTCCCTGCAGCGCTGCCAGCTTCTCCTCCCCTCCCTCCCTCTGCAGGGGGACGTTTCAGGATGGAGAGCGGGGAACAAGTCAGTAAATGTAATTTACTGGCCCCTTCCTCTCCTGAATGAACAGTGAGCAATCTGTACCAATCACTCATGTGTTCATTCATCACTGAGGCATAGTAAAATTGGTTTACTATGCTTCAGTTTGTGAATGAGCAGGAAGCCTCAGAGTGCTTCTTAATAATTCATTAGTGCAGCTGGGGCTGTAGAGAAATGGAATGATAAAATTGATGCTATATTGCCAAAATTATTGGGACGCCTGCCTTTACATGCATATGAACTTTAATGGCATCCCAGTCTTAGTCCGTAGGGTTCAATATTGAGTTGGTCCAGCCTTTGCAGCTATAACAGCTTCAACTCTTCTGGGAAGGCTGTCCATGGGAAGGAGTGTGTCTATGGGAATGTTTGACCATTCTTCCAGAAGCTCATTTGTGAGGTCAGGCACTGATGTTGCATGAGAAGGCCTACTCCAAGTCTCTGCTTATAATTCATCCCAAAGGTATTCTATCGGTTTGAGGTCAGAACTCTGTGCAGGCCGGTCCAGTTCCTCCACCTCAAACTCACTCATCCATGTCTTTATGGACCTTGCTTTGCTCACTGGTCCAAATCATTTAGTGGAGGGGGGATTATGGTGTGGGGTTGTTTTTCAGGGGTTGGGCTTGACCCCTTAGTTCAAGTGAAGGGAACACTTAAGGCGTCAGCATACCAAGACATTTTGGACAATTTTATGCTCCCAACTCTGTGGGAACAGTTTGGGGATGGCCCCTTCCTTTTCCAACATGACTGCGCACCAGTGCACAAAGCAAGGTCCATAAAGACATGGATGAGAGAGTTTGGGGTGGAGGAACTTGACTTCCCTGCACAGTCCTGATCTCAACCCGATAGAACACCTTTGGGATGAATTGAGCAGAGACTTTGAGCCAGGCCTTCACGTCCAACATCAGTGCCTGACCTCACAAATGTGCTTCTGGAAGAATGGTCAAACATTCCCATAGACACACTCCTAAACCTTGTGGACAGCCTTCCCAGAAGAGTTGAACCTGTTATAGCTGCAAAGGGTGGGCCAACTCAATATTGAACGCTACGGACTAATGCCCCGTACACACGTTCGGATTTTCCGATGGAAAATGTCCGATCGGAGCGTGTTGTCGGAAATTCCGACCGTGTGTGGGCTCCATCGGACATTTTCCATCGGATTTTCCGACACACAAAGTTGGAGAGCAGGAGATAAAATTTTCCGACAACAAAATCCGATCGCGTCAATTCCGACCGTGTGTGGCCTGTTCCGACGCACAAAGTGCAACGCATGCTCAGAAGAAATTCCAAGACGGAAAAGCTCGTTCTGGTAAACTTAGCGTTCGCAATGGATACAGCACTTTGGTCGCGCTGCAATGTTAAAAATGGTTTAATGCAGCGCACTCTCTTCTTCTTTATAATGTGACAAGAATTAAGTAGTTTTGCTGCTCATATTCACACACACTTCTCACAAACTTATTTCGTTACTATTTATCGTGATTCCCTCAATATATTTTGATTTCTCACATCTGACAACATATTTTTGTATATTTTTTATATATTTTTTGGCTTTAATGTAGATTCTTTTTTTGTGTTTGTATTTTTTTTTTTTTGGGTGATTTTGATTTGTACTCCCGAAAATGTTTGTGTGTGTTTTTTGTGTCAAGTTCCCACAACACCATTGATATGTTGTTCTATTTAATCTGTAGGAGATTGTTTGGTGTTGTTGTCCCTTGTTAATTTCACTGTCCTTTTTGGATGAAAACACACACAGGAGAGTAGAATTTACCTAAAAAATGTTATTAAGGGGTCACAACTAAACAAAGAGGGAGGCAACGCTGGAGAAACTGCAGAAGAGGGTGAAGCCTTGGACCCCCAGGGCAGACATCAATAATTTGAAAGCAAAATTGGTGGCCTGAGGAGTCCATATCTAAGGGAGGGCAGTCTGGTCCAGAAGTCTCAGAGATCCGGAAAGCAGCAGATGACATCTATGTCCCCAGGCTGTGGTCATACGAGAGACTGCAGCTTCTGTCAGACCAGAGTGAACCCTGGGCAATCACTCTTTGGTCTTCCTTCCACGCTTCCTTACACGCTGTGGCTCTGGTGGTGGAGTTGTGGCAGCAGGAGGAGGAGGAGGAGGAGGATGGTCCAACTCAATGACATCCGTCTTGGGTGTTAGTTCCCCACTCACCCCCTTACGTAGGACTTTGTACAGAAGGTCCTCACAGAGCCTGCGTTGACCCTCCTGCATGCCCTGCAATTTGGTGGCAGCCATGCAGGCAAAGGCCTCTTCAGGAGTTGGTAAGGCTCTGAGGGACGCAGAAGCCTCCTGGATCAGCCTGAATGCTGAATCCTGCATGGGACTGGGAGTCGTCTTCCTGGCTCGTTTATATGGCAGGCGGAGGGGAGGGACCTGAGACTCAGTCAGGCTGCGACTGGTCCCAGGCTTCTCCTGGCTGACACTGTATGAAAAGGGGACATAGTTTGAGTTTTTTATTCATCAATCACACACAATTTTCACCTCCTGACTGTTGCAAATTGAATGTTAACAAATATAACAGACTATCCTTCTGAGCCCAGCATTTTTCATTCTTGTCCCAATTTTGGGTGCCCACTACTGTCTATTGATATGTAAAACACTTTCAATCAGCACTTAGTGATCAATACTAACATCTAGTAAACATCATTTATTTATTGACCAGAAATCAGTAGAACAATGCTATACCTGACTCCAGCTGGGCTCCTCCACTTCTTCCTGGCTGGAAGGCCCAGGTTGGATATCGGAAGCCTCAGCTGGGGTGGAAGGAAGCGTGGAAGGAAGAGTGGAGAGTGATTCCCTGACTTCAGTGTGGTCTGACAGAAATCGCAGTCTCTCATAGTACCAGAGCTTGGGGACATAAACGTCATCTGCTGCAGCTCCGGACCTCTGGGAATCTGTGACCTTCTTGCGCTCCCTAAGATAAGTGCTCCTCAGGCCACCAATTTTAGCTTTTAAATAAGGGATGGTTGCTGTGGGGACCACCGGCTTCACCAACTCCAGCAGTTTCTCCAGCGCTTCCTGCCTCTTCTGTTTGTGATTATAGTGGGGGTGTCTCACTTGCCACAGACAGGGCAGCTCCCTGTATTTGTCAATGAACAGGGGCAGGAAATTGTGGTCGTTGAACCCATCCATTTTCTCTGCAAGACACAACACAAGACAAACCCTAATGTCAGGCCAAACTCCCCTAATCTTGTTACAATATAGGCTTCCATTTCGAAGCAGTATAGGCGCAAGTTTAGATCTTACCTTCGTTATCACGATCGGCGTCTCCGATGCTCCTTCCTCCGCTCACAGATCGCACGTAATATGCACGTGTGTTACCCTTTATACACACTGCGCATGCGTATAACTCCGCCCGCCCCTGACATTCTTTCTAGTCTATTCCCCGCCCCTTTTCGTTCGGCGCAGTGGGGGAAGAGCACATGGCGGATAGACAGCAGGTGCGTGCTAATTGTAGCAACGAGGAGGAGGAAAGGCCGGAGCCTGAAACGTCCCGATCCAGAAGGAGATTTAAGGACTCAAATATGTCCTTTGGGGAGATGTTGGAAATGGTGGACATCCTGAAGAAGGCCGACTATGATGGAAAGTATGGGCCTTACCCCAACCCCAATGTCCGAAAGGCCAAGATCATGGCGAAAGTGGTCAGGAGTCTGCACCGGAATTTCGGGGTACGACGATCGAAAGATCAGCTCAGGAAGCTGTGGTCGGACCTCAAATTACGAGAACATGAGCAGTACAGAAAGATCCGGAGAGTGCTGCAAAAAAGTAAGTAGTTGTGCTGTGTTCCTATTCTTTTTGTGTTTATTACGTTCGTGCTGCTCCATGTGCTTTTAGGAACTGTTCTACAGTTTAAAATGGCAACTTTCATGTTCATAGGCACATTATTCGTTCGGATCAAACATTTTTCGTTCCAACTATAAAATACCATTGTTTAGGCCATATGCATTTGGCCACCATTTTGACGCCCTATACTTGTCTTCAAAGAATTGGGTTGTGTAGATGGCTTTGTTACTAGAATGAAATGCAAACTAGATTCTGTGTAAGGAGAGGACACTCAGCAGCTGTTTTCACATCTGGACACTGGAGCACTAGTGTGGGACAAAAGAACACCATTTTTATTAGGGGGCCACACAAGTGCTCCAGTGTATACTATAGGGGGGTCTCCATCTGTGAAGCTTGTACCAAACAGGTAAAGTATTGCAGCTTGACAAAGGACACTAAAAAAGCTACATCTTGGAACTCTGCTAAAATAGATCATTGTACCCCACTTCCAAGCAATGTTTCATCTTTATAGTTCTGCCATCAAATATCTGTGTGCTAATTATACCATTTTTGCTTTACATAGGGGAGAAAAGACTCGGAAGACACCCCTCATCCGAGGAGACCAGAGCCCCCCCCCTCTGGAAGAAGGGGAAATCCCCCCAACACAAGCTGAGCAGGAGGAAGAAGATGTGGTGGAACTAGTCACCACAACAGGTGAGTGTCTGCGACCACAGGCTCAGATAAGAGATGGATGGCGGCATTTTTTTAGACCTAATTTATTTTGGGGTTCCTCTCTTTTTAGGTGATCATGAGGTTGTGGATCCAGATCCTTTCACATCCGAAAGTGCCCAGATCCTGATCGGGGAGATCATGGGGTGTAATTTACAATTGGAAATCATCAAGCAAAACATCAATGATGTTATTCCAAAAAATAAAAAAATCATTGATGTTTTGGGGCGAGTTTAAAGCCCCTCCAAATCACTTTCTTCTTTTGTGTGCTACAATGTGCTAAATGTTTTTGTGATTTTTCCCAAAGCCAAATTTGGAGGATGCACACAGTGTGTCAACATGTGCTATCTGCCATCACGGGAGATCAATGGACGCGTTTTGGGGGTGCAACCCCTTCCTCAATTATAAAGTAGCTGAGAGGAAGGGCTTGCTCCCCCAAAACACATCCTTTGATCCCCCGTGATGGCAGCTAGCACATGTTGACATTGGCAAAATTGTGTGCATTTTCCAAATTTGGCTTTTCCAGGGGTGATTTCCCCCCATCTGAACGCAATATCAAACACAGTTCCTAAATACTCATGTATGATATTGCCTTCAAGTTCTCCCTAATGTGAACTTTGTAAGTTCAAGATTTGTGTCTTTCTTGTTGGTTTTACACATACCTGTTTTATGTAAAATGGACATTTTGAGTTTTGATAATGCCACCACAAAAATTGGTATTCCACAAACATGTTGTTTTTTTTTCAAAACCTTTGGTAAATGCACATGTGATTGTGCAGGTATTAAAAAGATTGTTAATCAAGAATGTGTGGATTATTGTCTCAATGCTACAACACTTTTGGGGTGATGTAATTGCTGTTTTCATTGCAAATGGGGGTTATTTACTAAGGGCAAATCCTCTTGGCACTACAAGTGCAGTTTCAGTGCATTTGCAAGTGCACTTGTAGTGAAATGTGTTTTTGCATTTAGGAAATAACAGCCAACAGTGCTTTGTATAAGGTTACACAATCACGACATTTTCTGCACTCAAAACATTTCTGTCAGGGTCAGCTAAAACAAACACAAGCAGTAAATGTCCACCAAGAATTTCTTTTTTTTTTTATTATAAAAAGGCTTCACAGATTGTCTGGCATATTGATAGCCCCCCTACCCGCAAAGAACTCCAGGTAGCGTAACCGGACATCAAGGGCACTCAGGGAGGGCAAGCCAGGACGGCCACTTTCAAGCGCCGTCAGTGTGGTTTGATGTAGGATTCCGGCCTCAGGCCCAACTGAGCCAGCATAGTTGGCCGAATGTTTCCTTAAAAAGTTATGGAGAACACAGCACGCCAGTATAATATGGTTCAGTTTATACTCCGCCATATGGATGGGTGTCATAAATAGGCGGAACCGGCTGGCCAGGATTCCAAATGTGTTCTCCACCACTCTTCGGGCTCTGGCCAGCCGGTAATTAAAAACCCTCTGTTCCGGGGTGAGGGTCCTCATTGGGAATGGCCGCATCAGGTGGTCCCCCAGCGCAAACGCTTCATCAGCAATGAACACAAATGGGAGTCCTTCAACATTGTCCTCTGGAGCTGGCAAGTCCAAGCTGCCATTCTGGAGACGCCTGTAAAACTCCGTCTGGGCGATGACTCCACCATCGGACATCCGGCCATTCTTCCCCACGTCCACATACAAGAAGTCGTAATTAGCCGACACCACCGCCAACATCACTATACTATTAAACCCCTTGTAATTATAATAGTATGACCCCGAGTTGGGTGGTGGGACGATGTGGATGTGTTTCCCATTAATTGCCCCTCCGCAGTTAGGAAAGTCCCACCGCTGGGCAAAGTGGGAGGCCACAGTCTGCCATTCCTGTGGCGTGGAAGGAAACTGTTGAGGAAAAAACAATAAACATTACTATTTTTACTCAGAAACATGGCAAGCAGATTATACACAAACATTATGGGGCAACCTCCATTTACTAAGGGGAATTTAACAAGGCCAAAGTATAAGGTACACCTATCATATTCCCCCCCCCCCTCTCATGGGCCATTTCTAACATTATAGGGGGTGTGTGGAAATCTTGGACAGGTAACCCTCTTCACTTCATTGAGAGATGAATGCCTAAATAATGGGTATTACTTTGAACAGACCCTCCCTAGTTACACTATTGGCAGACCACTGGACAGGTAAGAAGTGTCATAATACAAAGATATAAATACACATTGTACACATTTGAGGACATTTGGACATTCTGCTATTACCTATCAAGATAATAATAGGATACAAAAACTTTAAACAGTACCATTGGAAAGTATACAGACAGGCCCTTGCACTACATGCTTTGGGGAATTCATCCATAAATCTGAGCACAAAAGAGATGGGTATAGTGTGTATGGGTTTGGCAAAGTCAGCAGATAGATGATTGAGGATAGAGAATTGGGATCAGCTGACTTAGCAGTTGGGGGAGGGAGGGTTACTAAAAATTTTTGGGGGACACCACAAAAAAAAAAAACTCTGGCACTCTGCCTGAATTTAAATCAAAAATAACATTTCCAAACATTTTAGGGGGTGTTTGGGGTAAAGCACTACTATGGAGCTGATAAAATACATTGTTAAGTGACTACATGAGGTGAATATAGGGCAGGAGACACCATGCTGGGGAGGTTAGTGAAGGGCAAATATGTATGAAGGACATAAAATAATAATTACATAAAAGTCCAGCATGCATGAGGACAAAGGGGACAGTCACAGCATATTACAATCATGGTAATTAGGGAATGAGGAAAGAAATACAATATATTATCAAACATTAAATACAATAAAATGTGATATTAAAGGATAAAAATCTTATCTTCATATACTCCTTCTGCAGGACCTGGATGATGGCAGAACAGGTCTCTGGGATAATGATCCCCAGAGCCTGGGGGGAGATGCCTGTCGAGAACTTCAAGTCCTGCAGACTTCTCCCTGTGGCCAAATACCGCAGGGTAGCGACCAACCTCTGCTCCGGAGTGATGGCTTGCCTCATGCAGGTATCCTGCCTGCTGATATAGGGCGTCAGCGAAGCCAACAAACGGTGAAATACGGGGTCCGTCATCCTGAGAAAGTTCCTGAAATCATCAGGATTATTCTCACGGATCTCACGGAGCAAAGGCATATGAGAGAACTGGTCACGCTGAAGCAACCAATTCTTGGTCCATGAACTCCTCCCCACCTTGTTCATGGACTGGACTTGTGTCAAGGTCAGGACCCCAACACCAAGCCCCCGCACAGCACGAACTCTACGAGGAGTACGCATACGAAACATGGCTAGAAAACGGTCGGCTGCTCAGAACGAAGTAACAGAACGCACTGAAGAACAGCAAGGCCTGTGAAGAGCGACCTGAAAAACAGCAACGAGCGGACAAGATCGCACAGAAAACTCCAATACGAACTGACTGCACGCACTGAAGAGCAGATACAAACCCACAAGCACAAACTGAACGGCAGAAAACGATCTGAAAGCCACGAGTCTGAAAAAGCGCGAATCGTCTCTCACCAAACTTTTACTAACACGAGATTAGCAAAAGGAGCCCAAAGGGTGCCGCGCTTGGTTCTGAACCGGCCTTTTCTAGTGTCGTCGTACGTGGTGTACGTGACCACGTGGTTGGCGATCGGAAATGTGCTGTCAGATAAGCTGTATGAGACCCCCGTGATTTCTAGCAGCAGCCCTGAAAACAACCCATTCAATTTATATTAGAAATTAACGGCAAAACATTTTTGTATTGATATAGAAAAAACATTATAAATACCTTTTTATTTCCCTTTTTATAAATGATCACATTCCCTCTGTTCTCAGTTGCATAAGAACTGGGGGGAGGAGATGCAGCAGTACACTGAGCTTCCCAGTGAATGGCTTTGCAGCGGGGGTGGGGGGTGTCAGGACAAGTCTGATCATTGGAGGAGAGCAGGCTGAGTTCCCAGCACAGCTAGAGAACTGACCTCACTGAGCTCTCCTGCTTAGTGTGGTCAAGTTATTAATAGGAAAGCAAGAGGACTGGTAGGAACACCAGGGATTTCACACAAAAGAAACAATATAAAGAGAACAGGAGACTTTGTCATACAAGTACATGGTACAGCAGACATATCAGGAATATGAAGTTTTTGGGTAAGAAACATGTTAAGCTCATGATTAGGGATGAGCCAACTGTTCGGTCTGAACCTAATATTTGCCTGTTTCCCTCCCTGTTCTTCAGGAGCCAAACTTCGTATATAAAGGCAGTATTTCTCTACCGCTTCTATAGATGACAGCTTTCCACTGTCAATTATTGCTAAGGAAGGGGTAGGTTCTGAAATTTGCCGCATCCTTAGCAACCACTGATGTGACTGGCACCATTGACTTACAGGACCAGGTATCCCTGGCCACATAAATAAAGGGGCGGGGATAGCATTGACATCACTGCCCAAATATGGCCACTGGTCATATTTGGGCAGGTATATTAACCAAATATGGCCATGGCCATGTTTAATCAATGATGTTACCACTTTCCTCACCTATTCCTTTATTTAGCTGTCAGGGAGCTGTCATTTGGTGAGGAGTGGCATCAGGGTCAGTCCTGTATGCCTGGTCCATTGTTTTTTTTTTCTTTCGGCGATTCTTGGGGTGGTGGGCATCCTAATTGAGGTTGGATTAATTTAGGGTAGGGTCATTTTTTGGGGATTTTTTCTTTTTTTCAATAATGGACTTGTCAGTTGTTTAGGTGCTTATTTCTAGGTTACATTTTTTAAAGAGGGCTTTCAGATTCTGATAATCCTGACAAGCCAGGGTGATGGTAAAGAGGCCCTTGTCCTCTCCAACATTGGTACAAGGAGCTTGGCCAGGAGGGCCCGTGTTGAGTCAGGACTATGAAAATGGTGCATCGCCGCCTTCCTGTCCATATCCCACAAGGTGGGGGTGTGCTGCCTTCCAGTCTATCTCCTATGGGGAGGGGATTGCCGCTTTCCCATCTGTCTCTGCCAGACAGAGGCTGTCACAGATATTGGATCACAACCATTATGGCGTTGTGTCTACCACCAATAGCCTTTCTAAGACACCAATATGTCTACATCTCTGTACATCTAATGGCTGTTATTATAACACATGGCGAGTGATAAATGCTCATTTTTTTTTCTTGATCTCTTAAAATCAGGTTCATTTGATTAACTTTTTGCTATAATGAACAAATCATATTCCTTCCTTAATCCCAGCTCCAGGCTATTTTATTATTAAAATTCTCTGGCTGCAATATTCACCTGTTTTCCAATGATGTCCCTCTCCAATGCATCATTTAACCCACAAAACTGAGGACATCTGGTGAATGTAGGGAATACCTCCCAACTTTCTGAGATGGCAATGAAGGATACCTATTACACCCCGTGCCACGCCCCACTTAAAGGAGAATTGGATGAAAGGTTTAGCACTGGGAAACACTTTTTTAATAGATAAGTACTGCATTTTATATACAACTATATAGATCAGATTAAAATGAGGGACAAATGAGGAGGAAAGAGGGCCAGAGGGACATTGTTGCAAATCAGGGGCAGTCCCACAAAATCAGGGACAGTTGGGAGCGATGGTAGGGTGTCATGGGCCAACCCCCTAAAGGACCATAAACATGGTACCCCCTCATACAGTGTATCGATGCCATGAGTAGAACTGATGTCTTCACCATAGCACCAATCTCTGTCTTATCAGGGATCTCTCTTGTCCAAAAAAAAAGATTTGAGGAAGAAGAAGACCAGCCTGTCACATGACCAGCCTGGAAAAAACCCCCAAAAAATGAAAAACTAAAAGCAAAATATACAAACAAAGCGGCCACATGGGTGGAGGTGGGTCAATTTATTGGAAGAAGGGAGCCCTGGGCCAGAGTTAGCTGATCTCATGGTTTTATCTCTAGCTTTGTTTGGGGTGATTTACAGCAACTCTTTTTCCACCCAGTAACGGTCCTAGGAGCATGTTGATCGTGGAACACCAGGAGTTATAGTGCCGGGACAGTACCTCACATCAACATAGTGTAGCGAGATCCATCCTCCCTAAGACAGCTAGTGGAACATAGGAGACATAGGGTAACATATGTCCTAGACATTTGACTAGAAATAGACATTTTTACAATGTTTTTTTTAGTTTGATTTTATCAATAATATGGCTGACAGGTAGTGAGTGGTAGTGCATTTTCCAGAAGCAAACAAAATAAAACATACGGGTGTCAAAACATTTCTGGAATACCTGTCTTAACTGCCATAGGTAATATTGCGGTCATGCAGTAATATAGGACGGGAAACTTTGCAATAGCTAGAGGTGACATTCTTATTGTAACCTGGAGATAAACCAAGAAGCAGATCACATAATACCTGGTTGACTCACTGCATGGTGGACCTCCAGATGATAGACTTTTTATTTTGGTTAATAAGTGCACACAGTCCTTTCATTCTGTAGTCCTTAAATCTGAGTTATCTCATAAGGATGTGTAAAGCCCACAGTGAGGTCAATTATCCTAATAGATATTTTTTTGTTCGTAAACTAGAATGGACTTGTAATATATTTTTCTTTAGTATGGTAGATGCAAAACCTAATATTGTTTTTTTTGTTTTTTTTTTTAAATCTCATATCCGTTTTCACCTTTTTTTTCATCCTTCATTGCATCTAAGTGCTGTTGAACGCTTTCAGTCCCTTTGCAGCCGCTTCTTCTCACTATGACAATGACTGCATAACACACCACCATAAGGGTGGGTTTCCTTGTAATGACAACAGTGGACAATGCCTGCATAACCTGTGATGAAATGGTCACATTTTGTCTCCATTGGAAACCACAGGGACAGGCTGACCACGCAGGGGCAAAATTGGGAGACAGGGACAAAGCGTTGTCACTCTATAACAGGAAGTACCTTAAAGTGGAATTTCCACCCATTTAAAAGTCAGCAGCTACAAAAAGTGTAACTGCTGACTTTTAATAATCAAACACTCACCTGTCCCACGGTCCAGCGATGCGGGCGAACAAAGCCCTGCTCCTCTCTGCGCTGCCGGTATCACTACTGTGGGCGCCCGGCTGTGGCTTAACAGCTGGGCACGCACTGTGCATGCACGAGCCATGCTGCGCGCTGTGATTGGCCGGGCAATCTTCTGGGACCTGTGACGTTTCCCAGAAGATTGCAGGAAGGGTTGGGGGGAAGAGGTGAACTTCCTTCCGGCGCTGTGGTGCCCCGGGAGGAAGTGGGAGCTGGATGCCCCTAAAAAGAGGGTATCCGCTCCCCCCCCCACAAAAAAAATGACATGCCAAACGTGGCATGTCAGGGGGTCACCGTCACTTATGCCGTGTACACACGACCGGACTTTTCGACAGCAAAGGTCAGATGGAACAAATCCGTCAGACAATTCAACTGTGTGTGGGCTTCATCTGACCTTTTTTGTCGAAAAATCTGACAGACTTTAGAAATAGAACGTTTCAGATCTTTCCGATGGACTCAAGTCCTTTCGAAAAAAACGTTTGTCTGTATGCTAGTCTGACGGACCAAAAACGACACTAGGGCAGTTATTGGCTACTGGCTATTGAACTTCCTTTTTTAGTCCGGTCGTACGCCATCGCGTTTGATTCTATCGGACTTTGGTGTGATCGTGTGTAGACAAGTCCATTTCGATGGAACTCCGTCGGAACCCCATCGAAAAGTCCTTCGGAGTTCAGTCCGAGGAAAAGTCTGGTCGTGTGTACGCGGCATTAAAGTGGAAGTTCCATTTTTGGGTGGAACTCCGCTTTAATGAAAGTTACAAAGATTCGAAAATGTATTTTAAAATTACAATTAACAAAGCTTATATGAGATTTTAGTGATTGGGTTTACTATTTTGGTATCTACTTTAAGCACTTGCCACCCATGCCAATTCTGGGATTTCTCTCCTACATGTAAAAATCATCATTTTTTTTTGCTAGAAAATTACTCACAACGCAAAACATTATATATGTTTTTTTTTTGTTTTTGTTTTTTTTTTAGCAGAGACCCTTGGGAATAAAATGCAACTTTTTATGTCACGTGGTATTTGCACAGCAATTTTTTCAAACACTTTTTTTTGGGGAAAAAACTGTTTTGTGAATTAAAAAAAACACAAAATTTTGCCCAATTTTTTTTTTATAATGTGAAAGATGATGTTATGCCAAGCATATAGATACCTAACATGTTACACTTTAAAATTACACACACTTGTGGTATGGCGCCAAACTTTGGTACTTAAAAATCTCCATAGGTAACTCTTTACATTTTTTTTACAGGTTACCTGTTTAGAGTTACAGAGGAGGTCTTGGGATAGCTCGCGGGGGGCACTTTACATTTTTTTTATTGTTTATTTTATTTTAATTTTTTTATTTTGACACTTTCCCTTTAAAAAATTTAGTTTGATCACTTTTATTCCTATTACAAGGAATGTAAACATCCCTTGCAATAGGAATAGGGCATGACAGGTCCTCTTTATGGAGAGATGTGGGGTCAAAAAGGCCCCACATCTCTCATCCAGGCTGGAAAGAGATTAAAAAAAAAAACAGAACGATCTTGGCAGCCGAGTACACAGCAGTATTTACAACTGCCAGGCCGAAAGTGACGTCATAACTTTGCGCCCGGGCCTCCGAGAGTCATAGAGATGACCGGGGACCATCTGTTCCTCCGAAATCTCTATGGTCAAACTGCCGCTATGATTGTTCTTATCGTGCAGGGAATTGCCGGCTGAAAAGAACAATACTGGGTAGATGCCTGTGGGTGCAGACATCAACCCGATATAACCACTAAAGCAGGAGGATGTCCATGTACGCCGGCGGGAAGTGGTTAACTGCTTCCCACCCATGTCATTGTAAAATTACGGAAAATGACGGACGGGCGGGAACCCTATTGTTCTGGGAGGAGGTCATATGAGGTCCTCCTGAGAACTCGTCTTGCTGGTTCAGTTATGGCTGGTATATTGTCAAAACAACAAGCAGATTTATTTCTACTCATTGTGCACTCCTGAAGGAAGAATCTACTTCTGAAATGCGTCAGAGGATTCTGTTTCTAGCTGGTCTTAAACTGACCACCACAATATTAACAGAAATTGTAGAACAGTATTCACGTGTTTAGCTCTTTTCTGCTTGTTGTTATGACAAAATTTAACTCAATTATTCAATAAATACTTGATTTTAGATCTCATTCATTACTTTCTTGCTTATTACTATGTGTATCAAGTATTTTGGGCCCTAAAAGGGGGTGTCTTTCCTCATTTTAGCATTAATTGGGATGTTGGCCTATTTTCCTTTAGATCACACTTTCATTGTTTAATATTATGGTTTCTGGCAAGCTGTAATAATCCACTAGTTAAAACGTATCTAAAACAATTTTTTTTTTCTTTTTAGTATTCAGTAGGGTGGGGAATAGTTAGAAACTCAGGTTTCCAACAAATCTAAACAAGAAATTTACCATATCAGTAAAAGAAACACCAATGTTTCGAGGGCATGGTGGCCAACTTTACCAGGGTGACCAGTCCTCAAATGTTGTCACCTTAATAAAGAGGGTCACCGCACCCTTAAAAGGTGTGTGTTTCTTTTTCTGATATGGGACTCCAGTTTGGATTTGTTTGGATTTGTTGGCATGCTGCTTTATTTTAACATTTGTAGTTTAATGGCACCGCCATCTAGTGGTGCACCCACTCCTAGTGGCATAGTATGGTTTGCCATGTTGTTATAGAGGAAATTCTGGAGGGGGAGAGGGGGAGATCATGGCCCTTGGGACCTGGGGCACCCCACAGGAGATGCAGGGCAGGTGCCCTGAGCTAGCACCTCCCTGCCAGCTGAGTTTGTGGAGCCAAGTTGTATAACTTGTTCTAACACTAGGCTCTGGGACTCAGCCTGGATCCATGGGATGTTGGGATTTTGTTGAAATCCTGGAACGCGTGTATATCTACATCTGCTCTGGGGCAGTCTGAAAGTGGTTGAAGGGAGCAAGAGGAAATAAGCAAATTAGCAATTGGGGAAAAACCCATTATTTGTCAGTATGTCAAATGTTGACTTAGAAGCATAACAAGTGTCAATGATGGATCTGAATACGAGCTGAACCTGAGTAAAAACTTTGGAACAATTAGCCCTGTAATGGTGAACTCCTGAGGACAGTACCTGAAATGGAAGAACGGGTAACACAGATATGTTGAGCAATTTTAACAGTTGTTCAGCTGGCTGAGTGCTCAGCAAATTTTGATGTCAACTGTGTGTTATATATGCGGAAAAGTCCTCTCAAAGGGGTTCAGCTAAGAAAAAATGTCAGTTGACATGTAAATTGAAGAAGATTTCCAGGTATCATATTTTTTACATAGTTACATTTGTCCTGCTTGGATTAATGTAGCTATCAGTGGCGGAAGTATAGGGGTCGCTGAGGTGGCCATGGCGACCGTATATCTCGATAGGAGCGGGGCGGATGGGACCGAGCTCCCCGATCGTCAGCCAAACTGTAATCAGCACTGTACGGGGAGCTCGTCACACTGATCTAAAGTGAAAGCAGTGCATGCTGTGCTCTTTGTCTCCCCCTACAGTGCAGTACCCGGCAGGAAGAGGTAAGGTAAAGCACTGCCATGGATGACATGGATGAGCGAGTTTGGGGTGAAGGAACTTGACTTCCCTGCACAGAGTCCTGACCTCAACCCGATAGAACACCTTTGGGATGAATTTGAGCGGAGACTTCGAGCCAGGCCTTCTCGTCCAACATCAGTGCCTGACCTCACAAATGTGCTTCTGGAAGAATGGTCAAAAATTCCCATAGACACACTCCTAAACCTTGTGGACGGCCTTCCCAGAAGAGTTGGAGCTGTTATAGCTGCAAAGGGTGGGCCAACGCAATATTGAACCCTTACGGACTAAGACTGGGATGCCATTAAAGTACATGTGCGTGTAAAGGCAGGTGTCCCAATACTTTCTACTTTTGACAATATAGTGTATGTTCTCTTCTCAGTTGCTTTCTGCCGAGGGGGGGGGTGGGGGTGGCGGTGCTGTCAGATAAGCTGTATGAGGCCCAGCAGCCCTGAAAACAACCCATTCAATTTAAATTAGATATAATTTTTGTATAGATATAAAAAAATTCCCCTTTTTATAAAGGATCACATTCCTTCTGTTCTCAGTTGCATAAGAGCTGGGGGAGGAGAGGCAGCAATACACTGAGCTTCTCAGTGAATGGCTGTGCAGCGGGGGTGAGGGGGGGGGGGGTCAGGACAAGTCTAATCATTGGAGGAGAGCAGGCTGAGTTCCCAGCACAGCTAGAGAACTGACCTCGCTGAGCTCTCCTGCTTAGTGTGGTCAGTTATTAATAGGAAAGCAAGAGGACTGGCAGGAACACCAGGGATTTCACACAAAAGAAACAATACAAAGAGAACAGGAGACTTTGTCATACAAGTACATGGTACAGCAGACATATCAGGAATATGACATTTTGAGGTAAGAAACACGTTAAGCTCATGATTAGGGATGAGCCAACTGTTCGGTCTGAACCTAATATTTGCCTGTTTCCCTCCCTGTTCTTCGGGAGCCAAACTTCGTATATAAAGGCAGTATTTCTCTACCGCTTCTATAGATGACAGCTTTCCACTGTCAGTTATTGCTAAGGAAGGGGTAGGTTCTGATACTTGCCGCATCCTTAGCAACCACTGATGTGACTGGCACCATTGACTTACATGACCAAGAATCCCTGGCCACATAAAGGGGTGGTGATAGCGGTGACCAGGGGCGTTGCTAGGGGGTGGCTATTGGGGCTATAGCCCCGAATCTGGGGCCCATAGCCCAGAGTCTCTTGCCACAGGGTCCCTGCCTAACCAGTGGGTTGCGGCTGCTGCGGCAGGCAGGCTGGCTGCATGAGAGAGGCGGAGGAGAGGAAAGAAGCGAGCTCTTCACAGCCGGGCCTCTTCAATTTGGGAGCGAGGTGTGGCAAGCAGCAGAGAGATGACATAATCTCTCACTGTCCGCCAAAAATCGGCGCTCTTCCGCCCTCACAGCACAGTCATCGTGGAGCTCCACTTTGCAGCCAGACCCCCTTGCTTCAATGTCGGAGGTGCGGCGGGGAGCAGCGAGATGACATCATCCCTCACTGCCCGCCCCGTATCACCGCTCTCCTGCTCTCACTAAATGGACCAGTGCTGTCAGCCTGCCACCAATGCAGCGTCAATGCACATTTGGTGGCACTGGCTGGCATGGCAAGTGACAATCCACATCAGTTGGCAAGTGACAACCCACATCTGGTGGCCGGTGACGTGGCAAGTGACAATCTGCAAATGGTGGCAAGAGATGTGGCAAGTGACAATCTGCAAATGGTGGCAGGAGACGTGGCAAGTGATAATCCACATCTGCTGCCAGGTGAAAGTGGCAAGTGACAATCCACATCTAGTGGCAGGTGACGATGGCCAGTAACATGCTGCATCTGGTGACAGGCGATGGTGGCAAGTAACATGCTGTATCTGGTGGCAGGAGATGTGGCAAGTGACACGCCCAGGGCTCCCACTGATTCTGCAGTATGGTGAGTTTAACCACTTCATTATATATTAGAATGTAACAATAGAAATAATGCACTTCAATCACCCTGACAGCATATCAACCATTATGCCATGATGATTGAAGGGCCAACACCAGCCATCGCCTGTGAAAAATTGCTTACCACTGGTCCCCCCCCCCTCCCCTGCGGGCATGCAAAAAGGTTGGTGACCGTTGCTATGGGCTCTAGCCCCAGATCTTTTGCAGACCTAGCAACTCCCCTGGCGGTGACATCACTGCCAAATATGGCCACTGGTCATCTTTGGCCAGGTATATTAACCAAATATGGCCATGGCCACGTTTAATCAATGATGTTACCACTTTCCTCACCTGTTCCTTTATTTAGCTGTCAGGGAGCTGTCATTTGGTGAGGAGTGGCATCAAGATCAGTCCTGTATGCCTGGTCCATTGGGTTTTTTTTCTTTCGGTGATTCTTGGGGTGGTGGACATTGTAATTGAGGTTGGATTAATTTAGGGTAGGGTCATTTTTTGGGGATTTTTTTTTTTTTTTAATAATGGACTTGTCAGTCGTTTAGGTGTTTATTTCTAGATTCTATTTTTTTGTGAATGAGTGAACTATGTACCCCTTACTCATTCACGTGGGATATCTTGAGACCCTCTATTTTTAAAGAGGGCTTTCAGATTCTGATAAACCTGACAAGCCAGGGTGATGGTAAAGAGGCCCTTGTCCTCTCCAACATGGGTACAAGGAGCTTTGCCAGGAGGGCCCATGTTGAGTCAGGGCTATGAAAATGGTGGATCGCCGCCTTCCCCTCCATCTCCCACAAGGGGGGGGGGCGCGCCGCCTTCCCGTCCATCTCCTGCGAGGGGGAGGAGGTCACCGCCTTCCCGCCCATCTCCCACAAGGGGGGGTCGCTACCTTCCCGGCCATCTCCTGTGAGGGGGGATGTCACCGCCTTCCCGTCCATCTCCCACAAGGGGGGTCTCTGCCTTCCCGTCCATCTCCTGCGGGGGGGGTTGCCGCCTTCCCATCCATCTCCCACATGGGGGGTCATTGCCTTCCCGTCCATCTCCTACGGGGGGGTCGCAGCCTTCCCGTCCATCTCCGTTGGGGGGGGTCACTGCCTTCCCGTCCGTCTCCCACACGCGCGGGGGGGGTGTCGTTGGTTTGCCGCCCCCCCAAAATATTGAGCACCAGCCACCATTGATAAACTTTTAGTGGATTTGCACTAGCCTGTGACTAGGGATGAGCTTCGAGTTCGAGTCGAACTCATGTCCCCCACCTTCCCCAACCAGTCCGTCTCGCTTGGAATATGCAAGCTCTTCCAGTGTATGGGAATAAGACATTTTGCTGCGTTGAGGAGGTGGGGAAGGACACTTTGTTTATAATGAGACAGAGGCATGGGGGGGACGTGGAGCAGAAAATGTTTCAGCAGAACCGGGATTTCTATGCCCATGCAATCTGAGATGTGTTTACCGACCATATCCCAGAACGGAGTCAGCACAGGACATTCCCACCATATATGGAGGAATGTGCCTTTCATTCCACATCCCCTCCAGCACCTATCGGAAGCAGTAGGGAAGACTCTAGCCAGGGTAGTAGGTACTCTGTACCATCTCAACAAGATTTTATAATTATTTTCCTGTGTCTTTGAATCTATCGAGCACTTGTGGGTCATGTGATATAAGTGGTTTAGCTGTCCTTCTGTGAATTCCAATTGGAGGTCTCTTTCCCATTCTTTGATATACTGAGGTTTGGGGTTAGGTGTTGCTGCCTCTAGTAATCCATATAATGCCGAGATCATGTGTGGTAGGGGATCTGTAGATATCCATATATTTCCGAACTCTGTCAGTGTGGTTCTGATCGGAGCCTGTCTGGTACATTTGGCTATAAAGGTCTGTAACTGGCGGTGTCTCCAGAAGTCAAAGGGGAAGCTGCCATATCTTTCTCGCAGGGTAGAAAGTGGGGCCAATGAGCGCCCTTCCATAAATTTTGCCAGGCTAACAGTCCCGTCTCCTGTCCATGTTTTAAGTGAGGTTTTTTGTTCCCCCAGAGGAAACCACGGGTAACCACCCACTGGCACCAATGGAGATGTCCTTGACGCCAGAGCTAGGCGTGCATTCACTACATCCCATATTTTCAAGGAGTGTATCGTCAGTGGGGAAACCCAATCAGAAAGCCCCCTATCCCCAGAGGGGACCCAGGGTGCATACATTAGGTCCTGGCCCGCCATTGTTTTCTCCAGGGCAACCCATAACTTTAGGGAGGTATGGAACTTCCAATTTAGGATGCGTTGTAGGGCAATTGCCCGATAGTACTGGCCTATGTTGGGTATGCCCAATCCCCCCCTTAATTTAGATCTTTGTAGCGTTGCCATAGCAAGACGTTGCTTCTTGCCCCCCCATACAAACTTAATAAAGAGGCTGCGCAAGTCGGTAAAAAAGTGTTTTGGTAAATGTATGGGTATCATTTGCAAGATGAAAAGAATACGAGGTAATATTGTCATTTTTAAAATATTCGTCCAGCCTACCCATGTAAAAAGGGCCTTGTCCCACTCTGTTAAATCTTGGGAGATCTTTTTGAGCAATGGAATATAGTTATATGAGTACATGGATTCTAATTTGTCTGTGAGCTGAATGCCTAGGTATGTCATGGAAGGTGTGGTCCACCTGAAAGGAAAAGAGCCTTTTAAGGAATTAGGGATGTGGAGACAGTAAATGGCAAGATCTCTGACTTGGAGTAGTTTATCTTAAAGTTAGATACCACTCCATACTCCGTTAGTTCCTTCATCAGGTTCGGCAACGAGACTATGGGGTCCACAACATGGAATATGATGTCATCTGCATAGGCAGATAGTTTGTGTTCATGAGAGCCCGCCCGTACTCCCTTGTGTCCCATAGACTTTAACGGTGTTCGCGTGTTCGAACACATTTTTTGCCTGTTCACATGTTCTGGTGCAAACCGAACAGGGGGGTGTTCGGCTCATCCCTACCTGTGACGTTTTACACTTTGCTTAAAATTTTGGAGTAGAACTTACAAGGCATCTGCCAGACAGAGGCTGTCACAGACATTGGATTACAACCATTATGGTGAAGCGTTTACCACAACAGTATGTACCACCAATATGTACCACCAATATGTCTACATCTCTGTACATCTAATGGCTGTTACTATAACACATGGCGAGTAATAAATGCTCATTTTTTTTTTCTTGATCTCTTAAAATCAGGTTCATTTGATTAACTTTTTGCCATAATGAACAAATCATGTTCCTTCCTTAATGCCAGCTAAAGGCTATTTTATTATTAAAATTCTCTTGCTGCAATAGTCACCTCTTTTCCAATGATGTCCCTCTCCAATGCATCATTTAACCCACAAAACTGAGGACATCTGGTGAATGTAGGGAATACCTCCCAACTTTCTGAGATGGCAATGAAGGATACCTATTAACAAAAGTATATAGGCATAAGACACACCCCGTGCCACGCCCCACTTAAAGGAGAATTGGATGAAAGGTTTAGCACTGGGAAACACTTTTTTAATAGATAAGTAGTACATTTTATATACAACTATATAGATCAGATTAAAATGAGGGACAATTAAGGAAGAAAGAGGGCCAGAGGGACATTGTTGCAAATCAGGGGCAGTCCCACAAAATCAGGGACAGTTGGGAGCGATGGTAGGGTGTCATGGGCCAACCCCCTAAAGGACCATAAACATGGTACCCCCTCATACAGTGTATTGATGCAATGAGTAGAACTGATGTCTTCACCATAGCACCAATCTCTGTCTTATCAGGGATCTCTCTTGTCCAAAAAAAAAAAAAGATTTGAGGAATAAGATGACCAGCCTAGGAAAAACCCACCAAAAAATGAAAAACAAAATATACAAACAAAATGGCCACATGAACGGAGATGGGTCAATTTTTTGGAAGAAGGGAGCTCTGAACCAGAGTTAGCTGATCTCATGGTTTTAGCTCTAGCTTTGTTTGGAGTGATTTACAGCAACTCTTTTTCCACCCAGTAACGGTCCTTGGAGCATGTTGATCATGGAACACCAGGAGTTATAGTGCCGGGACAGTACCCCACATCAACATAGTGTAGCGAGATCCATCCTCCCTAAGACAGCTAGGGGAACATAGGGGACATAGGGTAACATATGTCCTAGACATTTGACTAGAAATAGACATTTTTACAATGTTTTTTTTAGTTTGATTTTATCAATAATATGGCTGACAGGTAGGGAGTGGTAGTGCATTGCCCGGAAGCAAACAAAATAAAATACATGAGTGTCAAAACATTTCTGGAATACCTGTCTTAGCTGTCTTAGGTAATATTGCAGTCATGCAATAATATAGGACGGGAAACTTTGCAATAGCTAGAGGTGATATTCTTATTGTAACCTGGAGATAAACCAAGAAGCAGATCACATAATACCTGGTTGACTCACTACATGGTGGACCTCCAGATGATAGACTTTTTCTTTTGGTTAATAAGTGCACACAGTCCTTTCATTATGTAGTCCTTAAATCTGAGTTATCTCATAAGGATGTGTAAAGCCCACAGTGAGGTCAATTATCCTAATAGATATTTTTTTGTTCATAAACTAGAATGGACTTGTAATATATTTTTCTTTAGTATGGTAGATGCAAAACCTAATATTGTTTTTTTTTTTTTTTAAATCACATATCTGTTTTCACCTTTTTTTTCACCCTCCATTGCATCTAAGTGCTGTTGAACGCTTTCAGTCCCTTTGCAGCCGCTTCTTCTCACCATGACAATGACTGCATGGCACACCACCAGAAGGCTGGGTTTCCTTGTAATGACAACAGTGGACAATGCCTGCATAACCTGTGATGAAATGGTCACATTTTGTCTCCATTGGAAACCACAGGGACAGGCTGACAATGCAGGAACAAAATTGGGAGACAGGTACAAATCGTTGTCACTCTATAACAGGAAGTACCTTAAAGCGGAATTTCCACCCATTTAAAAGTCAGCAGCTACAAAAAGTGTAACTGCTGACTTTTAATAATCAGACACTCACCTGTCCCACGGTCCAGCGATGCGGGCGAACAAAGCCCCGCTCCTCTCCCCCTCCTCTCTGCAGTGCCAGCATCACTACTGTGGGCGCCCGGCTGTGGCTTCACAGCTGGGCACGCACTGCGCATGCACGAGCTGTGCTGTGCGCTGTGATTGGCCGGGCAATCTTCTGGGACCTGTGACATGTCCCAGAAGATTGCAGGAAGGGTTGGGTGGAAGAGGTTAACTTCTTTCCGGCGCTGTGGAGCTCTGGGAGGAAGTGGGAGCTGGATGCCCCTAAAAAGAGGGTATCCGCTCCCCCCCCCAAAAAAATGACATGCCAAATGTGGCATGTCAGGGGGTCACCGTCACTTATGCCGTGTACACATGACCAGACTTTTACATCAGATTTCCCCAGCGGAGCCCCCCTTACATCAGATGTCTCCAGCGGAGCCCCCCCTTACATCAGTTGTCCCCAGTGGTGGCCCCCCCCTTACCTCAGGTGTCCTAGTAGTGGGGGTTTACAAAATTATGTCTCCCTCCACTGGCCATGTGGTTACAATAGAACCCCCACCCCTCTCCATATCAGACCGGCAGCGGGGCAGGGCGGGGGGGTAGGCGGGGCGAGGCGGAGCAGGGCGCAGGGTGGGCGGCGACACTGGAGCTTCGTCTAGCCACCCAGCCGTTCCTGGTCTCCTTAAAAATGGCAGACGGCAGAGACAATGCCTCCGCCGGCGGCGGACCTCTAGCGGTGGCAAGCGGCGGCGGCGAAAATTCGTAAATAAAAAAACAGATTTCTCGGGACATTTCCCGGGAAGCAATAAACTCGGGAAAAGAGTCCAAATCCCGGGACAGTTGGTAATTATGCCTGATACATACACACAGATACAACACACCCCCATACACACAGATACATTACACCCCCATACATTACACACACAATCATTTAGTATGGAGAACCAATCCAATCAATTCCTATATTGCAAGCTTCAAATGACATTAGAGAGAATTTAATGGATTACTAACCTCAGAAAAGGCAGATCGTAGGCTTCAACAACAGCTGCACATGCCAAGCAGCTCAGATGAGGCTGGGGCCCCATGCGGTGGGTGTTCTTGGGGCCCCTATCTAGAAGGGAGCGCTGGGCCTCTCACACATGTCCAGGCAGAGCACACACAGCCGGCAGTCCGAGCTGAGGAGGAGGAGGAGAGGAGGGGAGATAAATCATCAGTGATCTGGTTGGGCTGAGCATTAGCAGACACTGTCCAGGCAGCAGGTGAAAGGTAACAGGCAAGCTGCGGGAGAGCTTTGTGTTCCCTACATCTGGCTGCACTATCTCCCCTCAGCTCAAACACCATCACTCCCTGACACTCCATGTTGTGTATGTGACTCCCGGCCCTGGGACATGCAGCGTGGTGCCCCCGACTGATTGTGCGCACTTGCCTATAGGTAGCACCAGCCCTGCCAGGGGGGGGCACTTGACCCCTCTTGTCCCTACCTGCCCATGCCTAACACCCACATTGTGTTTTGAGTACACATATTGGTATTTTTACCAAATATCATTATTAGCGCTACACTATTTTTTCACCATTCATTTTAGACTTTGTTTGTTTGCTAGCAGCTTTTTTATTTATTTATTTTTTACTTTAGTGCAGTTTTTCCCCCCCATTTTTTATCAGATAACCCCCTAGGAGAAGCGCTGTCCCGGGGGGGGGGGGTTACCTTGCAGGCACGCTCCCGAGTCCAGCATTTGCGTCCATAGATAGGAATGCCGGACTTGGCCCCACCCCCCCCAGCGCCTGCGTCATTGGATTTGATTGACAGCAGCGGGAGCCAATGGCTGCACTGCTATCAATCTATCCAGTCAGGAGCTGAGAACCCCGGGCAAAGGAAGAGCGCTTCTCGGCCAGGTGATGTTCCAGGGCTCAGGTAAGTAAAATGGGAGGGGGGGGGGGGGCGGTCACTGCCAGGTGTTTTTTCACCTTAATGCATAGGATGCATTAAGGTGAAAAAACACAAGGGTTTACAACCCCTTTAAAGCGGGGTTCCACCCAAATTTTGAATAATATCTGTATGTATTCTCTTCCTTGCCTAGATGCTGACATGCCGTTTAAAAAAATTGAAATCGCCTTAATTACCTTTTATTTTTCTATTCTTCTTTGCACTTCCTGGTTCTCCTTCCGTGGGAGTAGGCGTGTTTCTAGCCTCTCCCAAACTCCGCACAGTCTCCTGGGAGCTAGTCTCAGGCTTCCCAGGATGCCACTGAGCATGTGCGGGAACGAGCGGTGAATGCTGGGAGCACAGCATTCACCGCATCCAGGAAATAAATGCTTGTGGGCTTCAAATGCCCACAATGAAGATGGAAACCGCCTGCAGAGAATAATATAAGTTATTCTTTCCGACGAAATCTGACACAGGCGGACATATTACACACAAGATGTGAGTATGTAATGCTGAGAAGAAAAGTTTGTGAATGAACTAAAAAAAAAAAAAACGATAGATAGGTGGACCCCCGCTTTAAATTCATCATCACTATGCTGCAACTGCATGCAATGCACACAGTTGCGGAGTGGTTGCAGTGCAGCCCCATTCACCTAGGGGTATACTTCAAGGGTGCCCTGACAGAAAAAAGATTGAGAAACGCCGACATAGAGGAACCCATCTGTTCATTTTTCTCCTGCAGCCGCTGAATGCCTGCGGGAGGGAGAGGTGGAGAAGCGGGGGGAAATGGAGAAATTGGTTCTTTTATATGCAGCCACCCACTTGCGACCGGGCCCTTATTCCAATATATTTTTATTAATTTTCAAAGTTTTTCACAAACAGCAACAAAGTATACACAAACCAATACAGTGATCCTGAAAACACATCCCTCTTAAAAAAAAAACAACCCCCCCCCCCCCCCCTTTATATTCAGGACAGAAGAAAAAAAAAAAACCCGGGGGGGGGAAAACATATATAATGGTGTCTCACATTAATATAGTTACAGGTTCTTTCTTCAACTTTTTGCTGATTTGAAACAAACAAAAATAAAATATGTATGTTCCTAAAAAAAAAAAAAAAAAAATAGTCTTAAAAGTTAAAAAATTTCAAGAACTTTAATGAATCTTTAAATGTTATCCAGGTCTGCTACACCCCATTAAACTTCTGTATAGTATCATTATTTTCAGCTACCAATATCTCCATATGCAAAATACCAGAGTCTCAATCCACTCCGGAATTGAGGGAGCAGTAGAGGTTTTCCAGTATCTGGGTATCAATTGCCTAATTGCTGAGAGAAAAAAAACAAAGAAGAGATTTTTTTTGTTTTAGATAATGATCGAGGTAAAAGAGAAAAAGAGCTACTTCAACCGAGTTGTTGATTGATTCACCCGTAGCGCAATTAAATAAGCTAATTACTTGATCCCGTAATTTGTAAATAGGGGGACAAGCCCACCAAGGATGAGATAAGTTACCTATGGCGACATTACAACACCAGCATATATCTGATTGTGATGGAAAGATTTGATTTAGATTAACTGGAGTACGATACCATCTAGATAGCAGTTTAAAATTGCGCTCTTGAGTATCACAAGCTATTGAAAGTTTATGGGTATTGATAAAAATTTGATCCCAATCTTCCTCTCGTATTAATCTATTTAGCTCCATCTCCCATTTGGCCGTATATGATGGTAAACCAGGTGAGTTAAAAATAGATAATAACATATATATCTTAGATATAGTATGTGTTGGTGGTTTCAGAGATATACATAGCTGCTCAAAATCTGTAAGCGGTCGATGGATAAAGTGTTTCGGTGTTAAAGAGGAGTAAAAACTCCGCAATTGCAGATAAACAAACCAAATACCTTTTTTCTGATCATGTAAATCTTGAAAATTTACAAATGGCATAAAGGTATCTTCCAAAATCATATGTCTAATCTGAGGCCAATAGAATTTGTCCCAGGTTAGAATAGCATTTGAATGCACACCAATAGATAGAGAAGGATTGTCTATTAAAGAAGGGAGTGGAGCTGGGATGGTGGACAGAGGGATTATTTTTAAATAATGATGCCAGCTCTCCAAAACCGTATAGGTAAGCCAAGGCCAAGAAGACCGTGATCCTATATCTTTGAAACAGAACCACAAGGCAGCTTTAGGATTCAATGGGGAAGAGCTAATTTCCAATTGAACCCATTGTTTAGCGTCGGGGTGATGGAACCAATCTAGAATACGAGAGAATATAGCTGCTTTATAATAACACTCAAAATCTGGCAAAGCTGCTCCTCCACGATTTTTGGATCGACAAAGTGTTTTCCAATTAATTCGTGGTTTGATATTTTTCCAAACAAATTGTGATAGCAAACTGTTCAATCTTTTAAAAAAATGTTTTATGTAATTTGATGGGTAAGGTTTGGAATAAGTATAGATACTTGGGGAGAGTATCCATCTTGATAGAATTAATATGGCCAACCCATGATAAAGAAAGCTTCGACCATGATAACAATTTGGTTTGCGTTTGTAATAGAAGTGGGAGAAAATTTAGCTTGTAAACCAGTGTAAGATCTGTTGGAATTTTAACTCCTAAATATTCCATGGCTACTTCTTTTTTTTTTTTTTTGCTATCTCAGTGAATCTTATAAGAGACTTAATCCACCTTGTTAGTGTCATCCATGTCTCTTCAACTTTTCACATCATTGTAGCTTTATTAGCAAATATACAAAACATTTATTATCCATGACCGGAAACATAAAACCTTATTAAGAAAGGAAGAGAGATTTCTACTAAAGGTCTATACCTATCTCTTTTGTCTCAGCATCCCCATATGCACCCAAAAACCCTACCCCTTCACCCTTACCCCCTATGCCCACCCTCCCACTTTTCCCCTCCCACCCCTTGTCTGTGCATCCTTGGTTAATTTTAATCTCATTACTTAAGGCTAATTTTCAATCCCTCGGTTATACTCCATTGTTTTTTAAATTTCTTCCAGCACTGCCAGTTGTTATTCTCCTCTTTTATGTCGCCATCCCTCCCATAACTCTCTTCTTCCATCAGGCGTATGCCTTCCACTTCATTAACCCAGTCCCATATTGATGGACTTTCCACCATCTGCCACTTTTTTGGTATAGTTTTTTTTGCCGCATTCAGCAAATGTGGGACCAGAGACTCTTTATACTTTTTAACCTCCCCTCCTATAAAGTGATGTAGTACTGTCCAGGGGTCTGCTTTTACTTCTATCTTTGTTATTTCCTTGATAAACACTAATATTTTTTCCCAGTACCTTTTAATTTCTGGGCAGTTCCACCATATGTGGGCCATATTACCAACCCCCTTACATCCCCTCTAACACTCCGATGTCTTATCACTTTGGTATTTACATACCTTGTCAGGGGTAACATACCAACCTGCCAAGATTTTGTAATTCATTTCAGCAACACTAGTGTCAATAGACGAACGATGGGCCAGTTCTAATATTTTCTTTAAAGTATTGCTATCTATCTGCATTCCTAGTTCCTTTTCCCATTTTATAATGTATGGAGGCACCTCCCACCTACCCGCCTTCAGCCCCATTTTGTATATTTTGGATATTATACCTTTAGTGTTACTCGCCAAACATAGCCTCTCCAGCTCCGAGAGCTCCTTCCCAGACCTTATTGGCCGCGGAAGGCGATCGACAAAATGGCTTAACTGGAGGTATCTCCATGCATCTAACACCCAAGCTTCTCTATTGTGTTTTAAATCATAAAAAGGAGCAATCTTTCCTTCTTTTATTATGTCTCCTAACTGTGCATTTTCCTTTTTAATCCAGTTACCACCTATTTTTATTTTCCCTGGTGCAAAATAATCATTTTCCCTAAGTGAAATTAAAGGAGAATTAAATGTCTTGTTTATTTGTTTATATAAGGTGTCCCACGCTCTAATAACCACCTTCGTCAGTGTATGTGTGTCTCTATCTAAAAATCTATAATGTGGGGGGTTCCAAATTATGTGTCCTAATTGTGTCTTACTTAATTTATTTTCTATATTCACCCATCTTTTGTGTTTATTATCCCTGACCCACTCGATCACCCTCGACACCAATATTGCCCTGTAGTAACCCTGAATGTCAGGAACCGCCAAACCTCCTTTTTTTTTTTTCCGGTTTAATAATATCAAAAGAGACTCTTGCCCTTCTACACTTCCAAACTATTTTCATTATAATTGAATTAAGTTTCTTTAAATAAAACTGGGGTATTGCCAATGGAAGAATCTGTAGCTTATAAATGATTTTTGGTAACAGGATCATTTTTATAGCATTAATGCGACCAAACCACGATAATGGTTTCCCCATTATCCTTTTACTTTCTGCTTTTAATTCATTCCGTAGTGGAATAAAGTTTAATTTATAAATCTTCCCTAATGAGTTTGCTAGTTTTATACCCAAATAATTTATTTCTTTTTTCCATATAAATTGGAATTCTTTTTTTAACTTACTTTCTTCTTTTTTACCTATATAAATATTCAGTATTTCGGATTTTGCCAAATTTATCTTAAAATTAGACACCTCCGCATACTGTCCAAATACTTTCAGCACATTTGGCATTGTAATTCTCAGGTTGGCTATGAAGAGCAGCACGTCATCAGCAAAAGCTGCGACCTTGTGCTCTTCATCTCCGACCCAAAATCCACCTATATCCGGGTCTTCTCTAATCGCCGAGAGCAGTGGCTCCAAAGAGAGCACAAAGAGCAGGGGAGACAGGGGGCACCCCTGTCTTGTCCCATTTTCCATTTCGAAAGTGGCTGATAAGGACCCGTTGATTTTTATCGAGGCCGTAGGGTGATTATACAAGGCACGTATCCATCCCATCATCCTCGAACCCAGTCCCAGGTGTTTAAGGGTTTGGAACAGGAACCCCCAGTCTACTCTGTCAAACGCTTTTTCTGCGTCTATAGACAAGAGTAGACCTGGGGGCCCCCTATCTTTAATATTCTGCAGAAGGAGAAGAGTGCGCACCCCATTGTCCCTCCCCCTCTCTTTTTGGGACAAACCCTACTTGGTCTGGGTGTATCCATTCACTCATCCCTTCTTTCAACCGATTGGCTAGAATTCTAGCAAATAGTTTTACGTCTGTATTGATCAACGATATTGGCCTATAGCTAGAGCAGATCGTAGCATTTTTCCCTTCTTTTGGTAAAACCGTAATCTCAGCTTTAAGTGCCTCCCTGCTCAGCGCAAAATCCTTGTCCAACCCATTCATGTATTTGCAAAGTCTAGGGGTTAGTATGTCTTTGAATTTTTTATAATATAGGGATGTGAATCCATCAGGACCCGGACTTTTCCCTGAAGCTGACTCCCCCAATGCTATATTAATCTCTTCTATTGTTATAGGGCTTTCTAAGTTTTCCTTACAGTTCTCCGTGATCTTAGGGAGGTTTGCTTTTTTCAAAAATTCTCTTATCTTTGTTTTATGGGATCTGTCCTGAGTCTTATTTTTCCCTACTGTATATAACTCCTTATAGTAATTCCTAAAGGATTCACCTATTTCTTTTGTTGTATAGACCATACCTCCTTTGCTATTTTGAATTCTTTCTATATAATTTCTAGCTTTCTTTCTCCGCAGGATTTTAGCTAACAAACGGCTGCTCTTATTCCTACTCTGGTATCTTTCTTTTGCCACTTTATCAAATACTTTTTTTGTTTCTCTATCTATCGGATTTTTTAGTTCTTCTCTTTTTAGAATTAATTTTTGATACACCCTCTTATCTTGGCCTATCCCTTTCTTGTGTTCCTTCTCCAATTCGTATATTTCTTGTGTTAATTTTTTAATTTCTTCCCCTGTTTCTCTTTTCCTCTTAGCTCCCAGTTTTATTAAAATCCCCCTAATATATGCCTTATGGGCCTCCCACAGGGTGGACCCAGAGATCTCTCCTGTGTCATTTATTAGAAAGTATTGTTTTAACTCATGTTCTACTATTCTTAGGTTTGATTCGTCCTGTATTAGATCTTCATTTAATCTCCAAGTTACTGGAACTCTTTGGGTACTGGAAACATACAATTCCATACTAATTGGAGCGTGATCCGACAATGTTATGGCTCCTATCTTAGGTTCTACAGCTCTATCCAGGAGTGAGTGCTCAATCCAGATGTAGTCAATCCTTGAGTACGTCCCGTGCACTGGGGAGTAGAACGAGAAATCCTTCATATTAGGATTCATAACCCTCCATAGATCCACCAACTGACAGGAATGGAACTTCCGTTGTAGCTTTTTCAGATTCCCGTTCATCTTCCCCAGCGCACGCGACGTACTATCTAGCTCTGGATTCATACAGAGGTTTAAATCCCCCATCAAGATTAGTCCCCCCTTTTTAAATTCCATTAATTTTTCCAATGTGTTTACCAAAAATCCACTAGTCTCCTTATTTGGCGCATACACATTGGCCAATGTACATTCCCATCCTTCAAGGGAGCCTTTCAAGAAGAGAAACCTACCCCCTGGGTCCGTTAATCTTCCCTCTTCTTTAAATTTCACCTCCTTTGCTAATCCTATTGCCACTCCTCTTGCCCTTTTAATTACTGTATCCCCATAGAACCAGTTTGGGAAATTTTTTGACCCCAGCTTAATGTTAGAGCTATATGTCAAATGGGTTTCTTGAAGAAACACCACGTCCGCTTTATATCTCCCCAATTCCTCCAAAATCTTATGTCGTTTCCTGGGCGTATTAAGACCTCTAACATTATAGGTCATAAAATTTAGCTTCCTCATCTCATTACATATTTCTTGGATTGAGCTTGCTTTACTGTGTTAACCTTAGATTTTTTTACCCCTATGCACAGACTCCCTTCCCTTCTCCCTCCCGCCCCCCCTCCCATCCCTCCCCCCAGCCACCTTTTGGCCCCCCATTCGCCAAACACTATGGATACCATAGGGTGTAGCGAATCTCCTATTTTGAGGTGGGACTTCGAGCGTGCCACCCGCCCCTTCCTATATGGTGATATTTACAGGAAGGGGTAAACCAATACCAACGCTGACCCCATGATAAAGAAAGCTTCGACCATGATAACAATTTGGTTTGTGTTTGTAATAGAAGTGGGAGAAAATTTAGCTCGTAAACCAGTGTAAGATCTGTTGGAATTTTAACTCCTAAATATTCCATGGCTACTTCTTGCCAGTGAAAAGGAAATAACGCTACCAGTGAAGAAACCTCGTCTCTAGGCAATTAGATATTTAATAAGTCAGATTTCGTTAGATTTACCTTGAAATTGCTTGGATATCCAAATAGATTAATTTCTTTTAAAACAGAGGGAATGCTTATTCTTGGTGACGTTATATAAAGTAAGACATCATCTGCATAAAGTGAAGTTTTCTAATCAATCTCATTAACCACTTAAGGACCGCCTCACACCGATGTACGTCGGCAAAATGGCACGGGCAGGCAGAATCACGTACACATACGTGATCTTCCTCCCGCGGGCGGGGGGTCCGATCGGACCCCCCCCAGTGCCCAAGGCGGTCCGCTTCTGACCAGCGGCGATCAGAGATGAGGGGGAGACCATCCGTTCGTCCCCCCCCTCGCGATCGCCGCCGGCCAATCAAATCATTCCTTTGCTGCTGTATGCTAAACAGCAGCAAAGGAAATGATGTCATCTCTCCTCGGCTCGGTATTTTCCGTTCCAGCACCGAGGAGAGAAGACTTCAATATGAGTGTAAAACACACACACACACACAGTAGAACATGCCAGGCACACAAAACACCCCCCTTTACCCCCCAATCCCCCCCGATCACCCCTTAATCCCCCCTCCCCCCCGTCACACTGACACCAAGCAGTTTTTTTTTTTTTTCTGATTACTGCATGGTGTCAGTTTGTGACAGTTACTGTGTTAGGGCAGTTACTGTTAGCCCCCTTTAGGTCTAGGGTACCCCCCTAACCCCCCTAATAAAGTTTTAACCCCTTGATCACCCCCTGTCGCCAGTGTCACTAAGCGATCATTTTTCTGATCGCTGTATTAGTGTCACAGGTGACGCTAGTTAGGGAGGTAAATATTTAGGTTCGCCGTCAGCGTTTTATAGCGACAGGGACCCCCATATACTACCTAATAAATGTTTTAACCCCTTGATTGCCCCCTAGTTAACCCTTTCACCATTGATCACCGTATAACTGTTACAGGTGACGCTGGTTAGTTTGTTTATTTTTTATAGTGTCAGGGCACCCGCCGTTTATTACCAAATAAAGGTTTAGCCCCCTGATCGCCCGGCGGTGATATGCATCGCCCCAGGCAGCGTCAGATTAGCGCCAGTACCGCTAACACCCACGCACGCAGCATACGCCTCCCTTAGTGGTATAGTATCTGAACGGATCAATATCTGATCCGATCAGATTTATACTATCGTCCCCAGCAGTTTAGGGGTCCCAAAAATGCAGTGTTAGCGGGATCAGCCCAGATACCTGCTAGCACCTGCGTTTTGCCCCTCCGCCCGGCCCAAGCCAGCCCACCCAGGTGCAGTATCGATCGATCACTGTCACAAAACACTAAACACATAACTGCAGCGTTCGCAGAGTCAGGCCTGATCCCTGCGATCGCTAACAGTTTTTTTGGTAGCGTTTTGGTGAACTGGCAAGCACCAGTCCCAGGCAGTGTCAGGTTAGTGCCAGTAGCACTAACACCCACGCACGCAGCGTACACCTCCCTTAGTGGTATAGTATCTGAACGGATCAATATCTGATCCGATTAGATCTATACTAGCATCCCCAGCAGTTTAGGGTTCCCAAAAACACAGTGTTTGCGGGATCAGCCCAGATACCTGCTAGCACCTGCGTTTTGCCCCTCCGCCTGGCCCAGTCCAGCCCACCCAAGTGCAGTATCGATCGATCATTGTCACTTACAAAACACTAAACGCATAACTGCAGCGTTCGCAGAGTCAGGCCTGATCCCTGCGATCGCTAACAGTTTTTTTGGTAGCGTTTTGGTGAACTGGCAAGCACCAGCGGCCTAGTACACACCGGTCGTAGTCAAACCAGCACTGCAGTAACACTTGGTGACGTGGCGAGTCCCATAAGTAAAGTTCAAGCTGGTGAGGTAGCAAGCACAAGTAGTGTCCCGCTGCCACCAAGAAGACAAACACAGGCCCGTCGTGCCCATAGTGCCCTTCCTGCAGCATTCGCCAATCCTAATTGGGAACCCACCACTTCTGCAGCGCCCGTACTTCCCCCATTCACATCCCCAACCAAATGCAATTGGCTGCATGAGAGGCATTTTCTTTATGTCCTCCCGAGTACCCCTACCCAACTAACCCCCCCAGAAAAGATGTTGTGTCTGATATAGGCGTGACACCCGCTATTATTTTCCCTCCTGTCCTGACAATCCTGGTCTTTGCATTGGTGAATGTTTTGAACGCTACCATTCACTAGTTGAGTATTAGCATAGGGTACAGCATTGCACAAACTAGGCACACTTTCACAGGGTCTCCCAAGATGCCATCACATTTTGAGAGACCCGAACCTGGAACCGGTTACAGTTACAAAAGTTACAGTTACAAAAGTTAGTTACAAAAAAAAGTGTAAAAAAAAAAAAAAAAAATATATATAAAATTAAAAAAAAAAATAGTTGTCGTTTTATTGCTCTCTCTCTCTATTCTCTCTCTATTGTTCTGCTCTTTTTTACTGTATTCTATTCTGCAATGTTTTATTGTTATTATGTTTTATCATGTTTGCTTTTCAGGTATGCAATTTTTTATACTTTAACATTTACTGTGTTTTATTGTTAACCATTTTTATGTCTTCAGGTACGCCATTCATGACTTTGAGTGGTTATACCAGAATGATGCCTGCAGGTTTAGGTATCATCTTGGTATCATTCTTTTCAGCCAGCGGTCGGCTTTCATGTAAAAGCATGCCTATCGGCTAATTAGCCTCTAGACTGCTTTTACAAGCAGTGGGAGGGAATGCCCCCCCCACCGTCTTCCGTGTTTTTCTCTGGCTCTCCTGTCTCAACAAGGAACATGAGAATGCAGCCGGTGATTTAGCCAGCTGACCATAGAGCTGATCAGAGACCAGAGTGGCTCCAAACATCTCTATGGCCTAAGAAACCAGAAGCTACGAGCATTTCATGACTTAGATTTCACGGGATGTAAACAGCGCCATTGGGAAATTGGGAAAGCATTTTATCACACCGATCTTGGTGTGGTCAGATGCTTTGAGGGCAGAGGAGAGATCTAAGGTCTAATAGACCCCAATTTTTTTCAAAAAAGAGTACCTGTCACTCCCTATTGCTATCATAGGGGCTATTTACATTCCCTGAGATAACAATAAAAATGATAAAAAAAAATATGAAAGGAACAGTTTAAAAATAAGATAAAAAAGCAAAAAATAATAAAGAAAAAAAAAAGCACCCCTATCCCCCCTTGCTCTCGCGCTAAGGCGAACGCAAGCGTTGGTTTGGCATCAAATGTAAACAGCAATTGCCCCATGCATGTGAGGTATCACCACGAAGGTCAGATCGAGGGCAGTAATTTTAGCAGTAGACCTCCTCTGTAAATCTAAAGTGGTAACCTGTAAAGGCTTTTAAAAAAGTATTTAATTTGTTGCCACTGCACGTTTGTGCGCAATTTTAAAGCATGTCATGTTTGGTATCCATATACTCGGCCTAAGATCATCTTTTTTATCTCATCAAACATTTGGGCAATATACTGTGTTTTAGTGCATTAAAATTTAAAAAAGTGTGTTTTTTCCCCAAAAAATGCGTTTGAAAAATCGCTGCGCAAATACTGTGTGAAAAAAAAAAATGAAACACCCACCATTTTAATCTGTAGGACATTTGCTTTAAAAAAAATATATAATGTTTGGGGGTTCAAAGTAATTTTCTTGCAAAAAAAATAATGTTTTCATGTAAACAAAAAGTGTCAGAAAGGGCTTTGTCTTCAAGTAGTTAGAAGAGTGGGTGATGTGTGACATAAGCTTCTAAATGTTGTGCATAAAATGCCAGGACAGTTCAAAACCCCCCCAAATGACCCCATTTTGGAAAGTAGACACCCCAAGCTATTTGCTGAGAGGCATGTCGAGTCCATGGAATATTTTATATTGTGACACAAGTTGCAGGAAAGAGACACATTTTTTTTTTTTGCACAAAGTTGTCACTTAAAACCCTTAGAAATCCTGAAGGCAGAGATTGGTTTTCGGGGCCCCGTACACGGCTAGGCTCCCAAAAAGTCTCACACATGTGGTATCTCCATACTCAGGAGAAGCAGCTAAATGTATTTTGGGGTGCAATTCCACATATGCCCATGACCTGTGTGAGCAATATATCATTTAGTGACAACTTTGTGCAAACAAAAAAAAACTTGTCACTTTCCCGCAACTTGTGTCAAAATATAAAATATTCCATGGACTCAACATGCCTCTCAGCAAATAGCTTGGGGTGTCTACTTTCCAAAATGTGGTCATTTGGGGGCAGGGAGTTGTGCCATCTGGGCATTTTATGGCCTTCAAAACTGTGATAGGTAGTGAGGAGTGAAATCAAAAATTTACGCTCCTTAGAAATCCTGAAGGCAGTGATTGGTTTTCGGGGCCCCGTACGCGGCTAGGCTCCCAAAAAGTCCCACACATGTGGTATCCCCGTACTCAGGAGAAGCAGCTGAATGTATTTTGGGGTGCAATTCCACATATTCCCATGGCCTGTGTGAGCAATATATCATTTAGTGACAACTTTTTGTATTTTTTTTTTTAGTCCTTATTCAATCACTTGGGACAAAAAAAATTAATATTCAATGAGCTCAACATGCCTCTCAGCAATTTCCTTGGGGTGTCTACTTTCCAAAATGGAGTCATTTGGGGGGGGGGGGGTTGTACTGCCCTGCCATTTTAGCACCTCAAGAAATGACATAGGCAGTCATAAACTAAAAGCTGTGTAAATTCCAGAAAATGTACCCTAGCTTGTAGACGCTGTAACTTTTGCGCAAACCAATAAATATACACTTATTGACATTTTTTTTACCAAAGACATGTGGCCGAATACATTTTGGCCTAAATGTATGACTAAAATTGAGTTTATTGGATTTTTTTTATAACAAAAAGTAGAAAATATCATTTTTTTTTCAAAACTTTCGGTCTTTTTCCGTTTATAGCGCAAAAAATAAAAACGGCAGAGGTGATCAAATACTATTAAAAGAAAGCTCTATTTGTGGGAAGAAAAGGACGCAAATTTAGTTTGGGTACAGCATTGCATGACCGCACAATTAGCAGTTAAAGCGACGCAGTGCCAAATTGTAAAAAGTGCTCTGGACAGGAAGGGGGTAAATCCTTCCGGGGCTGAAGTGGTTAAGGGATGGTTTTCATTCCCCAGAAACCCAAGGAGTTGTACGTGGCTGGGAGGAGTTGTTACGGATCATGTGATCCTTAGTGACCGGAGGACTTAGAATCGAATGCCTCTGCAAACTTACGCTGCATGGCCTCCCTGATTCTGCAAAATCCTGCAAAAGGACCCTAGGATTCGTGGTATCAAGGAGAGGGATCATTACTGGTTGGCAACTCTTCTTGATCCACGTTACAAGGCTAAGGTTGCAGAACTCATCCTGTCTTCGCAGAGGGAGCAGAGGATAAAACATCTTCAGGAGGCCATGAAGAAAGGTTTGTGCAATGCATTTCCAGACCCTGGGAGGTTACCATTTCCTGGTGCTGAACAACGTGTTGCTGAGGCTTCGTTCACTCAGAGGAAGAGCAGTGGAGAAGGTGGCCAGCTGACTGATGCCTTTAGACAATTTTTCAGTCCTCAGCGCCAAGGTCTGATCGGTTCAAGCAACTATCGCCAGCATCTGCATTACATGTTGCAGGAATATCTAGGGGCAAGAGCAGACTTGGAGACCTTTCCAACAGACCATCCACTGGGTTACTGGGTCTTGAGGATGGACCACTGGCCAGAACTTGCTCAATATGCAATTGAGCTACTGGTCTGTCCTTCATCCAGCGTTCTTTCTGAACGCACATTCAGTGCTGCTAGAGGGTTTGTAATGGATCATAGAGTGCGCCTGTCCCACAGACTCCGTTGATAGGCTCACATTCATAAAAATGAATCGGTCTTGGATCAGCAGCAGCTATCATGCACCTGATGCTGATGTAACTGATTGATTTTTATATGGATGTGGGATCCCTTGAAGACTGCCTATGCTGAGTGACTATCTTTTTTTTTTTTTTTAACATTATAGTTTTTATTTAGAGAAAATAAAAAGGTTCAGTACCAATCAGGTTTGCATCATTCACAACAAATTGTCCAATTATAAGAAGGCTTAGTATGGCTTAAGACATATATAGACATCTAATAAAGGAAAATAACAACTCAAAGATAAGTCTACCCATTCTATATACTGTATCTCTGTCAAGCCAGTACCGCTTTAAATCTTCTGGGTCTGTAGCTAGGATATCTCCAGATGTTTATTCTATGTTTCAGGAAATGTTGGTTAGCAAGTAAATCTACTGACTTATGTGCTGTCTTAACATAGGGGAGTTACGAAAGGAGGATAAGCAAAAAGAGAGAGAAAGTAGAAATAGTAAAGAATAACACTTAACCACATAAACAGCCCTTTCTTAATCAATCATGTTTGTTTGATGAGTTATTCATACAGTACCGGTCCTGGTAATGTGTCCAGCTGTGTAGTCTTCATAGGCTGACGAATATTTAAAAATCGTCCATGGTTGCCATGTCTTGTGGAATCTTTCTATCTGTGCATTGGACTGTGCTAATGTGTCTTCCATTTCATAAATTTCTGCAACTCTGTGGATCCAATCTGTTATCGATGGGACCCTAGTGGAATTCCAGTGAATCAGAATAAGTGATTTTGCTGCATTCAATAAATGTTTTGTAAGAGAGTGCTTGTATTTCTTTAGGGGCCATGTTGTAATGTGCAACAAGCAACACGCCGCGTCAAGTGTCAGGGTGGTTTCTGTAATCAATTATATTAGCCCTTTTACTTTGTCCCAATAAGGAGCAATTAAGGAGCATTGGCACCAGATATGGAATAGGGAGACGATTTCTGACGAGCATCGCCAACATAAATTTGATATCTGAGGATTCCACTTATTCAGTTTCGCTGGAGTTAAATACCAATGAGTCATTTATTTGTATGCATTTTAGTGCTGATGGAACACTTATGTGATAAAATATATGCATTTTTCCATTGTTTGGATGAGATGTTTACCTGCATCGTCTCAGACCACCTCCTCCTGAGTCTGTCATCTGTTGGTCTTTTAGCCTCTTGTAGCCAAGCGTAAATGAAGGAGGTTGCTCAGTTTCAGATGTTTGATGGCGCCTCTGATTTCTGTTGAGTCAATCGGACATTCTAGAGCGTTAACGTCCAGGTCGTCAAGGGAAGGAAGTCCACTTTTATTCAGAAAGTCTCTTATGATCTGAGTCCTGTCTCCTATCATGTCTGGTTGTCTGTGCTGTTGGGGGAGGTTATAAAGATCGGTATAAAATGAGTGAAAGTGTTTTGCAATTGCCACTGTTGTGACATCTAATGAGCCGTGTGTTCATCTGATACCCATAATGGTGTTGCTATTCTTATGATCTCGAAGTGTTCTGGCTAAAGCTCTACCTGTGTTGTTACCTGACTCATAGTATAGCTTTTTTTTGAAAAATAGGAATCGTTTGGTCCTATTATCAAGAATTTGCTGCAACTCTTTCCTAGTAGCTAACAACTCTGTGGCAGATTTTACCGACAGGGATTGTTTGTGCAAGGATTCAAGATTGTAAATGCGGTCAGACAGTGTTTTAATTTCTTTCTTTCTTTGCTTTTTACGTTGAGAACCCATTCTAATAAATTCACCCCTCACTGTGCATTTATGGGCCTCCCAAATTATTAAAGGGTCTGTCTCTGGGGTGTTATTGTGGGTGAAATAATCTTTGAGGGTGTCTGTCAACTTGGGCAAGAGAGATGGGTCAGATAGAATGGAGGAGTTCAGTCTCCAAGTCTGGGGTTTTGGCGGTGAGTTAGTCAAGTCCAAAGTCAAAGCTATGGGGGCATGATCCAAAATGGACTGTATGGGCTTCTGTGAGGGCAGGAAGATCAGCTTGTGTGATAAAGAGATAGACCAGATGGGTGTATTTCTTGTGTGGGTTCGAGTAAAAGGTGAACTCTCGACCATCGGGGTTGAGAAATCTCCAGGAGTCCACCAACTGAAGGGAATGCAGTAGTGTCTTAATGTGTTTAAGTATCTTGTATCTGATGCTATTGGTGCCATTTGAGGTGTCTATCAAAGGATTCAGAGGGTTATTGAAGTCTCCTCCCAATATTAAGCAACCAGTAGCGAAGCCTGGTAATTGGTGCACTACAGTTTGACAAAAAGTTAAGTGGCCCTTATTTGGGAAATAGACAGTTGCTATAGTGATGGGTGTGCCTGCGTATGTCCCTTTTATGAAAAAAAATCTGCCTTCCGGGTCTACCATTTGTTCCAACAATTCAAAGGGAGCGTCTTTACTCACCAAGATAGAGACCCCCTTTGACTTGGTGCAATCATTCGTAGCTTGAAACGCTCTGGTGAAAGTCGAGTCGGTAAGTCTAGGCACCTGATGAGTCTTAAAGTGTGTCTCTCGCAGCAACACGAAATGTGGCTTACCTCGTTTGATTACCCTCAGTAGGGTGGTGCGCTTCGCTGGAATGTTTAACCCTTTAACATTGTGAGAAATCACTGTCGGTCTGCAACCCAGCGAAGTGTATGCCATGATGAAGACTTGGGAGTGGTTTAGTCCGAGGATGTCTGAAATGCAAACTGAAATGCTGATTAGACTTCTTGCAATAAATGATCAATGTGGTTAAGTATAACTTATAAGAGAAAGAAAAGAGGTTAAATAAAATTTAGAGATAGAATTATGTTCTATTTCTAGATAGAGCCCTATCTAGAATTCGGTAGTGGAGTCGAGATCCGGAATATATCCCGAGATCTCGTCCACTTTGCGGGGAAGAAGGAGGCGGCCACCCAGAGAGGGAATATAAAGAGAACCAGTAAACAATTGTACCTCCAAAAATAACACACACAGCCTTAATGGCAACTTATACTAAATTCTTGAGTTAATCAACCCGTTTGATCGACGTCTCCGCCATCCCTCTAATCTGTGAGAGACCGAGACGTCCACCTCCACTATAAAGCAAATCTCTGTCCCCCTGTACCACCGCCCCCGCCCTTGCCCCATCTAGTCTACACAAGATTTCCTATGTATAAACGGTCCTCCCCTCTGTCACAAGGAGAGGAAGGAGGAGCATCAACACCGCAGAAGGTCCCTGTGGTTGGGGGGTAATCTCCCATCCAACTTCTCAAATACAACTAGTAGTGACAAAATATTGGGCCCAGAGTCTGATCATATTAAAAGAGTGCAGCGACCATGGATGTTCTCTCGCTCAGTTTTGCAACGTGAACACTCTACTTCACCAGCAGATACTGAAGTATTCAGCTTTATAACCAGACCAGGGCATATAATTATGATCAAAGTCATCAACCTCTGCATGACATATCTGCCAATGTTTTTTGGTCTAAGTCTAACCTATGACATGTCTTAGGTTTGGGAGGGAGGCCTAGCGGAAAAAAAAATATAGAAAAACAGAAAAAATGTGTAACTGAGCAACCAAAAGGTAAGAATAAAGAGCCTGGATCGAATATCAAAGTACCCACAGTTCTCTTGATCTCAAACATAAAGTAAAATTCCAAGCTATACGGGTAAGTGGTAAGTTTCACTGAGCTTTATCCTTCTGCTTGATCCCGCTCCTGAACAGACCGCAGATTTGGTGTGCCTGCTTTGGATCCTCCTGCCTTGCCATGTTTCATCTTTTTGGGGAGTCTCTTTTCCAGTGTGGAAAATGGGGAGCGGGTTGGGCTCCTATCATGTGGCGGCAGGACAAAGTCCGCGTACCAGTCAGGAAGTTCCACAGTGTCCAAACCTAATCCAGCGCAACAGTCCGGCAAATCCGATGGAGTACACAGAATATGTTAAGTGCCATATAAGTGCCACGTGTATTTGAGATCTCTGTCTCTGAGCTTCTCAAGTAGAGACCACAGGGCCCTGCGATTTTTTTAGGGTAATCTGTGACAAATCTTGAAATGGGCATTATGTTTTCACCATTAAAGATAATCCTGTCTTTTCTTCTAGCTTTACGTATTATGTCCTCTTTTAGTTGAAAGCTCTGCAGGCAGCAGATTATATCTCTCGGTGGTGCCGTCTCTGGACCCCTAGGCCTGAGAGCTCTGTGTGCTCGTACAAATTCAATCTCTGCATCTTCCTGTCGGTCTAATAAACTGTTGAACATTCTCTGGAGGGCAGGGTCACTCTCAACAGATTCCGGGACCCCTCTCACCCTCCTTTCTCGGTTGTCGAGGTCCTCAAAGTGTCTGTTCATATCAATGAAATGTTGTGCATGGGAGACTGTAACCTTGTCCAGCCTATGGAGTTCTTTATCCCTCTGCCTCCCCGCGTGTTCTGTTGCTGCTAGTTTCTCTGTGAGAACTACAAGGTTCGTTTTTAAATCCGTAATTGCAGCAGAGAATGTGGATTTTATATCTGCTGTGAAGCAGGACATGTCAGCATAAGTCAGGGGCTTGTTTGATCGAGCTTTCCCCCTACCTGAGTCCTCCTGTGCTGATTTTGAGTCACCGCTGAATTCCTCCTCATGGTGCTCACTACGCTGAGTCGGCGCCATCTTGAGACCGGACTTGCTGCGGCCCGCTGCGGATTATAATCTAAACAGATCTGAGATGTCCCGAGCAGCGGATGGCGGCTGTCCGCAGCGAGGACGTGTCTGGGGAGTGCTGTACAGCTTTCTACCCGGCATTGACGGCTCTGTGGACGGGTGTCAGGCTTAAAGGCTGTGTGCTTTATCGGAGCTCCTCTAGAATGCTGCCATCTAAGCCGTGCACCAAGCCATGCCCCGAGTGACTATCTTATTCCTCCTCAATCTTGATGATGCTAGCTTCCAACAATATTTTTGGTTTAGGGCACCACCACCACTGCCTAAAGCCCAATTTTTAAGCCCCTGTTTAACAGGGGCATGTAATTACAATTTTTGATCAAATATTTCACAGCAGGGCCCGTTCCTGCGCCCAACCAGGGTATCTGTGAGGGGTTACAGTGTTGTGGCACCACCACCACCAAAGGCCCAATTTTTATGCCCTTGTTTAACAGGGGCATGTAATTACAATTTTTGATCAAATATTTCACAGCAGGGCCCGTTTCTGCGCCCAACAAGAGTATCTGTGAGGGGGTTACAGTGTTGTGGCACCACCACCACCAAAGGCCCAATTTTTCTGCCCCTGTTTAACAGGGGCATGTGTAACGACACGAAAGGGGTTAAAGTCGTTTAGGACATTCCATACCCAAACACAAAGGCAGCTACAAATAATTCTTCCCCAAATACGAGACAAGGCTCTGTCTTGAGGTTCAAGCAGGAAAATCAGACTCTTTATTTTAGCACATGTTATACAGATCCCACTTCAAAACATTTCCCCCCACCCTTGGAAGGCAGGGTGGGTTAAACTGTCCAATGACAATGGACACACAGGTCAGGGGTGTTTAACTTCTCATCAGTAAACAGTCTTAGCAGGGGGGCTGCTGGAGGAATCCCCCATTCCTCTTTCCTCACAGCAAGACACTTAGACATCCCATAATAGTTAAGGCAGACAGCCACAATAGACAATATAACACAACATAATGAGACAGCACACATTATATATACATATATACAGCATTGAGTCTGACAAGCACAGATCATAGTGGAGTTCTCGTTCACCCTTTGCCCCTATTAGTGACTCCCGTCACAATGGCATATCCAGGGTACCCAGAGTCTGTGTGTTTTGGGGGACATGGACCTGAATCTAAAGTAATGCCACCTCAAGGGTCCCCAGGCATACAGCTCACAATGAGCACTGTTCCCCCAAATGCCAGGGCCCATAATCAGTAGCCAAGAGGCTAGCATTCAGTCCCCTCCAAAAGCCTCTGTCCCAGCTAGGTCTGTCACAGCATGTAATTACAATTTTTGATCAAATATTTCACAGCAGGACCCATTCCTGCACCCAACAAGAGTATCTGTGAGGGGTTACAGTGTTGTGGCACCACCACCACCACCAAACGCCCAATTTTTTTGCCCCTGTTTAACAGGGGCATGTAATTACAATTTTTGATATAATATTTAACCGCAGTGCCGCTTCCTGCACCCACCAAGAGTAACTGTGAGGGCTTACAGTGTCGTGGCACCACCGTCACCAAAGGCCCAAATTTTTCTGCCTCTGTTTAACAGGGGCATGTAATTACAATTTTTGAAATAATATTTAACAGCAATATCAGGGCCAAACTACAGTGTTCTCTGCCCAGCACCAACAGCAGTATCTGTGGAGTTGCAAAGAACTTCCCAAGCTGAGGCGCTGGTCACCGGACAGAGGGTCCAAGACCTCTGCCCCACACCTGTGGCAGTTCCAAAGGCTCATGGTGAGAAGGTGGCAATCACTTCCCAGTGGATTTCAGAGATGCAGGGAGAAGAAGCAGCCATTTTCCCTCCCCAACAAGGGTTTGTGCACCTGGGAGGCAATACCAGGGAGTTCAAACAGCAGACGGTGCCCCAGAATGATGACATCAACCCAGCTGAAGCGCTGGCAACTGGGCAGAGTGCTACCAACCTCTGCCCAGCATCGGCAACAACTACAGAGTTCCAGGGAGCTGGGGCAGTTACCCCCACAACAGTTAGCCAGAGCAGATGGTGTGGGGTTTCCAGCAGAAGGGCTGGCAACAGGGCAGAGTGCTGCTGGCCTCTGCCCTCAACTAACAGAGGAGGAATTTCCTGTAAGGGTGGATGGGGCTTCAGTCCTCACCTGTATACCCCAGGGATGCTGGGCAGTCAGCCCAGATCCCCAACAGCATGATGGAGTGAGCTCAGTCACCCTGTCTTCTCTCCAGCGGCTGAAAGGACTCCAGGGAGAAGGGCCAGTCCAGGCCTCTTCCCTAGCGGCTGGCATGTTCTCTGAGAGAGGCATAGGTTGGCTGGGTGAGTAATACTCTGTTTGGAACAATTTGTTTGGGGTACTGTGTGGATACCAGCATTAGAGGACTGGAACTACTGACTAACTTTGGAGTCAAGCCGTCTGGGGGTCTCCTCCTGTGTCAGTCTCCTGCCAAAAGGGGAGAAATGTGACAGACCTAGCCGGGACAGAGGCTTTTGGAGGGGACTGAATGCCAGCCTTTTGCCTACTGATTATGGGCCCTGGCATTTGGGGGAACGGTGCTCGTTGTGAGCTGTATGCCTGGGGACCCTTAAGATGGCGTTACTTTAGATTCAGGTTCATGTCCCCCAAGACACAGACTCTGGGGACCCTGGATATGCCATTGTGACGGGAGTCACTAATAGGGGCACAAGGTGAATGGGAACCCCACTATGATCTGTGCTAGTCAGACTCAATGCTGTATATATGTATATATAATGTGTGCTGTCTCATTATGTTGCGTACTACTTGCTGTGATGGTTGGGGTGTGACTGTATTCTATTGTCTATTGTGGCTGTCTACTTCAACTATTATGGGATGTGTATGTATCTTGCTGTGAGGAAAGAGGGAGGGGAGATTCCTCCAGCAGCCCCCCTGTTAAGACTGTTTACTGAGGAGAAGTTAAACACACCTGACCTGTGTGTCCATTGTCATTGGACAGTTTAACCTGACCTGTTTTCCAAGGGTGGGGGGAAGTGTTTTGAAGTGGAATCTGTATAACATGTGTTTGAATAAAGATTCTTTCCTGCTTGAACCTCAAGACAGAGCCTTGTTTTGTACTTGGGGGAGAATTATTTGTATGGGTTCCTTGTTCGGCTGATGGAAGTGTTTGGTAGCTGCTTTTGTGTTTGGGTATGGAATGTCCTAAACGACTTTAACCCCTTTCATACTCGGGGTGTTGTTACAGTCATTAAAGACAAACCTACTTTCATAGAATTGTTTATGGACATATGTTTGCCACCCTTAATAACACCCACTAGTAATACACATCTCTTAAAAGTATATATATCTGAAGATTATTGTAAAATCTTAAAGGTAGCTAATTCTCAACACACTTTCTCTAGTCTGTGAACATATTCTGGGCGTATTGCCAGACTGTCTATGATTATCTTTCTAGTTCTCATGTTCAGTATCATCTTTTCTATGATAACAGGGACCAATCCTATTTAATTTGTTTATAAAGGACCTAGAGGATGGGATAAACAGTTCAATCTCTGTATTTGCAGGTGATACTAAGCTAAGCAGGGCAATATCTTCTCAGCAGGATGTGGAAACCTTGCAAAAAGATCTGAACATATTAAAGGGGTGGGCAGCTATATGGCAAATGAGGTTCAATGTAGAAAAATGTCAAAATGCATTTGGGTGCAAAAATATGAATGCAAGCTATACACTGGGGGGAGAACCTCTGGGGGAATCTAGGATGGTAAAGGTCCTGGGGGTCCTAGTAGATGATAGGCTCAGCAATGGCATGCAATGCCAAGCTGCTGCTAACAAAGCAAACAGAATATTGGCATGCATTAAAAGGGGAATCAACTCCAGAGATAAAACAATAATTCTCCCACTCTACAAAATCTGGTCCAGCCGCACCTAGAGTATGCTGTCCAGTTCTGGGCACCAGTCCTCAGGAAGGATGTACTGGGAATGGAGCGAGTAAAAACAAGGGCAACAAAGCTAATAAAGGGTCTGGAGGTTCTTAGTTATGAGGAAAGGTTGCGAGCACTGAACTTATTCTCTCTGAAGAAGAGACGCTTGAGAGGGGATATGATCTCAATATACAAATACCGTACTGGTGACCCCACAATAGGAATAAAACTTTTTCGCAGAAGAGAGTTTAACAAGACTCATGGCCACTCATTAAAATTAGAAGAAAAGAGATTTAGACTTAAACTACGTAGAGGGTTCTTAACTGTAATAGGGCGTACACACGGTCGGACTTTGTTCGGACATTCCGACAACAAAATCCTAGGATTTTTTCCGACGGATGTTGGCTCAAACTTATTTTGTCTACACACGGTCGCACAAAGTTGTCGGAATTTCCGATCGCCAACCACGCGGTCACGTACACCACGTATGACGAGACTAGAAAAGGCTGGTTCAGAACCAAGCGCGGCACCCTTTGGGCTCCTTTTGCTAATCTCGTGTTAGTAAAAGTTTGGTGAGAGACGATTCGCGCTTTTTCAGACTCGTGGTTTTCAGATCGTTTTCTGCCGTTCAGTTTGTGCTTGTGGGTTTGTATCTGCTCTTCAGTGCGTGCAAGCAAGTTCCGCGTGACTTAGTCATTCTATTCTTGTTCGTTCGTTACTGTTTTTCAGTTCGCTCTTCATAGGCCTTGCTGTTCTTCAGTGCGTTCTGTTACTTCGTTCTGAGCAGCAGACCGTTTTCTAGCCATGTTTTGTATGCGTACTCCTCGTAGAGTTTGTGCTGTCCGGGGGCGTGGTGTTGGGGTCCTGACCTTGACACAAGTCCAGTCCATGAACAGGGTGGGGAGGAGTTCATGGACCAAGAATTGGTTGCTTCAGCGTGACCAGTTCTCTCATATGCCTTTGCTCCATGAGATCCGTGAGAATAATCCTGAGGATTTCAGGAACTTTCTCAGGATGACGGACCCCGTGTTTCACCGTTTGTTGGCTTCGCTGACCCCCTATATCAGCAGGCAGGATACCTGCATAAGGCAAGCCATCACTCCGGAGCAGAGGTTGGTCGCTACCCTGCGGTATTTGGCCACAGGGCGAAGTCTGCAGGACATGAAGTTCTCGACAGGCATCTCCCCCCAGGCTCTGGGGATCATTATCCCAGAGACCTGTTCTGGCATCATACAGGTCCTACAGAAGGAGTATATGAAGGTAAGATTTTTATCCTTTAATATCACATTTTATTGTATTGAATGTTTGATAATATATTGTATTTCTTTCCTCATTCCCTAATTACCATGATTGTAATATGATGTGAATGTCCCCTTTGTTCTCATGCATGCTGGATTTTTATGTAATTATTATTTTAGGTCCTTCATACATATTTGCCCTTCACTAACCTCCCCAGCATGGTGTCTCCTGGCCCTATATTCACCTCATGTAGTCACTTAACAATGTATTTTTTCTGCTCCATTATAGTGCTTTACCCCAAACACCCCCTAAAATGTTTGGAAATGTTATTTTTTATTTAAATTCAGGCAGAGTGCCAGAGGTTTTTTTTTTGTGGTGTCCCCAAATAATTTTTAGTAACCCTCCCTCCCCCAACTGCTAAGTCAGCTGATACCAATTCTCTATCTATCCTCAATCATCTATCTGCTGGCTTTGCCAAACCCATACACACTATACCCACCTCTTTAGTGCTCAGATGTATGGATGGATTCCCCAAAGCATGTAGTGCAAGGGCCTGCCTGTATACTGCCTTGTATCCTATTATTATCTTGATAGGTAATAGTAGAATGTCCAAATGTCCTCAAATGTGTACAATGTGTATTTATATCTTTGTATTATGACACTTCTTACCTGTCCAGTGGTCTGCCAATAGTGTAACTAAGGAGGGTCTGTTCAAAGTAATACCCATTATTTAGGCATTCATCTCTCAATGAAGTGAAGAGGGTTACCTGTCCAAGATTTCCACACACCCCCTATAATGTTAGAAATGGCCCATGAGAGGGGGGGAGGGGGAATATGATAGGTGTACCTTATACTTTGGCCTTGTTAAATTCCCCTTAGTAAATGCTATCTGGAGGTTGCCCCATAATGTTTGTGTATAATCTGGTTGCCATGTTTCTGAGTAAAAATAGTAATGTTTATTGTTTTTCCTCAACAGTTTCCTTCCACGCCACAGGAATGGCAGACTGTGGCCTCCCACTTTGCCGGGCGGTGGGACTTTCCTAACTGCGGAGGGGCAATTGATAAACTGAACCATATTATACTGGCGTGCTGTGTTCTCCATAACTTTTTAAGGAAACATTCGGTCAACTATGCTGGATTAGTTGGGCCTGATTCCAGAATCCTACATCAAACCACACTGACGGCGCTTGAAAGTGGCCGTCCTGGCTTGCCCCCCCTGAGTGCCCGTGATGTCCGGTTACGCTACCTGGAGTTCTTTGCGGGTAGGGGGGCTATCAATATGCCAGACAATCTGTGAAGCCTTTTTATAATAAAAAAAAAAAAAAAGAAATTCTTGGTGGACATTTACTGCTTGTGTTTGTTTTAGCTGACCCTGACAGAAATGTGTTGAGTCCAGAAAATGTTGTGATTGTGTAACCTTATACAAAGCACTGTTGGCTGTTATTTCCTAAATGCAAAAACACATTTCACTACAAGTGCACTTGCAACTGCACTGAAACTGCACTTGTAGTGCAAAGAGGATTTGCCCTTAGGAAATAACCCCCATTTTTGCAGAAAACAGCAATTACATCACCCCAAAATTGTTGTATTGTAGTGTTGAGACAATAATCCATACATTCTTGAGTAAGTAACTTTTTTATACCTGCACAATCACATGTGCATTTACCAAAGGTTTTTAAAACAAACCAACATGTTTGTTGTATAACAATTTTTGCAGTAGCATTATCAAAAATCGAAATGTCCATTTCAGATAAAACAGGCCTGTGTAAAACCAACAAGAAAGCCAAAAAACTTGACATCACATTAGGTAAAACCTGAAGGCTATATCAGACATCAGTATTTAGGAACTGGGTTTGATATAGCGTTCAGATGGGGGGAAATCACCCCTGGAAAAGCCAAATTTGTAAGATGCACACCAATTTACGAATGTCAACATGTGCTATCTGCCATCAGGGGGGATCAAGGGACGTGTTTTGGGGGAGCAAGCCCTTCTTCAACGCTACTTTATAATTGAGGAAGGGGTTGCACCCCCAAAACGCGTCCATTGATCTCCCGTGATGGCAGATAGCACATGTTGACACACTGTGTGCATCCTCCAAATTTGGCTTTGCAAAACATTGCAAAAAGTTTTAAAAGATTGGACCACAATCCAAAAAGTGATTTTGTGGGGTTTTAAATTCGCCCCAAAACATCAATGATGTTATTATTTTTTTTAATAACAGCATTGATTTTTTGCTGTATGTTTTGCAGTTCTACATTACACCCCATGATCTCCCCGATCAGGATCTGGGCACTTTCTGATGTGAAACGTTCTGGATCCACAACCTCACGATCACCTAAAAAGAGAGAAAGAAAACAAAAACAGGTATCAAAAATCTGCCACCATCCATCTCTTTTACCTGAGCCTGTGGTCGCAGACAATCACCTCTTGTGGTGCCAATCTCCACCACATTTTCTTATTCCTCCTGCTCTTCTTGTGTTGGTGTTAGTTCCCCTTCTTCCAGAGGTGGGGAGTCTGTGGTCTCCTCGGATGAGGGGTGTCCTCCGAGTCTTTTCTCCCCTATGTAAAACAAAAATGGTATAATTAGCACACAGATATTTGATGGCAGAACTAGAAATAGGAAACATTGCTTGGAAGTGGGGTACAATTGTCTATTTTAGCCGAGTTCAAAGATGTATTTTTTTTATTGGCCTTTGTCAAGCTGCAATACTTTACCTGTTTAGTACAAGCTTCACAGATGGAGACCCCCCTATAGTATACACTGGAGCACCTGTGTGGCCCCCTAATAAAAATGGTGTTCTTGTGTCCCACACTAGTGTTCCAGTGTCCAGATGTAAAAACAGCTGCTCAGTGTCCTCTCCTTACACAGAATCTAGTTGGCATTTCATTCTAGTAACAAACCCATCTACACAAACAACTATTTGGCATCCAAGTAGGCCCAAAAAAAATGTGGGAAAATGCATATGGCCTAAACAATGTTGTTTTAGAGGCCGAAAGAAAAATGTTTGATACGAACAAATAATGGGCCCATGAACATTAAAGTTGCCCTTTTAAACGTTACAATTAATAAAAGCATATGGAGCAGAACGAACGTAATAAAGACAGAAAGAATAGGAACACAGCACAACTACTTACTTTTTTGCAGCACTCCCCGGATCTTTCGGTAATGCTCTGGCTCTCTCAATTTCAGGTCCGACCACCGCTTCCTGAGCTGATCTTTCGATCGTCGTACCCCGAAATTCTTGTGCAGACTTTTGATCACTTTCGCCATGATCTTGGCCTTTCGGATATTGGGGTTGGGGTAAGGCCCATACTTTCCGTCATAGTCGGACTTCTTCATGATGTCGACCATCTCCAACATCTCCCCAAAGGACATATTTGTGGCCTAAAAACGTCTCCTTCTGGATCGGGACGTGTCCGGCTTTCCTCCTCCTCCTCCACGTTCCTGCAATTAGCACGCACCTGCTGTGACTCCACCATGTGCTCTTCCCCCACTGCGCCGAACGAAAAGGGGCGGGGAATAGACTAGAAAGAACGTCAGGGGCGGGCGGAGTTACACGCATGCGCAGTGTGTATAAAGCGTAACACGCGTGCGTATTACGTACGATCTGTGAGCGGAGGAAGGAGCATTGGACACGCCGATCGTAAGAACGAAGGTAAGAGACAAACTTGTGCCTATACTGCTTCTACATTGAAGCCTATATTGTAACAAGATTAGGAGAGTTTTGTCTGACATTAGGCTTTGTCTTGTGTTGTGTCTTGCAGTGAACATGGATATGCTAATGAAAGATAATGACTTAATGTAAGTATTCCTAGATATGTTAAGGGAGCTGCCCTGTCTGTGGGAGATTAAACACCCCCATTACAAGAACCAAGCAAAGAGGAAGGCAGCACTGGTGCAATTGTGTGAAATTGTGAAGCAGGTGATCCCCACGGCAGACATCACCTATTTAAAGAATTTAATTGGTGGCCTGAGGAGTACATATCTAAGGGAGCGCAAGAAAGTCCTGGATTCACAGAGATCCGGAGCAGCAGATGACATCTATGTCCCCAGGATGTTGTACTATGACAGGCTGCATTTTCTGGCAGGCCAGACTGAACCCAGGCCATCCCTCTCCAGTCTTCCTTCCACGCTTCCTTCCCCCCCGGCTGAGGCTTCTGACGCCCAACCTGGGCCTTCCAGGCCACATGTGGAGGAGCCCAGATTGAGCCAGGTATAGCATTCCTCTAAATATTTCTGCTTGTCCAATCAATGATGTTAACTAGATGTTAGTTGGGAGTACTAATTTAGGATTGTGATTGATGAAGCAAAAACTAAAACCATGTCCCTTTTTCATACACAGGGAAGTCTCAGCCAGGAGGTGGCCGGGCCGAGCCTGCTGACTGATCTGCAGGTCCCTCCACCCCCCCTGAAAAGAGAAAGTGGCAGTAGGAGGAGTGCCCTAGAGGAGGCTACCAGAGGACTCTTTTGGAGGGCTACAGAGGTCCTGGGAGCACGACAGACCGTGGAGGAGGACATTGCTGCTGTCATTGCCTATAAAATGCAGAGGATGGAGGAGGGCCAGCAAGTCATGTGTGAGGCGCTCATATTGGAGGCTCTTAACAAAGGTATGAGGGGCCAAATGACAGCTCAGACACACCTTTGCGATGGTCCTCCTCCTCCACCTGCAGGTCCTCCTCCTCGTCCTCCCTCTCCTCCAGGTCCTCCCAGTCCTCCTCCTCCTCCAGGTCCTTCTCCTCCTCCTGCCACATCTCCAACTGCACAGCCACAGCCTGGAAGGAAGCGTGAAAGGAAGACCAGAAAGTGAGGACCCTGGATCCAGTCTGGTCGGCCAAAAAATACAGCCTCTTGTGGTACCACAGCCTGGGGACACAGATGTCATCTGCTGCTATCCGGATCTCTGCGAATTCTGGATCAGACTGCCCTCCCTTACATATGGACTCCTCAGGCCACCAATTTTGATGTTCAAGAATTGATGTCTGCCGTGGGGGTCTCAGGCTTCACTAATTTCTCATGTTGATCCAGTGTTGCCTTCCTCTTTGGTTCTGATCCCTTAATAAAGGATTTTTGTTTTGAATTATACTCTCCTATGTGTTTTACTTCAAAAATGACAGTTGGTTTGTGAGGATTCAGGTACATTTCAAATATACAATGTGAAATGAACAAGGGACACCAACACCAAACAATCTCCTTGAGATTAAATAATAAAAGATATCAATGGTGTTGGGGTAACTTGACACACAAAACACACACAAAAATATTCTGGAGGAAAAATAAAAATAACATTGAACAAAGATGAGCCTTGGAAAAAATCCAAACATTAAAGAAAAAAAAGGCTTAAAATCCCCCAAAAAATTAAATAAAAAAAAAAAATTCTGTCAGATGTGACAACTAATAACAATATATTCAGGGAATCCCAATAACAAAACAAAAATAAAAGTTTGTGAGAAGTGTGTGTGAATATGAGCAGCAAAACTACTTAATTCTTGTCTCATTATAAAGAAGAAGAGAGTGCGCTGTATTAAACCATTTTTAACATTGCAGCGTGACGAAAGTGCTGTATCCATTGTGAACGCTAATTTTACCAGACCGAGCTGTTCCGTCTTGGAATTTCTTCTGAGCATGCGTGGCACTTTGTGCGTCGGAACAGGCCACACACGGTCGGAATTGACGCGATCGGATTTTGTTGTCAGAAAATTTTATCTCCTGCTCTCCAACTTTGTGTGTCGGAAAATCAGATGGAAAATGTCCGATGGAGCCCACACACGGTCGGAATTTCCGACAACACGCTCCGATCGGACATTTTCCATCGGAAAATCCGACCGTGTGTACGGGGCATAAGAGCGGCAAGGATGTGGAATTCCTTTCCACAATCGGTGGTCTCAGCGGGGAGCATCAATAACTTCAAGAAACTATTAGATAAGCACCTGAATGACCGCAACATACAGGGATATACAATGTAATACTGACACATAATCACACACATAGGTTGGACTTGATGGGCTTGTGTCTTTTTTCAACCTCACCTACTATGTAACTATATAACTATGTAACATTGTTGCCACACATGAAACTGTCAGCACAAAGCAAATTTTAAAGTGTAAGTTCCCCTTTACAGAAATATCTGTAAGCTGAACTTACACAGGACCCCCCCCCCATCCCGCTAATCTGTTGCACGGCGATCTCCCGTTCTGAACCCCAGTATAGCCACCTCAGGGGTCCGGGGCTTAGAAATCCCCTCAGCATTCATGCTGACAGGACGGGATACGCAGGTTCTGATTGGTCTGCGCAGACCAATTAGAATGCTCTGAAACGTCCCTTCTGATAGGGGTACGTTATGGAGATTCAGCTGCAGGGATTTCTAAGCCCTGGACCCCTGAAGCGACTATACCAGGGCTTAGAACGGGAGATCACCACAATCCAGGTCAGCGGAATTGGGGGGGGGGGGGGGGTGAGGACGCAGTCCTGTGTAAGTTCACCTTACAGATTTTTCTGTAAAGGTGAACTTAACTTAGAGTAAGTCTTTAAAGGGTAAGCCACAGTAAAGCAGAAAGTAAGTATATAATTAGGGACAGTCTTTACTGACCCTTACAGTTACAATGCAATTTAAGGCAAGAAGGGCCCTGCTCATGAAAGCTTATAATCTAAAGGGATGGGGATGTGATACAAAATGTACTAACTGTGTGGGGATGAGTTTTTTCAAGAAAATAATGCAGCGTACACACGGTCGGACTTTTTGACCGAACTGGTCCGACGGACCGAGTCCAGCGGACAATCCGATTGTGTGTGGGCTTCATCGGACCTTCAGCAGACTTTTCCAGTTGAAAATCTGACGGACTTTAGATTTGGAACACGCTTCAAATCTTTACGTCGTAACTCCGCCGGACCCAGAAATCCGCTCGTCTGTATGCTAGTCCAACGGACAAAAACCAACGCTAGGGCAGCTATTGGCTATTGGCTATCAACATCCTTATTTTAGTCCGATGTACGTCATCACGTACGAATCCGTCGGACTTTGGTGTGATCGTGTGTAGGTAAGTCCGTTCATTAAAAAGTCAGTCGGAAGTCTGTCAAAAGTCCGTTAAAAGTCCATCGGAAAGTCCGTCGGACCAGTCCGGTCGAAAAGTCCACCCGTGTGTACGCAGCTTAAGATCCAGTTGCTACAGTATCTGAGCAGAGCCACTGTTAAAAATCATGGGGCCCCGTGCAGCCTACCTGACAGCCCCCCTCCCCCCATGAAAATATTAAAATGATATCTTTACTAATAATACATGAAAATCATTATTAGTGGACACAAATATTCTGTCATACATAAAAAAAACATAAATTCTGTCTGGAATCCAAAATTCTCCAAAACAATATTGCACATATTCCCCCAACTCCCAGTTCAAATCCCCCTCCCAGCACTAATCTTTGCCCCCAACCCCAGCTCAAATCCCATCCCAATTCCCTTCCTAGCACAAATTCCTCACCCAAAAAAACAAAAAAAATCAACCCATTAGCACATATCCTCTTTCTTCCCAAACTTTCTATCCTAGCACAAATCTTCTCCTCCAAATCCCCCATGTCAGCACAAATCCCTCCTATTAGCCCATATTCCTTCACCCCCTCCTGGCACAAAATCCCCCCCATCTCCTCTCCAATTTTATTTCTCCAATCCCCTTCCTAGGACAAATTCCCACAAATCCTCCCTCCTAGCATATGCCCCTCTTCCTTCCTCCCTACCCAAATCCCCCACCCCTCTCCTAGCACAAACGTTCCCCCCTCCTGGCTTAAACCCCCCCAACCCTCCTCCTAGCACAAACACCCCCCCTCATTCTTCCTTCTAGCACATATCCCCCTTCCCCAAATCTCCATTACACTTCCCAGCACAGATATTCACCCATCTCCCTCTCCCAACTTACAGGGGGAAGCCAGTGCAAAGCCAGGAGGTGATGCCCTGTGTTGTGCTTTTGCCTCGTGTCAGAAGAGTACTCGTCTATACATTACATGAGACAGGCTCGCTCTTAGATAGCATTGGACTGTACACACACACACCACCCCTATTTCCTCCAAGGGCTGCTCATCTCCCGGCAGCAGAAAATAAGGATAGGGGGAGGTGTGTGTCTGTGTATAGCATACCTTTCAACTGTCCCGGATTCACCGAGACTGTCCCGGAATTTGATGTAAGTCCCGGCATCCCAGCGAATCAAAGCAACGTCCAAGAGTGGAGCCCAATGCCGGGACAAGTCACGGTTCTTGGCTCCATTGACTTCCCTGACAGGGGTGCACTGGCGCAGGCACCAGCAGGAATTTTTTTCAGCCGGCACTGCTCACTTCTTCCTGCCAGAGGCGGCACCTTCATAAGCCTGTGATCAATCAGGAATGTCGGTGCCTTCCTGTGACGGGACTCTGCGACCCAGGGGTGTACTGACCACATCAGACACTGGGCCAATAGGTAGAGTGTAGTGGCAGCTGGTATGGGGAGCGGGACAGTGAATGCCACAGGTGTGGGCAGGACGACCACATCCGGCTCAAGGATGGCGCGGGCAAGGTGAGCAGCGAGGGCAGCAGGGAATGAATGGCCCTGGAGGGAGAAGAGCTCTGAGGACCTCCAAGGACCGGAGAACAGGCTGACCGAAGCGGGAGAAGGAGTGGGAGGTGTAGGCAGCCAGGGACAGCTGTATCTCACAGCAAACAGATCCTCTGGAAGGAGCAGAGAACCTCCGTAACCTCCTGTCCTCACCCAGCTACAAGAAAGGGCCCTGCCCACTGCTAGCATGGAAGGTACTGTACCAGGCATCACACACATCTTCCCACAGACAGGTTTTGTTTAACCATTCCACTTAAGCCCCTCACACTGGCAAGAGTTTGGCCACACACATTTTGCCGATACGCGTGCCGCAAGTCATCCCTTACCTCAAGTGTCTCTTATGCCGCGTACACACGAGCGGACTTTACGGCAGACTTTTCGACGTACTTTACGACGGACTTTCTGAATGAACGGACTTGCCTACACACAATCCACCAAAGTCCGTCGAACTTGTACGTGATGACGTATGACCGGACTAAAACAAGGAAGTTCATAGCCAGTAGCCAATAGCTGCCCTAGCGTGGCTTTATGTCCGTCGAACTAGCATACAGACGGCTGACTTTTCGACCGGACTCGATTTCGACGGATTAATTTAAAACATGTTTCAAATCTAAGTCCATCCAACTTTTGAGAAAACAAAGTCCGCTGGAGCCCACACACGATCGAATTGTCCGTCCGCCGGGCAAAGTTTGCCATAAAGTCCACTCGTGTGTACGCGGCATTATTCAAAAGTTCAAAAGTTGGGAGGTATAATACAGTCAAATGCAATCTAAGAGTGATCCTGTCTCATGTACTGTATAGATGAGCGCTCTTCTGATACGAGGCGAGAACACAACACAGCACATCTCCTCCTGGCTGTTTATTCTCTGCCTCTTCTTCTCTCAGTGCTCCAGCCTCCCGTCTCCTTGTCCCGGTGCTAAGTGCAGGCTGGGGTGGTCGGGGGAAGGCGCTCAGCGGGCGTCGGCCAGACACAACATCCAAGGGAGGCCTGGGGGGCAGAACTAAAATCTGGCACAGCCCAACCCAGCACCCCCCTAAATTCGGCCATGTGTGTCTCTCACCCATCAGCTGAAAGCCGGCGGGAGGGAGAGCGGGAGAAACCGTCTTTCAAATGCTGCAGAGAGCCACACAGGGCATTGTTCTGTCATCGTTCCATTCTCTGCTCCACTGATCCTCCTGCTGTCCCCCCCCCGTGTACCCGGGCCCCCTACAGGAGGTACCCCCCTATCAGCGGCCCTATATATGAGGTACAAAACATCTCCCTCTATGTCATGGAGAAGAGGAGATGTAAAGGTGTTCTGTAGTCCCAATCTGGAATGACAACAGTGCTCCTCCATTATTTCATTGTGGTGAGTAAACCTGTAGTACACCTTAGGTTTATTAACCACTTGCTGCCCGCCCACCGTCATATGACGGCGGGACGGTGCAGCTGTTATCCTGTGTCGCCGTCACATGACGTGATGGCCTTCCAGGCCCCCCAGGGGGCGCGCACGTGCCCGCTGCGTCTCTCGGGTGCTGGTGTGCATGCCCGGTGGCTGCGATGTCCTCCGGGCACCCGCGATTGCCCGGTAACTAAGCAGGACCGTGGACCTGGGTGGGAGGAGACCGATGGTGTGTTCCTTGTACAGAGGAACACCGAACGGTCTACTCCTCTTGTGAGTCCCCTCCCCCCACAGTTAGAATCACTCCTTAGGAACATAATTAACCCCAGTGTGTGAGCTATGCACGGACAACCACATATGGTAATTTTCATACACGTTTGATAACACCTTACATATTGCAGTTTCATGATGCAAATGTGTCTTGTCCTAGTATATTGACCTCAGACATCACTCAGCCCCTACCTTCCCATGTGACAGTGTTGGTGCTTGGTGATTGGCCCAGTGCTGTCACATAGAGGTGGGCAGAGAGTCCTGAACCTTGTGTAAGCTCCAACTAGAATTAACTTCAAGCTTACACAGGACCAGAGGAGGACTTGGTCGTTGAGCGTTTCCTAGGCAGAACAAATGATATACACTATGGGGTTGATTTACTAAAGGCAAATAGACTGTGCACTTTGTAAAGTGCAGTTGCCCTCAGCAAGTGCAGTTGCTCCAGAACTTAGTAAATGAGGTAAAGATTCCCTTTGCAAAGAATACCCAATCACATGCAAGGAAAATAAAAAAAATTAAAGTTATGCTTACCGGTAACGTCTTTTCCAGTAGTCTTTCAGGACAGCCACCTTGAGAGGATAGACGAGCACTTACCACTTAGGGTGGGACAACAGCTTGAAATACCTTTCGCCCAAAGGATTGCTCACTTGCTGATACCAGATCCACTCTGTAGTGTTTCACAAATTTGGTGAAACTGGACCATACGGCTGCCTTGCAAATCTGCTCTGGCGTTGCTCCTGCTCTTTCCGCCTCTGAAGCTGCCATAGCTCTGGTAGTGCGTGCTTTAATTCCAAACGGGGGCTTCTCTACCCGCTAGCCTGTAGGCCTGACTAATAGCTATTCTGAGCCATCTGGCAATAGTGCATCTAGATGCCTTCTGTCCCTTTCTTGCTCCGCAAAAAGAAATAAAGAGAGTGTCTGACTTTCTAAAACACTTCGTCAGCTCTAAATAACGTAGGATACATTTCCTGAAGTCTAAAGTATGAAACCTAAACTCCCTTTCACTTTCACAGGGATTAGGACAAAAAGTTGGCAAAATTACCTCCTGGCTTCTATGGTATTTCGAAGCCACCTTCGGTAAAAAAGCCGGGTCAGTCTTAAAAACGACTCTATCCGAAAACACAGCACAAAAGGGGGGTCTAATTGAAAGAGCCTCTATTTCACTGACCCTCCTGGCTGTGGTTACAGCCACCAAAAAAACAGCCTTATACGTTAGGTCCTTTAGAGTACACTCCTCTAAAGGCTCGAACGGGGGTTCTGTCAAAACCTGTAAGACCAGGGAAAGGTCCCACTTAGGGAAGGAAGGACCCTGCACTGGTCTCTGTCTTGAAAGGGCTCTGAAAAACCTGACCACCCAGGAGTTGGTGACCAGGGATTTCTCTAGGTACATGCTAAGCGCTGACACTTGGCTTTTAAGGGTACTGATGGCTAACCCCTTATCAGCCCCGCATTGCAGAAACTCCAGGACAGCTATAGGGCTCTGCACTTTAAAAGAGTTTTCTTGGCACCAAGCTCTAAAGCGCCCCCAAACCTTTTGGTAGATTCTTGCTTCTTAGAATCTCTTCTTCAGAAGCCAGGCGGCTAAGTTCCAGCGGCCTACCTGGGGACAGAGAACTGGGCCCTGCGATAGGAGATCCTTTCTGGTCGGAAGGAGCCAGGGAGGTTCCGCTGCAAACCGACCGAGGATCGAGAACCAAGCTCTCTTGGGCCAGTAGGGAGCCACTAAAATTAGCGTGGTGTTTTCTACCTGGAATTTTCTTAGAACTGCTGGTAGAAGCACCAGAGGTGGGAAGGCATAGCAAACTCTGAAGTGCCAGCTTTGTGCCAGGGAATTTACCCCTAGCGCGTTCTCCCATCTGCTAAGAGAGAAGAAATATGGGGTCTTTGTATTGCTTCTTGAGGCAAATAGGTCTACTTCTGGGAGGCCCCACCTCTTGACTATGAGGTCGAAAACCTCCTGATTGAGTACCCAGTCGGCCTCTCTCAGCTGTGTCCGGCTGAAAAAATAGGCCACTATATTTTCCTCTCCCTTCAGGAACACTGCTGAAAGGGACAGCCCATTGGCTTCCACCCAGCCGAGGATCTCTGTGGCTAGGCTTAACAGAACCCAGCTTCTCATGCCACCTTGCTTGTTTATATAAGCAATGACCGAACAGTTGTCGGACCATACCTGGATATGTTGTCCCAGAAGGTCTTCTCTGAAAGCTCTGAGTGCCAATCCCACTGCTTTTAGTTCCTTTTAGTTCCTTTTGAGCTTCTCCTTTTTCCATGTTCCCTGCACCAACCGAGGTCCCAGATGTGCCCCCAGCCTCTGCCACTTGCGTCCGTAGTAATTACTCTGGATACTGGAATGATCCACAGGCGCCCTTGTGACAGATTTATCTGCTTCCTCCACCACCAGAGGGACCTTTTGATCCGAAGAGGGATTGAAAGCAGGGTGTCTAAAGGCTCCTGGCTGTGGTCCCACACCTTTAGAATCAGTGCCTGCAGGGGATGGAAGTGAAGGCCTGCCCACTGGACTGCCAGAATAGCAGAAGTTAGTAGGCCTAGGGTTGACATGGCCACCCATATTGATACCTGCTGATTGCTCTGAAGGCACGCTACTGCTTGGTCTAGCTTCAGAATTTTCTCTGGTGGGAGAAAAACTCTCAGCTGAGTAGAATCCAGCAGGTATCCTAGATAGGAAATCTGTTGAGCGGGAATAAGGCTGGATTTTTCCAGATTTAGAAGCCATCCTATCCCTTTCAGGGTTGTGTTTGTTATTTCCAGATCCCTGATTAGTTGCTCTGAGGATGGTGCGAAGAGAAGTAGATCGTCTAGGTTTGCAATAATTGATACCCCCCTGATTCGCAAAAAAGCTATGGCCTCTGCAATGACCTTCGTAAATACTCGGGGTGTCGAGGATAGGCCAAATGGCAGCACCTGAAACTGCAGATAAATAGTTTCGTCTTCTACCTTTACTGCCAGGCGCAGGAACTTTTGAAAGGCCTCCGCGATGGGGATGTGGAGGTAAGCATCTTTCAAATCCAGTGACACCATGTAACAGTTCTGGGGTAGTAACGCCCTGACTGTGAATATGGATTCCATCAGGAATCTTTTGTAAATAATCACTTTGTTCAGAGGTTTCAGGTTTAGAATTAACCTGTAACTCCCCGAGGGCTTTCTCACAACGAACACGTGTGAATAAAAGCCTGTCCCTTCTTCTTCTTTTGGAACTCTGCACACTACATTCTATTGTTCTAGTTCCTTTAATGCCCCTAGGAGGGCTTCTGCTTATGCCGTACACCTGGGGAGAAGCGTTATGAAGCTTCAACGTGGAGGGGGCTCTGTAAATTCTAGACAGTACCCCCTTCGTATGATCCCAAGGATGAATTGGTTGGGGGAGATTACTTCCCATTGTGGAAGGAAGGCTCCCAATCTTCCCCCGACTGTGATCCCTGAGTCACTGGGTCTTACTGGGCTGCTCAGGAGGGTGAAAAATCGCTCCTCCTTTGCCCTTACCCCTTTGGCTCCAAGTTTTTTTCTCCTGTGTCTTGGGAGGCCTTTTTTTTGTGGATGAAACCCCCTCTTGAGTTGATTCGGGGGTTTTGGTTTCACTGGGAACGCCTTCTTTTTATCGGCGGTACGGTCTAACACTGTCTCTAGACCTGGGCCAAAGAGCAGATCACCGGTCAGCGGAATGCCACAAAGTTTAATTTTTGAGGCATTGTCGCCTGGCCATGTTTTGAGCCAGAGGGCTCTTCTGGCTGAGTTGGCAAGTGCAGCAGTCCTGGCTGACATGCGCACTGACTCAGCCGAAGCATCTGCTATATATGCTACGCCTCTTAGAATTGTTGGAAAGGACGACAAAATAGTCTCCTTTGCCGTACCTGCCTCTATATGAGCCTGGATTTGTGTAAGCCAGTGCTCGAGGTTTCGGGCCACCACCGTGACTGCCATCTCTGGTTTCAGGTCTTTTTTAACATGGAATCAATTCTCTAGTCCATGGTATCTGTCAGAGCTCCAAGATCCTCGAAGGCCAGATCTGTGTGTCTGGACACTTGCGAGAATGCTGCGTCCAATCTGGGGTTCTTGTTCCAGATTGAGGCAGGATCGTCCGAAAAAGGGAAGCCATTCTTTTTTGACCATATCTATTAGGACCTCATGAACAGGAAATACTTTTCTTTTCTGTTCCTTTAAGCCCCTATACATCTGGTCATGGAGAGATAGGGTTTTTTTGTCCTCCTGGATACTCAGGGTGGTGTAGATAGCCCCTAGGATATCCTCTACCTCATCAAGGGACAACTTATACCTTGAGGGCCTTCTGCACTCCCCGTTCCTACTCTCCCCCTCTGATTCATCCTGAGAACCGGAGGTAGTACTGTCTGGTTCCTCCCTAGCTTCCTCTCTGGAAGTGCCTGCCACTCCTTCTGCTGAAGTAGTGGCCCCAGGATGGGAAGATGCAGAGTCCTGTGCCAAAAGCGGGGTTGTATTCTGCGATGCAGGTGAGGGTTTAAGGGGAACCTGTAACCCTTCAAACAGGGTTTTAAAAGATTGGAAAGTTGAGGATAATTCCTTGACTGATGCTGCTAACCCTGACTCCTGTTCAGATGCTTTTTCATTAACTAATGCATCAATACAGTCCCTACATAGGACCTTTTTCCAAGCCTCCCCTAGAGGAGGCACATTTTCTCTTAGAGCTATGTGGGGTTTTTTTCTCAGAAGATTTCTGAAAAACATGTAAAAAACTAAGACCAATCAATATCCCCACCAAACCTCACACAGAAATACAACCATGGGGAGAGTCAAGTTCCTCCTCAAAAATGAGGGACCTGGTCTCCCCCCCCCTGCCCACCTAGAGGGGTTCCTCCCCCCCCCTACAGGAACCATAAGGGGGGAGGGAGAGCCTAGGTAGAGGGGGAACCCTTCCCCAGGGTACCCTTACTTTAGGCTGGCTGGAGATGGCATCGCTGAGCGCCGTCTGAGCATCCGCTTCTGACATGCTGGTGGGCGGCCTGTGGAGTCTTCACACTGCCTGTGCAGTGAAAAAACTCCTATCCAGCCTGTGCCCGGCCCTCTATCGGCGCCACACGACCCGGAACCGGAAGCCGCAGGGTCAAAGGCCGTTCCCCCCCCACCGAAAATTACGTCACCCGCTGTCCGGCCCACTCGGCTCCACTGCGGCCTGTACGCTGTACAGGGGGGACAGAGATGCCTCCTGCAAACAGCCCTGTAGCTGTGAAAGAGGGCCCCCCCAGACTTCCACCAGTGCTCGGCGAAGTGGGGGAGGCAGACGATATGCGGCTGGTAAGTAGCCTGCCGTTGCCCCAGAGAACCCCTGTCTCCTGGTTAGGGACTTTCTTAGAAATACAGCCCCCAGTCTCCCTGACTGCCTAGGCCTGGCTTCTAAAATAGTGTCTCCCCACCGGGGGAAACACAAATAACTGAGGCTGGCAGGGGGAGGTATAAATTTATGGGGGCTGGCGCAGTGTTTCCCAGGAAGAGGAGGAGCCAAGGTCTCTCAAAGTGGCTGTCCTGAAAGACAGGGAAGGAAAACTGCATTTTTACTTGCACTTGATTGGATGATGAAAGTCAGCAGAGCTTCTGCTCATTTACCGAGCTCTGGAGCAAGTGCTCCTGCAGAGTGCAACTGCCCTTTGCAAAGTGCACAGTCTATTTGCCTTTAGTAAATTAACCCCAGTATTATCAAAAGTATTGGGATGCCTGCCTTTACACGCACATGAATTTAAATGGCATCCCAGTCTAAGTCCGTAGGGTTCAATATTCAGTTTGCCCACCCTTTGCAGCTATAACAGCTTTAACTCTTCTGAGAAGGCCGTCCACAAGGTTTAGGAGTTTGTCTATGGGAATTTTTGGTCAGGTGCTGATGTTGGATGAGAAGGCCTGGCTTGCAGTCTCTGCTTGAATTCATCCCAAAGGTGTTCTATCGGGTTGAGGTCAGGACTCTGTGCAGGCCGGGCAAGTTCCTCCACCCCAAACTCGCTCATCCATGTCTTCATTGACCTTGCTTTGTGCACTGGTCCAAATCATTTGGTGGAGGTGGGATTATGGTGTGGGGTTGTTTTTCAGGAGTAGGGCTTGGCCCCTTAGTTCCAATGAAAAGAACTCTTAAGATATCAGCATACCAAGATATTTTGAACAATTTTTGGGGATGGCCCCTTCCTGTTTCAACATGGCTACTCACCAGTGCACAAAGCAAGGTCCATAAAGACATGGATGAGCAAGTTTGGGGTGGAGGAACTTGACTGGCCTGCACAGAGTCCTGACCTCAACCCAATAGAACACCTTTGAGATGAATTAGAGCGGGGACTGTGAGCCAGGCCTTCTCGTCTAACGTCTGTGCCTGACCTCACAAATTTGCTTCTGGAAGAATGGTCAAACATTCCCATAGACACACTTGTGGACAGCCTTCCCAGAAGAGTTGAAGCTGTTATAGCTGCAAAGGGTGGGCCAACTCAATATTGAACCCTACGGACTAAGACTGGGATGTCATTAAAGTTCATGTGCGTGTAAAGGCAGAAGTCCCAATACTTTTGACAATATAGTGTGTATTCAACTCATCTCTAGCTGTTACAGCCTTCACTCCTTCTAGGAAGATTTTCCACACAATTTTGGAGTCAGGTACTGATGTTGGATGGGAAGACCTGGCTCACTATCAATGTTCCAACTCATTCCAAAGCTATTCAATAGTGATGAGGTCAGGGCTCTGTGCAGAACACACCAAACCCATCAAATCATGTCTTTATGGAGCTGGGTGCAGTGGTGTATTTTGGTTTTGTGCTGCCCTAGGCAAGACTGAAATTGGGTGCCCCCCCATCTAAATTTGTCTAACCCCAGCTGCAGTATACCGTTCTTGCCTCAGGGTCTGATGTGGAAGCTGCAGCCATTCACAAAGAACAGCTGTGGCTTCCTCATCAGACTCTGAGACATGGTTCATCCAAGTGCCACAATTGTGGTTAATGGAGCAGAGGATGGGGTCAGCGGGACATAGGACGGGGTCAGCAGGTCAGAGAATGAGGAGGCACTGATGAAGCTGCACTGATATGCGGCACTGATAGGCTACACAGGGGAAATGAATGTTGAGTAGCTGTGATTGGTCACAACTGGTCATGTGGTAAAGAGCCACTGTGATTGGCTGTTTTTCCCTGACATGTGCTCAGCTGTGTCCAAAGCAGCGGGCGCGCGCGGTTCTGTGAGGGCATCAATGGACGCCAGTGGGGGGCCGCTCATAAGGGGCACAGGGGCACCGCCCCCCTAATCCAAGCGCCCGAGCCCTAATCTCCATGCAGGGTGCCGGACGCATGGATTTCAATGGGTTTTTTTTTAAGCACATGATTAGAGCCTGAGGCTCTAATTAGCTTCTAAATGGGTGGGCTCGGGCCACAGAGCACTGCACCCTGAGCCCACCCACTTGTGTGACATTGACAAATTAATATTCACTAATGTCTTACTGCTTTTTCTCCCGTCCGGGAGTCCTAAGACCCAATTGGCCGGCAGGGGGGAGCGACCACTGGGACTCGGGAGGAGATGCAGGGGGGAAGCCGCCTAAGCCGCAACCTGGTAAGTGTGGGGCTGGTGGGTGACGGTGAGTGAAGCGGCGATCGAACGATCAAAAGAAGGAGGGTGGAGGGATTGACTGGGTAAGGTTTGTTTGCCGCACCCCCCCCCAAAAGAAATTGAGCACCAGCTGCCACTTTTGGATGCCCTCCAGAACTGGACAACTGCACTGTGGCTGTCATTTGGCTATAGCGTGGTCACCTAGGGGGGGCGGCGCCGCCCCCCTAAAAAAAGCCGCTCGGGGCAAGCGCTGTGTTTGTCCCACAGCAGATACGCCCCTGTCTGGGTGTATAGACTTACTATAGGCATGGTCCACTGTTGTCACCATCAACAAACCCACCCTGAGAAATGCCATGCAGCCATCGTTGGAGTGTATATAGATGGGAAGACTGCAGGAGATCAGCAACACAGATATAACAAATGTTCAAATAATGAAGTAAAAAACATTTTATTATAATTAAAGTCAATTGTATATGATACAACAAAACTGATGTCTTTCATCTTAGGGTTACATCTATTTTAATGAAAGTCAGGAGTTAAATGTCACTTGTGTTAAAATTCTCTTCCTGCAGGAACAGTGGCGTCTCCAGCTTTCAAATTTAGGGGGGGCACATGGGGGGACAGGGACAAAAGTAGGGGGGCAACTATAAAATGCAATTATATATATCCTGGGGCCCTTTACTACGACCCCACAACGGGCCCTTTCACATGTTCTGCAGTGAGCTCCCTTCCTACTGTATTGGGGTCCCCCAGGGTGGCAGAAAACAAGAGATATATGTCACCAGCATATCAAGAAAATATAAGGATCCAAAGCAGTGGGAGAACTGTTGGGGTTGCAAAGGTTGTCTTGCCTCCGGGCTCTGGTGTTCTGCCACTGTGGGGTTTCCCAGCCTCCTCTTGCTGTCCTGCCCCTGCTATTGACTGCTCTGGTCTGGCATCTCTTGGAATTTACAGGCTGGTCCTCCTGTCCTAAGGACGGGAGAAATCAGTCTGTTTTTTCAGTAACTGAAAGTCCTGGTGGAGTCCTTCCTGCAACTCCCTGGCTCGAGCAGATCAGGCGGCCGTGGTTGTGTGAACGCTCGCATTATGCAGTGTCAGCGAGCAGGGGAGGGGGGAGGAATCACCCGCAGGAGCTGACTGGGGACTCTCTCCCTCTTAGACATTGATTTTTTGTAAAAAAAAAAAAAAATTTTTTTTTTGGGGGGGGGGGGGGGGGGGGGGCACATGGTGGGGCACAGCATAATGTTGGGGGGGTCAGGGCCCCCTCTGGCCCCCCCTAGGGTTGCCATTGTGCAGGAAGCATCTCTTCTACTGAAAAGTTTCGAGGATGCGGTACTAAATCTCTGTGTGATGCTCAAACTGTTTCCTCTACTATGAATTATATGACTGTTGTAAATGACTTTACTTGTGAACACACCATCAATCCCAGCACTACTACTCCGAGAAATGGGGGAAACGGCATTACTGCTCCGAGCAATGGGGAAGTCATTTTCCTGCTCTTTTCCACACTCACCGCCATCCTTATCCTCCACCAGTTTAATTTGGATCCCTAAACATCTCGGGACGCCTGCTTGTGAAAACAGGAACGGCCATTGGAGGATGAATTCAGGGGAACAATAAATGTATATTGCTAGGACTGAAAGTTCAAAGTCAAACTGGCATTAAATATCTTGTTCATGTATGACATGTTCTGTATGAGTGTAACACTTCCATGTATCACAGTATTCCCCCCTCCTGACAATGCATATAATTGCCTTTTTTTTTCCGGAAGGATACGCCATATTTGTTCAGGAATGTTTAACTTTAAGCAGAAATCTTGACCTTTAAAATACTTACATATTCACATGCTTGTGCTTTCCTATAGTTGTTATTACAATAAATATTAAGATTTGCAGACTAGCCACTAGAGGGAACTCTGTAGTCAATCTGGCCCTAACCACTTGAAGACCGGGCTTTTTCTGGAACTTTTTGTTCACAAGTTCGAATTTGTATTGTTTGCTAGAAAATTACTTAGAACCTACAAACATTATTTATATAGATTTTTTTATCAGAGACCCTAGAGAATAATATGGCTATCATTGCAATGTTTTATGTCACCCCCACGCAGCGGTCTTTCAAACGCAATGTTTTGGGAAAAAAATACACTTTTTTTAAATTTAAAATAATGTTAGCCCGATTTTTTTATATAATGTGAAAGATGATGTTATGCCGAATAAATAGATACCTAACATGTCATGCTTTAAAATTGTGCACGCTCGTGGAATGGCGACAAACTACGGTACTTGTTATATAGAAAAGAACTTCTGCTATTCAAATATACCTTATACTGTGAGATATTATTAAAGTGACCAAAGAACAGCTGCTACCATTCAATAAATGAATTCACACTCATAAATAATAAATATACAAAATATTGGTGAGCTTATTCAATGTAAAACTGTAAAGCATTAATACTTGGTACTTGAAAATCTCTACAGGCGACACTTTCACATTTTTTACAGGTTACCAGTTTAGAGTTACAGAGGAGGTTGAGTGCTAGAATTATTGTTCTTGCTCTAATGATCGTGGTGATACCTCACATGTGTGGTTTGAACAACATTTACATATGTGGGCTTGATTTACTCTTTATTTTTACACTGTCCCTTTAATTTAATTTAATTTTTTATCACATTTATTTCAGGTGTTAAGGACTGTAAACATCTCTTGTAATAGAAATAAGTATGACAGGTCCTCTTTATTGAGAGATCTATGGTCCTTTTCTGGAACTTTTTGTTCAAATTAGTATTTTTTGCTAGAAAATTACTTAGAGCCCACAAACATTATATATCTCTCTCTCTCTCTCTATCTATCTATCTATCTATCTATCTATCTATCTATCTATCTATCTATCTATCTATCTATCTATCTATCTATCTATCTATCTATCTATCTATCTATCTATCTATCTATCTATCTATCTATCTATCTATCTATCTATCTATCTATCTATCTATCTATCTATCTATCTATCTATCTATCTATCTATCTATCTATCTGTCTGTCTATCTATCTGTCTATCTGTCTGTCTGTCTATCTGTCTGTCTATCTATCTATCTATCTATCTATCTATCTATCTATCTATCTATCTATCTATCTATCTACCTATCTATCTACCTATCTATCTGTATATATATATATGAGGTCAGGTGTCAAATGTCCAGAAAAAAAAAAAAAAAAAATATATATATATATATATATATATATATATATATATATATATATATATATATATATATATATATATAAAATATAATAATCAAAAATAATGCATTCAAATCATGACCCATATACAATAAACCTCATTTTAATGATCTATAAAAATAAATGCAGGTCAAAGTCCGAGTTTAAACCTCTGGGTTGTAAAGAATTAATTAAAAAAATTTGGAAGTACAATGGAAAAATAGATTGGATACTTTACAACCTAGAGGTTTAAACTCAGACTTTGACCTGCATTTATTTTTATAGATCATTAAAATGAGGTTTATTGTATATGGATCATGATTTGAATGCATTATTTTTTATTACAGTTTTTCTCCATTGTTTTGGCTCATTTCTTGAAACAGAAATGACATTCTCAAAACAACATGGACAAATCTCCAAACCACTTTGCAATTGTTCAGAACTGAATTGAATTTCTCATTCATTTCATCAAAATAGCAAATGTCTCAGTGCATGTCTCAATGTCTCAGTACATGTCTCAATGTCTCAGTACATTTCTCAAATGATTAAGTACAAGTAGCCTACATTTAGCACAATTTCCAAGTGAATAGATCTTGTTGATCTAAACTGATTGTCAATTCTCAGTCTAATGGTTGTTCTCTCCAAAACCTGTCAGCGTCATTTCATTGTTTAAGTCATTACATGCACAATAGTCTGTTCAATGGTCAAAATTATTCAGGAACCATAATACCATGAATACCATATATGAATCTTTTGGAACATTTGATAAAATGATTACAGAAATTGACAGTCAGGTGCAACTAGAACTTGACTAACAAAGGAGGAGTCGGAGTTGGTCTCAGATGACCAATCAAACAGTATGTTTAGTTACCTGACAGGTGCTGTCCATGATTGTAAATGCTGCCAAACATGTATATATAGAGATTGACCATGCAGGACCAGTACAATTTCTGAACATGGAGGCACCTGGCCAAGTAAATAAACAAGGGAAACTGCCTGCTCGAGGAAGAAGAAGAGGAAGAAGAGTAAGGGTAAGTGGTGGTGGAATAGGGGGAAGAGGCAGAGGAGCACAAAGACACCATGCTGTCCCTGATGAAATTCGGGCCACAATTATAGATCATGTCATCAACCAAGGACACACAATGGCGGAGGCAGGTCGCCGAGTGCAGCCTAATGTGCCTCGCTCTACAGTCTTCTCTATCATCCAAACCTTTCACAGGGAAAACAGGTATGTAGTCAGTCAATAATGGAATTATATAATGTATAAGACAGGACACTGTGCATAGAGCAACAAATATGTTTATTTACGTATTCATTTAGTGTGTGTGTGTGTGTGTGTGTGTGTGTGTGTGTGTGTGATAGGCCTACAGTATTACAGTATCTTACCTCAGTGGGATGTTACGTATGATACTAACAATGACAAGAAAAATATTGTAGAAAATAAACTATGGAATAGTATGGAATAGTTTATTTTCTACAATATTGATGATACAGTTTACAGTAGTATTCCAGTCACTGTGCAGTGATGCATTGGAATTGTGGTAAAGTTACTGTAAGTAAAACAACAATACAATTACATTGGTAACTCATTCTGTACGGAATACATAAGGTATAAATTACGAATGGAGTGTTGTCCTTTGAATTCTATGTCTAGGATTGGACGACAACCTGGCACGGGTGGCTGAGGAAAACTTCTCAATGAACAACAAGAACAAGAGATCTGTAACATGGTGTTGGCAAATAATGCCATCACATTGAGATAGATCCGCACTGCAATCCTACAAGACAAAGCCATATTCCAAAATGTCACTCTATAAGCATCTCCACAATAGCCCGCATATTGAAGAAGCATCAGATGACAATGAAGTAAATTTACAGGGTACCATTTGAGAGGAAATCTGACAGAGTGAAAGAGCTGCGGTACCAGTATGTACATGTAAGTCAGTCACTGGTTGTCCATCAAGATAACCTTTTTACAATTACCATAAGTAGTGGTTCCCGAAATGTATTGGTTTCAGTACACACTTTACCTGATTTCTGAATCTAGGTAATCCAGGTATGAAAGTATTTGATTTACATATCTGATTTATAAACATTTTGTCTAAAAACTGCAGCTTACTGTATGATGCAATTATCATTATAATCCTTATTTTGAAGAATATAACATACAATACAGTAAGAAAAAGGGTCAAAGAGCTCCAATGACAGTAGTGCCTCCCCATGTAAATCTATCTAATACTGTGGGTTTTACTGTAACATTTCAGTAAGTCTACTCATTGATAATTTTTCCTCTCCCCTTTCTGTCAAATACCCCCTGTAGTACCTCTGCATAGGGTACATGTACCCCAGGTTTGGAACCACTGGAATACTGGCCAGTAATATATTGAACTTGTGTAGAACATTCCTATGTAACTGTCTGTAACTGTAGTGTATGACTCTTCTGTATGACTGATTTGATGTTTTCTTTTTTTACTCTATTGTAGAGAATGATGGCATTGGAAGGAAACGAGACCTCTCACATACTCGTGTATGTGGATGAGGCTGCCTTCAACCTGGCCAAGGGCCGAAGACGTGGCCGAAATTTTATTGGCCACCGGGCCACGGTGGATGTCCCAGGCCAGCGAGGGGGCAATATAACTATGTGTGCTGCCATTTCTGAGAATGGTGTGGCCACTCACATCCCCAGTCTTGGCCCATACAATACACAGAAGCTCCTCATCTTCTTGGACTGCCTTCATTTGGATTTGATCCCTGAAAATAAGAGAGGTCTCATAGGGCCTCACCTACCACAATATATAATTGTATGGGACAATGTGAATTTCCACCGTGGCCTGCTTATCAGGGCCTGGTTCACTGCTCATCCAAGGATGGATATGGTGCTCCTACCACCTTACTCTCCTTTCCTCAACCCTATTGAGGAGTTTTTCTCCGCTTGGAGGTGGAGTGTGTATGAGCATCGGGCTCAAGATCAGAGGTCCCTGCTCCATGCAATGGATGCTGCCTGTGAGGATATTACAGGAGATCAGTGTAGGGGATGGTTGCGACATGCACACCGTTTCTTCCCTCATTGCATCGCAAGGGAGGATATACGCTGCGAGAATTGACGAGAATCTTTGGCCAGACAGACAGCAGCGTGTGGATGGGCAGGAGGGTGAGGACGGTGGCCAGTGAAGAGATGTTACAGTAGTTGTGAAACTCCAGCTTTATTTACAGCATTGTAGGCTAAATGTAATTTTCCTTGTTTTATGTTTGTGTGTTTATATTTCCGTACATTATGCTGTGTACATTTTCTTTTTACTCTGATGTATGGAAGTTACTTTGTGTGTGAATGATAATGGTTACAATACTGTAAAGTAATTTTTCCTTGGCAGTATGAGTGCAATGTGTGATGTCAAACCTTGGAGGCTACTCTTACCCTAAAATCTTTTCTTTTTTTTCAGTTTTATACACAATTGTATTCAGTTAGCTAGACAAAAACTGTACAGTAACCATTGTCAATGAAGGACTGGGCTACAGTTTTTCTCCATTGTTTTGGCTCATTTCTTGAAACAGAAATGACATTCTCAAAACATCATGGACAAATCTCCAAACCACTTGGCAATTATTCACAACTGAATTGAATTTCTCACTCATTTCATCAAAATTGCAAATGTCTCAGTGCATGTCTCAATGTCTCAGTACATTTTTCAAATGATTAAGTACAAGTAGCCTACATTTAGCACAATTTCCAAGTGAATGGATCTTGTTGATCTAAACTGATTGTCAATTCTCAGTCTAATGGTTGTTCTCTCCAAAACCTGTCAGCGTCATTTCATTGTTTCAGTCATCACATGCACAATAGTCTGTTCAATTGTCAAAATTATTCAGGAACATAATACCATGAATACCATATATGAATCTCTTGGAACATTTGATAAAATGATTACAGCAATTGACAGTCAGGTGCAACTAGAACTTGACTAAGGGTCCTTTCACACTGGGGCGGTTTGCAGGCACTATTGCGCTAATAATAGCGCCTGCAAACCGACCCGAAAGTGCCGCTGCTTTCATTCCAGTGTGAAAGCCCCGAGGGCTTTCACACTGGAGCGATGCGCTGGCAGGACGGTAAAAAAAGTCCTGCCAGCAGCATCTTCGGAGCGGTGTGTATACCACTCCTTTATCGCTCCTGCCCATTGAAATCAATGGGACGGCGCGGCTATACCGCCGGCAAAGCGCCTCTGCAGAGGCGCTTTGCAGTGGTTTTAACCCTTTCTCGGCCGCTAGCAGGGGGGTAAAACCGCCCCGCTAGCGGCCGCATACCGACGGTAAATCGTCGCTTACAATAGCGGCGCTTTACCGCCGACAACGCCCCCGCCCCAGTGTGAAAGGAGCCTAACAAAGGAGGAGTCGGAGTTGGTCTCAGATGACCAATCAAACAGTATGTTTAGTTACCTGACAGGTGCTGTCCATGATTGTAAATGCTGCCAAACATGTATATATAGAGTTTGACCATGCAGGACCAGTACAATTTCTGAACATGGAGGCACCTGGCCAAGTAAATGAACAAGGGAAACTGCCTGCTCGAGGAAGAGGAAGAAGAAGAGGAAGAGGAGTAAGGGTGAGTGGTGGTGAAATAGGGGGAAGAGGCAGAGGAGCACGAAGACACCATGCTGTCCCTGATGAAATTCGGGCCACAATTATAGATCATGTCATCAACCATGGCCTCACAATGGCGGAGGCAGGTCGCCGAGTGCAACCTAATGTGCCTCACTCTACAGTCTTCTCTATCATCCAAACCTTTCGCAGGGAAAACAGGTATGTAGTCAGTCAATGATGGAATTATATAATGTATAAGACAGGACACTGTGCATAGAGCAACAAATATGTTTATTTACTCATTTACGTATTCATTTAGTGTGTATGTGTGTGTGTGTGTGATAGGCCTACAGTATTACAGTATCTTACCTCAGTGGGATGTTACGTATGATACTAACAATAACAAGAAAAATATTGTAGAAAATAAACTATGGAATAGTATGGAATAGTTTATTTTCTACAATATTGATGATACAGTTTACAGTAGTATTCCAGTCACTGTGCAGTGATGCATTGGAATTGTGGTAAAGTTACTGTAAGTAAAACAACAATACAATTACATTGGTAACTCATTCTGTACGGAATACATAAGGTATAAATTACGAATGGAGTGTTGTCCTTTGAATTCTATGTCTAGGATTGGACGACAACCTGGCACGGGTGGCCGAGGAAAACTTCTCAATGAACAACAAGAACAAGAGATCTGTAACATGGTGTTTGCAAATAATGCCATCACATTGAGACAGATCCACACTGCAATCCTACAAGACAAAGCCATATTCCAAAATGTCACCTCTGTAAGCATCTCCACAATAGCCCGCATATTGAAGAAGTATCAGATGACAATGAAGCAAATTTACAGGGTACCATTTGAGAGGAATTGTGACAGAGTGAAAGAGCTGCGGTACCAGTATGTACATGTAAGTCAGTCACTGGTTGTCCATCAAGATAACCTTTTTACAATTACCATAAGCAGTGGTTCCCAAAATGTATTGGTTTCAGTACCCACTTTACCTGATTTCTGAATCTAGGTAATCCAGGTATGAAAGTATTTGATTTATGTATCTGATTTATAAACATTTTGTCTAAAAACTGCAGATTACTGTATGATGCAATTATCATTATAATCCTTATTTTGAAGAATATAACATACAATACAGTAAGAAAAAGGGTCAAAGAGCTCCACTGACAGTAGTGCCTCCCATGTAAATCTATCTAATACTGTGGGTTTTACTGTAACATTTCAGTAAGTCTACTCATTGATAATTTTTCCCCTCCCCTTTCTGTCAAATACCCCCTGTAGTACCTCTGCATAGGGTACATGTACCCCAGGTTTGGAACCACTGGAATACTGGCCAGTAATATATTGAACTTGTTTAGAACATTCCTATGTAACTGTCTGTAACTGTAGTGTATGACTCTTCTGTATGACTGATTTGATGTTTTCTTTTTTTACTCTATTGTAGAGAATAATGGCATTGGAAGGAAACGAGACCTCTCACATAATCGTGTATGTGGATGAGGCTGGCTTCAACCTGGCCAAGGGCCGAAGACGTGGCCGAAATTTTATTGGCCACCGGGCCACGGTGGATGTCCCAGGCCAGCGAGGGGGCAATATAACTATGTGTGCTGCCATTTCTGAGAATGGTGTGGCCACTTACATCCCCAGTCTTGGCCCATACAATACACAGAAGCTCCTCATCTTCTTGGACTGCCTTCATTTGGATTTGATCCCTGAAAATAAGAGAGGTCTCATAGGGCCTCACCTACCACAATATATAATTGTATGGGACAATGTGAATTTCCACCATGGCCCGCTTATCAGGGCCTGGTTCACTGCTCATCCAAGGATGGATATGGTGTTCCTACCACCTTACTCTCCTTTCCTCAACCCTATTGAGGAGTTTTTCTCTGCTTGGAGGTGGAGTGTGTATGAGCATCGGGCTCAAAATCAGAGGTCCCTGCTCCATGCAATGGATGCTGCCTGTGAGGATATTACAGGAGATCAGTGTAGGGGATGGTTGCGACATTCACGCCGTTTCTTCCCACGTTGCATCGCAAGGGAGGATATACGCTGCGATGTTGACGAGAATCTGTGGCCAGACAGACAGCAGCGTGTGGATGGGCAGGAGGGTGAGGACGGTGGCCAGTGAAGAGATGTTACAGTAGTTGTGAAACTCCAGCTTTATTTACAGCATTGTAGGCTAAATGTAATTTTCCTTGTTTTTTGTTTGTGTTTATATTTTTGTATATTACTGTATAATAAATTTTCTTTTTACTCTAATGTATGGACTTACTGTAACTTTGTGTGTAAATGATAATGGTTACAATACTGTAAAGTGATTTTTCCTTGGCAGTATGAGTGCAATCTGTGATGTCAAACCTTGGAGGCTACTCTTAGCCTAAAATCTTTTCTTTTATTTCAGTTTTATACACAATTGTATTCAGTTAGCTAGACAAAAACTGTACAGTAACCATTGTCAATGAAGGACTGGGCTAAGACTGAAAGGTGGACATGAGGAATATTGAGGGATATTGAGGGATGAGGGATATTTCAATGGTCCTCTGCCTTAGGCTAGGTTCACACTGCTGCGGTGCGGGAACGCAGCAAATTTACTGCAGGTTCCCGCATCGCACCAACTCGCACGGCAGTTTACACTGCCATATGCGAACTGCTGGGGAGTGTCATACATTGTTAACGACACCCCCAGTTCAGCTCGCATATCGCACTGCGAACTGACAATTCGGACATGTATCGGATCGCATAGGTGTGAACACCCATGCGATCCGATTCTGGTCCCAACAAAAAAAAAGGTCCTGTGCGAGTTTGGACTGAATGCGGTGCGATATCAGCCATACTATCTGTATGGCTGATATCGCACAGCACAGACATCGCATGTGATGTGAACAGCAGTGCACTGCAAATCACATACAATGCCTGCCACCGCAGCAGTGTGAACCCAGCCTTAGAGACAAAACATCTAAACATTTTGACTTGCAGTGCTTACACAATGCCAAAGGGACGAAGCATTTTGAAGGCACTGACTATTTGAATGAGAAAGAAATTTATTTTTGACACATGAGTGAACTGTTTTGGGAAAGATATGAGCTTTTGAAGGTGAACCATGGTGTTGTGCTGAACCATCTAGGTTATTTTGGCAAAAGCACCAAGAGAGTGGAGAACGTCTGGTCTGTTTCAAGAAATGAGCCAAAGCAATTGAGCAGAATCTTTGCCATTTTGGTAGCACTGACTCTTTATATGGGAAAGGAATATGGTTTTGAAGCATGAGTGAACAGTTTTGGGAGAGATATGAGCTTTTGCACGTGAGTTATAGAGTTGTGCTGAGCTGTAAGACTGTTTTGCCAAATGAACTTAGAGTTTTGAGAATGTCATTTCTGTTTCAAGAAATGAGCCAAAACAATGGAGAAAAACTGTATTATAATTTTTATATATATATATTTTATTTGATTTTTTCTGGACATTTGTTAATGGATTTGTATGTTTTAATACTAGGATAAATGGAACTTTTTCTGTGTGATTGGAGCGTGATTTAATCACGTTGAGCCGTCTCTCTGGAGTTTAGGATGAAAATAATTATTATAATTTGTATTGATTAATTGATTAATTGATGCCTAATGGATTTCTGGTGTGAAATGTAACAATATAAAATGAAGTGAGAATAATGTCAGTATACATCTTGTTCTCATCTAAAGAAGGGCGTAAGCTTTGTAGCCCGAAACTGTTATTTGGAACGACATGAAAAGTATGTCATTTATTATATGTGAAATTAATAAATTTTAAGTGCAGCAATCCCTGGACTTTTTCTTTTACAGTACCTGACCGCGAGATTGTGTTTCCAGCGCGATCCCATCGCGCTGGTTCTCGGCGACAGGGTACTGTTGCATGTCACGCTAGCTCGCTGATCAGGAAAGGAAAACTTTTTTTTCCTTTCGCGATGAGCGATAGGCAGTGCTGACAGCTGTCTGGTATGAATAATGAGGGGGAACGCCGTGCCAAATTTTAAATGAAAGAAATCCATACCAGACCCTTATCCGAGCACGCAGCCCGGCCGGTCAGGAAAGGGGGTGGGGATGAGCGAGCGTCCCCCCTCCTGAACCGTACCAGGCGGCATGCCCTTAACATGGGGGGGGTGGGTGCTTTGGGGGAGGGGGGCGCCCTGCGGCCCCCCCACCCCAATGCACCTTGTCCCCATGTTGATGAGGACAAGGGCCTCTTCCCGACAATCCTTGGCCGTTGGTTGTCGGGGTCTGCGGGCGGGGGGGCTTATCGGAATCCGGGAGCCCCCTTTAATAAGGGGGCCCCCAGATCCCGGCCCCCCACCCTATGTGAATGAGTATGGGGTATATGGTACCTAGGGAAAAAAATTGTCAATAAAAAAAGCACACTACACAGGTTTTAAAAGTAATTTATTAGGCAGCTCCGGGGGTCCTCTTCTGACTTTGGGGTCTTCTTCCGACTTCAGGGGTCTTCTTCCGACTTCTCCGCTCTCTACGGCCTCTTCTCCCGGTGTTCGGCCTCTTCTCCCGGGCCCCTCCGCTATCTCCTTCCAGCTCTTTTGCTAGCGGGGGCCCGGTCTTCTGCGCTGTCTTGTCCCCTATTCTCTTCTTCCAATGTTGACACGACGTTCTCTCTCCTGCTGGAATGCTGTGTGCGAGCTGCGCAGCCTTTTATATAGGCGGTGACCCCGCCCCTTGTGACGTCACAGTCACAAGAAAGAAAAGAAAAATGTATTTTTTTTTTCTTTTTTCAATTTTCAAAACTTTGTGACAAAAAGCGAGGTCTGCAAAATACTCACCATACCTCTCAGCAAATAGCTTGGGGTGTTTACTTTCCAAAATGGGGTCATTTAAGGGGGGGGGGGTTTGTGCCATCTGGGCATTCCATGGCCTCACAAATTGTGATAGGCAGTGAGGAGTGAAATAAAAAATTTACGCCCTTAGAAAGCCTGAAGGCGGTGCTTGGTTTTCGGGGTCCCGTACGCGGCTAGGCTCCCAAAAAGTCTCACACATGTGGTATCTCCGTACTCAGGAGAAGCAACAGAATGTATTTTGGGGTGTAATTTCACATATTCCCATGGCATGTTTGAGCAATATATCTTTAGTGACAACTTTGTGCAAAAAAAAAAAAAATTTGTCTTTTTCCCGCAACTTGTGTCACAATATGAAATATTCCATGGACTCGACATGCCTCTCAGCAAATAGCTTGGGATGTCTACTTTCCAAATTGGGGTCATTTGGGGGGGTTTTGAACTGTCATTTTATGTACAACATTTAGAAGCTTATGTCACACATCACCCACTCTTCTAACCACTTGAAGACAAAGCCCTTTCTGACACTATTTGTTTACATGAAAAAATAATATTTTTTTGCAAGAAAATTACTTTGAACCCCCAAACATTATATATTTTTTTAAAGCAAAGGCCCTACAGATTAAAATGGTGGGTTTTCAAACGCATTCAAATGCATTTTTTGGGGAAAAAACACACTTTTTTTCATTTTAATGCACTAAAACACACTATATTGCCCAAATGTTTGATGAAATAAAAAAGATAATCTTAGGCCGAGTACATGGATACCAAACATGACATGCTTTAAAATTGCGCACAAACGTGCAGTGGTGACAAACTACATACATTTTTAAAAGCCTTTAAAAGCCTTTACAGGTTACCACTTTAGATTTACAGAGGAGGTCTACTGCTAAAATTACTGCCCTCGTTCGATCTGACCTTCGCAGTGATACCTCACATCCGTGGTGCAATTGCTGTTTACATTTGACGCCAGACCAACGCTTGCGTTCGCCTTTGCGCGAGAGCAGGGGGGGATAGTGGTGCTTTTTTTTTTTTCTTTATTTTTTTTTTTTTTGCTTTTTATCTTATTTTTAAACTGTTCCTTTTATTTATTTTTTTTTTTTTATAATTTTTATTGTTATGTCAGGAAATGTAAATATCCCCTATGATAGCAATAGGTAGTGACAGGTACTCTTTTTTGAAAAAAATGGGGTCTATTAGACCCTAGATCTCTCCTCTGCCCTCAAAGCATCTGACCACACCAAGATCAGTGTGATAAAATGTTTTCCCAATTTCCCAATGGTGTTGTTTACATCTGGCGAAATCTAAGTCTTGAAATGCTCGTAGCTTCCGGTTTCTTAGGCCATAGAAATGTTTGGAGCCATTCTGGTCTCTGATCAGCTATATGGTCAGCTGGCCGAATCACCGGCTGCATTCTCAGGTTCCCTGTTGAAACAGGAGAGCCAGAGAAAAACATGGAAGACGGTGGGGGGGGGGACATTCCCTCCCACTGCTTGTAAAAGCAGTCTAGAGGCTAATTAGCCGCTAGGATTGCTTTTATATGAAAGCCGACCGTTGGCTGAAAAGAATGATACCAAGATGATACCTAAACCTGCAGGCATCATTCTGGTATAACCATTCAAAGTCCAGTACGTTGCTGGTCCTTGTTGGGCATATATTGTAATTTTTTTTCATGCAGCCTGTGGGCTGCATGAAAAAAAAGAGATTGATTGGTGGGTATGCCCACCATTAGAATACCTCCCTTCATCCACCCACTTCTAATGATGGGCATACATTCACCATTTATATATGCTGAAACATGGGGGCATCCGCCCCAAAAGTTAGGAGCAAATCGCTCCTCCGCCCCTGCTGCCCCCATGCTTTGGCATATATCACCTCCGGCAGCACTGGAGTCACGGCTTTATGTATTGTGGGAGCAAACGCTGTTGCTATCAAGATAAATAAATCCGCGCTGCAGCTGAATGGCGTACCTGAAAACAAAAAAATGGTTAACAATAAAACACAGTAAACAGTAAAGTATAAAAAATTGCATACCTGAAAAGCAAACATGATAAAACATAATAACAATAAAACATTGCAGAATAGAATGCAGTAAAAAAAAAGAGCAGAACAATATAGAGAGAATAAAGAGAGAGAGAACAATAAAACAACAACTATTTTTGTTTTTTTTATTATATATATTTTTTTGTGTTTTTTTTTTTTTTTTACACTTTTTTTTGTAACTGTAACTTTTATAACTGTAACCGGTTCCAGGTTCAGGTCTCTCAAAATGCGATGGCATCTTGGGAGACCCTGTGAAAGTGTGCCTAGTCTGTGCAATGCTGTACCCTACGCTAATACTCAACTAGTGAATGGTAGCGTTCAAAACATTCACCAATGCAAAGAGCACGATTGTCAGGACAGGAGGGACAATAATAGCGGGTGTCACGCCTATATCCGTGCTTGCTGCAGACACAACATCTTTTTTGGGGGGTTCGTTGGGTAGGGGTACTCGGGAGGACATAAAGAAAATGCCTCTCATGCAGCCGACTGCATTTGGTTGGGGATGTGAATGGGGGAAGTACGGGCGCTGCAGAAGTGGTGGGTTCCCAATTAGGATTGGCGAATGCAGCAGGAAGGGCATTATGGGCACGACGGGCCTGTTTGTCTTTTTGGTGGCAGCGGGACACTACTTGTGCTTGCCACCTCACCAGCTTGAACTGCACTTATGGTACTCGCCACGTCACCAAGTGTTACTGCAGTGCTGGTTTTACTATGACCAGGGTGTACTAGGCCGCTGGTGCTTGCCAGTTCACCAAAACGCTACCAAAAAACTGTTAGCGATCGCAGGGATCAGGCCTGACTCTGCGAACGCTGCAGTTATGCATTTAGTGTTGTGTAAGTGACAGTGATCGATCGATACTGCACTTGGGTGGGCTGGGCCGGGCGGAGGGGCAAAATGCAGGTGCTAGCAGGTATCTGGGCTGATCCCACTAACACTGCGTTTTTGGGAACCCTAAACTGCTGGGGATGCTAGTATAGATCTGATCAGATCAGATATTGATCCATTCAGATACTATACCACTAAGGGAGGTGTACGGTGCGTGCGTAGGTGTTAGCGGTACTGGCGCTAACCTGACGCTGCCTGGGGCAACGCAGACCCTATCTTACCCTAAAACCTGACTTGTATCACCTGCCGGATGATCAGGGGGCTAAACCTTTATTCGGTAATAAACGGCGGGTGCCCTGACACTATAAAAAATAAACTAACTAACCAGCGTCACCCGTAACAGTTATACGGTGATCAGTGGTGAAAGTGTTAACTAGGGGGCAATCAAGGGGTTAAAACCTTTATTAGGTAGTATATAGGGGTCCCTGATGCTATAAAACGCTGACAGCAAACTTATATATTTACCTCCCTAACTAGCGTCACCAGTGACACTAATACAGCGATCAAAAAATTGATCGCTTAGTGGCACTGGCGATGGGGGGTGATCAAGGGGTTAAAACTTTATTGGGGGGGTTTAGGGGGGTATCCTAGACCTAAAAGGGGCTAACACTAACTGCCCTACCACACTAACTGTCACAAACTGACACCAATGCAGTAATCAGAAAAAAAACATGCTATTGGTGTCATTGTGACGGAGGGGGGGGTTGATCAGGGGGTGATCGGGGGGTGAATAGTGTGCCTAGTGTGTTTTACTGTAAGTGTAGTGTTGGTGCACTTACTCAGATATCTTCTATCCTCGGCGCCGGAACGGAAAATACCGACCCGAGGAGAGATGACATCACTTCCTCTGCCGCTGTTTACATTACAGCAGCAGAGGAAGATTCTCATTCGTTGGGAGCGATCGCGAGGGGGTGGCCACGAATGAGTGGTCTCCCCTTCAGCCTGGATTGCTCCCCTAACGAAGCCGACTGCCTCGGGCACCGGGGGAAGCAGATCACGTACCAGGTACGTGATTTTGCCTGCCCGTGCCATTCTGCCGCAGTATATCTGCGTTAGGCAGTCGGCAAGTGGTTAAATTGCGCACACTCGTGGAATGGCGACAAACAACGATACTTAAAAATCTCTATAGGCAACGCTTACATCTTTTTTTTATAGGTTACCTGTTTAGAGTTATGCTGTGTACACACACAGGCGGACTTTTCGGCATCAAAGGTCTGAGATCTTTCCGATGAAATTTCGACGGACTTTCTAACGAACGGACTTGCCTACACACGATCACATCAAAGTCCGACGGATTCGAACGTAATGACGTACGACCGGACTAAAATAAGGAAGTTCATGGCCAGTAGCCAATAGCTGCCCTAGCGTCGGTTTTAGTCCGTCGGACTAGCATACAGACGAATGGATTTTTCGACTGGACTCGAATCCGTCGGAAAGATTTGAAAAACGTTTCAAATCTAAAGTCTGTCTGATTTTTGACCGAAAAAGTCAGCTGAAGGTCCGATGAAGCCCAAACATGGTCGGATTGTCCAGCGGATTCGTTCCGTCGGACCAGTCCAGTCGAAAAGTCCACCCGTGTGTACGCGGCATTACAGAGGAAGTCTAGTGCTAGAATTATTGCATCTCTCAAAGTTTGCAGGAAAGTCGCATCTTAATGTTATCAATGTGACAGTTGTGCAGCAGTCAAAGCCAAAGTTGCTTTTAAGTCACACCCATCCAAAGTTGCATCAAAGTCGCAATGGAAATCGCACAACTGGGTTCACACTGGAGAATGCAGCGGCTCACAGCAGGAGTCTGGTGTGCCTCCATTCACCGTTTCAGGTCCAATTTCAGCCTGAATTTTTGGACCCGGTTGCCCTCTGCATTTCTCCAGTTCCCCGATATCCTTTTGAGAACTGGTGCTCGAAACTGAACTACATATTCCAGATGAGGTCTTACTAATTATCTGTACAGGGGCAAAATGATATCTCTCACTCTGGAGTCCATACCTCTCTTAATACAAGAAAGGACTTTGCACGCTTTGGAAACCGCAGCTTGGCATTGCATGTTATTATTGAGCTTATGATCTACCAAAACCCCCAGATCCTTCTCCACCATGGATTCCCCCAGTTGTACTCCCCCTAGTATGTATGATGCATGCATATTCTTATCCCCCAAGTGCATAACTTTACATTTATCAACATTAAACCTAATTTTCCACATAGTTGCCCAATGAAACAGTGCATTGAGGTCGGCTTGTAAGTTGGAGACATCCTGTAAGGACGTTATTGCACTATGCACTGAAATTGTACTTTTAATCCCAGACCCTATATCATTTATAAAGATGTTAAAAAGTAAGGGTCCCAACACTGAACCTTGGGGTACACCACTGATAACCTTAGACCATTCAGAGTAAGAATCATTAACCACTATGCTCTGAATTCAGTCTTTTAGACAGTTTTCTATCCATTTACAAACTGATCTTTCCAAGCCTGTAGACTTTGGGGAACTGTGTCAAATGCTTTGGCAAAATCCAAGTATACCACGTCTACAGCCACCTCTCTGTCCAAGGTTTTACTTACCTCTTCATAAAAAGAAATCAGGTTTGTCTGACAACTTCTGTCTTTCATAAACCCATGCTATCTGTTGCTTAAAATATTTGTTTTTTTCCATCAAGAACTCATCTATTTGGTCTTTTATCAAAGTGGAAGTCCACCCTGACACCTAAATTCTCCCCTGCAATCATTAATATGAGCTAAGATAAGTTCAGTCTTTTACGCCTCAAAATTAAAAAAATCCTACCTTATAAATAATACCTTTATTTTGCAGCATCCGGTGCCGTCCAATGAATTCAATTCTACTTCCTTCTGAGCCTAAAAGCATCCAGTGGGTGTGGTTACTGAAAGCTAGTGACATCACTTCCAGGGAGGGGCACTGTTCCTGTGTAGCCAATGGGAGTATACAGGATGGGAGGAGTTGATCATAGGTTCCCGCCCAGTGTTCTCTCATTGCACATCCTAATTCAGGGATCCTCAAACTACGACCCTCCAGCTGTTGCAGAACTACACATCCCATGAGGCATTGTAAAACTCTGACATTCACAGACATGACTAGGATTGATGGGAATTGTAGTTCCTGAACACCTGGAGGGCCGCAGTTTGAAGACCCCTGTCCTAATTCATGACAAAATGAACACATAAAAAGCCCCATCCACGCCCTATCCCCAAGGGGGGGGGGGGGTGTTCAGTGCACATATACAGTATAGCTGTGCACAGAAGGGAGCTTGACACAGAGTGAGAAAAAGGGGAAGGTACCATCCAACGGTGTCACAAGAGTGGCCACCATCCCTAGCATACGAAAAAAAGGAAAAAGACCCTTCAGAGAGTGGTGGGACTTTGAAGGCAACGGAAATAAGAATAAAAAAGCGGGTTTTATTAATACAAATATATAAAAATATACATATCGAAAAGAATTTTTGCAAATACAAACATGTGAATCAGTTTGACAATAAAAACAGTATTCTGCTGGTGAGCGAACAGAAGGTGTGTTCATGTAGTCTTCTACCTGAGCCTACGCGTTTCGGGACTGCTGAAGTCCCTTCATCAGGGGCAAATGGTAAGCAGACTTTACACTAGTAAGACATGAAATATCATAATTAGGTACAATTGCAATGAACATTTTCACTGCATTTAACATCATTCTAGGAAAGAAAAAAAAAAAAAAAACTACACACCCAAGCATGAACAGGAGAAGAGGCCAACCGTCGGAAACACTTTCGGGGACAACCACACATCGGACGCCAGAAAACCAAATTTGGGAAACGGGCGTGTCTCTGGCCCCACCTTCTCCATACTGGTCCCAGTGTATCACCACAAAGGGGGGGAAAACGCTACCCCAAGAGGTCCCAGCAAACAGCAGATCAGAGGGAGAAAGGAGGGAGAAGAGGGGATTGTCTGAAAATACAAAAAAGGGGGGAAAGAAAAAGCCTTATGTGCTGAGATGCTAGAGAAGGGGGGCTTGTAGAGTAATTAAATGTATATCTGCTGAAGACACATAAATAACATGTGTCAGAGCAGCAACATAACCATATACTAAAGATGCATGCAAACCGCACGGCATGCGGGTAGTCATCAAAAACAGGGGTTGGAAAGTAATCTCAGCATACATAACTTACCCCAATATTAGTGTGTAAAGAAATATGCCCAGTAGCAAGTGGAAGAAGCGAATGTGCTTGAAGCGCAAAATCAGCTGCAGTTATAGTGATAAATAGCGACCTCATATAGGGAAATCTGTAAGAAGGAGTGGAGAGAAGGTGTTGGCTGAGTGTAATGCAGCCCAATGTGCATGACCAGGGTGTTCCCTGGCAGGCACATTGAGCGGCGTATTCGTGTAGAGAGAGTAAGGTAAGAGTGATCCTGGTAGGTAGTGCAGAGAGAGCCTTACCTGGGTCTCTAATGTTGCCGATGTTGTTGATGGCTTGTAGCCGCCTCACACCGCCGCCGCGTCGGACAGTGACATCGACACAGGCGTTGGGGGGTGGGGTATAAAAAGAGGAGGAGGAGGTGGGTGCGGCAATGATTGGCGTGAAATCCCGCCAATCATACCGCCGCTCCCATCAATTGCAGGTGCCAGGGAAATCTTACAGCGTCGACAGACGCCGAGAAGGGGAAACCATAGCAACGTAGTGTGGAAGGAGGAAGAGGGGGTGGATGTGGCAGTGATTGGCGTGGACTCCAGCCAATCATACCGCAACTTCAATCAGTTACAGATGCCGAGGGAATCCCACAGCGTCAACAGACGCTGAGAAGGGGAAACCGTGGCAACAGCCAAACACAGCCCAGGATCACGTCATTCCCCGCTGCGATCCAGAGGGGGGTGCCCAGGAAACAGTGCCACTCCAGCACAAAACGCTGGAGAGGAGAGATGCACGGCAACCCGGGACATCTCTGTCTCAAAAGGGGGCCCAAACAGAGGTGACCTGTCACTCCATCGATGCACAGACAGAGATGTGCACCAAGCAGAACAGTGCACACCACCCCATAGGGGGGAGGTGTGCACACAATGTGTGAATATGTAGAAGGAAAAACAGTTTGGGGAATATCCTCCGAAGGTCATCGCATGGACACTGCGGGGGGCAGAGGGACCCTGGGCGGGGACTGCACGGCACCCCCCCACATCGAACCGTGGGGGGGGGTCATGCAGAGGCCGCCCACCGACGCAGGAGAGGGCACCAGGAATAGCGGGCATGGACCGGCAGAAAAGGGGCCGCCAGATACTCCGCGAGTTTGTTCCGGGTACCCATGAAGAGGCCCCCCGAAGGACAATAAATTCCCGGGGGGCCCGCGTGCGCCGGGCGGGACAAGGGGGGGCCAGAGCTGCGGCTGTAAGATGTTACCCAAGCACAGCCGACAGTGTGTCTCGAATCCCGGCATGCCTGTGCGTGACAAAAGGGGGGGGGGGGGGAGGAGAAAAATAAAAAACAAAAATGAACAAAAATAACAAGAGAAAAAAACACACACAGAGGCAACCAAGACGGACATAACAGCATCAGTATTTTATAGATCTTTCTCGCAAACCCCAGAGGAGAAACCCTCTAGAAAAGGTCTAAAACTCAAATGATCGTTGAGGCCGGGGGGTGAGGTGGCAGCAAGGTCTGCAATCCAGCGGGCCTCCCGTTGCAGCAAGGCCTTGTTCCAATCACCACCCCTCGGACTCGGGTGCACTCTGTCCAAGATTAGAAAATAGATGTTGGGAAAAGTACCGTGATGCACATTCGCCACATGTCTCCCCAGTGGAAGTTCAGGATTCGCTTTCCTCATGGCAGAGATGTGCCGTGAGGCTCGCAGCGAGAATTTTTGTTTAGTCTTACCTACATAGAATTGAAGACACTGGCAAACTAGAAGATATATCACACCCTCTGTTTTGCAATTAGCAAAATGGCGTGGTCTGTATGGCTGTCCATTGGGGAGGGTCACATGCTGTTGTGTGTTCATGAATCTACATGTGGAGCATCCTCCGCATGTAAAAGTTCCAAGCCTCTTACAAGGGTCCCTGCGTGTTTCACCAGTGAATTCACTGCGGACCAAGTGGTCACGTAGGGAACTTGTACGCCGGTAGGTGATTGCCGGCCGAGCAGGTAGGTATGGGCGTAGAGTATTGTCAGAGTGCAAAAGGTGCCAGTGTTTGCTGAGAATGGATTTAATAGATTCATGTTGGTTTGTAAACCGCATGATGATCCTAGTCGTGGAGTCCATAATAGCTTTTTTCTGAGAGCCAAAGAGGAGTTCCCGCCGAGTGTGTCTGTTAGCACGTTTAAACGCTTTTTTCAGGAGTGTGGAAGAATAGCCCCTCAGAAGCAATCTGTCTCTGAGAGCGGCGGCTTCACTTAGATAGGTCTGTGGGTCAGAGCAATTCCGTCTCAGCCTCAAGTATTGGCTGTAGGGGATCGCTCGGATCAATGGTTGGGGGTGGGAACTAGAGGCGTGTAAGATGGTGTTGCCAGCGGTAGGTTTTCGAAACAGGCTGCTGGAGAGCGTCCCATCAGGGTTCTTACTGATGGTTGTGTCCAAGAATGTAATAATGTGTGCATTGTGGGTCACAGTGAACTTTAAATTGAAATTGTTAAGCTGCATCATATGGATGCATTCATTAAGTTGGTTTTCGGAGCCCTCCCATAACACCAAAATGTCGTCTATATAACGATACCATGCGACTATGTGTTGAGTGTGCGATCTGAAAGCCTCATCAGAGTGGAAGGACTGCTCCCACTCCCCCAGGTACAGGTTGGCGTAGGACGGGGCACAGGAGGTCCCCATTGCCACGCCCTGCACCTGGAGGAAGTGGGAGCCATCAAAAGAAAAAACATTATGGTAAAGGATGAACTCCAGGGCCATAATGACAAATTCACAAAGTTTTTTATCATCTCTGTGAGTTTGGGTGATGAAGTGTCTGACCACAGTCAGCCCTAAATGATGGGGAATTGAGCTATAGAGGGCCTCGATGTCAATAGCTACCAGTAGTGACTGTGCTGAGACATGTAGGCCTTCCAGAGATTGTAAAAGGTGGATGGTATCACGCACGTAAGAGGGCAGGTTTTCAACGAATGGTTTAAGATGAGAGTCTACGAAGAGACTCAGGTGTTCCGTAATAGCTCCGTTGCCAGAGACTATAGGTCTACCTGGTGGGGTTATACAGTTTTTGTGGACTTTGGGTAGACAATAAAAAGTTGGAATTTTGGGAAACTTTATTCGTAGAAATTCCCAAGTGTCCTGATTGATGATACCCTGTGAAAAGGCACCATCAACCAGGGCATAAAATTGGATCTCAAACTTCGTGATATTGGATCTGGGTATAGGCCTATACCAGTCCTGATTGGACAACACTTTCTGGCACATGTTTTTATATTGCTCGTTGGTCATGATCACAATATTGCCCCCCTTGTCGGAGGGCTTAATGACCAAGGAGTGACATTTTTTAAGAGTGTTTAGGGCGAGCATTTCGGAAGGGGATATGTTCCCGATCCTTTTGTGTATTTTAAGTTTTTGAATTTCAGATGTGACCATAGTAACGAAAGACGACAGATTGGGGTTAGAGCTCAGGGGAGGGAATTTGTCCGATTTGTTCTTAAATTTAATGTTGACATGAGATGGAATGGTTGATTCCGTAGGTGTATCGGAGAGGAGAGAGTCTAGGTCGATAGTGTCGATCAAGTCGGGGGGGTCCTCATTCTCCAACAACGACAAAAGGACATCTAAGTCTTTGTCATGTTGTTCATTGGTGGTTTCGGGTTTGGTTTTAGCCTTAGAATACATGCTCTTTAATAACAACTTGCGAGCGAACAAGTTTAGGTCTTTGATAACTTCAAAAGTATCGAGGTTGGAGCTGGGACAAAAACTTAGACCCTTGGACAGTAAAGATTTCTCATCATCGGATAACGTATAGTCAGAAAGGTTGATGATATTTCTATCATCGACATCAATGACGTTGGGTTCAGTGTTTATTAGGTTTTTGATTTGGGAATGGCGCCCTGAGGAAAAAATCGACTTTGTCCCACCTCCCTCTTGGATATTAAGCTCACACTAGATTGCGAGAGCTGAACAGTCGTAAGTGAGGAGGGGGCGACGTTACCGCTAGGAGTTCCTATAGGGGGATGGGGGTCCTCAATGCATGCACCGCTGTTGCCCGATATCTGCGAAGTAGGTGGGGCATTATCAACAGGGTGGTCGGGAATGTGTTTCTTATGTGCATTCCCCCCTTCCCCGGACAAGGGGCGTTTAGGTTTGTTGTGCCTATTCCTATTCCGATTACGAGAAGAGGAGGAGGCAGAGGCGGAGGAATTGATAGAGGAGTCTGATCCGCGTTCCAAAGTGGATTTAGTTAGGCCTCTGTTTTTAGAACTGGAGGTATAATTATTTTGAGTCCACTTGTATGCTCTCCCTTCCTGGAAGGACAATTTGTCGCGCCAGAACTTTTTGTCTTTTTTGCGGAGAGTTTCAGTGGTAATTTGATCCAAATGAATCTTAATTCTTTCCTCATGTTCCTTTAATGAGGGAAGACTTTTAAAGGATTGTAACTTCGAGTATATGTTATCAATCTCTTTATCAAGGGCCAGACTGCGAATCTTATATTCCTCTATGAGCATCCTCATCATCTTGCGTGTGCACGCCTGTAGGTTATCCTCCCACTGTTTTTTAAAGTCGGGGCTGATATTGTCAATCAGAGGGAAGATTTGAATGCGCAATCCATAAGGATTGATATCCTCTCTGATGTATCTTTCAAAATTGTCAATGTGCCAGAAAAATGCAGCTTTTTTCTCCACATATTTGCTTAATTGGTTGCAAAGTGAGGATAATTCTGACTGAACTGCTTCTCCTTCCTCGTGGTTTTTGGAATAATCTGCCATAAGGGCCGTCCAGCTTGAACCCTGAAACATGTTGATATCGTCTCTTGGAATAGCAAAAAAAGAAGAAGACAAAAAAAAAAAATAAAACACTAATGAAGAGAGATACTCACATATACAGTAAGGAGTTCCTAGATGAAAATGACAGGGAAAACATGTAAAACACAAAACAGCTAACTGGTAATGATAATTTAGATTGAGTAAAAGGAGAGTTTGTGGCAGAGCTGGATGGGGAGGAGGGGTATGGGTATTTGCTACCCGGAATCTAGAATCAGAAAAAGGGGAAGGTACCATCCAACGGTGTCACAAGAGTTGCCACCATCCCTAGCATACGAAAAAAAGGAAAAAGACCCCTCAGAGAGTGGTGGGACTTTGAAGGCAACGGAAATAAGAATAAAAAAGCGGGTTTTATTAATACAAATATATAAAAATATACATACACAGAGTGGGGGGAACTGTCAGTGTAGCTGGAAGTGCTCTGGGGTCTCAGCTCACAGTCTACAATGATCACAGTACAGGCAACCACACTAAGGCTCCGTTTCCACTATTGCAACTTGTTACGCTAATTTGGACACATAAAGTCACAGCCCATTGATTTCAATGACACCCATTCCCATCTTTGCGACTTTAAAAATCAGCGACTTTGAAAACCTACCTACACTACTTTGATGCGACTTGTGATGCGACTTTGATCCAGGGAGTGTGAAGTCGCATCAAAGTTGCACTCTAGCCTTGGGCTACGTTTCCATTAGTGCAACTCCAAAGCTGTGCAATTTAGAGTGCGACTTTGAGTGCAGCTTTGTTAGTGTAGTGCGACCTCTGCACAGTGTTCAGCTAAAGCTACAAGTTAATGTAGTGCGACCTCTGCACACTGTTCAGCTAAAGCTACAAGTTAGTGTAGTGCGACCTCTGCACAGTGTTCAGCTAAAGCTACAACTTAATGTAGTGCACAGTGTTCAGCTAAAGCTACAAGTTAGTGTACTGCGTCCTCTGCACAGTGTTCAGCTAAAGCTACAAGTTAGTGTAGTGCACAGTGTTCAGCTAAAGCTACAAGTTAGTGTAGTGCGACCTCTGCACGGTGTTCAGCTAAAGCTACAAGTTAGTGTAGTGCAACCTCTGCACAGTGTTCAGCTAAAGCTACAAGTTAGTGTAGTGCAACCTCTGCACAGTGTTCAGCTAAAGCTACAAGTTAGTGTAGTGCGTCCTCTGCACAGTGTTCAGCTAAAGCTACCTGTAGAAGGTTGGTGGTGTTTTCCTGATCCTATCACTACCGCAGGCAGCTACATTATTTACACTTTAGTGAAGTACTACCTCTGCACAGTGTTCAGCTAAAGCTACAAGTTAGTGTAGTGCGTCCTCTGCACAGTGTTCTTCAGCTAAAGCTACCTGTAGAAGGTTGGTGGTGTTCTCATACTACAGACAGGCAGTTGATTTTGCTAGCTACAGTATATATATATATATATATATATATATATATATATATATATCCCAGCTTAGTGCAGCTACATCTCACTGTAGGCCATTAGTATGTCTGGAAGGTCAACAAGGAGAGGCAGACAGTCACAAGCCAATAAAAGAGGGCAAGCAGGCTCTGTGTCTAGAGGCAACAGTGCTGGTTGTGGACACGGTGCATCCTCATCAGCACGTGGCCATGGGACACGCTTGGCCTTTTTTTCGGCAGCTGGCCGTGTTGAGCATGCGGAAGACTTGGTCGAGTGGATGACCAAGCCGTCCTCATCCTCCTCATCCTCTCTCACCCATGCTCAGGGTACTTTGTCTGGCAAAGCAGCTGCCAACGTGGCCTCTTCCCTCGGCTCAATGGCATCAGTGATTCCTTCCCTAGCCCCACCATGTCCTCCTGAGGAGTCCCTCGAACTGTTTGACCACAGTGTTGGGTACATGCTCCAGGAGGATGCCCAGAGCTCCGCATGTGCAGGGCGCTGCTGTCTCTGCGCATTGTTCCAAAAGTTCTTTGGTGTGGACCTTTTTTGAGACAAGTACATCAGATCGCACCGCTGCTATTTGCAACATATGTCTCAAGCGTATCTCGCGTGGCCAAAACATCTCCTGCTTGCGCACCACATCGTTGACCAGACATATCTTGACCTGCCATGCAGTTCATTGGCAAGCGTACCTAAAAGACCCACACCAAAGAACAAAGAGGACCTCTCCTTGCTCCTCATCAGCTGAGATCTCCAACCCCACTATACCTTCAGTCCTCTCTGAGACCTACACTTAGAGGAATGAAGGTGTAGAATTAGGTGTGTCACAGCCAAGTACTTGTGGGCAATCTGCTTCCGGTACACTGATGTCAGATTGTACCAGGCGAATTTCCCTGCCCCAGCTGCTGCACCGCCAAAAGAAGTTCGCTCCCAGCCATCCACATGCCCAGCGGTTGAATAGTAGCTTGGCAAAATTGCTAGCACTTCAACTGATACCTTTTCAGTTGGTAGACTCTGCCCCCTTCCGTGAGTTTGTGGAATGTGCGGTTCCTCAGTGGCAGGTACCCAAACCCACTTTTTCTCACGGAAGGCGATTCCGGCTCTCTACCGGCATGTGGAAGGCAATGTCCATGCCTCGCTGGACAGGGCGGTCAGCGGTAAGGTGCATATTACTGCTGACTCATGGTCCAGCAGGCATGGACAGGGATGTTACCTAAGTTTCACGGCGCATTGGGTGACTCTGCTGGCAGCTGAGAAGGATGCAGGACAAGGTGCAGTAGTGTTGGAGGTTATTCCGCCACCACGCCTCCAAAATGCCACTACTAATGATTGTGACACACCTCTCTCCTCCACCCCCTCCTCTTCTTCTTCCTCCATGGCCTCTTCCTGTGCTTTGTCCTCGGAACCAGCAGTGCTCCATAGGCGTTCAAGGGGCTTCGCAAATACACAGGCCAAAAGATGCCACGCGGTGCTTGAGCTGGTGTGCTTGGGGGACAGGAGCCACACTGGGGCAGAGGTTCTGTCAGCTCTGCAGTGGCAGGTTCAGAGGTGGTTGACGCCACGCCAACTTAAGGCAGGGATGGTGGTTTGCGACAATGGAACCAACCTCCTCTCTGCCCTCCAACAGGGACAACTGACCCATGTGCCCTGTTTGGCTCACGTCCTTAACTTGGTGGTGCAGCGGTTATTGGGCAGGTACCCGGGCTTACAGGATGTCCTGAGGCAGGCCAGGAAAGTCTGTGTGCATTTCCGCCAGTCGTATAATGCCAGTGCTCGGCTGGCAGACCTCCAAAAGGAATTTAACCTGCCCAAGAACCGCCTAATCTGTGACATGCCCACCAGGTGGAACTCAACGTTGGCCATGCTGCAGCGGCTGCACATGCAGCAGAGGGCCATCAATGAGTACCTGTGTGACTATGGCACCAGGACAGGGTCAGGGGAGCTTGTTTTTTTTCCCCATGCCAGTGGGCCATGATCAGGGAGGCATGCACTGTCCTGTCACCATTTGAGGAGGCCACAAGGATGGTGAGCAGTGACAGTGCATGCATCAGTGACACAGTCCCCCTTGTTCACCTGTTGGAGCACACGCTGCGTGGAATAATGGACAGGGCACTTGAGGCAGAACAGAGGCAGGAAGAGGTGGACTTCTTTAGCTCTCAAGGCCCCCTTTATCCAGACAGTGTTCCTGTGTGCCCGCCGATCACACAGGAAGAGGACGAGGAGCAGGAGGATTGTGTCAGCATGGAGGTGGAGCCTGGCACTCAGCATCAGCAGCAGTCTTTAAGGGATCATTTACAATCCCAAGAAACACATGGACTTGTACGTGGCTGGGAGGAGGTGGCTGCGGACCATGTTGTCCTTAGTGACCCAGAGGACTCCGGACCGAATGCCTCAGCAAACCTACGCTGCATGGCCTCCCTGATCCTGCAAAGCCTGCGGAAGGATCCTCGTATTCGTGGTATCAAGGAGAAGGAACAATACTGGCTGGCAACCCTCCTTGATCCACGTTACAAGCGTAAGGTTGCGGACCTTATCTTGCCATCGCAGAGGGAGCAGAGGATGAAACATCTTTCGGAGGCCTAGCAGAAAGGTCTGTGCAACGCGTTCCCAGAGACTGGGAGGTTACAAACTTCTGTTTCTGGACAACGTATTGCTGAGGCTTCAGTCAGTCAAAGAAGGAGCGGTGGAGAAGGTGTCCGTCTGACTGATGCGTTCAGACAATTTTTTCACCCCCCAGGTGACCACGCTATAGCCAAATGACAGCCACAGTACAGTTGTCCAGTTCTGGAGGGCATCCAACAGTGGCAACTGATGCTCAATTTCTTTGGGGGGGGTGCGGCAAACAAACCTTACCCATCAATCCCCCCACCATCCTTCTCTTTATCGGTCGATCGCCCGTTCGATCGCCGCTTCACTCACCACCACCCACCAGCCCCACACTTACCAGGTCGCGGCTTAGGCGGCTTCCCCCCTGCATCTCCTCCCGAGTCCCGGCGGTCGCTCCCCCTCCCAGCCAATCGGGTCTAAGGACTCCCAGATGGGAGAAGAAGCAGTAAGACATTATTGAATATTAATTCGCCAATGTCACACAAGTGGGTGGGCTCAGGGTACAGTGCTCTGTGGCCCGAGCCCACCCTTTTTGAAGCCAGTTAGAGCCTCAGGCTCTAATCATGTGCTTAAAAAAAACCCATTGAAATCCATGCGTCTGGCACCCTGCATGGAGATTAGGGCTCGGGCACATGGATTAGGGGGGCAGCCCCCACTGGCATCCATTAATGCTCTCACAGAACCGTCCCCGCCCGCTGCTTTGGACACAGCTAATCACATGTCAGGGAAAAACAGTCAATCACAGTGGCTCTTTACCACCTGATCAGTTGTGTCCAATCACAGCTACTCAACATTAATTTCCCCAGTGTAGCCTATCAGTGCCGCATATCAGTGCAGCTTCATCAGTGCCGCCTCATTCTCTGCCCTGCTGACCCCGTCCTATGTCCTGCTGACCCCATCCTCTGCTTCATTGACCACAATTGTGGCACTTGGATGAACCATGTCTCAGAGTCTGATGAGGAAGCCACAGCTGTTCCTTGTGAATGGCTGCAGCTTCCACATCAGCCCTTGAGGCAAGAACGGTATACTGCAGCTGGGGTTAGACAAATTTAGAGGGGGGGGCACCAAATTTTAGTCTTGCCTAGGGCAGCACAAAACCAAAATACACCACTGCACCCAGCTCCATAAAGACATGATTTGATGGGTTTGGTGTGTCAGTTTTCGTCGACAAAACTGAGAAAGGGAGGTTTTTGTTTCTGAGTAGGAGAACTCCAGCTTTGCGGCCTACCACCTCGGAGCCTAAAACAGTGCCTACCCAAAGCTTCTTCATGCGATAGAAGTCTGGGGCTAATAAATGTGATTCCTGAAGTAATGCTATATCAGTTTTGAGCGGTTTGAGATGCCTAAGAATTTTCATTCTCTTTTGGGGGGATCTGAGACCTTTTACATTCCAGGAGACTATTTTCATATTGGGGGGGGGCTTAAGGGGGATATGTGCCAATGAATTCGGTTCATCACTGTGTAGGTGATGTGTTACAATACCAGCTATGTCAGGAAGCATAATAGTGTAGTACTGGTCGTGATGTGGGTTAGGGGTGCAGGAGGGTTGGTATGAGCCCTGAGGAAAAGGAGACGGCGGGGAGGGGGGGATGTCATAGAGGGGGAACAACATAAAAGAGAGTATCACAATTAAACATGGAAACTTCACTTTTTTCCGCATGGAGTCACTGTGTAGGTCAAGATTGAATACAGACTTCCCTCTAGTGACTAGTCTGAAAATCTTAATATTTATTGTAATAACAACTATAGGAAAGCACAAGCATGTGAATATGTAAGTATTTTAAAGGTCAAGATTTCTGCTTAAAGTTAATTATTCCCAAACAACTATGGCACATCCTTCCGGAGAGAAAAGGCAATTAAATGTATTGTTAGGAGGGGGGAGTGCTGTGATACATGGAAGTGTTACCCCATACAGAACATGTCATACATGAACAAGATATTTAATGCCAGTTTGACTTTGAACTTTCAGTCCTAGCAATATACATTTATTGTTCCCCTGAATTCATCCTCCAATGGCCGTTCTTGTCTTCACAAGCAGGCATCCCAAGATGTTTAGGGATCCTAATTAAACTGGTGGAGGATAAGGATGGCGGTGAGTGTGGAAAAGAGCAGGAAAATGACTTCCCCGTTGCTCGGAGCAGTAGCGCTGGGATTGATGGTGGTGCTTTCACAAGTAAAGTCATTTACAAGAGTCAGATGATTCATAGTAGAGGAAACGGTTTGAGCATCACACAGAGATTTAGTACCGCATCCTCGAATCATTTCAGTGGAAGAGGCGCCTCCTGCAGGAAGAAATTTTAACACAAGTGACATTTAACTCCTGACTTTCATTAAAATAGATGTAACCCTAAGATGAATTACATCAGTTTTGTTGAAGCGTATCCTATATAAATTGACTTTAATTAAAATAAAATTATTTTTACTTCTTTATTTGAACATTTGTTATATCTGTCTTGCTGATCTCTTGCAGTCTCGCTGCAACCGTTTCCCATCTATATACACTCCAACCATGGCTGCATGGCATTTCTCAGGGTGGGTTTGTTGGTGGTGACAGCAGTGGACCATGCCTATAGTATGTCTATACACCCAGCCAGGGGCTTATCTGCTGTGGGACAAACACAGCGCTTGCCTCGGGTGGCATTTTTTAGGGAGGCGGCGCCGTCCCCCCATGGTGACCACGCTATAGCCAAATGACAGCCACAGTACAGTTGTCCAGTTCTGGAGGGCATCCAACAGTGGCAGCTGGTGCTCAATTTCTTTGGGGGGGGGGTGCGGCAAACAAACCTTACCCATCAATCCCCCCACCCTCCTTCTCTTGATCAGGCGATCGCCTGTTCGATCGCCGCTTCACTCACCACCACCCACCAGCCCCACACTTACCAGGTCGCGGCTTAGGCGGCTTCCCCCCTGCATCTCCTCCCGAGTCCCGGCGGTCGCTCCCCCTCCCAGCCAATCGGGTCTAAGGACTCCCAGATGGGAGAAGAAGCAGTAAGACATTATTGAATATTAATTCGCCAATGTCACACAAGTGGGTGGGCTCAGGGTACAGTGCTCTGTGGCCCGAGCCCACCCTTTTTGAAGCCAGTTAGAGCCTCAGGCTCTAATCATGTGCTTAAAAAAAACCCATTGAAATCCATGCGTCTGGCACCCTGCATGGAGATTAGGGCTCGGGCACATGGATTAGGGGGGCAGCCCCCACTGGCATCCATTAATGCTCTCACAGAACCGTCCCCGCCCGCTGCTTTGGACACAGCTAATCACATGTCAGGGAAAAACAGTCAATCACAGTGGCTCTTTACCACCTGATCAGTTGTGTCCAATCACAGCTACTCAACATTAATTTCCCCAGTGTAGCCTATCAGTGCCGCATATCAGTGCAGCTTCATCAGTGCCGCCTCATTCTCTGCCCTGCTGACCCCGTCCTATGTCCTGCTGACCCCATCCTCTGCTTCATTGACCACAATTGTGGCACTTGGATGAACCATGTCTCAGAGTCTGATGAGGAAGCCACAGCTGTTCCTTGTGAATGGCTGCAGCTTCCACATCAGCCCTTGAGGCAAGAACGGTATACTGCAGCTGGGGTTAGACAAATTTAGAGGGGGGGGCACCAAATTTTAGTCTTGCCTAGGGCAGCACAAAACCAAAATACACCACTGCACCCAGCTCCATAAAGACATGATTTGATGGGTTTGGTGTGTCAGTTTTCGTCGACAAAACTGAGAAAGGGAGGTTTTTGTTTCTGAGTAGGAGAACTCCAGCTTTGCGGCCTACCACCTCGGAGCCTAAAACAGTGCCTACCCAAAGCTTCTTCATGCGATAGAAGTCTGGGGCTAATAAATGTGATTCCTGAAGTAATGCTATATCAGTTTTGAGCGGTTTGAGATGCCTAAGAATTTTCATTCTCTTTTGGGGGGATCTGAGACCTTTTACATTCCAGGAGACTATTTTCATATTGGGGGGGGGGGGGGGGGGCTTAAGGGGGATATGTGCCAATGAATTCGGTTCATCACTGTGTAGGTGATGTGTTACAATACCAGCTATGTCAGGAAGCATAATAGTGTAGTACTGGTCGTGATGTGGGTTAGGGGTGCAGGAGGGTTGGTATGAGCCCTGAGGAAAAGGAGACGGCGGGGAGGGGGGGATGTCATAGAGGGGGAACAACATAAAAGAGAGTATCACAATTAAACATGGAAACTTCACTTTTTTCCGCATGGAGTCACTGTGTAGGTCAAGATTGAATACAGACTTCCCTCTAGTGACTAGTCTGAAAATCTTAATATTTATTGTAATAACAACTATAGGAAAGCACAAGCATGTGAATATGTAAGTATTTTAAAGGTCAAGATTTCTGCTTAAAGTTAATTATTCCCAAACAACTATGGCACATCCTTCCGGAGAGAAAAGGCAATTAAATGTATTGTTAGGAGGGGGGAGTGCTGTGATACATGGAAGTGTTACCCCATACAGAACATGTCATACATGAACAAGATATTTAATGCCAGTTTGACTTTGAACTTTCAGTCCTAGCAATATACATTTATTGTTCCCCTGAATTCATCCTCCAATGGCCGTTCTTGTCTTCACAAGCAGGCATCCCAAGATGTTTAGGGATCCTAATTAAACTGGTGGAGGATAAGGATGGCGGTGAGTGTGGAAAAGAGCAGGAAAATGACTTCCCCGTTGCTCGGAGCAGTAGCGCTGGGATTGATGGTGGTGCTTTCACAAGTAAAGTCATTTACAAGAGTCAGATGATTCATAGTAGAGGAAACGGTTTGAGCATCACACAGAGATTTAGTACCGCATCCTCGAATCATTTCAGTGGAAGAGGCGCCTCCTGCAGGAAGAAATTTTAACACAAGTGACATTTAACTCCTGACTTTCATTAAAATAGATGTAACCCTAAGATGAATTACATCAGTTTTGTTGAAGCGTATCCTATATAAATTGACTTTAATTAAAATAAAATTATTTTTACTTCTTTATTTGAACATTTGTTATATCTGTCTTGCTGATCTCTTGCAGTCTCGCTGCAACCGTTTCCCATCTATATACACTCCAACCATGGCTGCATGGCATTTCTCAGGGTGGGTTTGTTGGTGGTGACAGCAGTGGACCATGCCTATAGTATGTCTATACACCCAGCCAGGGGCTTATCTGCTGTGGGACAAACACAGCGCTTGCCTCGGGTGGCATTTTTTAGGGAGGCGGCGCCGTCCCCCCATGGTGACCACGCTATAGCCAAATGACAGCCACAGTACAGTTGTCCAGTTCTGGAGGGCATCCAACAGTGGCAGCTGGTGCTCAATTTCTTTGGGGGGGGGGTGCGGCAAACAAACCTTACCCATCAATCCCCCCACCCTCCTTCTCTTGATCAGGCGATCGCCTGTTCGATCGCCGCTTCACTCACCACCACCCACCAGCCCCACACTTACCAGGTCGCGGCTTAGGCGGCTTCCCCCCTGCATCTCCTCCCGAGTCCCGGCGGTCGCTCCCCCCTCTCGGCCAATCGGGTCTTAGGACTCCCGGACGGGAGAAGAAGCAGTAAGACATTAGTGAATATTAATTCGCTAATGTCACACAAGTGGGTGGGCTCAGGGTGCAGTGCTCTGTGACCCGAGCCCACCCTTTTTGAAGCCAATTAGAGCCTCAGGCTCTAATCATGTGCTTAAAAAAAACCCATTGAAATCCATGCGTCCGGCACCCTGCATGGAGATTAGGGCTCGGGGGCTTGGATTAGGGGGGCGGCCCCCACTGGCGTCCATTGATGCCCTCACAGAACCGTGCCTGCCCCCTGCTTTGGACACAGCTAATCACATGTCAGGGAAAAACAGCCAATCACAGTGGCTCTTTACCACCTGATCAGTTGTGTCCAATCACAGCTCTCAACATTCATTTCCCCAGTGTAGCCTATCAGTGCCGCATATCAGTGCAGCTTCATCAGTGCCTCCTCATTCTCTGACCTGCTGACCCCATCCTATGTCCCGCTGACACCATCCTCTGCTCCATTGATCACATATGTGGCACTTGGATGAACCATGTCTCAAAGTCTGATGAGGAAGCCACAGCTGTTCTTTGTGAATGGCTGCAGCTTCCACATCAGACCCTGAGGCAAGAACGGTATACTGCAGCTGAGGTTAGACAAATGTAGATGGGGGGCACACAATTTTAGTCTTGCCTAGGACAGCACAAAACCAAAATACACCACTGCACCCAGCTCCATAAAGACATGATTTGATGGGTTTGGTGTGTCCTGCACAGAGTCCTGACCTCATCACTATTGAACAGCTTTGGAATGAGTTGGAACATTGATAGCGAGCCGGGTCTTCCCATCCAACATCTGTACCTGACCTCACAAATGCTCTTTTGCCTGGATGGGCACGAATTCCCACTGGTACACTCCAAAATTGTGTGGAAAATCTTCCTAGAAGGAGTGGAGGCTGTAACAGCTAGAGATGAGTCAGGCACAGACGTTAGACAAGAAGGCCTGGCTCACAGTCTCCACTCTAATTCATCTCAAAGGTGTTCTATTGAGTTGAGGTCAGGACTCTGTTCAGGCCAGTCAAGTTCCTCCTCCCCAAACTCACTCATCCATGTCTTTATGGACCTTGCTTTGTGCACTGGTGAGTAGTCATGTTGAAACAGGAAGGGGCCATCCCCAAAAATTGTCCAAAATATCCAAAGAATGTTTGACCATTCTTCCAGAAGCGAATTTGTGAGGTCAGGCACAGACGTTAGACAAGAAGGCCTGGCTCACAGTCTCCGCTCTAATTCATCCCAAAGGTGTTCTATCGGGTTGAGGTCAGGACTCTCTGCAGGCCAGTCAAGTTCTTCCACCCCAAACTTGCTCATCCGAGTGTTTATGGACCTTGCTTTGTGCACTGGTGTGCAGTCATGTTGGAACAGGAAGGGGCCGTCCCCAAACTGTTCCCACAAAGTTGGGAGCATGAAATTGTCCAAAATGTCTTGCTATGCCGACGCCATAAGAGTTTCCTTCACTGGAACTAAGGGGCCAAGCCTAACCCCCGAAAAACAACCCAATATAATAATCCCCCCTCCACCAAATGATTTGGACCAGTGCACAAAGCAAGGTCCATAAAGGCATGGATGAGAGCTTTTGGGGTGGAGGAACTTGTCTGGCCCGCATAGAGAGAATGCTTGACCATTCTTTCATTTAAGAGGTCAGGAACTGATGTTGGATGAGAAGGCCTGGCTCTCAGTCTCCGCTTTAATTCATCACAAAGGTTTTCTATCGGGTTGAGGTCAGGACTCTGTGCAGGCCAAGTCAATTTCCTCCACCCCAAACTCACTCATCCATGTCTTTATGGACCTTGCTTTGTGCACTGGTGAGTATCCATGTTGAAACAGGAAGGGGCCATGGCCAAAAATTGTCCAAAATGTCTTGGTATGCTGATGCCTTAAGAGTTCCTTTCACTGGAACTAAGGGGCCAAGCCCAACCCCTGAAAAACAACCCCCACACCATAATCCCACCTCCACCGAATGATTTGGACCAGTGCACAAAGCAAGGTCCATGAAGACATGGATGAGCGAGTTTGGGGTGGAGGAACTTGCCCGGCCTGCACAGAGTCCTGACCTCAACCCGATAGAACCCCTTTGGGGTGAATTAGAGCACAGACTGCTAGCCAGGCCTTCTCATCTAACATCAACACCTGACCAAACATTCCCATAGACAAACTCCTAAACCTTGTGGACGGCCTTCTCAGCTGTTATAGCTGCAAAGGGTGGGCCAACTGAATATTGAACCCTACGGACTAAGACTGGGAAGCCATTTAAATTCATGTGCATGTAAAGGCAGGCGTCCCAATACTTTTGGTAATACTGGGGTTAATTTACTAAAGGCAAATAGACTGTGCACTTTGCAAAGGGCAGTTGCACTCTGCAGAAGCACTTGCTCCAGAGCTTGGTAAATGAGCAGAAGCTCTACTGACTTTCATCATCCAATCAAGTGCAAGCAAAAATGCATTTTTTTTTATTTTCCTTGCATGTGATTGGGTATTCTTTGCAAAGGGAATCTTTACCTCATTTACTAAGTTCTGGAGCAACTGCACTTGCTGAGGGCAACTGCACTTTACAAAGTGCACAGTCTATTTGCCTTTAGTAAATCAACCCCATAGTGTATATCATTTGTTCTGCCTAGGAAACGCTCAACGGCCAAGTCCAGGACTCTCTGCCCACCTCTATGTGACAGCACTGGGCCAATCACCAAGCACCAACACTGTCACATGGGAAGGTAGGGGCTGAGTGATGTCTGAGGTCAATATATTAGGACAAGACACATTTGCATCATGAAACTGCAATATGTAAGGTGTTATCAAACGTGTATGAAATTACCAGATGTGGTTGTCCGTGCATAGCTCACACACCGGGCCTCTTGTCCTGTGCAGGTCATGGTGGTGTAAGTCCCACAGGTGCTGGAGCTTGAAGAGTAACATGTTTTGCATTGCACACCATTTGATACTTGGCTTGTAGATGTTGCTGTTCAAATATACAAACATACAGAGATTAACCACTTCGTGCCCAGGCCAATTCTGACATTTCTCTCCTAATTGTAAAATTCATCATTTTTTTGCTAGAAAATTACATAGAACCCCCAAACATTATATTTATTTTTTTAGCAAAGACCCTAGAGAATACAATGGCGATCATTGCAACTTTTTATCTTGCGCGGTATTTGTGCAGCAATTTTTCGAACGCGTTTTTTTTGGGAAAAAAAAACAGTTTCATGCTTTAAAAAAAAAACAAAACAGTAAAGTTAGCCCTTTTTTTTGTGCATAATGTGAAAGATGAAGTTATGCCGAGTAGACAAAAAAGAGGATTATCCCCCATGTGGGGTTTTTTAGCAGCCAACGGAGTTAAGAAAAAATGTATACTAAAATAATAACGTAGTAAATAGTTTTTATTTCCACAAAGTATCAAAAAATGTATTACTCTGGACATGAACAGTCAAAACATGAGCTGTAGTGCAAAAGTAATAAACAATAAAAACAGCGCCAATGACATGACAGTATGCAATAAAAATGCACGATGAAAAATGCACCATAGAAACAATAATACATGAGTCTTGTACATGAGTCTATTTTCTATCTGTTTCTATTGTTTCTATGGTGCATTTGTCATCGTGCATTTTTATTGCATACTGTCATGTCATTGGCGCTGTTTTTATTGTTTATTACTTTTGAACTACAGCTCATGTTTTGACTGTTCATGTCCAGAGTAATACATTTTTTGATACTTTGTGGAAATAAAAACTATTTACTACATTATTATTTTAGTATACATTTTTTCTTAACTCCGTTGGCTGCTAAAAAACCCCACATGGGGGATAATCCTCTTTTTTGACAATTTTATCGGGGTGCGCAGCTATTTTTTTGTCTTTGCTCGCATGAGTGTTCTCTTCTTTTTAATTGCCGAGTAAATAGATACCTAACATGTCACACTTCAAAATTGCACACACTCGTGGAATGGCGCCAAACTTTGGTACTTAAAAATCCCCATAGGCGACGCTTTAAAAATTTTTACTGGTTACATGTTTTGAGTTACAGAGGAGGCCTAGGGCTAGAATTATTTCTCTCACTCTAACCTTCGCGGCAATACCTCACATGTGTGGTTTGAACACCGTTTTCATATGTGGGCAGGACTTATGTATGCGTTCGCTTCTGCGTGCGAGCACACGGGGACAGGGGCACTTTAAATTTTTTTTTTTTTTTTTTATTGTTAATTTGACTTTTATTTTTTTAGTTTGACATTTAAAAAAAAAAAAAAAAAAATGTGATCACTTTTATTCCTATTACAAGAAATGTAAACATCGGTCCTTTTTACAGTAAGATATGGGGTCAATAAGAACCCACATCTCACCTCTAGGCTGGGAAGCCTAAAATTAAAAAAAAGAAAAAAACGATCACCGCTTCCCAGTTAAAGCGGCGCTGTTTTTTTGAATGCAGAGGCCGGGCGTGACATCACAACATCGCGCCCGGCCTCCGAACGATCATAGAGACTCCGGCGACCATCTGGTCTGCCGGAAATCTCTATGATCACCATCTGGGACTGGTGGATCCTGTGTCCGACTCACCGATGGAAGCGATGAGTCGGTACAAGCACCGGAGGGCGGCCCCTCCCACCGCCCGTAAGAACGATCAAGCGGCAGAAGAGCTGCTATGATCATTCTTATGGTGTAGGGAATCGCCGGCTGAAAAAGCCGATATCTGAATGATGTCTGTAGCTACAGGCATCATTCAGATATAGCCCCGCAAAGTCAAGGACGTCCCAGGATGCCCTCCCGGCGCAAAGTGTTTAATAAACCTAAGGTGTACTACAGGTTTACTCACCACAATGAGTTAATGGAGGAGCACTGTTGTCATTCTGGAATGGGACTACAGAACACCTCTACATCTCCTCTTCTCCATGACATAGAGGGAGATGTTTTGTAGTCCTCATATATAGGGCCGCTGATAGGGGGGTACCTCCTGTAGGGGGCCCGGGCAGACAGGGGGGGCCCTCACAGCAGGAGGATCAGTAGAGCAGAGAATCGAACAATGACAGAACAATGCCCTGTGTGGCTCTCTGCAGCATCTGAATGATGGTTTCTCCCCCTCTCCCTCCCGCCGGCTTTCAGCTAATGGGTGAGAGACACACATGGCCGAATTTAGGGGGGTGCTGGGGTGGGCTGTGCCAGATTTTAGTTCTGCCCCCCAGGCCTCCCTTGGATGTTGTGTCTGACCGACGCCCGCTGAGCGCCTTCCCCCGACCACCCCAGCCTGCACTTAGGACCGCGACAAGGAGAAGGGAGGCTGGAGCACTGAGAGAAGAAGAGGCAGAGAATAAACAGCCAGGAGGAGATGCGCTGTGTTGTGTTCTCGCCTCGTATCAGAAGAGCGCTTCATCTATACAGTACATGAGACAGGATCACTCTTAGGTTGCATTGGACTGTACCATACCTCCCAACTTTTGAATAAGAGACACTTGAGGTAAGGGACGACTTGCGGCACGCGTATCAGCAAAATGTGTGTGGCCAAACTCTTGCCAGTGTGAGGGGCAGTGGTTAAACAAATCTTGTCTGTGGGAAGATGTGTGATGCCTGGTACAGTACCTTCCATGCTAGCAGTGGGCAGGGCCCTTTCTTGTAGCTGGGTGAGGACAGGAGGTTACGGAGGTGCTCTGCTCCTTCCAGAGGATCTGTTTGCTGTGAGATACAGCTGTCCCTGACTGCCTACACCTCCCACTCGTTCTCCGGCTCCAGTCAGCCTCTTCTCCGGTCCTGGGAGGTCCTCAGTGCTCTTCTCCCTCCAGGGCCATTCATTCCTTGCTGCCCTCGCTGCTCACCTTGCCCGCGCCCTCCTTGAGCCGGGTGTGGTCATCCTGCCCATACCTGCTGGCATTCACTGTCCCGCTCCCCGTACCAGCTGCCACTACACTCTCCCTACTGGCCCAGTGCCCGATGTGGTCAGTACGCCCCTGGGTCGCAGAGTCCCAGCACAGGAAGGTGGAGCCGACATCCCTGATTGATCACAGGCTTATGAAGGTGCCTGCTCTGGCAGGAAGAAGTGAGCAGCGCCAGCTGAAAAAAATCCCTGCTGGTGCCTGCGCCAGTGCATCCCTGTCAGAGAAGTCAATGGAGCCAAGTGCCGTGACTTGTCCCGGCATTGGGCTCCACTCTGGGAGGTTGCTTTGATTCACCGGGATGCCGGGACTTACATCAAATCCCAGGATGGTCTCGGCGAATCCGGGACGGTTGGAAGGTATGCTGTACACACACACACCTCCCCCTATCCTTATTTTCTGCTGCCGGGAGATGAGCAGCTCTTGGATGAGAGAGGGGCGGTGTGTGTGTACAGTCCAATGCTATCTAAGAGCGATCCTGTCTCATGTAATGTATAGACGAGCACTCTTATGACATGAGGCAAGAGCACAACACAGGGCATCTCCTCCAGGCTTTGCACTGGCTTCCCCTGTAAGTTGGGGGAGGGGGATGGGTGAATATCTGTGCTGGGAAGTGTAATGGAAGTTTGGGGAAGGGGGATATGTGATAGAAGGAAGAATGAGGGGGGGTGTTTATGCTAGGAGGAGGGTTGGGGGGTTTAAGCCAGAAGGGGGGGAACGTTTGTGCTAGGAGGGGGGGTGGGGGATTTCGGTAGGGAGGAGGGAAGAGGGGGATATGCTAGGAGGGAGGATTTGTGGGAATTTGTCCTAGGAAGGGGATTGGAGAAAGAAGATTTGTGCTAGGAGAGGAGATGGGGGGGATTTTGTGCCAGGAGTGGGTGAGGGGCTAATAGGAGGGATTTGTGCTAGGATAGAAAGTTTGGGAAGAAAGAGGATATGTGCTAGTGGGTCAATTTTTTTTGGGGGGTGAGGAATTTGTACTAGGAAGGGAATTGGGATGGGATTTGAACTGGGGTTGGGGTAAAGATTCGTGCTGGGAGGGGGGATTTGAACTGGGAGTTGGGGGAATATGTGCAATATTGTTTGGGGAGAATTTTGGATTCCAGACAGAATTTATGTTTTTTATGTTTTATTAGTAAAGATATAATTTTAATATTTTCATGGGGGGAGGGGGACTGTCAGGTAGGCTGTACGGGGCCCCATGATTTCTAACAGTGGCTCTGCTCAGACACTGTAGCAACTGGATCTTATTTTCTTGAAAAAACTCATCCCCACACAGTTAGTACTTTTTGTATCACTTCCCCATCCCTTTAGATTGTAATCTTTCATGAGCAGGGCCCTTCTTGCCTTAAATTGCATTGTAACTGTAAGGGTCAGTAAAGACCCCCCTAATTATATACTTTCTGCTTTACTGTGGCTTACCCTTTAAAGACTTACTCTAAGTTAAGTTCACCTTTACAGAAAAATCTGTAAGGTGAACTTACACAGGACCCCCCCCACCCCCCAATCCCACTGACCTGGATTGTGGTGATCTCCCGTTCTGAGCCCCGGTATAGTCGCTTCAGGGGTCCGGGGCTTAGAAATCCCTGCTGCTGAATCTCCATAACGTACCCCTATCAGGAGGGACGTTTCGGAGCATTCTAATTGGTCTGCGCAGACCAATCAGAACCTGCGTAGCCCGTCCTGTCAGCATGAATGCTGAGGGGGTTTCTAAGCCTCGGACCCCTGAGGCGGCTATACCGGGGTTCAGAATGGGAGATCGCCGTGCAACAGGTTAGCGGGATGGGGGTGGGGGGTCCTGTGTAAGTTCAGCTTACAGATATTTCTGGAAAGGGGAACTTACACTTTAAAATTTGCTTTGTGCTGACAGTTTCATGTGTGACAACACTGTTACATAGTTACACAGTTACATAGTAGGTGAGGTTGAAAAAAGACACAAGTCCATCAAGTCCAACCTATGTGTGATTATGTGTCAGTATTACATTGTATATCCCTGTATGTTGTGGTCATTCAGGTGCTTATCAAATAGTTTCTTGCAGCTATCGATGCTCCATGCTGAGACCACCGCCTGTGGAAGAAAATTCCACATCCTTGCCGCTCTTACAGTAAAGAACCCTCTACATAGTTTAAGGTTAAATCTCTTTTCTTTTAATTTTAATGAGTGGCCACGAGTCTTATTAAACTCTCTTCTGCGAAAAAGTTTTACTCCTATTGTGGGGTCAACAGTACGGTATTTGTATATTGAAATCATATCCCCTCTCAAGCGTCTCTTCTCCAGAGAGAATAAGTTCAGTGCTCGCAACCTTTCCTCATAACTAAGAACCTCCAGACCCTTTATTAGCTTTGTTGCCCTTCTTTGTAGTCGCTCCATTTCCAGTACATCCTTCCTGAGGACTGGAGCCCAGAACTGGACAGCATACGCCAGGTGAGGCCGGACCAGATATTGTAGAGTGGGAGAATTATCGTTTTATCTCTGGAGTTGATCCCCTTTTTAATGCCAATATTCTGTTTACTTTGTTAGCAGCAGCTTGGCATTGCATGCCATTGCTGAGCCTATCATCTACTAGGACCCCTAGGTCCTTTACCATCCTAGATTCCCCCAGAGGTTCACCCCCCAGTGTATAAATTGCATTCATATTTTTGCCACCCAAATGCATTATTTTACATTTTTCTACATTGAACTGCATTTGCCATGTAGTCGCCCACCCCATTAATTTGTTCAGATCTTTTTGCAAGGTTTCCACATCCTGCAGAGAAGTTATTGCCCTGCTTAGCTTAGTATCGCCTGCAAATACAGAGATTGAAGTGTTTATCCCATCCTCCAGGTCATTTATAAACAAATTAAATAGGATTGGTCCCTGTGATCATAGTAAAGATGATACTGAACATGAGAACTAGAAAGATAATCATAGACAGTCTGGCAATACGCCCAGATTATGTTCACAAACTAGAGAAAGTGTGTTGAGAATTTATCGGCGTATAACACGCACTTTTTTCCCCTTAAAATCAGGGGAAAATCGCAGGTGCGTGTTATACACCGATCCCCTGCGATCCGGAGCAGTCAGATTTTCAAAATCGACGACCGCGATTTGAAAATGGCGCCGCCGGTGCCGAAATACACAGTGCCGGTCCTCGGCTCTTCTCAGCCACTTTCGTCTTCACTCGAGCGCCGCCCGAACCTAGCCGCGTGTACTCGGCTAGGTCCGGATAGCTCCGCTCGGGACTACGAGTGGAGCCGAAAGTAAACGAGAGCCGCCGAGAAGAGCCGAGGACCGGTTCTGTGTATTTCGGCGCCGGCGGCGCCATTTTCAAATCGCGGTCGGCGATTTTGAAAGACAGGATGGCAGGGATCACAGGATGCAAGGCTGCATTGGGGAAGGCTGCATTGGGGAAGGCTGCACTGACAAGGCTGCACTGGGGCAAGGCTGCACTGACAAGGCTGCAATGATGGGCATTTAAATGTAAGTTTTTTTTCCTTCAACTTCCCTCCTAAAAGTTTTTTTTTCCTTAAAATTCTCTCCTAAATTGGGGTGCGTGTTACATACGTGATAAATACGGTAACTAACTTTAAGATTGTACAATAATCTTCAGATATATATACTTTTAAGAGCTGTGTATTACTAGTGGGTGTTATTAAGGGTGGCAAACATATGTCCATAAACAATTCTATGAAAGTGGGTTTGTCTTTAATGACTGTAACAACACCCCGAGTATGAAAGGGGTTAAAGTCGTTTAGGACATTCTATACCCAAATACAAAAGCAGCTATCAAACACTTCCATCAGCCGAACAAGGAACCCATACAAATAATTCTCCCCCAAGTACGAGACAAGGCTCTGCCTTGAGGTTCAAGCAGGAAAGAATCTTTATTCAAACACATGTTATACAGATTCCACTTCAAAACACTTCCCCCCACTCTTGGAAAACAGGTTGGGTTAAACTGTCCAATGACAATGGACACACAGGTCAGGTGTGTTTAACTTCTCATCAGTAAACAGTCTTAACAGGGGAGCTGCTGGAGGAATCCCCCATTCCTCTTTCCTCACAGCAAGACACTTACACATCCTATAATAGTTGAAGTAGACAGCCACAATAGACAATAGAATACAGTCACACCCCAACCATCACAGCAAATAGTAAACAACATAATGAGACAGCACACATTATATATACATATATATCGTATTGAGTCTGACAAGCACAGATCATAGTGGGGTTCTCATTCACCTTGTGCCCCTATTAGTGACTTCCGTCACAATGGCATATCCAGGGTTCCCAGAGTCTGTGTCTTGGGGGACATGGACCTGAATCTAAAGTAACGCCAGCTCAAGGGTCCCCAGGCATACAGCTCACAACGAGCACCGTTCCCCCAAATGCCAGGGCCCATAATCAGTAGGCAAGAGGCTGGCATTCAGTCCCCTCCAAAAGCCTCTGTCCCAGCTAGGTCTTTCACATTTCTCCGCTTTTGGGAGAAGACTAACACAGGAGGAGACCCCCGGAGGGCTTGACTCCACAGTTAGTCAGTAGTTCCAGTCCTCTAATGCTGGTATCCACACAGTACCCCAAACAAATTGTTCCAAACGGAGTATTACTCACCCAGCCAACCACTGCCTCTCTCAGAGAACATGCCAGCCGCTGGGGAGAGGCCTGGACTGGCCCTCCCTGGGGTCCTTTCAGCCGCTGGGGAGAAGACAGGGTGACTGAGCGCACTCCATCATGCTGTTGGAGATCTGGGCTGACTGCCCAGCATCCCTGGGGTATACAGGTGGGGACTGAAACCCCATCCACCCTTACAGGAAATTCGTCCTCTGTTAGTTGAGGGCAGAGGCCAGTTGGTGCTGAGCAGAGCACACTGAAGTTTGGCCCTGATATTGCTGTTAAATATTATTTCAAAAATTGTAATTATATGTTCGTGTTAACCACTTGCCGACCGCCTCACGCAGATATACTGCGGCAGAATGGCACGGGCAGGCAAAAATCACGTACCTGGTACGTGATTGCTTGGCACGGGCTGGGGGTCCGATCGGACCCCCCGGTGCCCGAGGCGGTCGGCTTCTGACTGGGAGCGTTCAGAGATGAGGGGGAGGCCATCCATTCGTGGCCCCCCCCTCGCAATTGCTCCCAGCCAATGAGATTATTCCCCTGCCTCTGTATAATACACAGAGGCAGAGGAAATGATGTCATCTCTCCTCGGCTTGGTATTTTCTGTTCCGGCGCCAAGGAGAGAAGACATCCGAGTGAGTGCACAACACACACACACAGTAGAACATGCCAGGCACACTTTACACCCCCCTTTACCCCCCGATCACCCCCAATCACCCCCCCCCCTGTCACACTGACACCAAGCAGTTTTTTTTTTTTCTGATTATTGCATTGGTGTCAGATTGTGACAGTTAGTGTGGTAGGGCAGCTAGTGTTAGCCCCCTTTAGGTCTAGGGTACCCCCCTAACCCCCCAATAAAGTTTTAACCCCTTGATCACCCCCCGTCGCCAGTGTCACTAAGCGATCTTTTTTCTGATCGCTGTATTAGTGTCACTGGTGATGCTAGTTAGGGAGGTAAATATATAGGTTCGCCGTCAGCGTTTTATAGCGTCAGGGACCCCCATATACTACCTAATAAAGGTTTTAACCCCTTGAATGCCCCCTAGTTAACTCTTTCACCAGTGATCACCGTATAACTATTACGGGTGACGCTGGTTAGTTCGTTTATTTTTTACAGTGTCAAGGCACCCGCCGTTTATTACCGAATAAAGGTTTAGCCCCCTGATTGCCCGACGGTGAAATGCGTCGCCCCAGGCAGCGTCAGGTTAGCGCCAGTACCGCTAACACCCACGCACGCACCATATACCTCCCTTAGTGGTATAGTATCTGAACGGATCAATATCCAATCCCATCAGATCTATGCTAGCGTCCCCAGCAGTTTAGGGTTCCCAAAAATGCAGTGTTAGCGGGATCAGCCCAGATACCTGCTAGCACCTGCGTTTTGCCCCTCCACCCGGCCCAGCCCAGCCCACCCAAGTGCAGTATCGATCGATCACTGTCACTTACAAAACACTAAACACATAACTGCAGCGTTCGCAGAGTCAGGCCTGATCCCTGCGATCGATAACAGTTTTTTTGGTAGCATTTTGGTGAACTGGCAAGCACCAGCCCCAGGCAGCGTCAGGTTAGTGCCAGTAGCGCTAACACCCACGCACACACCGTACACCTCCCTTAGTGGTATAGTATCTGAACGGATCAATATCTGATCTGATCAGATCTATACCAGCGTTCCCAGCAGTTTAGGGTTCCCAAAAACGCAGTGTTAGCGGGATCAGCCCAGATACCTGCTAGCACCTGCGTTTTGCCCCTCCGCCCGGCCCAGCCCAGCCCACCCAAGTGCAGTATCGATTGATCACTGACACTTACAAAACACTAAACCCATAACTGCAGCGTTCGCAGAGTCAGGCCTGATCCCTTTTTTTGGTGAACTGGCAAGCGCCAACGGCCTAGTACACCCCGGTCGTAGTCAAACCAGCACTGCAGTAACACTTGGTGACGTGGCAAGTCCCATAAGTGCAGTTTAAGCTGGTGAGGTGGCAAGCACAAGTAGTGTCCCGCTGCCACCAAGAAGAAGACAAACAGGCCCGTCGTGCCCATAATGTCCTTCCTGCTGCATTCGCCAATCCTAATAATTGGGAACCCACCACTTCTGCAGCACCCGTACTTCCCCCATTCACATCCCCAACCAAATGCAGTCGGCTGCATGAGAGGCATTTTCTTTATGTCCTCCCGAGTACCCCTACCCAACGAACCCCCCCAAAAAAGATGTCGTGTCTGCAGCAAGCGCGGATATAGGCGTGACACCCGCTATTATTGTCCCTCCTGTCCTGACAATCCTGTTCTTTGCATTGGTGAATGTTTTGAACGCTACCATGCACTAGTTGAGTATTAGCGTAGGGTACAGCATTGCACAGACTAGGACACACTTTCACAAGGTCTCCCAAGATGCCATCGCATTTTGAGAGACCCGAACCTGGAACGGGTTACAGTTATAAAAGTTACAGTTACAAAAAAAAGTGTAAAAAAAAAAAACACAAAAAAAAAAATAAAATAAAAAAAAAATAGTTGTCGTTTGTTTTATTGTTCTCTCTCTATTCTCTCTCTATTGTTCTGCTCTTTTTTACTGTATTCTATTCTGCAATGTTTTATTGTTATTATGTTTTATCATGTTTGCTTTTCAGGTATGCAATTTTTTATACTTTACTGTTTATTGTGCTTTATTGTTAACCATTTTTTTGTCTTCAGGTACGCCATTCACGACTTTGAGTGGTTATACCAGAATGATGCCTGCAGGTTTAGGTATCATCTTGGTATCATTCTTTTCAGCCAGCGGTCGGCTTTCATGTAAAAGCAATCCTAGCAGCTAATTAGCAAATAGACTGCTTTTACAAGCAGTAGGAGGGAATGCCCCCCCACCTACCGTCTTCCGTGTTTTTCTCTGGCTCTCCTGTCTCAACAGGGAACCTGAGAATGCAGCCGGTGATTCAGCCAGATGACAATAGAGCTGATCAGAGACCAGAATGGCTTCAAACATCTCTATGGCCTAAGAAACCAGAAGCTACAAGCATTTTATGACTTAGATTTCGCCGGATGTAAACAGCGCTATTGGGAAATTGGGAAAGCATTTTATCACACCGATCTTGGTGTCACATGCTTTGAGGGCAGAGGAGAGATCTAGAGTCTAATAGACTCCAATTTTTTCAAAAAAGAGTACCTGTCAGTACCTATTGCTATCATAGGGGATATTTACATTCCCTGAGATAACAATAAAAATGATTAAAAAAAAAATGAAAGGAACAGTTTAAAAATAAGATAAAAAAGCAAAAAAAAAATAAAGAAAAAATAAATAAATAAATAAAAGCGCCCCTGTCCCCCCCTGCTCTCGCGCTAAGGCGAACGCATGCGTCGGTCTGGTGTCAAATGTAAACAGCAATTGCACCATGCATGTGAGGTATCACCGCGAAGGTCAGATTGAGGGCAGTAATTTTAGCAGTAGACCTCCTCTGTAAATCTAAACTGGTAACCTGTAAAGGTTTTTAAAGGCTTTTAAAAATGTATTTATTTTATTGCTACTGCACGTTTGTGCGCTATTTTAAAGCATGTCATGTTTGGTATCCATGTACTTGGCCTAAGATCATCTTTTTTATTTCATCAAACATTTGGGCAATATAGTGTGTTATAGTGCATTAAAATTTAAAAAAGTGTGTTTTTTCCCCCAAAAATGCGTTTGAAAAATCGCTGCGCAAATACTGTGTGAAAAAAAAAATGAAACACCCACCATTTTAATCTGTAGGGCATTTGCTTAAAAAAAATATATAATGTTTGGGGGTTCAAAGTAATTTTCTTGCAAAAAAAAATAATTTTTTCATGTAAACAAAAAGTGTCAGAAAGGGCTTTGTCTTCAAGTGGTTAGAAGAGTGGGTGATGTGTGACATAAGCTTCTAAATGTTGTGCATAAAATGCCAGGACAGTTCAAAACTCCCCCAAATGACCCCATTTTGGAAAGTAGACACCCCAAGCTATTTGCTGAGAGGCATGTCGAGTACATGGAATATTTTATATTGTGACACAAGTTGCGGGAAAGAGACACATTTTTTTTTTTTGCACAAAGTTGTCACTAAATGATATATTGCTCAAACATGCCATGGGAATATGTGAAATTACACCCCAAAATACATTCTGTTGCTTCCCCTGAGTATTGGGATTCCACATGTGTGAGACTTTTTGAGAGCCTAGCCTCGTACGGGACCCCGAAAACCAAGCACCGCCTTCAGGCTTTCTAAGGGCGTAAAATTTTGATTTCACTCTTCACTGCCTATCACAATTTTTGAAGCCATGGAATGCCCAGGTGGCACAAATCCCCCCCAAATGACCCCATTTGGGAAAGTAGACACCCCAATCTATTTGCTGAGAGGTATAGTGAGTATTTTGCAGACCTCACTTTTTGTCACAAAGTTTTGAAAATTGAAAAAAGAAAAAAAAATTATTTTCTTGTCTTTCTTCATTTTCAAAAACAAATGAGAGCTGCAAAATACTCACCATGCCTCTCAGCAAATAGCTTGGTATGTCTACTTTCCAAAATGGGGTCATTTGGGGGGGTTTGTGCCACCCGGGCATTCCATGGCCTCCGAAACTGTGATAGGCAGTGAAGAGTGAAACCAAAAATTTACACCCTTAGAAATCCTGAAGGCGGTGTTTGGTTTTCGGGGCCCGTACGCGGCTAGGCTCCCAAAAAGTCCCACACATGTGGTATCCCCATACTCAGGAGAAGCAGCTAAATGTATTTTGGGGTGCAATTCCACATGGCCTGTGTGAGCAATATATCATTTAGTGACAACTTTGTGCAAAAAAAAAAATGTGTCACTTTCCCGCAACTTGTGTCAAAATATAAAATATTCCATGGACTCAACATGCCTCAAAGCAAATAGCTTGGGGTGTCTACTTTCCAAAATGGGGTCATTTGGGGGGGGGGTTGTGCCATCTGGGCATTTTATGGCCTTCAAAGTTGTGATAGGTAGTGAGGAGTAAAATCAAAAATTTACGCCCTTAGAAATCCTGAAGGCGGTGATTGGTTTTCGGGGCCCCGTACGCGGCTAGGCTCCCAAAAAGTCCAACACATGTGGTATCCCCGTAGTCAGGAGAAGCAGCTGAATATATTTTGGGGTGCAATTCCACATATGCCCATGGCCTGTGTGAGCAATATATCATTTAGTGACAACTTTTTTGAATTTTTTTTTTTTTGTCATTATTCAATGACTTGGGACAAAAAAATTAATATTCAATGGGCTCAACATGCCTCTCAGCAATTTCCTTGGGGTGTCTACTTTCCAAAATATGGTCATTTGGGGGGGTTTTGTACTGCCCTGCCATTTTAGCACCTCAAGAAATGACATAGGCAGTCGTAAACTAAAAGCTGTGTAAATTCCAGAAAATGTACCCTAGTTTGTAGACGCTATAACTTTTGCGCAAACCAATAAATATACACTTATTGACATTTTTTTTACCAAAGACATGTGGCCGAATACATTTTGGCCTAAATGTATGACTAAAATTGAGTTTATTGGATTTTTTTTATAACAAAAAGTAGAAAATATCATTTTTTTTCAAAATTTTCGGTCTTTTTCCATTTATAGCGCAAAAAATAAAAACCGCAGAGGTGATCAAATACCATCAAAAGAAAGCTCTATTTGTGGGAAGAAAGGAACGCAAATTTTGTTTGGGTACAGCATTGCATGACCACGCAATTAGCAGTTAAAGCGACGCAGTGCCAAATTGTAAAAAGTGCTCTGGTCAGGAAGGGGATAAATCCTTCCAGGGCTGAAGTGGTTAAACAGGGGCAGAAAAATTAGGCCTTTGGTGGTGGTGGTGGTGGTGCCACAACACTGTAAGCCCTCACAGTTACTCTTGGTGGGCGCAGGAATGGGCCCTGCTGTGAAATATTGGATCAAAAATTGTAATTACATGCCCCTGTTAAACAGGGGCAGAAAAATTGGGCCTTTGGTGGTGGTGGTGCCACAACACTGTAAGCCCTCACAGTTACTCTTGGTGGGCACAGGAACCGGCACTGTGGTTAAATATTATATCAAAAATTCTAATTACATGCCCCTGTTAAACAGGGGCAGAAAAATTGGGCCTTTGGTGGTGGTGGTGCCACAACACTGTAGCCCCTCACAGATACTCTTGTTGGTAGCATGAATGGGCCCTGCTGTGAAATATTTGATCAAAAATTGTAATTACATGCTGTGACAGACCTAGCTGGGACAGAGGCTTTTGGAGGGGACTAAATGCTAGCCTCTTGGCTACCGATTATGGGCCCTGGCATTTGGGGGAACAGTGCTCGTTGTGAGCTGTATGCCTGGGGACCCTTGAGGTGGCGTTACTTTAGATTCAGATTCAGACACACAGACTCTGGGGACCCTGGATATGCCATTGTGACGGGAGTCACTAATAGGGGCACAGGGTGAATGAGAACCCCACTATGATCTGTGCTTGTCAGACTCAATGCTGTATATATGTGTATATAATGTGTGCTGTCTCATTATGTTGTTTTATATTTGATGTGATGGGTTGGGGTGTGACTGTATTCTATTGTCTATTGTGGCTGTCTGCCTCAACTATTATGGGATGTCTAAGTGTCTTGCTGTGAGGAAAGAGGGAGGGGGCATTCCTCCAGCAGCCCCCTGCTAAGACTGTTTACTGATGAGACGTTAAACACACCTGACCTGTGTGTCCATTGTCATTGAACAGTTTAACCCGCCCTTTTTTCCAAGGGTGGGGGGAAGTGTTTTGAAGTGGGATCTGTATAACATGTGCTAAAATAAGAGTCTGATTTTCCAGCTTGAACCTCAAGACAGAGCCTTGTCTCGTACTTGGGGGAGAATTATTTGTATGCGTTCCTTGTTCAGATGATTGAAGTGTTCGGTAGCTGCCTTTGTGTTTGGGTATGAAATGTCCTAAATGACTTTAACCCCTTTCGTACTCGGGGTGTCGTTACACATGCCCCTGTTAAACAGAGGCAGAAAAATTGGGCCTTTGGTGGTGGTGGTGGGGCCACAACATTGTAACCCCTCACAGATACTCTTGGGTGCAGAAACGGGCCCTGCTGTGAAATATTTGATCAAAAATTGTAATTACATGCCACTGTTAAACAGGGGCAGAAAAATTGGGCCTTTGGTGGTGGTGGTGGTGCCACAACACTGTAACCCCTCACAGATACTCTGGTTGGGCACAGGAGCAGGCCCTGCTGTGAAATGTTTAATCAAAAATTGTAGTTACATGCCCCTGTTAAACAGGGGCTTAAAAATTGGGCTTTAGGCAGTGGTGGTGGTGCCCTAAACCAAAAATATTGTTGGAAGCTAGCATCATCAAGATTGAGGAGGAACAAGATAGTCACTCAGCATAGGCAGTCTTCAAGGGATCCCACATTCATATAAAAATCAATCAGTTACATCACACATTTTATGAATGTGAGCCTATCAACGGAGTCTGTGGACAGGCGCACTCTATGATCCGTTACAAACCCTCCAGCAGCACTGAATGTGCGTTCAGAAAGAACACTGGATGCAGGACAGGCCAGTAGCTCAATTGCATATTGAGCAAGTTCTGGCCAGTGGTCCATCCTCAAGACCCAGTAACCCAGTGGATGGTCTGTTGGAAAGGTCTCCAAGTCTGCTCTTGCCCCTAGATATTCCTGCACCATGTAATGCAGATGCTGGCGATGGTTGCTTGAACCGATCAGACCTTGGTGCTGAGGACTGAAAAATTGTCTAAAGGCATTGGTCAGCTGGCCACCTTCTCCACCGCTCTTCCTCTGAGTGAACGAAGCCTCAGCAACACGTTGTCCAGCACCAGGAAATGGTAACCTCCCAGGGTCTGGAAATGCATTGCACAAACCTTTCTTCATGGCCTCCTGAAGATGTTTTATCCTCTGCTCCCTCTGCGAAGGCAGGATGAGTTCTGCAACCTTACCCTTGTAACGTGGAACAAGAAGAGTTGCCAGCCAGTTCTGATCCCTCTCCTTGATACCATGAATCCTAGGGTCCTTTTGCAGGCTTTTGCAGAATCAGGGAGGCCATGTAGCGTAAGTTTGCAGAGGCATTTGATTCTGAGTCCTCTGGGTCACTAAGGATCACATGATCCATAACAACCTCCTCCCAGCCACGTACAACTCCTTGGGTTTCTGGGGAATGAAAACCATCCCTTAAAGACTGCTGCTGAGTGTTATCCTCCACGTCCATGCTGACACAATCCTCCTTTTCCTCTTCTTCCTGTGTGTTTGGCGGGCCCGCAGGAATACTATCTGGATAAAGGGGGCCTTGAGAGGTAAGGAAGTCCTCCTCTTCCTCCCACTGTTCTGCCTCAAGTGTCCTGTCCATTATTTCACGAAGCGTGTGCTCCAACAGGAAGACCAGATGGACAGTATCACTGATGCATGCATCGTCACTTCTCACCATCCTCATGGCCTCCTTAAATGGTGACAGGACAGTGCATGCATCCTTGATCATTAGCCACTGGCGTGGTGAAAAAAAGCCAAGCTCCCCTGACCCTGTCCTGGTGCCATACTCACACAGGTACTCATTGATGGCCCTCTTCTGCATGTGCAGCTGCTTCAGCATTGCCAACATTGTGTTCCACCTGGTGGGCATGTCGCAAATGAGGTGGTTGGTGGACAGGTTGCATTCCCATGTCAGCCAGCCGAGCACTGGCATTGTATGACCGGCGGAAATGACCACAGACTTTTCTGGCCTGCCTCAGGAGATCCTGTAACCCTGGGTACCTGCTCAAGAACTGCTGCACCACCAAATTCAGGATGTGTGCCAAACATGGGACATGGGTCAAGTGTCCCTGTCGGAGGGCGGAGAGAAGGTTGGTGCCATTGTCGCATACAACCGTTCCTGGCTGAAGCTGGAATGGCGTCAACCACCTCTTAGCCTGCCCCTGCAGAGCTGACAGAATCTCTGCCCCAGTGGGGCTCCGGTCCCCTAAGCAGACCAACTCAAGCACCGCATGGCATCTTTTTGCCTGAATGCTTGCGTAGGCCCTTGAACGCTTACGGAGCACCACTGGTTCCGAGGACAAAGTTGCAGAAGAGGCCAAAGAGGAAGAATAAGAGGAGGGGGTGGAGGAGAGAGCTGTGGCAGAATCACCACTAGCATTTTGGAGGAGTGGTGGCGGAACAAGCTCCAACAATACTGAACCCTGTTCTGCATCCTTCCCAGCTGCCAGCAGAGTTACGCAGTGCGCCGTGAAGGAAAGGTAACATCCCTGCCCATGCCTGCTAGACCATGAGTCAGCAGTAATATGCACCTTACTGCTAACTGCCCTGTCCAACGAGGCCAAAACATTGCCTTCCACATGCCGGTAGAGAGCCAAAAAGAAATGGCGTTTTGGAACCTTGGTACAGCACATTCCACAAATTCACGAAAGGGGGCAGAGTCTACCAGCTGAAAAGGCAGCATTTGCAGTGCTAGCAATTTGGCCAAGCTGGACACTGAGCATGTGGATGACTGCAACCACATGCCCTCAACATTGGGAGGGTGCTTTGCGGTCCCCCCTAAAGCAAATTGTCCCCATGTTGATGAGGACAAGGGCATCATCCCCACAACCCTTGGCCGGTGGTTGTGGGGGTCTGTGGGTGGGGGGGTTATCAGAATCTGGAAGCCCCCTTTAACAAGGGGACCCCCATATCCCGGCCCTCCCCCCTGTGTTAAATGGTAAGGGGGTACAAAAGTACCCCTACCATTTCACAAAAAAACTGTCAAAAATGTTGAAAATGACAAGAGACAGTTTTTGACAATTCCTTTATATAAATGCTTCTTCTTTCCATTTTCTTTCTTCTAACTTCTTTCTTCCTTCATCCTTCGGTTTCTTCCTCCATCTTCTTCCTCTGGCTCTTCTGGTTCTTCTGGTTCTTCCTCCAGTGTTCTCGTCCAGCATCTTCCTCCGCGGCGTCTCCTTCTCTTTATCTTCTTTTCTTCATCTTCTTCTCCGGGCCGCTAAGCATCCATGATGGCATGGAGGGAGGCTCCCTCTGTGTGACGCTTCTCCTCTTCTGACAGTTCTTAAATAACGGAGGGCGGGGCCACCCGGTGACCCCGCCCCCCTCTGACGCACAGAGACTTGATGGGGACTTCCCTGTGGCATTCCCCGTAATGTCAGAGGGGGGCAGGGTCACCCACCCTCTGTTATTTAAGAACCGTCAGAAGAGGAGAAGCGTCACACAGCGGGAGCCTCCCATCCAATCGTGGATGCGGAGCGGCTCAAGAAAAGAAGATGAAGAGAAGAAGGCGCCGCTGAGGAAGATGCCGGACAGGAACACCGGAGGAAGAACCAGAAGATCCAGAAGAACCAGAAGAAGAAGAAGATGGAGGAAGAAACCGAAGGAAGATAGAAGATAGAAGAAAGAAGATAGAAGAAAGAAGAAGCATTTAAATAAAGGAATTGTCAAAAATTGGACGCTTCTCCTCTTCTGACAGTTCTTAAATAACAGAGGGCTGTTGACCCCGCCCCCTCTGACATCACAGGGAATGCCACAGGGAAGTCTCCGTGAAGTCCCCGTGCGTCAGAGGGGGGCGGGGTCACCGGGTGGCCCCGCCCTCCGTTATTTAAGAACCGTCAGAAGAGGAGAAGCGTCACACAGTGGGAGCCTCCCTCCATGCCATCATGAATGCGGAGCGGCCCGGAGAAGAAGATGAAGAAAAGAAGATAAAGAGAAGGAGACGCCGCGGAGGAAGATGCTGAACGAAAACACCAGAGGAAGAACCAGAAGAACTAGAAGAACCAGAAGAAGAAGAAGATGGAGGAAGAAACCGAAAGATGAAGGAAGAAAGAGGTTAGAAGAAAGAAGATGGAAAGAAGAAGCATTTAAATAAAGGAATTGTCAAAAACTGTCTCTTGTCATTTTTAACATTTTTGACACTTTTTTTGTGAAATGATAGGGGTACTTTTGTACCCCCTTACCATTTCACACAGGGGGGGGGCGGGATCTGGGGGTCCCCCTTGTTAAAGGGGGCTTTCAGATTCCCATAAGCCCCCGCTCGCAGACCCCCACAACCACCGGGCAAGGGTTGTGGAGATTGTGGCCTTTGTCCCCATCAACATGGGGACAAGGTGTTTTGGGGGGCTACCCCAAAGCACCCTCCCAATGTTGAGGGCATGTGGCCTGGTACGGTTCAGGAGAGGGGGGGCACTCTCTCGTCCCCCCCTCTTTTCCTGCCAGCTTGCGTGTTTGGATATAGGTCTGGTATAGATTTTGAGGGGGACCCCACGCCATTTTTAAAAAAAAATTTGGCCGGTGTTCCCCTTAATATCCATATCAGACCTGAAGGGCCTGGTATGGAATTTAGGGGGACCCCCCATGTCATTATTTTTTTAAATTTTGGTTCGGGGTTCCCCTGTGGGGAATTCCCATGCCGTTTTTATCAATGAACTGTTATGTGTATTGTCGGACCGGCAATTCATTAATAGCTGAGATAAAAACGGCATGGGAATTCCCCACAGGGGAACCCTGAACCAAATTTTTTTTAAAAAATGACGTGGGGGTCCCCCTAAATTTCATACCAGGCCCTTCAGGTCTGGTATGGATATTAAGGGGAACCCCGCGCCAAAATTTTAAAAAAAATGGCGTGGGGTACCCCCAAAAATCCATACCATACCCTTATCCAAGCACGTAACCTGGCAGGCCACAGGAAAAGAGGGGGGGTCGAAAGAGCGCCCCCCCTCCTGAACCGTACCAGGCCACATGCCCTCAACATTGGGAAGGTGCTTTGGGGTAGCCCCCCAAAACACTCTGTCCCCATGTTGATGGGGACAAGGGCCTCATCCCCACAACCCTTGCCCGTCTTATCGGAATCTGGAAGCCCCCTTTAACAAGGGGACCCCCAGATCCCGGCTCTTCCCCCTGTGTGAAATGGTAAGGGGGTACAAAAGTACCCCTACTATTTCACAAAAAAAGTGTCAAAAATGTTAAAAATGACAAGAGACAGTTTTTGACAACTCCTTTATTTAAATGCTTCTTCTTTTTTCTATCTTCTTTCTTCTATCTTCCTTCGGTTTCTTCCTCCATCTTCTTCTTCTTCTTGTTCTTCTGGATCTTCTGGCTCTTCCTCTGGTGTTCTCATCCGGCATCTTCCTCAGCAGCGCCTTCTTCTCTTCATCTTCTTTTCTCGGGCCGCTCCGCATCCACGATTGGATGGGAGGCTCCCGCTGTGTGACGCTTCTCCTCTTCTGACAGTTCTTAAATAACAGAGGGCTGTTGACCCCGCCCCCTCTGACATCACAGGGAATGCCACAGGGAAGTCTCCGTGAAGTCCCCGTGCGTCAGAGGGGGGCGGGGTCATCGGGTGGCCCCGCCCTCCGTTATTTAAGAACCGTCAGAAGAGGAGAAGCGTCACATAGTGGGAGCCTCCCTCCATGCCATCATGAATGCGGAGCGGCCCGGAGAAGAAGATGAAGAAAAGAAGATAAAGAGAAGGAGACGCCGCGGAGGAAGATGCTGAACGAAAACACCGGAGGAAGAACCAGAAGAACTAGAAGAACCAGAAGAAGAAGAAGATGGAGGAAGAAACCGAAAGATGAAGGAAGAAAGAAGTTAGAAGAAAGAAGATGGAAAGAAGAAGCATTTAAATAAAGGAATTGTCAAAAACTGTCTCTTGTCATTTTTAACATTTTTGACAGTTTTTTTGTGAAATGGTAGGGGTACTTTTGTACCCCCTTACCATTTCACACAGGGTAGAGGGTCCCCTGTTAAAGGGGGCTTCCAGATTCCGATCAGCCCCCCGCCCGCAGACCCCCACAACCACCGGCCAAGAGTTGTGGGGATGAGGCCCTTGTCCTCATCAACATGGGGACAAGGTGCTTTAGGGGGGACCCCAAAGCACCCTCCCAATGTTGAGGGCATGTGGCCTGGTACGGTTCAGGGGGGGTGCTGTCTCGTCCCCCCCTCTTTTCCTGCGCCTGCCAGGTTGCGTGCTCGGATAAGGGTCTGGTATGGAATTTTGGGGGGACCCCACGCCAATTTTTTTTAAATTTTGGCGCGGGGTTCCCCTTAAAATCCATACCAGACCTGAAGGGTCTGGTATGAATTTTGAGGGGGACCCCTACATCATTTTTTTTTTTTTAATTTTGGTGCGGGGTTCCCCTTAATATCCATACCAGACCTGAAGGGCCTGGTATTGAATTTAGGGGGACCCCCCACGTCATTTTTTTTTTAAATTTTGGTTCGGGGATCCCCTGTGGGGAATTCCCATGCCGTTTTTATCAATGAACTTTTATGTGTATTGTCGGACCGGCAATTCATTATAACTGCGAGTAGTTTTAAATGACTTTTTTCCTTTGAAATTTTGCTGTGGTACTGTTCTAAACACGGGAAACATGCGCCCTTTTACAGGCATACTATAGACACCCCCCAGGTACGAAATTTAAAGGAATATTACACTTTTATTGTTTGACTTTAAGCATTATTAAAATCACTGCTCCCGAAAAAACGGCCGTTTTTAAAACTTTTTTTTGCATTGATCCATGTCCCCTGGGGCAGGACCCAGGTCCCCAAACACTTTTTATGACAATACCCTGCATATAAGCCTTTAAAATTAGCACTTTTGATTTCTCCCATAGACTTTTAAAGGGTGTTCCGCGGCATTCGAATTTGCCGCGAACACCCCAAACTGTTCGCTGTTCGGCGATCTGGCAAACAGCCGATGTTCGAGTCGAACATGAGTTCTACTCGAACTCAAAGCTCATCCCTACTCATAACTAAGATCCTCCAGACCCTTTATTAGCTTTGTTGCCCTTCGTTGTACTCGCTCCATTTCCAGTACATCCTTGCTGAGGACTGGTGCCCAGAACTGGACAGCATACTCTAGGTGCGGCCAGACCAGAGTTTTGTAGAGTGGGAGAATTATCGTTTTATCTCTGGAGTTGTTCCCCTTTTTAATGCATGCCAATATTCTGTTTGCTTTGTTAGCAGCAGCTTGCATGCCATTGCTGAGCCTATCATCTACTAGGACCCCCAGGTCCTTTTCCATCCTAGTTTCCCCCAGAGGTTTTCCCCCCAAAAGTAATAGGGTGGCAGTAGGGTGGCTGCCCTTAAGCTGCCCCCTAGAGGACATCCTGCCTCGTTGGAGTTGTGCCTTCTCCTCCTCTCTTCTATCAAGCACCCAAGTAGAGTCAGTGACCTCATCATCCCCTCCCTCCTCATCACTGGAGCAAACTTGGCAGTATGCTGCAGGTGGGGGAACATGACTGCCAGTTTCTTGTCCTTCTTGGGCACCCCCTCTCTCTAGGCTCACGTTACTCCCTTCCCCAACCTGGGAACCAACATCTGAGCCTCCTAATTGCTGCGCATCCTCCAGCAGCATGTACCCGACACTGTGGTCAAATAGTTCGGGGGACTCCTTCATGCATGATGGTGGGGCTACAGAAGGAGTGACTGTGGACAAGGAGCAGGTGGAATAGGCCGCTTTGGCAGGTGCATTGGAAGGCAAACTACTCTGAGCCTGGGTGACAGAGGATGAGGAGGATGGGGACGGCTTTGTTATCCACTCCACCAACTCTTCTGCAAGTTCTGGCTCAATAACACGGCCAGCAGCAGAAAAGAAGGACAAGCGTGCCCCATGGCCACCTGCAGAGGATGCACCATGTCCACGACCAGCACTGTTGACTGTAGACACAGCCTGCTTGCCCTCTTTTAGTGGCCTGTGAGCATCTGCCTCTCCTTGGTGGCCTTCCGGACATGATGTATATTTTGTTTTGCAACACCACACTGCACTGTACTGTGTACACCACCAGAAAAGTAGTAGCAACTGCACTATGGTTGCACTGTATTGAATACTGCGTACACCACCAGAAAAGTAGTAGCAACTGCACTACAGCTGCCCTGTATTGGGTACTGTGTACACCACCAGAAGTGTAGTAGCAACTGCACTACAGCTGCACTGTTTTGTGTAATGGGTGCACCACCAGAAAAGTAGTAGCAACTGCACTACGGCTGCACTGTATTGTGTACTGTGTACACCACCAGAAAAGTAGTAGCAACTGCGCTACGGTTGCACTGTATTGTGTACTGTGTACACTACCAGAAAAGTAGTAGCAACTGCGCTATGGTTGCACTGTATATATATATATATATATATATATATATATATACAATATATACAGACAGTCTAGTGTATATATATATATACAGTATATATATATATATATATATATATATATATATATATATATATATACTGTATATATATATATATATATATATATATATATATATATATATATATATATATATATATATATATATATATACAGTGCATTCCGTGGTGTACTGTTTCTACAACTTTTAGTGGTGTACACAGTACACAATACAGTGCAGCCGTAGTGCAGTTGCTACTACTTTTCTGGTGGTGTACACATTACACAATACAGTGCAACCGTAGTGCAGTTGCTACTACTTTTCTGGTGGTGTACACAGCACACAATACAGTGCAACCGTAATGCAATTGCTACTACTTTTCTGGTGGTCTGCTGCCTGAAGTAGATTAGAAATAGTACACCACGGAATGCACAGTAGAATGCAGATCTAGGCTACACTGACTGACTGACTATATATATACTAGACTGCAGTGGTGGCCCGTCCATAGGGGGCGCTCGGGCACCGCCCCCCCCAATCTGTAAAAAAAAAAAAAAAAAAGAGTGACCAGGCGCCGGACATGTGGCAGTCTATGGGAAGCTTCGCAGCCTGCAATCAGCTGATTGCAGGCTGGGAAGCCGATTTGCCCACGTTTAGGGAGTGTCTGGAGCGCAAGAAATGCACCCGCAAACACTCCCCATTCTCCAAGCTCCAGTGATTTGCCTGCTGCAGCTCCTGTTCTTTTATTTTAATGGCCGAGACCGGAGGACGGTGGGCGGTGCTTTACATGGCATCTCATCACTTCTGGTCTCTTGGCTCACTGTATTTGGCGTGAGTGGAGGAGTGGACTGAGATGGAGCCGGGCGCGTGGTGTGTGGAAGAAGCAGGCCTGACTGACTCGGACTCCTGCTGGTCCGTCTTCTGGTAAGGTATGTAGTGTCAGGCTCATTGTGTCTCTCTCCCTTTTTGACTCAGTCGCTGAGTCTGTATGTGGCCACGGCACGTGAGCTTCCCCTCTGCTCCGCACACAGTCACACTAAACCCTGGAGGCCTGACTGGACCCTTTGTTAGTTCGTTCCCTTCCCTGCTCTTCTTTGCAGTGCTCTGCCAATCTCATTCTCTCCAGTCTCCACTCACTTAGTGAGTGACTGGGGGGTCGGTGCTGATGATGGGGGTGGTGTAGACTGTGGGGGGTGGTAATTGTGCAGATGGGGGTGGAAATTGTGTAGACGGGGGGTTATTGTGCAGACGGGGGGTTGGAAATTGGGCAGACGGGGCGGGGTCTGCACAATTACCACCCCCCATCTGCACAATCACACCGCCATCTGCACAATTACCCTCCTCCCGTCTGCACAATTACCCCCCCATCTGCACAATTACCCCCCTCCCGTCTGCACAATTACCCCCCCTCCGATCTGCACAATTACCACCCCGTCTGCACAATTACCCCCCGTCTGCACAATTACCCCCCCATGTAATTGTGCAGGGGGTAATTGTGCAGACGGGGGATGGTAATTGTGCAGATAGGGGGGTGGTAATTGTGCAGATGGGGGTGGGAATTGTGCAGATGGGGGTGTAATTGTGCAGACGGGGGGGTAATTGTGCAGATGGGAGGTAATTGTGCAGATGGGGGGGTAATTGTGCAGACTGGGGGGGTGGTAATTGTGCAGACGGGGGTGGTAATTGTGCAAATGGGGGTTGGTAATTGTGCAGACTGGGGAGTAATTGTGCAGACTGGGTGATAATTGTGCAGACTGGGTGGTAATGGTGCAGACTGGGTGGTAATTGTGCAGATGGGGGGGTAATTGTGCAGACTGGGGGGGTGGTAATTGTGCAGACGGGGGGTAATTGTGCAGATGGGGTGGTGGTAATTGTGCAGACCGGGGGTGGTAATTGTGCAGACGGGGGGTAATTGTGCAGACTGGGGGGGTGATAATTTTGTGTAGACGGGGGGTGGTAATTGTGCAGATGGGGGAGGGGGGTAATTGTGGAGACTAGGGGGTGGTAATTGTGCAGAGTGGGGGGGGTAATTGTGCAGACTGGGGGTGTAATTGTGCAGACGGGGGGGTGGTAATTGTGCAGACGGGGGGTAATTGTGCAGACTGGGGGGGTGATAATTGTGTGTAGACGGGGGGTGGTAATTGTGCAGATGGGGGAGGGGGGTAATTGTGGAGACTAGGGGGTGGTAATTGTGCAGAGTGGGTGGTAATTGTGCAGACTGGGGGGGGTAATTGTGCAGACTGGGGGTGTAATTGTGCAGACGGGGGGTGGTAATTGTGCAGACGGGGGGTAATTGTGCAGATGGGGTGGTGGTAATTGTGCAGACCGGGGGTGGTAATTGTGCAGACGGGGGGTAATTGTGCAGACTGAGGGGGTAATAGTGCAGACTGGGGGGTGGGGGGTAATTGTGCAGACTAGGGAGGGGGTAATTCTGCAGGATTTGTGAGAAATGCTATATACCAGGATTTGAGGTCTGATGGGGCAGGAATTAGGACTGATCTGAGGGGTGAAGGGACAGGAATTGGGTTGATGGTCACAGTGACTGCGTTTGATGGGGTTATTTTCACAATTTTTCAGTTTGTTTGTGCCCCCCAAAAATTTTGTGCACCAGCTGCCACTGCTAGACTGACTGTATATATATATATCAAATACACTGCCTGAAATAGTACACCACGGAATGCACTGTAGAATGCAGATCTAGGCAACACTGACTGAATGCAGAATATATATATATATATATATATATATATATATATGTATATATTTTCTATCCCTGTTTCTTTCCCCCCGCTTCGGTCTCTTATCTAGCCTTATGTTTGGACGTTGCCCATTAGGTTGTCTGTTGATCGTCTGTCATCTACATACACAAATATTTAAACATAAGCTAGTCATACAGATTTTTACAGTCATGAGTACATGTGGGAGACGTCTTTTAGTTAACATCTTAGAGCAACCTACAGGAGTTCTATTTCATGGAGCCTGTTCGAGTATGGCTATTGTGCATTCTCTCCGGACATCCATTCCTTTTTATTTTTGTTTTTTGAATAGGTATCCCTTTTATTCACTGAACTTTTGATGTTCTGACTTCTTGATACAATATTTAAACAAATATTCATAGGAGTATTTTGGGACTCCTAATCTGTAACCATTCTATAAGCACAGTTTTATGTGTCATCTTTGTGCAAAATGTTCTTATTGGTTGAAATTTATACTTTAATTTGTTTTTTCGTTTATTTGTATACTACCGGTAATTGGGTTATGAGTGCCCTGTATTGAATATAGGATTATCTGACACATTGGCCTTTTTACGTTTTTTTGATTATGGACTAGAACATTGTGAACGACGAGTACTTAGCATTATACACTAAAATCATCTATTTAGGTATAATTGCCTATGATGTCCTGGACATTGAGATTTTAGCACTTGTTGCTTGGCATTGCTTGTCTTGTATCCATAATACATATTAACGTGCCAATTAATACTATTCCATATGATATAATTATTTAGGTAACTATATTATACCACCATCATGATACTATTGTCTCTTTTTGATGGTTCTATATATATATATATATTACCTGATATTGTCTTCCTCTGTCTTTTATTCCAATGCTCATGCAGTACACATATTTACGCGGGACAATGTCTTAGTATGAACACTTTATTTATGGGATTTATTGTTGCATTTTTTTGGTCACTTTAGCTTTGTGTCCATATTTAACCTCCCTGGCGGTATGATTATTTCGGATTTTAGGTGCTGAAAGCGGTACAATTATTTTGCATGGAAATTTGGCGTTTTATATAGTAGGTCTGTAATTCTTAACAATAACACACTTAAATCTGTCCAAACAAGAGTCTAGTAAATATCCCGGGTATGATAAAGTCTGAAACACAAAAACATAAATTATAATATAATAAATAAAAATAAATAATTTTAAAAAATAAAAATAAATAGTAATAAAATAAATTTCCCCACGATTCACTATCGCTCAATTCTGCAAGTGTTCTAATTTACTATCGCTGTTTTCTAGCTGGTCTAAAGCCACTTTTGACGTAAAGGGACACTTTTTGGTTGCTATGGACAATCTCCAGTTTCCAGGCAGAAAGAACAGTGTATATCATGTAAAACTGCATGCAGGGCATGGGCCAAAGCACTGGGGACAAAAGGGATGTGAAATAATGTCATACAGTACTGTAATCTGTAAGATTACAGTACTGTATGTGTTATGATTTTTACTTTTTTTTAAGTTGCCGCCAGGCTCCGCCCCCGTGCGTCGCGACGCTCGCAGGGAACGGAGCCTGGCAAGGAGAGGCTTCGGAGGAGGAGGGAGCCCACGGACATCGCAGGATCCCGGGGACAAGGTAAGTAAAGGCACACCAGGATCCTGCGATGTAATCCCTAGTGTGGCTCGGGGTTACCGCTAATGGACCTGAATTTTAACCCCGAGCCACACTCGGGAAAACCGCCAGGGAGTCTACTACGTACATTCACACAGAACAATGTAACACTATTGATAATTTATTCATAGTACACATCTATTCATAGTTTGCATTTTTGATGTTCTTTTCCCAATTTTGTAGTAATCTTTTTATTTCCCTTCCCCCCAGTTTTTTTTTTTTTTGGGCTTTAGGGCATTTATTTCACTCCCTATTCACTATCACAAGTATCACCATATCAACCTTTCTATTTACTATAACAGTTTTTTTAAACTGTAGTTACTACATATACAGTGATGATCCTCCTTTGCCCTAAAATTTTAGTCTGCCTAGTCTTGTCTCATATATATATATATATATATATATATATATATATATATATATATTTATATATTTTTTTCTTTCTTTTTCTTTTTTCATTGATTTATTTATGTTCTGTGTCTTTGTATTTATTTTATTCAATTTAATTTATGTATAGTCTTGACTAGGTCATCTTTATTTATTTATTTCATTTCATTTATTTTCTTTTTTCTTTTCACTTTTCATTTTACGATATTCTGTTGCTTATACACCATATCATTATGAGAATTCCCTCAATTCACAACTTATTACTCAGCAACATGTGTGGAGATCTCAGGTGGACGGTTCCCAGCTGTTCTGAGTTCCTATATAATTATATGGTCACATGTTTTATTACATAGCATATATATGTGGTTTGCATTCTCATATTTGTCAGCTATGAGTAAGCACTTGGTATAAGTGTAAAACGCGTCAGCTGTCTTTCTGTACCACTCTGCTTTGGTGTCATGTATACTTTGTGATCCTGGTTCACAAATAAAGGCATAAGAAAATTCTGTCGGTGTGCGGCTGTCCAGAATTTCTCTGTCTATCTTCATATATATATATATATATATATATATATATATATATATATATATATTAGACTGACTGTATATACTGTATATATCAAATACACTGCCACTAACTGAATAAACTGCCTGCTTAATCTAAATCACACTATCTCTCCGTCCATGCCAAAAACAATACACAGGGCCACCATGTAGGCAGCCTTATATAGTGTGGGTGGCGTTGACTTAGTCCCCCTGAGCAATGATTGGCCAAAGGCACCCTGCCTTTGGCCAATTATGGCTCTCTTAGCAGAGGGTGCTGGGGTTAGCCAAAGCATACAGGTCAGGTGCATGCTTTGGCCAATCATCATACAGCAATGCACTGCGATCTCTCAGTGCATTATGGGGCGTTCCGCGGGTGCTCAAATTTCCCACAAACGCCCCATAATGATCGTTCTTCGGCGAACGGGCAAACACCAGATGTTCAACCCGAACATCAAGCTCATCCCTAATAGGGAGTACATCTTTAAGATAAAAAGGTACTATTAACTTGTTGTATGGTAGTTGTAGTTTCCTTTCAGTAACGGTACTATCTACCTATTTTTTTTGTAATGTGCTGAATGTTGGCGCTATAGCAATCCTGATTCCTATATAAAAATAATAATAATAATAATAATAATAGCATGTCTTTCAGTGCGTGCAGTGTTTCCCGCAAGCCCCTACGTCTCTACATGGCCCCTTTTTCACTAAGTCAACGTAGGGCCGTCAGCGTGAAACACAGTGCACAGTGATGGACACATTATTGTTCGATAGCAGCAGCACTAATAGATCTGTGACAGATCAAAGAAGGAACTAGTTGCTCTGCAGACAGCACAATTCACATTACATCAGCGATGGCCTGTCCATTGCACAGACACCGCCCCCCGCCCGGCCCCCTGATCTACATACAGGGCACCGGACGCATGGATTCCAATGGCGGGGGTGTGTTTTTTTTAAGCACATGATTAGAGCCAGAGGCTTCAAAAAAGGGTGGGCTCAGGCGCAGAGCACTGCACCCCCCCCACCCAGTTGTGTGACAATAGCAAATGAATATTCACTATCGCCACACTGATCCTCCTCCCGGCCAATCAGGAAGCAAGTCTTGAGACCCATCACCCGATTGGCTGAAAGGACATGTGATCCCATTGGAGGCCTGTGAGGAGGAGGGAAGAGCCGCCGCCGTGATGCAAAAGAGGAGGAGAGGACACAGGAGCTGCTGCCCGATGCCTGTAGGAGCCCGCAAACCTGCCCATAGGGGCCTGCTGCCCATAGGAGCCCACAACCCGCCCATAGGAGCCCGTAACCCGGCTGCTGCCTGCCGCCTGTAGGAGCCCACAACGTAGATGGGGTAAATGCCGGTGTGGTTGTTTGCCCCCCCCCAAAAAAAAACACCAGCTGTCATTGCATTACACAGGTGCTGTTTATAAAATAGAAGAGTTCAGATTTAGTATTGGGACTCCTAACTTTACACGCAAATGAAATTTAATGGCATCCCAGTCTTAGTCTGTAGGGTTCAATATTGAGTTGTCCCACCCTTTGCAGCTATAACAGCTTCAACTCTTCTGGGAAGGCCGTCCACAAGGTTTAGGAGTGTGTCTCTGGGAATGTTTGACCATTCTTCCAGAAGCGCATTTGTGAGGTCAGGCACTGATGTTGGAGGCCAGTCAAGTTCCTCCACCCCAGAGCTCATCCATGTCTTTATGGACCTGGATTTGTGCACTGGTGCGCAGTAATGTATGAACAGGAAGGGGCCACCCCCAAACTGTTCCCACAACGTTGGGAGCATGACATTGTGCAAAACGTCTTGGTATGCTGACGCCTTAAGAGTTCCCTTCACTGAAACTAGGGGGCCCACATGTACATATACACATACACATACACACACACATTTTTTTTTCTTCATGGGGATCTACAAGATGTCATTGTGGATTCAGCCAGCACCCAGCACTCAAGTGATTGATAAGGCAATATCCAATGAAAAAATCCTTGTTCTGTACCATGACAATGGAGTAGGAAGGGTAGATTTACTTACTATCTGGTATTGATGGGGTACAGCCATCTCCATCACAGCAACTTATACCCATCGAGTACTTGGTGCCAGCCACAGTCATGGAACCAGCAATGTTACATTTGCTTACAGGAGCCCAAGATCGGACGACTTGGTATGACTTCACTCCATCTGAAAAATGAATTAAGGTTCTCTAAAACATTGACAGAAACAACGCAAGCCTTATGGTCTTCCAAAGTTGCTTAAAGCAGTATTAAAGGTTTGAATTTAAAAAACAAACATGTTATACTTACCTGCTCTGTGCAGTGGTTTTGCACGGAGCAGCCTGGATCCTCCTCTTCTTCTCAAGTCCCCCGCTGGAGCTCCTGGCTCCTCCCCATTGACCAGTGCCCGCAGTAGCAAGATGCTTGCTACAGGGGTACTGCTGGGTGCTCAGTCTCGAGCCCTGCTCTGTGTGTCCATGAGACCCGTAGAGCCGAGGCTCAGCCCCGCTACCCGCTCTCTCCTCATTGGCTCACTGGCTGTGATTGACAGCAGTGGCAGCCAGTGGCTGGCTGCCACTGCTGTCTCAGCCAATGAGGAGAGGGAGTCCCGGGACAGCCGAGACTCTCGTGCACATTGCTGGAATCAAGAGGGGATTCATGTAAGTAGTAGAAGTGCTGCTGCACACAGAAGGTTTTTTTTTTTTTTTTTGCATGAATGCATGAAGGTAAAAAAACCTTCAGCCTTTACAATCACTTTAAAGCGGGCCCTATAGTGGACCTAGTATCAGATATACAGTGCCTTGCAAAAGTATTCACCCCCTTGGCTTTTTACCTATTTGGTTACATTACAGCCTTTAGTTCAATGTTTTTTTTAATCTGAATTATATGTGATGGTTTTTCAGAAATTAAAAATTGATAATTGGCATGTGCGTATGTATTCACCCCCTTTGTTATGAAGCCCATAAAAATCTCTGGTGCAACCAATTACCTTCAGAAGTCACATAATTAGTGAAATGATGTCCACCTGTGTGCAATCTAAGTGTCACATGATCTGTCATTACATATACACACCTTTTTGAAAGGCCCCAGAGGCTGCAACATCTAAGCAAGAGGCACCACTAACCAAACACTGCCATGAAGACCAAGGAACTCTCCAAACAAGTAAGGGACAATGTTGTTGAGAAGTAAAAGTCAGGGTTAGGTTATAAAAAAAATCCAAATCTTTGATGATCCCTAGGAGCACCATCAAATCTATCTGGTTATGCTGGTCAGAGTTGAGGGAAAGATGGATGGTGATAAATACAGGGATATTCTTGAGCAAAACCTGTACCACTCTGTGTGTGATTTGAGGCTAGGATGGAGGTTCACCTTCCAGCAGGACAATGACCCCAAACACACTGCTAAAACAACACTTGAGTGGTTTAAGGGGAAACATGTAAATGTGTTGGAATGGCCTAGTCAAAGCCCAGACCTCAATCCAACAGAAAATCTGTGGTCAGACTTATAGATTGCTGTTCACAAGCGCAAACCATCCAACTTGAAGGAGCTGGAGCAGTTTTGCAAGGAGGAATGGGAAAAAATTCCAGTGGTAAGATGTGGCAAGATCATAGAGACTTATCCAAAGCGACTTGGAGCTGTGATAGCCGCAAAAGGTGGCTCTACAAAGTATTGACTTTAGGAGGGTGAATATTAATGCATATTGACTTTTTCTGTTTTTTTTTTCCTATTTGTTGTTTGAAACAAAAAAAAAAGCATCTTCAAAGTTGTGGGCATGTTCTGTAAATTAAATGATGAAAATACTCAAACAATCCATGTTAATTCCAGGTTGTGAGGCAACAAAACACGAAAAATGCCAAGGGAGTGAATACTTTTGCAAAGCACTGTACTGTATGTTTTATGGTAAGTGCATGCATGCCTAATAATGTGCAGGTGTAACATTTCCAGATACAGAGATCACAGTCTACCCCCCCCCCCCCCCCCCCAACAATGCTTTCATCAACTTTTCTCTAAATAAGGATGGCACCGTCTTTATTCAGGCATCATCCAGGGCCAACATCTACATCCTGGACTCCCACCGCCACTGGACAGCCATTTTTTTCTGAGAAGCCAATCAGTGCCGGCCCCTGCTGGTGTGTTGGCAGTTCCCACAATGCACATTAAAGTGTAACTAAACCCAGGACCCTGCATTTATTATATCTGGTCTCCCACACAGTGGTGGCTGGTGGTCACCCGCGTCTCCCGCCACCCCCCTGGCCGGCCCCCGCACTTACCCCATCTAGGTCCTCTAGCTCCTCTGGGCATCGGGCGATGGCTTCCCCTGCGTTTCCTCTTCCAGTGCATCATTCCGTGTGTCTCCTCCCTCCTCCTCCTAGGTGGCCAATCAGATCGCCTCTCCATTCAGCCAATCGGGTGACAGGTCTCAGGACCCACTTTCTGATTGGCCGGGAGGGGAATCAGGAAGACAATAGTGAATATTCATTCGCTATTGTTACACAAATGGGCCTGCTCGGGGCACAGAGCACTGCGCCCCAAGCCCACACTTTTTTCAAGCCTATTAGAGCCTCAGGCTCTAATCACGTGCTAAAAAAAAACAAAAAAAAAAACACCCCATTGGAATACATGCGTCCGGCATGTAGATTAGGGGGCTGGATGCATGGATGGGGGGCGGCACCCCTGTGACCTGCATTACAGGCCGACACTCCCATAGTACATAGAACATGGACATGCAATTATTTTAGTAAATATAAACTGCTAAATACCTTTTCTCATCAGCAGTGTATAGCAGTCTTGTGACTTCTATCAGTGTCTGGTTAAAGCTTGTAGGAGGAGTTTTCAATTTACTCTGACTGTACTATGAGGCTACAGGACCCCTGACCCTCTGTCTGGACAGTGCTGATTGGCCCTGTGCTGATAACATGTACCCTCCCAAGAAAAAAAAAAAACTCTGTACTATCAGAAGATGGATTGGGGAGTGTGGAAGAAGGGGAGGATCAGAGAAGACAGGATCAAACAACCTTTTTGCACACTGCAGAGGATTAGCCCCTGAGGTTCCATAGTGAGTATAACAAGCATGATTTACTGCATATACAGACTGATTTCACTGTTGTGTCTTCAGTGACACTTTAAGGCACCGGAAAAGTGTGAACGGAGCTTTAGATAATAACCCCCAATAAAGTGTTTACTGCTTTTTATTTTTTAGGTTGTGATAAGTTATTTGTTATTGTGTGATAAATGTATAAAATATACAATAAAAGCCAAGAATGAGTATTTTTTTGAGTAGAAAACAAACATTAGAGCTATTATTATGCAGCTGACAAAATAATATTCTGAGATTTATATTTAGCCCCTCCTGATTTTTAGATGTTTGTACAGAAGGAAGAAAGTTTACAGATGAGAGCGAACCAAAAGAATATAAAAATGTCTCTTACTTGTGGTGGTTATCTGGTAAGCGGACGCACATTTGGAATTTGCAGGGATTACACTTAATGAGGAGGTACATGTTAGGGAATTAGTGGATCTGCAGACGACACATGAAGTGCCTAAAATACAAAACAATCACATTAAAGATGAACTTCAAAACTGAAAACTGATAAGCTCAGCTCTCTGTCACTCTGCTCTCTCCTCCTTTCAGCATGTCCTTTGCACTGCAGTCCATTTGATCGGCTCCTTATTTATTCTCCCTCCCCCAGTATAAGGCATCACAATTCAAGTGCTTACACTGCTTTCATTTGAAGAAAAAAAACAATAAAGAGTGTTATTAAACCCAGGACTCTGCATTCACTATATCTGGTCTCCCGCAATACACAGAACATGGAAATGCAATTATTTTAGTAAATATAAACTGCTAAATACCTTTTTCTCATCAGCAGTATATAGCAGTCTTGTCACTTCTACCAGTAAAAAACAAATATTGCGCTTACACTAATTGGCATAAGCTGCGACTAAAAAGTAGTAAACCATAAATCATATAAAAATCGTAAAGTCGCGCTAAAAGCTAAGGGTGACAACAGGCTGGAAAGCCTCATAGAGATATGAGGATGGGTAGTGATCACTGAGTGAATAAATTATAATGAAGTACTGATCAATATAAATATACACTCTAAAAATAAATATACAGGGGGTGCCCGGGTTACAAACAAGTTAGGGACTATAGGTTTGTTCTTAAGTCGAATCTGTTTGTAAGTCGAAACAGGTACATTTTTTAAGTGTAGCTCCAGCCAAAAAAACTATTTTTAAGCTTTTTGGATAGCATAGGGAAGGGTTAACACCGCTGTAACATTTGTTTTGCTGTCTTTGCCCCTGTTCAGAAGATTTCACCTCACTTTCTGTCCCAATGACAATTGGATTTTGAAAATTTTGGGTTGTTGTGGAAACAAGCCTTGGTGATAAAGCATCGGTGGAGGTACCTTTTCCCCATAATAGCTCTTACAGGAGAGAATTTCCCTTCCTAGGGGTAGATTTCCTCTCACTTCCTGTTGTCTGCCTCCGTTTGTAAGTAGGAGTCGTTTGTAAGTCGGATGTTTGTAACTAGGGGACCCCCTGTAACATCTAATAGATAGGACACAGATATTGTTTACTATGTCCGTAAGAAATAATCAATATTACGTGACTCAATCAATGACAGGTGAGTATCTCAAATATCAAAAAGAGTAATAGTGTGACCAATCTTGAACTATGGAAACTAAACCATAATTTATATAGAAAAACAGTGCAAAAATACAGAAAAATAAACCCAAAAAATGTTCATGGCTCAAAAACAACAGTATTGATTAAAGTCCATCCATGCTAAATAACATGCATGAAATAAAGCTTGTCTCCAAGTGCTCTGTGAATATTGGAACAAAAACTTGCTGTGGTGAAAATAGGGTGCGTAGACAGACCTCCACCTCTTGAGAAAAATGCTGCCTCTTACCAGATAGAATTGGTCTCTTAATTACAGGAGACCCAGAGGGCGGATGGCTGCAACCCCAGCCAGGGATCTTTAAAGCAGGCGCTCAGCGTCCGAATCCAGGGACTCCCTCCAGCTCCACATAGCATAAAATCAGCGTTTTATTGAATATAAAAATAAAGATTACACTTACAAAATCGTTGTTGTTTAAAAGCATATAGGAAAAAGCCGGCCAGCTCCAAAGTAACATGTGTCTTCCGGGTATGTGAATCGCGGTGTCGTTGGGACGTAGCTCCTCCTCCCTACGTCGTTTCGTCACAACAGGACGTGGTCACATTGTGACGAAACGACGTAGGGAGGAGGAGCTACGTCCCGACGACACCGCGATTCACATACCCGGAAGACACGGGTTACTTTGGAGCTGGCCGGCTTTTTCCTATATGCTTTTAAACAACAACGATTTTGTAAGTGCAATCTTTATTTTTATATTCAATAAAACACTGATTTTATGCTATGTGGAGCACTTTGTTTTTTGCATGGGGACATTTCCATTTATGCTGCTGTGAGCTGGAGGGAGTCCCTGGATTCGGACGCTGAGCGCCTGCTTTAAAGATCCCTGGCTGGGGTTGCAGCCATCCGCCCTCTGGGTCTCCTGTAATTAAGAGACCAATTCTATCTGGTAAGAGGCAACATTTTTCTCAAGAGGTGGAGGTCTGTCTACGCACCCTATTTTCACCACAGCAAGTTTTTGTTCCAATATTCACAGAGCACTTGGAGACAAGCTTTATTTCATGCATGTCATTTAGCATGGATGGACTTTAATCAATACTGTTGTTTTTGAGCCATGAACATTTTTTGGGTCTATTTTTCTGTATTTGTGCACTGTTTTTCTATATAAATTATGGTTTAGTTTCCATAGTTCAAGATTGGTCACACTATTACTCTTTTTGATATTTGAGATACTCACCTGTCATTGATTGAGTCACGTAATATTGATTATTTCTTACGGACATAGTAAACAATATCTGTGTCCTATCTATTAGATGCTATTTTTATTTTTAGAGTGTATATTTATATTGATCAGTACTTCATTATAATTTATTCACTCAGTGATCACTACCCATCCTCATATCTCTATGAGGCTTTCCAGACATTTGCCTGTTGTCACCCTTAGCTTTTAGCGCGACTTTACGATTTTTATATCACTTCTACCAGTGTCTGGTTAAAGCTTGTAGGAGGAGTTTTCATTCTACTCTGACTGCTCTATGAGGCTGCAGGACCCCTGACCCTCTGTCTGGACAGTTCTGATTGGCCCTGTGCTGATCACATGTACTCTCCCAAGAAAAAGAAAAACTCTAGCAATTCACACCAAACTGAGCATGTCCCCCAAGGCTCTGTTCCAGCAGTGGGGTTGCCATCTGTCCAGGATTCACCAGACTGTGATATCAGACCGCCTGAAACCCGGCACATTATTCAGACCAGACTATGGCTTCCAGATACATCTAGATGAGAGGTAGTGACTGCCAAGGGGTGAGTGAGCTCACCATCCATCCCTGTCTGTGACTGAAGTCTCCCCCTTCTCTCTCCTGCCTCTGAGTGAGTACACTAAGGTAATTCAGGGTTCTCAGAGCACCCCTTACATCAGAGTTCCCCTTTACACCAGAGGCCACAGTGTCCCCCCTTACATCAGACTCCTCTCCGTACATCAGAGTTCTCAGTGTTCCCCTTAAATCAGGCTTCTCAGAGCCCCCCCTATGTTAGAGTCCCCAGAGTTCTCCCTTACATCAGAGTCTGCAGAGTCTCTCCTTACAGTAAAAGGGGAACTTTGTGAATTCAGACGTAAAACGGGAACTCTGTGGCCACTGATGTAAAGAGGGACTCTTCTTATTAACTCCATATGATTAGAAATTTTATTTAACATCAAAATATATGTATAGTTTATAAAAAAATTAAAAAATCGCTAAAGTGTTTGACTAGGATTGCCACTAAGGTGGCAACCCTAGCGCCACCCCCCAAATCCATGCGCCCGCCCCCTAATTTACATGCAGGGCTCCGGACGCATGGATTCCAATGGGGTTTGTTTTTTTTTTGTTTTTTTTTTCTTAAAAGCATGTCTTATGCTTACATACATTTGTTAATAGATGTCCCTCATTCCCATCTCAAAATGTTGGGAGGTATGGGCTCCTATGGGCAGGTTGCTGGCTCCTACAGACGGTGGGCAGTGGCTCCTGTGTCCTCTCCTCCTCTTTTGCATCAAGGCCGCTTCTGCTGTGTGGCTCCTCCCTCCTCCTCCTAAGCATCCAATAGGGTCACCTGTCCTTTCAGCCAGTTGGGTGAGGGGTCACAAGACCTGCTTCCTGATTGTCTAAGAGGAGGATCAGTGTGTTCAATCGCTATTGTCACACAACTGGGTGGGCTCAGGGCGCAGTGCACTGCGTCCCCGAGCCCACCCTTTTTGAAGCCAATTAGATCCTCTGGCTCTAATCACGTGCTTCAAAAAAAAAAACAATGTATTGGAATCCATGCGTCCATGTAGATTAGGGGCCGGGCACATGGATTGGGGGGGGGGGGGGGCGGTGCCCCTGCGCCCCTTATGGATGGACCACCACTGACTGCAATTAATGATTAGCGTGTGCCCAGGCACACCTGGCACACCCTCTGCGCATGCCTATGAAGGTGACTGAGGCTGGGGTATGTCCTGAAGGGGTAGCCTGAATGATTTGCAAAACGTCTATAATGTTACTCAAGGCCAGTTGAATGCAACTAACTACTACTAGATATACCATGACCTCCGCACATCGGAACCTTCATAGGCACAACGGAATAGTCTTTTTCTTACCTGTTGCAGTGCTGCTGGTTGCAGGGAAACAATAAAATTGTATTTCTACTTTGTCAGTTGTAGAAATATAGGAATAGTCTGCCAGATCACAGAGGGTTGAAGTTGCGCAGCCCATCACAGTTCCTGAAGAAAACAAACAAATCTCAGAAATTTAGAAACACTTTTCAGGTAACACATAAAATCACCGATAATGAAGAATTCCAGGTATGGATATATTTTTATAATTACTGGACATGTGCACTGCCGAAAAATTTGTTTGTTTTCATTTCATTCGTCTTTTTGTTTTTTCGTTTTTTGGATCATTAGTTATGATCGTAATTCTTAAATTCGAAAAAAATCGAGAATTAGAAAAAATCAAAAAAAAAAAAAAAAAATCTGAAATTCAGAAATTCAATAAAAATCGGAGATATTCGTAATTCGAAAACCCGAAAATTCGAAAATCTAAAATAATAACTAACTAATAATAACTTAACTATTACTAACTATTCAATTATAGGTATTGGAATTTCCTTTCAAATTTGGCTGTTAGTGAACGTAACAAAGACGAATTTATCAGAGGTTACGAATTATCCAAAATAACAAATGCCGCATCGGAACAAATGGAACTGAACAAATTAATAATAATAAATCATCTTTACTATTATTATTGTAATTTATTATTATTCATTCGTTACGTTCCATTCGTTTAGATGTGCCATTCGTTATTTCGGATAATTCGTATTCGTTACGTTCACTAACAGCCAAATTTGAAAGGAAATTCCAATACCTATAATTTAATAGGTAGTAACTGTAATTATTCCAGAATTTTTTCAAATTTTGGGGTTTCGAACTTCTGAATTTCTGGGGTTTTTTTTCCGAATTTTCGCATTTCCGATTTTTTCAGAATTTCCATTTTTTTCAAATTTCCGATTTTTTTCGAATTTCTGAATTTCCGATTTTTTTTTTTAAATTTCCATTTTTTATCGAATTTCCGAACTTACAATTTTTTTAGAATTTAGGAATTTCTGTTTTTTTTTTTTAATTTCAGATTTTTTTGCAATTTACCAATTTCCGATTTTTTTTTTAGAATTCACGAATTTTATTCGAATTTAGGAATTTTTGAATATTCGAATTTACGAATATTCGGAAAAGTTTGTTAAATGGATTTTCGTTAATTCGGGTACAGTATATTTCCATTGTTTCAAAATTAACTAATTTGTTGAAATTCGTTTTAAAAAAATTAATTTGAAACGAAACGAATTGCACATATTTATTAATTACATTGGTCCAGCTTGGAGCAATGCAGCTATGTATATACTATACCTGTAGGATCCTGCTAGAAGCTGAAATCACTGTAGTAGACCGCTCTAATCCAGTGATCTCCACTAACTTCCAGGTCCCGGGCTGATTGGCTGCTCTGCTGCATTCTGAAAGCAGGAGGCGACTCGCTTGGCATGGGCACTAATCAGAGAACACTTTGCATTTTCTCAAGGGATCAAAAGTCAATCAGGACCGCCACATGTTATCTCCAGGGTCAGAGGAACGCCAGGCATAGCCGTAAAAAACAATGTTTATTTATCCAAATGGTATAGTCAATATATTGCACATTAACCACTTCATTACCGGGCACTTCCCCCCTTCCTGCCCAGGACAATTGTCAGCTGTCACACTTTGAATGACAATTGCGCGGTCATGCAACACTGTAACCATGTGAAATTTTTATCATTTTCTTCATACAAATAGAACTTTCTTTGGGTGGAATTTGATCTACACTGGGGTTTTTATTTTTTGGTAAACAAACTAAAAACGTTTTGAAATGGGCACTGATAGGCGGAACTGATGGGCACTAATAGATGGCACTGATAGGCGGCACTGATAAGGAGCTACTGACAGGCATTACTGAAGGGGCACTGATTGGCACATTTATGGGCATTTTGATGGGCACTGATTGGAACTTTGATGGGCATTGACAGGCATTCTTTATTGGGCACAGGCTGGCAGCTGATAGGCAGAGATTGGCAGGTGATGGGCACCTCTGATGAGGGCTGCACTAATAAACAATGTGCTGATTAGACCCTTCCCTCTGACAGGGAGAGCCGAGGAACTGGGGAAAGCCGTTTACCGGCACTTCCTGGTTCACACGATGATCAGCTGTGATTGGTCACAACTGATCAAGTGGTAAGAAGCCTCCATCAAAGGCTCCTTACCACAATCGGAGATGTGGTGTGTCAAAGTGACACACAGCACCTCCGATCGCCGCGATGCATGCCCCCGCGGGCGCACGCCGGCTTGTTATCCCGATCATGTCATATGACGTCCAGTCAGGATAAGAGAACCAGTTTGCCGCCGTCATATTGCTATATGGCGGGCGGCAAGTAGTTCATGGGGTAGTAAAAGGTTTGTTTTTTTGTTATTTTTAAAAAAATAACAAACATGTTATACTTACCTGCTCTGTGTAAAGGTTTTGCCATAGGCTCTAATAGGCTTCAAAAAAGGTGAACTCGGAGGCGTGTTAGAAAAGAGTCTGTTACCCGTCATCTGATTGGCTGAAAGGACAGGTGCTGCGATTGGATGTCTATCAAGAGGGGGGGAGGAGACGCATGGAGGACACAGCTCACCGTGCCTGACCTGGTGCAAGGTCCCACACCTCGCCACCGTCACCCGCTGCCTGACCCGCCACCAAGACAGGGTAAGTCCTGGGCAGACAGCGAGTGGGCGGGGGAGTCACAGTGGCAACCTTTGATGGGCACAGTGGCGGCATTTGATGGGGCACAGTGGCACTTTTTGATGGGCACAGTGAGGCTGCAATTGATGTTTTTTTTCAGAATTTTTCAGTTTGTTTGCGCCCCCCAAAAAAAATTTGAGCACCAGCCGCCACTGATGGTAATTAATCCTGGAGGTCACCTTTGTGACTGCTGATGAACAGAGGGAATTCTGGTGTCTATCAGGGCTCAGACTGCAGATAACCAGGGACCAGAGGTGACGCAGGAGGTGACCCAGATGTAACGTCACAGGCTGCCAGAAACACTCCAAGAGAAAACCGTTGGAAGGGTGTAAATTCTGACTTTAAAGTTAGGATCTTTCCACAGCCTGGACCTGTTGAGCGATGTCAACTGACAGCGGGCTATAGCTGGCTGTCGGTTAAAAATGGGTCACAAAAGTGCAGAATGAACTCCGCTCCTCCCCAGGAGAAGTACAACCAAGCTGTATGCCGTCCCTTTAGAGCGGATGCGCCGGTGACATCACTTGCTGCTTTCCATGTGAATATCTCCTAAACACCACAAGTTTTAGAGATATTCACTGTACCTACAGATAAGTGTTATTATAGGCTTACTTGTAGGTACAAGTTCAAAAGCTGGGTTTACTACAGTTTAAATCTGAATAAAAGCCAACCATTTTGACCAGGTGCAAAGGGCACCATCCTGTGGTAGGCAGTGGACAATATATATATTTTTTATATTCTCTGAAAACATTTCATAAAATTTCTTAGGACAAAGTTTTTTAAGGTTTAAATAAATCACTGAAGTTACTGCCCACCACAATATGTTGCCCCTTGCACCTGCTCAACTTGCACAGTAAGGTTAGCTAAAGTCCAGTCTTGGGTCTCATTCATACATCCTACATGACCATGGTGCAGCAAGTATACTCCAAATACCTGCACCCGGGATCTCAGATGTTCCAATATCTGCTCAGCCTGTGCACCTGAGTGATGGGCTGAAAAGAGCCAAGGCTGTCTGCTGCTGTAAACATGTATCCACCTATATCTGCACATCCAGTGGTTACCTGCAGGTAGGGATATGTTTTTGCCCTTTGGATAAAATCTCTCTGCATTCAGGGTCAGAAATTTGGCCCTAACAGCCGGTAACCACTGTGACCCATGGTTTGTTAGTGTGTCGCTCAGGCTTAATCGATGTGGGGATTAATGTAGAGGATACCGAATGTGCTGCAGGAGTGCCGGTGAGGGATGAAGCTCATTCCAGCTCCTGTAGCCAATGAAGGGAAGAGAGAAAAAAAATCCCTGGTGCCGCACATTCACAGAGTCCTATGGTAATGTAGTAGTGATGGGAGAGACTACTTTAGCCCGGGTTACCGCCAGGCCACACCCCAATGTGTTTTGCTTTGTCCCCCCGGAGCTTAAACACGGGGACCACTGGATGTGCAGATACATGTTAACAGCAGTGGCTCTTTTCAGCCCATCACTCAGGCTGAGCAGCTGACAAAACTTGGAACATCTGGCTGTAGGTATTCATGGTATATTTGCCATTCCATGGCCATTTAGAACATATGAATGAGATCTAAAGCCTGGTTCACACGGTAAGATTATTTTTTTTAGTTCAATCCAGCGGGCTGAATGAAAAAAAACTAGAAAGCTTAGGAGGAGCTTGCTGTACTAATGAGTACACTATCACACCACAACTGCGTGCATTGCGTTCATTTCAGTTGAATGGGGATAATTTTTGCTGCGCTGCATTACAAAGCCTTATGGCTTTTCTTATCATTATATCTACCTGTTTTCTCTTGGAGTGTTTCCGCCAACCTGTGACCTCATATCCGGGGTCACCCCGGGTCCCTGATTATCTGTAGTCTGAGCCCTAGCAGACACCGGAATTGCCTCTGCCCATCAGCAGTCACAGAGGTGACATTCAGGATTAGTTCCCCATACCACAAGTCCAGGTCTAGATACACCCCTGACTCCGCTGTATGAGGGTATGTGATCGCTTTGTTTCGATTTGGCAAGCTGGCAATACTTTTTAACCTTTTATGTGCAATATATTGACTGTACCATTTGGATAAATAAACTGTGTTTTTTACCGCTATGCCTGATGTTCTTGTGACCTTGGTGGTAACATGTACTGCTCCTGAATGACTTTGTTTTGTGGATTCCTCATGCACATTTATATGAGTAGTGAGCTGCCTGTTGTGGATATACTCATAAACCATCATTCAATGTGTGACCCTAGTGCCCCTGCCATGTGTTTGCTTTTCTCAATGAATGCAAACTGTTTTCAGAATGGATGAGGTGGAGCTCATACCATCACCATCCCATCTCTGCACTCCATCAAATCAGAGAAGACTATGCAGGGCAACAGCTCGGCACTGGAGCTAATGGAGGGAGTGGTACTACAGTGATTTCCAGCTTCCACAGGGATGGTATATGCATAGTTACATTGGTCCAAACTGGGGGGGGGATCGCGGATGGAAAAGGGGGGCCTAAGAGGTAACAAATTCATCAATAGCATTTAATGCCAAGCTGCAGCAAGCAAAGCCAACAGACTACTAGCAAATACATTAAAAAGGGATATACGCAAGAGATAAAACTATATTTCTACCACTCTATAAAACTCTGATCTGGCCACATCTTGAGTATGCCATCCAGTTCTGGTCACCAGTCCTTAGGAAGGATGTGTTGGAATGGGAGAGAATGCAAAGAAGGGCAACAAAGCTAAAAAGGGGATGGAGGATCTTAGTTATGAGGAATGGCTACACATACTAAATGTATTTTCCCTGGAGAAGAGATGCTTAAGAGGTGACATGATCACAATATACAAATATTTAAATGAAGATCCTAGCATAGGGAAAAAAATATTCAGTATCCGGTCACTTAAGAAGACACGTGGCCTCTCAGTGAAGTTGGATGAGAAGCAATTTAACCTTAGACTGTGTAGGGGCTTTTATAACAGCCAGAGAGGTAAAGATGTGGAACTCCCTTCCACAATCGGAGGTGTCAGCAGGAAGTGTCGATCAATACACTGTTATGCCGCGTACACACGATCGGACATTCCGACAACAAAACCATGGATTTTTTTCCTACGGATGCTGGCTCAAACTTGTCTTGCATACACACAGTCACACAAATGTTGTCGGAAATTCCGAACTTCAAGAACACGGTGACCTACAAGACGTACGACGAGCCGAGAAAAATGAAGTTCAATAGCCAGTGTGGCTCTTCTGCTTGATTCCAAGAATGCGTGGAGCTTTGTGCATCGGAATTGTGTACACACGATCGTAATTTCCGACAACAAATTTTGTTGTCGGAAAATTTGAGAACCAGCTCACAAACATTTGTTGTTGGAAATTCTGACCGTGTGTACGCGGCATTAGAGAACTGGATGCCTGTGTCACCAACATATACACACAGTATATGAAATGCTACTTGATTGCATCAGAGAATTGGGTGCCTATAATGAGTAGCATCCGGTGTTCAGTATACATTTGTCCATGGAGGCAGACTGATCCGATGGTCATACAGCTGAAGAACAGAAGCTTTTCCAAAATAAAGATGGAAGCCTCGTGCATCTCTATCACTGCAAAGCACCGATAGGGTTAAAGACTAATTTTGATGTGGTTGGGAATGTATTTTCATGTCAAATGCTTTTTAATTAAAGTAAATAATTACATACAAACATAAAATAATGTTGAAATACCTAATGTGGAAGGCTGAAAAATGCAAGTTTGCTCACTGCCAGTACATTTTATATTCGTCTGTTGATCACACAAGGACTGTGATGCACATGATGGGCAAACAAGTCCATTGACCTGGAAACTGGTAGCTGGCACTGTTAGAACATGATAGTGTTAGTTTAAAAAAAAAACATAAGTATGATACAAAAGTATTCTTCAAAGACAATTTTGAAGTGTTATTAATTAGCAGAACATTATTTTATGGCTCTATGTAAGCTCAGCAGGTTTTGGGTTGGGTTAACCCTTAAACATCAGTTTTTGTATTGTTGAAATGTTGCCAAAATGCATTAGGGTCAAAATTTGGGTGGTTTTTAAGGGTGTTATGGCTTTAAATGGCTCATGAGGGTCAGAGAAGTCCCATTCAACTAACCAGGACCTCTTCTTGTGTGCAAAAAGGCCCCTTGTTAGCTGGGAACATGAGAGTAGATAATAATGAACCATAACAGTAACACTAACCTTTTATTTACAAACAAAGTCATGTGATCATTATGCCAGGGCTAACGAGGCAATTCCATGGCCATGGTGTCATGTTATGTGTCAAGGCAAATTCTGATTGTCCAAACACATGGGTGGTGTGGATTTGTGAAACCACACTGCTCTAATTACGTAAACCAATATCCATGGTGCCATGAAAACTAAGAGATGTGGTATTTGTGTCTTTTCTGAATAAACCTTACATTAATGAAGGTGTAACAAAGATGTGATTTGATTAAGGTGACTCATATTTGAATATATAAATGTTGGGGAATGTTCCCAACATCCAATGGACCTTGGATAAGTGGGGAAACATCTTCAATCTCAAAGAACAGCTCCACAGAATATAACTAACTACTACTAGCTAAACATGTAGGAAAAGGTTTTACTGACGGTATCAGACATTCTCTTGTATTATCTTAGTCACCAGACAATATACCAGATATGGGTCCTAAATCTGAGTTTCTTACTATCCTCCAAAGTTCTTCACACAGACATAAAATGTACAAGATGGGACTACAGATCGAAAAGAATGTTCTTTATTCCTATTTCTGTTTGGAATCACACTTGCATTTTTAGCAGAGCCCCAGTGCAACGTATTAAAGTGGTGTTCCGGCCGAAATTATACTTTTTAAATACAAATACCCCTACAAGCTTAATGTATTCTAGTAAAGTTAGTCTGTAAACTAAGGTCTGTTTTGTTAGTTTATAGCAGTAGTTTGTTATTTTATAAACTTACATCAGGCCGTGGCCATCTTAAGTCTGGGCATCTGAAGTCAGACTGTATTTCTTCCTGGATCTCATCCTTGCAGATCTCGCACATGCTCAGTGCAGCACAAGCAGTGTAATAGGTTTCAGGTCAGGTTTCCATAGCAACGGCAGTGTCAGAGGAAGTTGCCGCCCCTTCCCAGAAGGCATTGCAAGCAGGAAATGATGCGATGGGCCGCGGCCAGGGAGGAGGAAGTGAAAAATGAATACAGCAGATATACAGTAAGTGCTGAGAAAAAAAAAAAAAAATATCCAATTCGTTTGCAGTGCACAGTTTAGTGAGGGATGCTGAAGAATTGTAAAAGTGGGTGGAACTCCACTTTAACCAGCAGAAAAAGTTATTACCAGGTGAGTAAATGGTCAATGGTGGACACCTGACTGTCACACCTATATGAGTTTGTAGGACATTTCATTCAAAAACCATGGCTGTTAATATGGAGTTTCACATTTTGTGGCCTCCAGTCTTCTGGGACGACTTTCCACAATAGTTTTTGAGTGTGTCTGTGCGAATTTGTACCCATTCAGCCAAAAGAGGATTGCCAGGTACTTGGAAAGGAAGACCTGGCTTGCTATGGGCATTTAAATTCATCGCAAAGGTGTTCAGTAGGATTGAGGTCAGGGCTCTGTTCAGGTCTGCGTTAAAAACAGACTGCCCAACGTAGACTGTTGGACAGGTGAATTCGGTTGGTCAGCAGACTGGTTGGTGAGAATGTTTTATTTTTGTACTTTTATGCGTTTGCCCTTCCTTGTGCTCCTTGCTGTGAAGGCCAGTTATAGGTGGGGGCAGGGGCCATTTGTTTGTTAATAGATCCATATGATATAACGCTGCACTCCTCTACTTGTTTACATTTTGATGTTATTGAACTTCTCCCAAGGTCGAGAAGGTCCTGACAAGCCTTAGGAGAAAACTCAATGACTTGGAACTAACAAAGCTACTGTAATCAATGACAGTAGACTGAGATGTCATATTGTAACACCGGTTTCTATAGTATGTAGAGTTCAGGATTTCAATCAAGAGCACAGAAATTCTAAACTGCTTGGGTCAATGTGCTGAAACAGAAGGAAAGAGAAAATATGTTTTTCAGATACAAAAATGTCAAATGAGAGCAGAACAAGGAGGATCAATGCTGAACTGCCTGAGGCATCTGCTGAAAGAAAAAGTCGATCCAGGGCTGGGCCAACCCAGAGGCAGGAGAGGCACCTGCCTTAGGTGCTGCAATGGAGAGCGTGCAGCTGGGGGGGCATCTCCTTCCCAAGGCCGGTGCTCCAGCTAGGCAAACTAGGCAGCCGACTAGGGTGCACTGATGCCTAGGACGCAGCCAAGGACTGCTGGTTTGCCTTGCTGTCCTGGGTTTCCGGCATCGGCCACAGAAGGGGCAGTCAACTGCATTTGTTTTCTCTAGTGCTGACTGTAGCCCTGTCACAGCAGAGTAATCTGTCCTCTTCCACTCCTAGCACAACTTTACTTCCACTGGGAACGCTGCCAGTTCGTGCTGGGAGTTCGATCCCTTCTCCACATAGCAAGCTCTGCATGCCGCCCTGTGGCTACACTGATAGGTCTGACTGGCGCCCATATATGTGGAGGAGGTGCAGGAGGGGAGAGCCAGTTTGGGCTCAATAGAGTCAACTCAACAAACCACATACAGGACACACACCGAGCAGGCACCTTAACACATAAACTGCTGGGGGGAGCACAGTGTTCCTGCATTATTGTCATGCACTCTGAACTGATTTACTATCCCAGGGGCTTTCCATTCAAATGTCACTCTACAATAGGAGGGGCCCCTAGACTGGAGGTAGCAGTCTCTCTATAGAGGGGCCCCTAGACTGGAGTTAGTAGTCTTCCTATAGAAAAAAGAGAGAAAATGGGACTATTGGAGCCTTATAAGTGTATCCTGATTCATATATTTATACAAAAGATAATTTATAAATATATAAAAATATACATATATGAATTTTGAATGCATTTGAACAAGCTCAGAAGTTTTATTTTATTTTTTTGGCAATGGGGGAGTGCAAGTAGCTAGTCTTGCCTGGGGGTGCAAAATAGTCTAGCACTGATCCTGCTCCTGCCTCTGCTCTCTAACTGTCACCTGGGCTATGCAAGCCCATCCATCAGAACACAGATCAGCCCTGCTTATTGTTTTCACTGGGAGATAAGCTCTTCCAGTGATTGCATTGGGGGAGCAGATCTCCTGATGGAGCCTACAGTGCTACATGCATACATGCAGGGCCGCTGATAGGGGGGGACCACCAGTTCTTCTGTAAGGGGCTTGGGTACACAGGGGGGCCCAAATAGCAGGGTGAATCATGTGGTCAGGCAGAAGAGCAATATACAGAAGGATGCCTTGTGCGGCTCTCTGCAGCAGCTGAAAGCCATTTTCACCCCCTCCAGCCAGCTTTCACCTGCTGCAGGGAGAGACACAGATACAGGATATCAGCCCTGTAATTGCTTCCCCAGCACTGATCCCCCTCCCTGTTCTGCCTTCTTCTGACCCCCCCCCCACCGTGTGTGTCCCTTGTCACTGTGCCCTCCCCCCCAGTCCTGCGGCACTGCAGGCTTCCCTGTCCTGTAAAAAAATAACAAATTGTACAAAAAAAATTATGATTAAACAATAATTCTAATAAATTGTAAAAATAAAATAATTTTAAAAAGTTTTTACATTTAAAAAAATATATATCATTTTTTTTTTTTTTTAATGTAAAAAACAATTAAGAAAGGGCTAATTCACACAGGTTTTCTGTTATGTTTGTGTCTGCTAATAATGATTAGATAGGCTGTACGGGGCCCCGTGATTTTTAACCACAGCCCTGGCTATATTGCAAATACCGAAAGCTCAGACCTACTCTTTATCTCTTCAATAGTTTTATTTGTCTATAGTTGTATTCATTCTTCATAAATTATTCATTGTAAATTGTAAACCTATTATAAACACATGAATAAAAGTTAAAAACCCTTTTTAACCCCAATTGCTTTTTTATTAACACCATCATTACCTTTTTCCTTTAGCTTTTATTTTTCTTCTTTTTTTTTTTTTTTTTTTTTTTTACAGTTCATACAAAAACTCAAAAAAATTACATTATTTCATTTGTAGCTCAACATTAAAAAAAATTCTTTTTTTTCCAGAAACAGAAACATAACTTCAGGGGCTTTATTAAATGGTAAAGCACAAAATAAAATTTCACTGTGGGTGACTTCTAAAATACCTTAGTTCCCAGATGGAAAAATAGATTTTGCACATTGCATAATACGGCTATGCTACAATAATCTAACCACGACGTAACATCTCCCACCCCTCCATCCTATTTGGTTTCTTTTGGACCAAAACTGTATTTGGGCTGTCATTTCTGCATTGGCTCAGCCAACATGCACAAGACATGCAAACATGGACAACTAGCTGTGGTTAGAGAGATTTCCCCTGAAATCCTGTCTTGCTGGCAGTGAATTATGTATTAACCACTTCTGGACAGCCCACCGCATATATATACTGCAGCAGAGCGGACCGGCTGCGCAAAACCACGTACCTGTTTGTGATTTTGTGCATGATGTCTGGGGTGCACTGCCGGCCACCCACGATAGTTCAGAGGATAGGCAGAACGGCGATCTGCCTATGTAAACAACGCAGACCGCCATTTTGTCAGGGAGGAAAATGGAGATCTTGTGTTTCTGCTAAGCAGAAACATGGATCAATGTCTTCCTCCAGTCACAGCACCCCCCCCCCCACACACAGTTAGAAAGCACCTCCTAGGAGCACACCTTTGATCGCCCCTGATGTTAACCCCTTTCCCGCCAATGTCATTTTTACAGTGACAGTGCTTTTTTTTTTTTTTTAGCACTGATCACTGTATTGGTTTTACTGGTCCCCCAAAAAGTGTCACTTAGTGTCTGACTTGTCCACCACAATGTCACAGTCCGGCTAAAATTTGCTGACCGCCACATTACTAGTAAATAAATAATATAAAAAATAAAAAGTCCACAAAAATATCCCATAGTTGTAGACGCTATAACTTTTGCGCACACCAATCAATATAAGCTTATTGGGTTTTTTTTTTACCAAAAACATATAGCAGAATACATATTGGCCTAAATTTATGAAGAAAATAGATTTTTTTATGTTTTTTTTTATTGGATGTGTTTTATAGCAATAAGTAAAAAATATAAATATTTTTTTCAAAATTGTCGGTCTTTTTTTATTTATAGCGCAAAAAATGAAAACCGCAAAGGTGAGCAAATACCACCAAAAGAAACCTTTAATTATGGGAAAAAAAGAACAATTTTATTTGTGTACAGTGTCGCACAACAGATTTTATCTTCCTAGGCTCCAAGAAAGAATTTATGGGTATGCCACATGGTTTACAAAAAGAGTGAACATACATTTGGGTACCATCATCCTAAATATGACTAAGATCAGAAAATAGGGTGAAAAGAGGGATCAGAGCAAGGACCTCTCCAATAATGTCCTGCCTCTTTTACAAAAACAACGGACTATTACGGTACCATAAGAAAAGACTTGAGTTAAAAAAGCATAAATTTATTTCAAAACATGATAAAAAAGTCCAAAAGGGGACATCATTTGTACATATTCATAACATGACATGCATAGACAATAATAATTGTTTTACAGCATTGTTGATACTGGGTTGGTATAGCTAATGCCCACACAAATATATGGACAGAAATTGTATGGTGTGATACTTGCAGACGTGACCTCTACGTTTCGCGGTCACAGCCGCTTCTTCAGGAGGCGTCTAACAGTATATAGTCTATGAGAGTAAAGAACAATACAGTATCAACATAGTAAAAAACATACATAATTTTACAAAAAGTACATAGTTGGTATTGGAGAATATATCTGAAATTTGAAGTTTAAAAATTGCACTCACCAAACTATAACCATAACGGTTCTCTGGAGCGATATTTGTGAGACGCCCTCACGAGGCGTTCCCCCGGGGGCGGGCCAGGGAGGCAAATTAAGGTAATGCTATTATGAAAAATTCAATGGGATAAGGTTTTTAAACAATCAGTCGGTATGTCTAGATAAAGAACACCCGGGAGTGTTGGAGTGAAGGTGGAGGGATGAGTGCTAAGGGAATGGCTGGAAGGACAAAGAAAGAGGGGGAGGATTCTTAGAGGGGGACAGAGAGGGAAAAGAGAAAAAAGAGAACAGGAAAAAGAGGGGGAAAAAAGGGGGGGAAAAAAGGAAAGGAGGAATGAGGTAGGAAGGGACAGGAACTGTGGTGGAAGTGGGGAAGGGGGAGGGGGGAGAGAGAAAGCGGGGAGAGGGAAGGGAAAGGGAAAAAAGGGGAAGGGATGGGGGGAGGGGGGGGGGAGGGAAAATGGGGAAAGAGGAAGGAGGGGAAGGGAAGGAGAAAGAAGGGAAAGAACCACAAATAGAAAGGGTAGAGAGAAAAGAAAAAAGAGAAAGGCAGGAGAAAACAGGGAATAGGGAACAACAAGAGGAGAGGGAAAAAGGAGGAAAAGGGAAGGGAAGGGGGGGGGGGGGAGGGAGAGGAAAAGGGGGGGAAGGGGGTAGGGAAGGGGAAGGGAGTGAGGGATGTGAAATGCAGCAAGTATCCCTACATACCTAGTTAAAAAACACACAAAGTAAACAGAGAGAAAGTTTAAGATGGTAAAAGCATTTTTACCTATCGTTGTTGTGAAGAACCCAGACCTAAAGGCTGCTGACACCCAGATTAACATGGGTGGCCAAAACGCCACACCATGTCGTCGCAAAAAATCACTATAAGGGATATAAACCCATAGAAGAGAGGTTAAAAGTAGGCACATATGGTAAACTCTTTTTCGTGTTTAGCAGGGAGGGAAAACACACAGAGGTGATGGGTAATCCTATCCTGCATAAAGACTGTACAATAAGTACTTACAGGGTTTCCAGGTAGCGTTGATGCGGTGCTGGGTGTCCGTCAGACGCTGTAAGCAGCTGGGTCTGGGCATCTTAAATGCCTCCAACCCGGAAGTTCAAACGGCGGAAAGAACCGTCGCATACACTTCCGGGTCCGATCCTCCACTATTGCGCAGGTGCGGGCACTGCGTCCAGCGCAGGCGCATAGCTCAACATCGGCCAGTGCATAGGCACTGGTCAAAACGAAGCGGCGGCTGAGCTCAGAAGAGCCCAGGCTACCGCCGGAGGAACGCAAACCCGCCACAGGGGGAGAATAAACTCCTCACATCCCCTCAGAGCAGAATGGCAGGTGCAATTAAGTAATCATTAAGGTGCACATGATGTTTCAAAACAATAAACTGGGAGGGGGGGAGGCGGTGCATGGTCTCCAGCAGCGGGACCGCCCACAGCTGCGGAGGCATGCATCGCAGCCCGTCCCAGGACAATATATAACAATTGCAATCTAAATATACATAACTTTAACTGAAACAGCAAGTCATCTACTGGAATAATGAAGTCAGCCACAAACAAAGACATTAAAAAACATTGACTATATAAATAAAGAGTCCACCAGTATATGGTCCTAAGGAAAGAACCTGGAGTCTGATAAAGTTCAAAGAATTTTGCTGAATGCGATAATTGATGTATTTAGTTATATGAATGTACACACAAACGATTTTTTATTTTTGATTTGTTATTGTTGGAGATCCCTTATGTGTAAATGGTTGAGCTACGGCAGGGACTGGGGAAAAAGAAACGAATTATAACTAGATTATTCAAGGAAATATTTATATGAATGTGTCTCATTGATACCAGGAGGGACACATGCATTAAGTCGCTCAATCCACAAGGATTCACGTCTTAAAATTTCGCAGTCCCAGTTGCCCCCTCGGGGGTCTTTCGGGACAACGTCTAATACTGTAAACCGGATATAATCCAAATTGAAACGATGATAAATGCCTATATGGCGGCCCACGGTGGTGAGCTTACCATTCGTAGAGGCATATAGATGGTCCCCCAGTCTCTGTCGCAGTTCTCTAATTGTCTTCCCCACATAGAAGGCGCTACACACGCAGGTCATAAGGTAGATGACACCACGTGTGCCACAATGGGCCGAATGTTTGGGGACAAACATTTCCCCATTGGGAAGTAAAAAATGTTGTCCTTCTTGGATCCAGGGGCAATGTGGACAGTTGCCACATTTGTATGTGCCTCTGGGTTGCGATGGACCAGGGGAAGGAACCCTGTAATGACTGTGTGTTAATCTATCCCTTAGAGAAGTGGCCCTTTTAAAAACCAGGTCAGGGGTGGGTTTAATATATTTTTTGAGGACATGGTGGTCAGTTAAGATATGCCAATGGCTTGACAGTATTTTTCGTAATTGCTGGTGGTGGGTGGAGAATTTAGTAATAATCTTGGTCGTATAAGGTTGTTTAGGACGAGGAGGGCCATATAATAATGTTTGTCGGTCTAAGGCCAAAGCCTTGTTGAAAACGTACGGTACGTTTATAGCCTCTCGCCAACAATCGTGTGCGGAGAGCATTCGCCTGTTTGAAGAAATCCCCGTCCCCGTCCCCGTTCTCTCCACTCTACCCTACATAACATTATCCCTAAACTCCTACAACCGAATATTCAAACACTCCTATCACAGCCTGGTTTTTTAGTACAACCAGGTCCGGAGCCCTCCAAACAAGGGAATCTGGACATGTTTGTGCAGAAGACCCCAACCCCAAGCACATCTCACGAGTAATCACTCCCACCAACGACAATGAATCTCATTCCTTGAATATTATAAATCTTACATCTTACCGACTGACTCCGGAGGAGGAACAGGTCCTTCATTTGGGCCTGGGTTTCTGTCCCTCGGAACCAATCGATATATACGAGACAATCAAAGATCTTTATCTGTTTGCCCGCAAATTGACTTTCAATTACATGTTTGACCCTGATCGCAAACGTGCTAACCTGGAAAAGGAATTAGCCGAAAGGACCAAAAACTTCACAATAGCAGAGTCCAGAGCACTAAGAGATCTCATGCTACTCCTTGATGAGGGAATGGTCGAGTCGGATCCCTCAGACGGCAATTTCGACCCCCCCCCGATCTGTCAAACGACTAGTACTTCTCAATCTCAATATCCTATCCCCAAAACTCCTCTAAAAATAAAGTCCAAAGCTTTTCCTGATTTATTGACCTGTCCCTCCATCTGGGCTTTTTTGCATGAATGTATTCTTTCCCTTAAAAAAGAACGATGGCAGACATCATCCTCTAATTTGACCCGACAACAATTTCGAGCGGTTACCAAATTACAAAAAAACACCAATTTAGTCATAAAGCAATCTGACAAAGGTGGCAACCTGGTGATGATGACTCACCATCAATATCAGACCATGTGTCTTGATATCCTTTCTAATTCCAACTGGTATCTACCCATTGAAGATCACTTCATTCAACAAACCATTGATGAATTTAGGGGACTCATCGGTGGGGCCTTCCTTGAGGGCCTCATCGATGACGACACCTATAAATTCATCAATGTACAATATCCACGTACTCCCACATTTTATGCCTTACCAAAAACTCATAAAAACCTTTCCGTACCCCCAGGTCGACCCATTGTCTCTGGGAAGGGTTCCCTAACGGAAAACGCCAGCAAATTGGTGGATACTTTTCTTTTACCTCATGTTATGAGACTACCTTCTTATATCAGGGACACAACCGACCTGTTGAAACACATCGAGGGGATCCAGATCCCTCCGGACGCCCTCCTCGTGGCTATTGATGTTGAGGCTTTGTACTCAAGCATCCCCCACGAGCAGGGCGTCCGGATGGCTGGCTCCTTTCTGATGGAACAAGACCATCACACCTGGCCCACCAATACCTTCATCTTAAAACTCTTAGAATTTATTTTGACCAGAAATTACTTTTTATTTATGGATCAAATGTATCTTCAAATCCAAGGCGTTGCAATGGGCACATCTTGTGCCCCCTCATACGCGAATTTATATCTTGGCGGTTGGGAACGAATGGTCTTCAGTGACGACCTCATGGAACCATTTTTGGACCATGTTTTGGGATGGTTTAGGTTTATTGATGACCTTTTGGTCATTTGGACAGGCACTGAGCAACTTTTATAAACATTTATTGCAGAGCTAAATATCAACTCATTTAATCTCCATTTTACCTTTTCCCATGATAGACTAAGCATTCCATTTCTAGACGTTTTGATTACCAAGGATTCCACCGGTCACCTAACTACAGACCTTTATCGTAAACCCACCGCAGGCAACACCTTGTTGCACGCCTCTAGTCTTCATCCCCGTCCTCTGGTCCGCAGTATTCCTTTTGCTCAGTATCTTAGACTGAGAAGAAACTGCACAGAGGACGGGGATTTCTACAAACAGGCGAATGCTCTCCGCACACGATTGTTGGCGAGAGGCTATAAACGTACCGTACTAAGAAAAGCTTTCAACAAGGCTTTGGCCTTAGACCGACAAACATTATTATATGGCCCTCCTCGTCCTAAACAACCTTATACGACCAAGATTATTACTAAATTCTCCACCCACCACCAGCAATTACGAAAAATACTGTCAAGCCATTGGCATATCTTAACTGACCACCATGTCCTCAAAAAATATATTAAACCCACCCCTGACCTGGTTTTTAAAAGGGCCACTTCTCTAAGGGATAGATTAACACACAGTCATTACAGGGTTCCTTCCCCTGGTCCATCGCAACCCAGAGGCACATACAAATGTGGCAACTGTCCACATTGCCCCTGGATCCAAGAAGGACAACATTTTTTACTTCCCAATGGGGAAATGTTTGTCCCCAAACATTCGGCCCATTGTGGCACACGTGGTGTCATCTACCTTATGACCTGCGTGTGTAGCGCCTTCTATGTGGGGAAGACAATTAGAGAACTGCGACAGAGACTGGGGGACCATCTATATGCCTCTATGAATGGTAAGCTCACCACCGTGGGCCGCCATATAGGCATTTATCATCGTTTCAATTTGGATTATATCCGGTTTACAGTATTAGACGTTGTCCCGAAAGACCCCCGAGGGGGCAACTGGGACCGCGAAATTTTAAGACGTGAATCCTTGTGGATTGAGTGACTCAATGCATGTGTCCCTCCTGGTATCAATGAGACACATTCATATAAATATTTCCTTGAATAATCTAGTTATAATTCGTTTCTTTTTCCCCAGTCCCTGCCGTAGCTCAACCATTTACACATAAGGGATCTCCAACAATAACAAATCAAAAATAAAAAATCGTTTGTGTGTACATTCATATAACTAAATACATCAATTATCGCATTCAGCAAAATTCTTTGAACTTTATCAGACTCCAGGTTCTTTCCTTAGGACCATATACTGGTGGACTCTTTATTTATATAGTCAATGTTTTTTAATGTCTTTGTTTGTGGCTGACTTCATTATTCCAGTAGATGACTTGCTGTTTCAGTTAAAGTTATGTATATTTAGATTGCAATTGTTATATATTGTCCTGGGACGGGCTGCGATGCATGCCTCCGCAGCTGTGGGCGGTCCCGCTGCTGGAGACCATGCACCGCCTCCCCCCCTCCCAGTTTATTGTTTTGAAACATCATGTGCACCTTAATGATTACTTAATTGCACCTGCCATTCTGCTCTGAGGGGATGTGAGGAGTTTATTCTCCCCCTGTGGCGGGTTTGCGTTCCTCCGGCGGTAGCCTGGGCTCTTCTGAGCTCAGCCGCCGCTTCGTTTTGACCAGTGCCTATGCACTGGCCGATGTTGAACTATGCGCCTGCGCTGGACGCAGTGCCCGCGCCTGCGCAATAGTGGAGGATCGGACCCGGAAGTGTATGCGACGGTTCTTTCCGCCGTTTGAACTTCCGGGTTGGAGGCATTTAAGATGCCCAGACCCAGCTGCTTACAGCGTCTGACGGACACCCAGCACCGCATCAACGCTACCTGGAAACCCTGTAAGTACTTATTGTACAGTCTTTATGCAGGATAGGATTACCCATCACCTCTGTGTGTTTTCCCTCCCTGCTAAACACGAAAAAGAGTTTACCATATGTGCCTACTTTTAACCTCTCTTCTATGGGTTTATATCCCTTATAGTGATTTTTTGCGACGACATGGTGTGGCGTTTTGGCCACCCATGTTAATCTGGGTGTCAGCAGCCTTTAGGTCTGGGTTCTTCACAACAACGATAGGTAAAAATGCTTTTACCATCTTAAACTTTCTCTCTGTTTACTTTGTGTGTTTTTTAACTAGGTATGTAGGGATACTTGCTGCATTTCACATCCCTCACTCCCTTCCCCTTCCCTACCCCCTTCCCCCCCTTTTCCTCTCCCTCCCCCCCCCCCCTTCCCTTCCCTTTTCCTCCTTTTTCCCTCTCCTCTTGTTGTTCCCTATTCCCTGTTTTCTCCTGCCTTTCTCTTTTTTCTTTTCTCTCTACCCTTTCTATTTGTGGTTCTTTCCCTTCTTTCTCCTTCCCTTCCCCTCCTTCCTCTTTCCCCATTTTCCCTCCCCCCCCCTCCCCCCATCCCTTCCCCTTTTTTCCCTTTCCCTTCCCTCTCCCCGCTTTCTCTCTCCCCCCTCCCCCTTCCCCACTTCCACCACAGTTCCTGTCCCTTCCTACCTCATTCCTCCTTTCCTTTTTTCCCCCTCTTTTTCCTGTTCTCTTTTTTCTCTTTTCCCTCTCTGTCCCCCTCTAAGAATCCTCCCCCTCTTTCTTTGTCCTTCCAGCCATTCCCTTAGCACTCATCCCTCCACCTTCACTCCAACACTCCCGGGTGTTCTTTATCTAGACATACCGACTGATTGTTTAAAAACCTTATCCCATTGAATTTTTCATAATAGCATTACCTTAATTTGCCTCCCTGGCCCGCCCCCGGGGGAACGCCTCGTGAGGGCGTCTCACAAATATCGCTCCAGAGAACCGTTATGGTTATAGTTTGGTGAGTGCAATTTTTAAACTTCAAATTTCAGATATATTCTCCAATACCAACTATGTACTTTTTGTAAAATTATGTATGTTTTTTACTATGTTGATACTGTATTGTTCTTTACTCTCATAGACTATATACTGTTAGACGCCTCCTGAAGAAGCGGCTGTGACCGCGAAACGTAGAGGTCACGTCTGCAAGTATCACACCATACAATTTCTGTCCATATATTTGTGTGGGCATTAGCTATACCAACCCAGTATCAACAATGCTGTAAAACAATTATTATTGTCTATGCATGTCATGTTATGAATATGTACAAATGATGTCCCCTTTTGGACTTTTTTATCATGTTTTGAAATAAATTTATGCTTTTTTAACTCAAGTCTTTTCTTATGGTACCGTAATAGTCCCTTGTTTTTGTAAAAGAGGCAGGACATTATTGGAGAGGTCCTTGCTCTGATCCCTCTTTTCACCCTATTTTCTGCTCTTCCTAGGCTCCAAGATCACGGCAGACGGTTACTGTAGCCATGAAATTAAGAGAGGCTTGCTTCTTGGGAGGAAAGCAATGGCAAACCTAGACAACATTATAAAAAGCAGACATCACCCTACCGACAAAGTGCCGTATAGTCAAAGCTATGGTATTCCCAGTAGTGACCTATGGCTGTGAAAGTTATATCATAGGGAAGGCTGAACGCCGAACAATCAATGCTTTTGAACTAGGGTGTTGGAGAAGAAATGAAAGTCCCTTGGACAGCAAGAATATCAAACCAGTCAATCTTGAAGGAAATCAACCCTGAATATTCACTGGAGGGAGAGATCCTGAAGCTGAAACTCAAATACTTTGGCCACCTAATGCGAAGAGAGGACTCATTGGAAAAGACCCTGATGCTGGGAAACAAGGAAGGAAAAAGGAGAAGAGGAAGACAGAAAACAAGATGGATAGATAGCATCATCGAAACAATGAACATGAAGTTTCATGTTGGGCATTTTATGCACAACATTTAGAAGCTTATGTCACACATCACCCACTCTTCTAACCACTTAAAGACAAAGCCCTTTCTGACACTTTTTGTTTACATGAAAAAAAAATTTTATTTTGCAAGAAAATTGGGTGTTGGGTGTTTCATTTTTTTTTTTAAACACAGTATTTGCGCAGCGATTTTTCAAATGCATTTTTTTGGAAAAAACACACTTTTTAAAAATTTAATGCACTAAAACACACTATATTGCCCAAATGTTTGATGAAATAAAAAAGATGTTCTTAGGCCGCGTACATGGATACCAAACACGACATGCTTTAAAATTGCGCACAAACATGCAATGGCGACAAACTACATACATTTTTAAAAGCCTTTAAAAGCCTTTACAGGTTACCACTTTAGATTTACAGAGGAGATCTACTGCTAAAATTACTGCCCTCGATCTGACCTTCGCGGTGATACCTCACATGCATGGTGCAATTGCTGTTTACATTTGATGCCAGACTGACACTTGCGTTCGCCTTTGCGCGAGAGCAGGGGGGATCAGGGGTGTTTTTTTTGTTTTGTTTTTTTAATTTTTTTTTTTTGCTTTCTTATTTTTAAACTGTTCCTTTCATTTTTTTTAATCATTTTTATTTTTATCTCAGGGAATGTAAATATCCCCTATGATAGCAATAGGTAGTGACATGTACGCTTTTCTAAAAATACTGGGTATTAGACCCTAGATCTCTCCTCTGCCCTCAAAGCATCTGACCACACCAAGATCTGTGTGATAAAATGCTTTCCCAATTTCTCAATGGCGCTGTTTACATCCGGCGAAATCTAAGTCATGAAATGCTCATAGCTTCCGGTTTCTTAGGCCATAGAGATGATTGAAGCCATTCTGGTCTCTGATCAGCTCTATGGTCAGCTGGCGGAACCACCGGCTGCATTCTCAGGTTCCCTGTTGGGACAGGAGAGCCAGAGAAAACCATAGAAAATGGTGGGGGGGACATTCCCTCCCACTGCTTGTAAAAGCAGTATAGAGGCTAATTAGCTGCTAGGATTGCTTTTACACGAAAACCGACCGCTGGCTCAAAAGAATGATACCAAGATGATACCTAAACCCGCAGGCATCATTCTGGTATAACCACTGAAAGCCCAGCAACATACCAGTACGTTGCTGGTCCTTGTTTGGCATATATTGTAATCCACAGGCTGCACGAAAAAAAGAGATTGATTGGTGGGTATGCCACCATTAGAATACCTCCCTTGTCCACCCACTTCTAATGATGGGCATACATGCACCATTTTGTTTTTAACTGTGGTGGTGAAATCACCGCCTACAGCGCTGGAGTCATGGCTTTATGTATCGCGGGAGCAAACGCTGTTGCTGTCAAGATAAATAAATCCGTGCTGCAACTGAATGGCGTACCTGCTAAGCACATGATGGTTAACAATAAAACAAATAACATTACAGTATAACAGTAAGACATACCATACCTGCAAAGCAAATACAAAAAAAAATAGTGAAAAATAAAACATTTTTTAACGCAATCTGTGCCTAAAATATATATATGCCGAAGCTTGGGGGCATATGCCTGCAAAAGTTAGGAGCAAATCGTGCCTCTACCCCTGCTGCTCTCATGCTTCGCCATGTATGCTCTTTTTTTTAACTGTGGTGGTAAAATCACCTCCTACAGCGCTGGAGTCACGGCTTTATGTATCGTGGGAGCAAACGCTGTTGCTGTCAAGATAAATAAATCCGCGCTGCAACTGAATGGCGTACCTGCTAAGTAAATGATGGTTAACAATGAAACAAAGTAACATTACAGTATAACAGTAAGACATACCATACCTGCAAAGCAAATACAAAAAAAATTGTAAAAAATAAAACATTTAACGCAATCTCTGCCTAAAATATATATATGCCGAAGCATAGGGGCATTCGCCCGCAAAAGCTGGAGCAAATCCCTCCTCCACCCCTGCTCCCCCCATGCTTCGGCATATATGCTCTTTTTTTTATCTGTGGTGGTGAAATCACCTCCTACAGTGCCGGAGTCACGGCTTTATGTATCGTGGGAGCAAATGCTGTTGCTGTCAGGATAAATAAATCCGCGCTGCAGCTGAATGGCGTACCTGAAAACAAAAAAATGGTTAACAATAAAACACAGTAAACAGTAAAGTATAAAAAAATTACATACCTGAAAAGCAAACATGATAAAACATAATAACAGTAAAACATTTCAGAATAGAATACAGTAAAAAAGAGCAGAACAATAGAAAGAGAATAGAGACAGAGAGAACAATAAAACGACAACTATTTTATATATATATATATATATATATATATATATATATATATATATATATATATATATATATATATATATATATATATATATTTTTTTTTTTAATTTTTTTTTTACTTTTTTTTTGTAACTGTAACTGTTGTAACTGTAACGGTTCCAGGTTTGGGTCTCTCAAAATGCGATGGCATCTTGGGAGACCCTGTGAAAGTGCCTAGTCTGTGCAGCGCTGTACCCTACGCTAATACTCAACTAGTGTATGGTAGCGTTCAAAACATTCACCAATGCAAAGACTAGGATTGTCAGGACAGGAGGGACAATAATAGCAGGTGTCACACCTAGATCCGCGCTTGCTGGAGACACGACATCTTCTTTGGGGAGCTCATTGGGTAGGGGTACTCGGGAGGACATAAGAAAAATGCCTCTCATGCAGCCGGCTTACTGCATTTGGATTAGGAAGGTGAGGTGGAGCACCGTCTGGAAACAGAAGGGCTCTGACGATCTCTTCCTGGAATTTAGGGAAGGATCCAGTCCATCCTGAAGCTATAGCACATGAGCGTTCAGCAAAGCCAATTTAAATAAATAAACAGACACTTGTACCAGAAAGGGGTTTCTCCACAACACCAGTCGCTGTAGGAATTTGGGCCGTCGTGTCTGCATGAAGGGAGGTAAGAATGAGAACATTCTTATTATCCCTCCACTTCACAGCGAGCAAATTATTACACTTGAAGCAGGCTTTCTCCCCCAGCCTAAGACGGGAATCTACAAGCCTCTGGGGTAAGCCGTGGCGATTAGGACGCATGGTGACACATGCTCCAATCTGATATTCAAACAAGTGACTAAAAAGTGACACGCTCGTGTAATAATTGTCCACGTACAAGTGGTACCCCTTTCCGAATAAGGGTGACACCAGGTTCCACACAATCTTGTCAGCGCTCCCTATGTAATCTGGGCAGTTCGGCGGCTCTACGTGACTATCTTTTCCCTCATAAACCATAAAACTACTTGTATAGTCTGTGACCCTGTCACGGAGCTTATACATCTTAACCCCATATCTGGCATGCTTGCTGGGAAGATACTGTTTGAATGACAAGCGGCCAGAAAACGACAGAGTTCATTGTTGTTGAAATGCATGAACCGCAAGATCTGCTCGTATCAGGCCCTGGCCATGGAGGCAGAGAACAAGGGCATATGGTGAATTGGGTCAGTGGACCAATATGACCGCAACTCACTCTTTTTAGTTATGCCAATGAAGAGGGATAGGCCCAGAAAGGTATTAAATTCAGAAACCGTGACCTAAAATCAACTGTTTCCACCTGAATGCCGGGTGAATGGGGGAAGTACGGGTGCTGCAGAAGTGGTGGGTTCCCAATTAGGGTTGGCGAATGCAGCAGGAAGGGCACTATGGGCACGATGGGCCTGTGTTTGTCGTCTTCTTGTTGGCAGCGGGACAATACTTGTGCTTGCCACCTCACCAGCTTGAACTGCACTTATGGGACTTGCCACATCACCACGTGTTACTGTAGTGCTGGTTTGACTATGACCAGGGTGTACTAGGCCACTGGTGCTTGCCAGTTTACCAGAAGAATGAGCGGCACTAGTACTTCTCTGCTCCATACGAGAGCCCTGCGGTTCTTGCACCTCAACAACAGCCGAAGAAGATTGGGGTTTGGTACACCTGACCTTGGCAGGGACCACAACTCCGTCGTCATCAGAGCTATCTGGCATTCTGAGCCTGAATCTGACAGATGAGTGACTTCCTCTTCACTATCTGTCATGTTTAGAAACGTGTAGGCCTCTTCACTACTGTACCTTTGATTTGCCATTTTGGGCTCTACATTTACTGGTACAGTAGTGAGACTCACAGGTAAAAAAGCTCCTAGGCTGTCAGCAGCTGTTTCAAACGCTACCAAAAACACTGTTAGCGATCGCAGTGATCAGGCTTGACTCTGCGAAAGCTGCAGTTATGTGTGTTTAGTGTTTTGTAAGTGACAGTAATCGATTGATACTGAACTTGGGTGGGCTGGGCTGGGTGGAGGGGCAAAACACAGGTGCTAGCAGGTATCTGGGCTGATCCCGCTAACACTGGGTTTTTGGGGACCCTAAACTACTGGGGACGCTAGTATAGATCTGATCGGATCAGATATTGATCTGTTCAGATACTAAGGGAGGTGTATACTGCATGCGTGGGTGTTAGCGGTACTGGCACTAACCTGAGGCTGCCTGGGGCAACACAGACCCTAACTGACCCTAAAACCTAACTGATATCACCCGCTGGGCGATCAGGGGGTTAAACCTTTATTGGGTAATAAATGGCGGCAGTGGCGGCCCATCCATAGGGGGCGCTCCCTCCTGTAGTCACAAAAAAAAAATTTTAAACGGCTCCTTTAAGAAGAAAAAAAAAAGTCCTTTAATTAAGTGCACTGTGTTCAGGCACTGGACACAGTGCACTATGGGAAGGGCTGCGTCAATGCAATCACGAGATTGCAGATGCGGCGCTTCATTGGCGCTGTTTGGAGCTACTTTGCAGCGAGATCAATTGTGCCGACCAGCATCCGCCCGGCCGGGTACTTTGTTCTCAGTGTGAGAACAAAGTCACTTCCGGCGGGCTACAAAAATATGGCCGCTGTGAGGACTAATCCCCTTGTGTTTAGTGGAGAGGGAAGGCCCCTCCCCTCTCCACTGAACACATGGAGAAAACCAGGAATGGACAGGCCGCCACTGCGTGATGTATCGCCTATCCCTTCAATGCCAAGCAACCTACCGACATGGCAGGAGGCAGCAGAAGGTGGGTACCCTACAGGGGGGGGCACGGGGGGGGGCACCTGATCCCTGCTAACATTCATGGATGGGGGCAAGAGGTTCTGCAGCAGGAGTCGGGCCTGGGACAGGGCCCTGACTGGCCGATCCATCATCCACCAGTAACAGTGAGTTGCAGTGCCTTTATTCTAATTTACAGAAACAAGCTCCAGTAATGACGGCCACCTTTTCAAATCTGACAGTCACAGTTCTGATATCAGCCGATCACAATTCAGCTGATATCAGAACTGTGACTGTCAGATATGCAAAGGTGGCCATCAGAGGCGGCTCTAGGCTCTGTGAGGCCTTAGGCAAATATGAGACATGAGGCCCCACTCACATCCATAATGGGAAAAATAATTCAAGCGATTAAAATTAACTGTATAAATTGCATATATTAAGAGTTTTAAATTCTATGAACTATGAATTCAACGTTTATAGAATTTTCTAAACCAATTCTTTAATGAAATATATATCTTACATATATATTATATATTACACGCATATTTCTCCATTTACATGAAGGTCAGGTTAATATAACCCAGCCAGCACAGAGTTTCCCCATATATCAGAGTCTGCAGAATTCCCCCTTACAGTGCAAGGGAACTCTGATATAAAGGGGAATGCTGCAGATCATGATCTAAGGGGGAACCTGCAGACTTTGGTGTAAAGGGGAACTCTAATGTAAGGGAGGGGGAGGGCTCTGGTGACCAAAGATTACCTTTATATCAGAGTCCACTGCATTCCCCTTTACATCACAGAGTTCCAACTTGCATTTAAAATGCAGCCACTGAGCCCATCAAATGCAGCCACTGTGCCCATCAAATACAGCCACGTCTCTTGTGGGGTGCCTAGAGCCACCCCCTTTGTGGCAGACAGCATCTGTTTCATTGGGGGGGAGGATATGTGGTAGGAGGGCTTTGGGAGGGGAGAAGACATGTGCTGGGGGGTGGATTTCATATGGAAGCCCCCTTGTAGCACAAGTCCTAAAGTGCCCCCTAGCACACAGTGGCGTCACTAGGGTGGGTGTCACCTGGTGCGGCAGAACGTGGTGTCACCCCCCGGCACTTAGCAGGTTAGTGCGTTGGTGTCGCTCTCCCCCCTTAACCTGCCACAATGGATGGAGCAGGGATGGGATTGAGGGGGAAGGGGAATAGAGTTGGAATGGGATCGGGGGAATGGATGGAGCCAGAACGGAATCGGGGGATGGATAGAGCTGGGATGGGATCAGGGTGGTAGATGGAGCTGGGATGGGATCGGGGGAATGGAGGTAGCCGGGATGGGATCGGGGGATGGAGGGAGCCGGGATGGAATCGGGGGATGGAGAGAGCCGGGATGGAATTGGGGGATGGAGGGAGCCGGGATGGAATCGGGGGATGGAGGGAGCCGGGATGGAATCGGGGGGATGGAGGGAGCCGGGATGGGATCAGGGGGATGGATGAAGCTGGGATGGGATCGGGGGGAATGGATGGAGCCAGGATGGGATTGGGGTGGGGTGGATGGAGCCAGGATGGTATGGGGGAATGTATGGAGCTGGGATTGGATCGGGTGGATGGCTGGAGCCGGGATGGGATTGGGGTGGGGTGGATGGAGCCGGGATGGGATTGAGGGGAATGGATGAAGCCGGAATGGGATTGGGGTGGGGTTGGATGGATTCGGGGGTTGGATGGAGCCGTGATGGTATGGGGGGTGGATGGAGCTAGGATGGGATCGGTGGATGGATGGAGCCGGGATGGGATTGGGGTGGATGGAGCCGGGTTGGGATTGGGGAAATGGATCGAGCCGGGATGGGATTGGGGTGGGGTGGATAGAGCCGGGGTGGGATGGGGGGTGGATGGAGCCGGGTTGGTATGGGGTATTGATGGAGCTGGGTTGGTATGGGGGGATGAATAGAGCTGGGATGAGATTGGGGTGAAGTGGATGGAGCCGGGATGGGATGGGGGTGGATGGAGCTGGGAAGGCATGGGGGATGGATGGAGCTGGGATTGGATCGGGGGGATGGATGGATATCCTCTCCCCCAAATCACTCCAAGTGAACTCCTTGCTTGTCCCCCCTCACCCACCCACTAATTCATGCCCCCCTCCCCTCCTCTGTCAAACTGACTTTTAGATTACACAGATCTCAGACCAGCGCGCTCGCCTCTCGGTACAGGTGGTGTGCCTCCTTCCCTCCTCCTCCTTTAAACTCTGTGCACAGGAAAACATTACAGCACAGGAGGAGGAGGGGCGGGTTCAGTTCGCACTGCTCCGCAGTGCACTCACTGTACTGTGTGTGTGTGTCAGGCAGCTGGGGAGAGATGCCGGGCCAGCTGCAATGCACAGTGGAGTGGAGCTCATGGCGTGCAGGAACAAAGACACCCTGCACAAGCCGCAGGCATTGCGGTACTCTAATTCGAGAATGGATCATATTGCAGCACGGTCCCGGCGAATCATCGAGGCTGCGGTATGGGCAAATTAGGCAGCTGCGAGGCCCCTCTGGGGGCGAGGCCTAAGGCGACCGCCTAATTTGCCTAATTAGAGAGCCGCCTCTGGTGGCCATCCTTACTGGAGCTTGTACTCAGAGTCTGTATGTCACGCTGCTGCTCTTCTCCCCCCTTCAGGCAGAATGCTTCGGATGTCTCTTCTGCACATGCAGTAACTCATGGCATGGCAGCTGCCAGCTACTGTGTGGGACTCTGTGATAAGAAGATGGGTGAGTTTCACAGCAACAGATTGTTTTAAAATATGTCTAACTCAAAATGTGCATTCAGGCTGGGAAGAAGTGTGTTCTGTGTATGTACTGTGTATGTGCTGTGTGTTCTGTGTATGTACTGTGTATGTGCTGTGTATGTACTGTGTATGTACTGTGTGTTCTGTGTATGTACTGTGTGTTCTTTGTATGTACTGTGTGTTCTGTGTGTTCTGTGCATGTACTGTGTGTTCTGTGCATGTACTGTGTGCTGTATGTACTGTGTGTATGTACTGTGTATGTATTATGTGTTCTGTGTATGTACTGTGTATGTATTGTGTGTTCTATGTATGTATTGTGTGTTCTGTGTATGTATTGTGTGTTCTTTGTTCTCTGTATGCATTGTGTGCTCTGTATGTACTGTGCGCTCTGTGTATAGTGTGTTCGGGTATTGGGAGCCGTGACAGCGGAGGATGGGCAGGTAAGGACCTGGAGGCGTTTGCGCCCCCTCCCCCCAATTTTTTAACACAAGCCGCCACTGAAGGGCGGGTATAAAAAACAAACTAACCAGTGTCACCCGTTACACTTATACAGTGATCACTAGTGAAAGGGTTAACTAGGGGGAAATCAGGGGGTTAAAACCTTTATTAGGTAGTATATGGGGGTACCTGACGCTATAAAAAGCTGACAGTAAACCTAAATACCTACCTGGCTAACTAGCGTCACCTGCGACACTAATACAGCGATCAGAAAAAGGAATGTTTAGTGACACTGGCGACGGGGGGTGATCAAGGGGTTAAACCTTTATTAGGGGGGGTTAGGGGGATACCCTAGACCTATAGGGGCCTACCACTAACTGCCCTAACACTTACAACAGTCACAAATGACACCAATGCAGTAATCAGTAAAAAAATAAAAACTGCTATTGGTGTCACTGTGACAGGCGGTGCAGGGGGGGTGATTGGGGGGGAGGGGGGTTATGTGTCTATGTGTGCTAGTGGTGTTAGTGTAGTGTTGGTGCAGGGAGATGTCTTCTCTCCTTGGAAGCCGGAACGAAAAGGCTCCACGAGGAGAGATGACATCACTTCCTCTGCTTCTGTGTACATTACAGAAGCAGAGGAAGCTTCTCATTCGTCAGGAGCGATCGTGAGGGGTGGCCATGAATCTGTGGCCTCCCCCTCAGCACAGATCGCTCCTGGAACGATGCTGACTGCCTCGGGCACGGGGGGGGGGGGTGCGATGCGCCCCCCGCCCGCAGGAGGGGAGTAACATACCCATACGTTACTCTGCCTGCCCGTGCCATTCTGCCGCAGTATATCTGCGTGAGGCGATTGGCAAGTGGTTGAAAGTCAGCAGCTACACTATTTGTAGCTGCTGCCTTTTTTTCAGGTAGAACTCTGCTTTAAAGTGGTTGTTAAGCCCCTCTAACCTGTATACACCATCAGCACTGGCTCCTATTGTAGTATCCCCCTCTGTGTGTGATTTATAAAAATAAATGCTGCAAATACCTAATTTCACTGCCAAGATTGCGATCACATGACCGGCCAGCTTTCTCCTTTCCTTCTCTGAGAGATGAAGTGGGCGGGGCTGAGATTCCCCTGTTGATGTCAGTCTGGAGGGGAGGAGGAGGGGAGGAGAGAGCTGGCTGGTCATGTGATCGCAATCTCGGCTCTTAAATGAGGTATTTACAGCATTTCTATTTATAAATCATTCACAGAGGGGGACACTGCAATAGGAGGCAGTGCTGATGATGTATACAGGTTAGTGTTATGAGAGCAGCAGGAGGGGGGAGGGGTGGCTCACACACAGAGAGGGGAGGAGGACACAGGAGCAGAGAGGAGAGCAGATAGCAGGCTGCTGATGAAACTGACCACAGTGTTAGGGCTCAGTAGCCAGGATACACCGTGGTCAGTTTACAGAGAGGTGGGGAGAAACTGGCAGGATCAGCCAGGTGTTTTAGGTGTTACAGGGGGCCAAATGACACAGGACAAGCACTGTGTCATATAACATGCTTTAAAGGAGCAGGATCAATTTTTTTTGGGTTAACAAACACTTTAAGCAAACTACAAGAGGAGGACAGAAAAGCCTGGCACACTATGGTCCATGAGGTCACAAAGAGTCGGACACAACTAAATGACTGAACAACAACAAGAACAATTAAAGTATTTACAGATACCTGGAAACTTGGGGTTAGACTGCACCCAATTATTTTGATTTTATTTATACTATTTATGAAATGAAATGTATATGAAATATTTATTTACTTAATTTTGAAGAATTGATACACTTTTATGTATAGAGGTGAAATTGATTTCACATTGGGGATATATTGGGGTTTGTATTTAGGGAAATGTAAATATCAGTGTTAATTTTGGCAGCAAATTTCGATTTAGTTTTAGTCTTAATCTTAGGACTAAAATGGCATTTTAGTTTTAGTCCCATTTTAGTCTTCTGCAATTGTTTTAGGTTTAGTCGTATTTAGTCGACTAAATCTCCAGTACATTTTAGTCGACTAAAACTCATTTTAGTCGTCTAAAATCGAATGGGTGTAATTAAATTGTAATGCATTAGTTAACATTTCTCTACAATTTCCACACTCATTATATACTGTTGGAGTGAAAAATCTAATATGTTATTATTTATGGTATTGCGGTATGAACATGCACTACAGACCAGTGTTAATATTGAAGTCAAATTTCAATTTAGTTTTAGTCTTATGTCCCGTACACACGAGCGGAAATTCTGCCAGCAAAAGTCCGATGTGAGCTTTTGGTAAGATATTCTAACCGTGTGTATGCTCCATCGGGCTTTTGCTGGCGGAATTCCAGCCAGCAAAAGATTGAATGCAGGTTCTCTATTTTTCGGTCGGAAAAAGTTCCTATCCGAAAACGCATTCGTCTGTATGCAATTCGGACACGCAAAAAAACGGCGCATGTTCAGAAACAAATTTGACGCATGCTTGGAAGCATTGAACATCATTTTCTCGGCTCATCGTAGTGTTGTACATCACCGCGTTCTTGACGGTCGAAAGTTCAGAGAACTTTTGTGTGACCCGTGTGTATGCAAGGCAAGCTTGAGCGGAATTCCGTCGGAAAAATCATCCAAGATTTTTCTGACGGAAATTCCGCTCGTGTGTACGGGGCATTAGTCTTTTGACTAAAATGGCATTTTAGTTTTAGTCGTATTTTAGTCATCTCAATTGTTTTAGTTTTAGTCGTATTTTAGAGAAAAGGGAGTATTGGCGAGGGGGGTGGGACTTTAAATGAAGCACCGGGCAGCAAAAAGGTAGTACTAGGATGAATAAAAAGGAATTTTATTAATAAGCTAATCTGAAAGCATACGTATTATTGTTGACAATGATATTGAACATATACTGATTGGATCATTTGACACAATTCATGTAAAAACGATAACAATGGTAATACAAGTAGCAAACTGATGATGATATCACATAATATGAACATATTAATTCCTTCATTCATCTCAGATCACAAGGGTAAATACGATAGTTCATATTATGTGATATCATCATCAGTTTGCCACTTGTATTACCATTGTTATCGTTTTTACATGAATTGTGTCAAATGATCCAATCAGTATATGTTCAGTATCATTGTCAACAATAATATGTATGCTTTCAGATTAGCTTATTAATAAAATTCCTTTTTATTCATCCTAGTACTACCTTTTTGCTGTCCGGTGCTTCATTTAAAGTCCCACCCCCCTCACCAATACTCCCTTTTCTCTAGATGCATATGGGATGGATATTTTTGACCTTACCAGATCATGATATCATTTAAAGTCCCTAGGGATGGAAACACATGACCTTACCAGGCCATGGATTCCTGAAAATACCTATCCCCTTAAACCTTTACCTTAGTCGTATTTTAGTCTACTAAAATAGTATTCATTTAGTCGACTAAAATGTTTTAGTCGTTTTAGTCGACGAAATTAACACTGGTAAATATGTGACTATAAAATTATTAATATTGTGAATATGTTAATATTTTGTGAATGAGAACATAAAAATAGTCATAATAAAATAAAGGAACTTACATTGGGATAGAAATGGGATGCAGTTATCGGTGTTGCAGCATGAAATCCCCATCTTTATTCTGCCGCCGGTAAAGCTGATGCTGCCCACTTTGTTACACTTGCTATTCGACACACATGACTTTAAAAAGCCTGTAGTGATGGTTTCCCCTGCACAATAATTATCACAGTAGCATTATATAGCTGCAATATATAAATCTATAAACAAAAACAGCCCCCCCCCCCCCCCCCCCCCGCTCAGACCTTAGCAGCACTCAGTCCCCAATATACCAGAACAACCAAAAAGACAATAAGCCCATGGGACTTTTAGGAGTGGTGCTAAGTAAAATGGTACAACAAATTAAAAAATATATAAAAATGATTTCAATTTACATAAAAAACATATACATATCCACATTTTCGTGTAGAAATAAAAACACTGTTTCACCAAAGTGCATTCTAAATGCCAATGTGGTTAGTAAATCAATGTTCATTTGCAGAAGCAGTAAGCATTTTTTAAAAGATATAATGAACAAAAATGTAAATTGTATTGGACAGTACATCAGTTTCTGTAAATGGGGTCCAATTTTATGTGTTTTTACCTGCAACATTTTAGGTCAGTAACAGGAGCTCTATAATAGAAACCTGTCATCACATAAACATGGATGCTGCAATTTCTGATTATTCTGCTAAGCCTTGACACCAAGAACACAAGCTCAGGGTCTTCTGCTTGGGGGACATGATTATCTTAAGAGCACCAAGCCCCAATGCCGGACTTTATTGACAACACAACTGACCCATTGTGTGCCCCTATCTTGTTAGCAGGTGGAATTCTCAAGCATCAAGCAAAAACTAAAATCTGTTTTGGGTGGATTGACCCTTTAAGACATGATCATTTTTTTTACACAGTGGACTAGACATACTAGAGAACTTAAAGAGGTGTTCTGTAGCTGCTGATTTTTAATATATGGGCACTTACCTGTCCAGGGAGCCTGTGATGTCAACACAACAGCCGATTTTCGGATTGGCTGTTTGGTACCGGTGCCATCATTCATCATAAGGGAAACTGGTAGTGAAGCCTTTTAGCTTGACAGCCTGTTCCATACTGCGCATGCGCAAAGTGTGTTACACTTTCTAACTGGCCCGGCGGCGGAGGAAGGAGGAGGGGAACGAACCTCCGAGGGATGGCGCCATGGCTTTGTCTCCAGGAAGTGGGGACGGGTGCCTGTCAAAAACAGGTACCCGTTTCCCCCTCCCCCTTGAAAGGTGCCAAATGTGGCACCGGAGGGGGAGAGGAAGAAGATAAGCAGAGGTTCCAATTTTGGGTGGAACTACACTTTAAGACACCATAAAACAAGCATGACCAAGACAATACAGCCTTGAAATATCACACATAGAGTATTAGAGTAGACATATTAGAAGCCCTGAATCCACCACAAGACAAACATGGTCGAGGCAATACAGACTTCAAGGATCAGGGAAACCTCACAAACCCAACGGAGAAAATCACTTTCGCTCTACTTAGAATTTGGTTGCATTCCTCACATAGGTGTGTGCAGCCTATTGTATTAGGGTGTGCACCCCAAAGCTTGAGACAGAGAAAGGGACTGGGGACAGAGATTCCTCAGTCCCTTTTTCTGCAGCCAAGCAGCAGGGGGAATTAGGGTGTGTCCAGGCACATCTGGCACACCCTGTGCGCACGCCTATGAGTCCTCATTAAATAATGAAAATAGAAATTGATTGTACTCCAGAAATATTTTGAAAGGCTTACCTATAATGGTCATTTCATAGGCCAAGCCGCAACTGTAATTAGGCATACATGTCTCAAAAGGTCCAGTGCAACTTATTCCACTACATTTGATGCATGAAAGAGAATGACCTGAAAAATATATTAGAATATAAGAGTGAATATTGATTGACAGACAGAACCCCTTGCATGAACACTAGCTTCCATTTATTGTAAAATTGTCTTTATTACAGGTATTTAAATGGCGCCATCAATTAACACAGCATTTTAAATATTGTACATTCACCAGTCCATGCCCTCAAATAGCTTACAATCTAAGGTTTCTCTCGCTCACATACTAGGGATAATTTACACAGGAGGCAATTAACCTACCAGCATGTCTTTGGAGTATGCAAGCAAAGTGAGAACATGTAAACTCCATGTAATTCTGGCTAGCATTTAACCCCATAACCCCAGGGATGCAAGGCAGAAGTGCCAACCACTAAACCCAAGAATAAAGATGTAATATATTGTTTGGTGAATAGAAAAAGAAGGAAAGTCTGAGAGCTGCTCCCTAACATGAAACACCTCCATCCCTAAATTGCATACAAAAACAGAAAAGTTTGCCCGTGGGACTTTAAATGAAGTGTCCATGGTGATCCCATATAAATAGAGAGAATATAGAAATGACAAAATTTATTGAAATAAATATCATCCAGTACAGGTCATAAGCATGGGTGACAATTACATAGGAACAGCAACATGATAAAATGGTCCTGAAACATAACCATCATGACATAACATCAAAGTATAAAAAGTACAGATATACATGTTACATCTCTAACCCGACGCGTTTCGCGAGCTTTCCTCGCTTCATCAGGGGCTGATGTGTATATCTGATATCTGTAATAACAAGTAAAAATGTATTGAAGTATAGCTAGTAATTGGACAACAGCATGAAGTCTGAAACTAGTAATCTGATACCCACTTGACGAGGCACTAGTTTCAGACTTCATGCTGTTGTCCAATTACTAGCTATACTTCAATACATTTTTACTTGTTATTACAGATATCAGATATACACATCAGCCCCTGATGAAGCGAGGAAAGCTCGTGAAACGCATCGGGTTAGAGATGTAACATGTATATCTGTACTTTTTATACTTTGATGTTATGTCATGATGGTTATGTTTCAGGACCATTTTATCATGTTGCTGTTCCTATGTAATTGTCACCCATGCTTATGACCTGTACTGGATGATATTTATTTCAATAAATTTTGTCATTTCTATATTCTCTCTATTTATATGGGATCACCATGGACACTTCATTTAAAGTCCCACGGGCAAACTTTTCTGTTTTTATATTGTTTGGTGATCCCACCAGCAACACACCTAACTGTCTCATCGACTCTGACGGGAAGTGGACCTTCTCATTCCACAGAGATAGCATAGATGTAGTTCAAAATCTATCCCCTGCTGGGATCAGACATACCTGGTGTTATGAGGACACAAAGCAGGCAGAGGAAGCTCAACAGACCGTCCATCCTCCACCCAACGTGTTCTGTCCTGGTGTCACCTCCGTCACTACTGCTGGAGGTCAACGCTGAGCCTATTTTATGTGAAGTCTGGAGGGCGTGAATATTACCAATGGTATGAGGAAACTAAAATGTTATCCTTTCAATCAATGTCATAGATTATTATGGAAATATACAGCAAAACAAGTTAGAAGACAAGAACGTGTTCTATTTGGTAGGAATGAGAACGTAACAAAAAAAAAAAAAGGCACATGCTTTATTTTTTTAATAATGCTTTAAAGGCATAGAACCTGATTTATCAACCTGTAAAATTACCGAAGTCTTCTTAAAGTATACATAAGGTATGCCACGTGGCCTCACAACCAATGGTATTTTAACCTTCCTTTAATTGTATTTATTGTATAATTTATTTAATTAGTATTATTTATTGTATCTAAATCCAAGAACAAATATGTAATACATTCCAGCTACTAGTCCTGAGATGTGGTGGATGCTATAATTTTCTTAAAGAATAAGTTCACTTTTACAAAAAAAAATAAATGCGCATTTTTTGCAGGTAAAAAAATATGCATTTATTATTTATTTTTGTTAGGGACCTGTAAAGCATTGCACCCAAAATCAGTAGACGGTGGGTGTAATGCCACGGTCCTGCAGACTGGCTGTGTAGCTGTCTGCCTGTACCTCCACTACATTCTGCCAGGAACCTCAATGAACTACATTGAGCGACCAACAGTGCCATGTTATTCTTTAAAAAGATTGTAAACAATAACCTTGTAAAACAACCAGGGCCGCTGATAAGGCAGTACAGCCAGCCCTCCTGCACTGGGCCCGGGCCCCATCAGTTGAAAAGGGAGGCCCGGGCACCTGATGAGCAGGAGGGCCGGCCGTACTGTCTTATTGACACCGATCCCCTTCTGCCTCTCCCTGCAGCGCTGCCAGCTTCTCCTCCTCTCTCTCCCTCTGCAGGGGGATATTTCAGGATGGAGAGCGGGGAATGAGTCAGTAAATGTAATTTACTGACCCCTTCATTTTCTGAATGAGCAGTGAGCAATCTGTACCAATCACTCATGTGTTCATTCATCACTGAGGCATAGTAAATATGGGTTTACTATGCTTCAGTTTGTGAATGAGCAGGAAGCCTCAGAGTGCTTCCTAATAATTAATTGATACAGCTGGGGCTGTAGAGAGAGGGACTAATAAAAATCAACGCTATATTGCCAAAAGTATTGGGATGCCTGCCTTTACATGTACTTTAATGGCATCCCAGTCTTAGTCCGTAGGGTTCAATATTGAGTTGGCCCACCCTTTGCAGCTATAATAGCTTCAACTCTTCTGGGAAGGCTGTCCACAAGGTTTAGGAGTGTGTCTATGGGAATGTTCGACCATTCTTCCAGAAGCGCATTTGTGAGGTCAGGCGCTGATGTTGGACAAGAAGGCCTACTCCAAGTCTCCACTTATAATTCATCCCAAAAGTGTTCTATTGGGTTGAGGTCAGGACTCTGCGCAGGCTAGTCCAATTCCTCCACCCCAAACTCACTCCTCCATGTCTTTATGGACCTTGCTTTGCTCACTGGTCCAAATCATTTGGTGGAGGGGGGATTATGGTGTGGGGTTGTTTTTCAGGGGTTGGGCTTGGCCCCTTAGTTCCAGTGAAGGGAACACTTAACGTATTAGCATACCAAGACATTTTGGACAATTTCATGCTCCCAACTTTGTGGGAACAGTTTGGGGATGGCCCCTTCCTGTTCCAACATGACTGCGCACCAGTGCACAAAGCAAGGTCCACAAAACATGGATGAGCGAGTTTGGGGTGGAGGAACTTGACTGGCCTGCATAGAGTCCTGACCTCAACCTGATAGAACACCTTTGGGATGAATTAGAAACTGAGAGCTGGGCATTCTCGTCCAACATCAATGACTGACCTCACAAATGTGCTTCTAGAAGAATGGTCAAACATTCCCGTAGACACACTCCTAAACCTTGTGGACAGCCTTCCCAGAAGAGTTGAAGCTGTTATAGCTGCAAAAGGTGGGCCAACTCAATATTGAATTATTGAATTCTATGGACTAATGCCCTGTACACACGGTCGGTAGGGATGAGCCGAAAACCCCCCGGTTTGGTTCGTACCAGAACTTGCGAACAGACCCAAACTTTGCACGAACGTTAGAACCTCATTGAAGTCTATGGGACTCGAACGTTCGAAATCAAAAGTGCTCATTTTAAAGGCTAATTTGCATGGTGTTGTCCTAAAAAGTGTTTGGGGACCTGGGTCCTGCCCCAGGGGACATGTATCAATGCAAAAAAAAGTTTTAAAAACAGACGTTTTTTCGGGAGCAGTGATTTTAATAATGCTTAAAGTCAAACAATAAAAGTGTAATATTCCTTTAAATTTCGTACCTGGGGGGTGTCTATAGTATGCCTGTAAAGGGGCGCATGTTTCCCGTGTTTAGAACAGTCTGACAGCAAAATGACATTTCAAAGGAAAAAAAGTCATTTAAAACTACTCGCGGCTATTAATGAATTGCCAGTCCGACTATACACATAAAAGTTCATTGATAAAAACTGCATGGGATTTCCCCACAGGGCAACCCCGAACCAAAATTAAAAAAAAAAAACTGGCGTGGGGGTCCCCCTAAATTCCATACCAGGCCCTTCGGGTCTGGTATGAATATTAAGGGGAACCCCGTGCCCTCAACATTGGGAGGGTACTTTGGGGTAGCCCACCAAAGCACCTTGTCCCCATGTTGATGAGGACAAGGGCCTCATCCCCACAACCCTTGGCCGGTGGTTGTGGGGGTCTGCGAGCGGGGAGCTTATCGGAATCTGGAAGCCTCCTTTAACAAGGGGACCCTCAGATCCCGCCCCCCCCTGTGTGAAATGGTAAGGGGGTACAAAAGTACCCCTACCATTTCACAAAAAAAACTGTCAAAAATGTTAATGACAAGAGACAGTTTTTGACAATTCCTTTATTTAAAGTTTCTTTTTTCCATCTTCTATCTTCTTTCTTCTTTCTTTCATCTTCCTTCGGTTTCTTCCTCCATCTTCTTCCTCCGATCCTTCCCCTCAGGTCTGGTATGGATTTTAAGGGGAACCCTGCGCCAAAATTTTTAAAAAAATTGGCGTGGGGTCCCCCAAAAATCCATACCAGATCCTTATCCGAGCACGCAACCTGGCAGGCCACAGGAAAAGAGGGAGGGATGAGAGAGCGCCCCCCCTCCTGAACCGTACCAGGCCACATGCCCTCAACATTGGGAGGGTGCTTTGGGGTAGCCCCCCAAAGCACCTTGTCCCCATGTTGATGAGGACAAGGGCCTCATCCCGACAACCCTTGGCCGGTGGTTGTGAGGGTCTGCGGGCAGGGGGGCTTACCGGAATCAGTTTTTGACAATTCCTTTATTTAAAGTCTTCTTTTTTCCATCTTCTTTCTTCTATCTTCCTTTGGTTTCTTCCTCCATCTTCTTCTTCCTCCGATCCTCTGCTTCTTTCTCCGGTGTTCTCGTCCGGCATCTCCCTCCGCAGCATCTCTTTCTCTTCATCTTCAGGTCTTCATCTTTTTATCTTCATCTTCTTCTCTTCATCTTCTTTTCGGGCTGCTCCGCATCCACGATTGGATGGAAGGCTCCCGCTGTGTGACGCTTCTCTCTTCATCTTTTTCTCTTCATCTTCTTGTCTTCATCTTCTTTTTGGGCCACTCCGCATCCATGATTGGATGGGAGGCTCCTGCTGTGTGACGCTTCTCGTCTTCTGACTGTTCTTATATAACGGAGAGCGTGGCCACCCTGTAGCATTCCCCATGACGTTAGAGGGGGGCGGGGTTACCTGCCCCTCTGACGTCACGGGGAATGCCACAGGGAAGTCCTCGTCAAGTCCCCGTGCATCAGAGGGGGGCGGGGTCACCGGGTGGCCCCGCCCTCCGTTATATAAGAACCTGTCAGAAGACGAGAAGCGTCACACAGCGGGAGCCTCCCATCCAATCATGGATGCGGAGCAGCCCGAAAAGAAGATGAAGACAAGAAGATGAAGACAAGAAGATGAAGAGAAAAAGATGAAGAGAGAAGCGTCACACAGCGGGAGCCTTCCATCCAATCATGCATGCGGAGTGGCCCGAAAAGAAGATGAAGAGAAGAAGATGAAGATGACGAGAAGAAGATGAAGAGAAGAAGATGGTGCGGAGGGAGATGCCAGACGAGAACACCGGAGAAAGAAGCAGAGGATCGGAGGAAGAAGAAGATGGAGGAAGAAACCGAAGGAGGATAGAAGAAAGAAGATGGAAAAAAGAAGACTTTAAATAAAGGAATTGTCAAAAACTGATTCCGGTAAGCCCCCCTGCCCGCAGACCCTCTCAACCACCGGCCAAGGGTTGTGGGGATGAGGCCCTTGTCCTCATCAACATGGGGACAAGGTGCTTTGGGGGGCTACCCCAAAGCACCCTCCCAATGTTGAGGGCATGTGGCCTGGTACGGTTCAGGAGGGGAGGCGCTCTCTCGTCCCCCCCTCTTTTCCTGCAGCCTGCCAGGTTGCGTGCTCGGATAAGGATCTGGTATGGATTTTTGGGGGACCCCACGCCAATTTTTTTTTACATTTTGGCGCAGGGTTCTCCTTAAAATCCATACCAGACCTGAAGGGCCTGGTATGGAATTTAGGGGGACACCACGCCAGTTTTTTTTTAAATTTTTGTTCGGGGTTCCCTTGTGGGGAAATCCCATGCAGTTTTTATCAATGAACTTTTATGTTTATTTATTGCAATTCATTAATAGCGAGTAGTTTTAAATGACTTTTTTTCCTTTGAAATGTCATTTTGCTGTCAGACTGTTCTAAACACGGGAAACATGCGCCCCTTTACAGGCATACTATAGACACCCCCCAGGTACGAAATTTAAAGGAATATTACACTTTTATTGTTTGACTTTAAGCATTATTAAAATCACTGCTCCTGAAAAAACGGCCATTTTTAAAACTTTTTTTTTTGCATTGATACATGTCCCCTGGGGCATGAACCGGGTCCCCAAACACTTTTTATAACAATACCATGCATATAAGCCTTTAAAATTAGCACTTTTGATTTCTCCCATAGACATTTAAAGGATGTTCCACGGCTTTTGAATTTGCCATGAACACCCCAAATTGTTCGCTGTTCGGCAAACTGGCGAACAGGCGATGTTCGAGTCGAGCATGAGTTCGATTCGAACTCGAAGCTCATCCCTAACGATCGGATTTTCCAACAGAAAACATGTGATAGGACCTTGTTGTTGTAAATTCCGACCGTGTGTGGGCTCCATCACACATTTTCCATCGGAATTTCCGACACACAAAGTTTGAGAGCAGACTATAACATTTTCGGACAACAAAATCCGTTGTCGGAAATTCTGATTGTGTGTATACAAATCCGACGCACAAAGTGCCACGCATGCTCAGAATAAATTAAGAGACAAAAGCTATTGGCTACTGCCCCATTTATAGTCCCGGCACACGTGTTTTACGTCACCACATTCAGAACGATCGGATTTTCCGACAACTTTGTGTGACCGTGTGTATGCAAGACAAGTTTGAGCCAACATCTGTCGGAAAAAATCCATGGATTTTGTTGTCGGAATGTCCAATCAATGTCCGTGTGTACAGGGCATTAGACTGGGATGCCATTAAAGTTCATGTGCGTGTAAAGGCAGACGCCCCAATGCTTTTGACAATATAATGTATGTCCTCGCCTCAGTCGCTGAGGGGGGCTGTCAGATAGGCTGTATGAGGCCCCGTTTTACACTTTGTGACTAAATCACAAAAAGTGTACCATCACCTGCTTAAGCAAAACATGCTTACCAGATAGTAAGCCAAATGCGCAGATGGCTTTAACCCAGCCTGGGCTATTGATTTTGCAAGAAGGAACACTACTGCGATAGTGCGATGTATAGTTGCGAGCCTCTTAGCATAGGTTGGCGTTGATTCCACAAATCATAATATTGTATCAGCCAAAAAAACAGAAAGATATACCATAGCGTAATATTGTCAAAAAATAAATGAATCAACAATATATACAATTGCACTCACAGTGTAAAAACCAAAGATTGCACAGACCAAAAACCACCCAGTGGATAAAACATGTTTAAGTGTACCGTCCCTACATAGAGGGCCTCTTTACCAGATGCCAAACCAAAAAAGCAGATGTCACTTTAAGAAAATAAATCCTCGGCTGGAAACAGACAAGCAGCTTGATTGATGGATGGAAAGACAAGTAATCCATATGGGCCGTAGGTGTCAGTTGGTAATACCCCAAGAGAGCATACAATACACCATAGCGTAATAACGTCAACACTTGTTTTATTATGATAGAAAAAAAAAATTCACTTACAAACAATCGTTAAGATCCTGCATAGAAATATGAAGCTGGCCGGCTACAATACAAAAGCTCCTGTCCTCCTCAACGAGACGGCGTGGTGATGTCAGCATGTACCTCCTCAGACGCGTTTTGTCATAACTAACATTTTCAATGGGGAATGGGGAACGGGCAGCGTGCTGAATCACCACCTAATATACTACCACACCTCGGTCTGAGTAACGGATGTAGATCTCTAATCGCCATCTTAATCGTGGGCAGCCCTAACAATAGAGCTGCCAATAAAAACATTATTAAAGAAACGTTCTTAAAAACGTTCAACCTATGACCAAAAAAACAATAATCTATCTCCACACCTATATAATAGACATGGACAAAGATGTTATAAAAGAAAAAGAAAAAGAAAAGAAAAACGTTTTATTTAATATTGAATATACATCCCTATCATGCAAATGAACATTAAAAAAGGGGGAGATCTCACTAATATGGTCCAGATTGCTGTCTGGACCAAATAATTAAACTAAAAATAAAAAAAAATGATAGATGAGATAAAACTAAAAATACAATTATATATGTATATAACTAATCTAATTATGTGACACATATTTGTAATATTGAAAACTGCAAACATGTGCACTTCAAAAAGTATTATGAGTATGAGAGTACACATCTAAATGTCATATCATTAAATTGGAAAAATTGTATTTATAAAAAATAGTGAGAATAAATAAGTAAATATTAATTAAATATTGATTATGCAGTGATAAATTACTTGATTACAAGCAATCCATCACCATGATATATAGTGACAAAATACTTGGATACATATTAAAGGAGGGAATATAGTGAAATTAATTAAATCATTGTAATAAATAATAAGAAAAATTAAGTTAATTTAATAATTCTACTGTAATAAATAATCAAAGTGAATTAAGTTGAAAAATAAGTGCTCTAAATAGATATGGAATAGCTTCCATCTCTCTTGGAAATATTTAAAATTAATAAATCAACAATAACAAATTATAATGTAATTAATATAATTGATGTACAGTTAATATAAAAACCATATCGAAATTAAACAAAGATCATATGAATTATACATAGATCCCCACATACGTGACTCAGACCAGGTTTACATTGTTTGATAACAATGAATTATCGATGAAGGCATTCACATCGACATCAATGTTTACCCCATAGGGCACATAAGTTCTGGCTTTATGTATCCACGATACATAAGTTTTGAGATCTCTCTCACAAGGGAACTACCTCTCCAGTTGGGACTATACTTATCGATACCTAAGAAGAGGGTATTTGAAGGATCCTTCTTGTGTACCAACAAATAATGTTTAGACACTGAATGGTTCTTAAATCCTGATTTAATGTTTGTGATATGCTTATTCAACCTGACCTGTAGTGGGCATTTAGTCCTCCCTATATACTGTAATCCACATGGACATTGGAGTAAATACACCATGCCCAATGTGGAATAGGCAATGAAAGGGTTTAATGTCATGGCGTATTTGAGTGCTAGTAGACAAAAAAACGGTAGTTCTCCTGTGGGTACAACTATTGAGTGAACATACCCTACACCCTACATTTACGGCATTGGTAGTACCCTGTTAGTTGGTTGAAAAAAATAACTTTTTTAATGGGGGGATCCAGAATATTGGGGGACACCCTATTCCTCAGAGAAGGTGATCCTTTAAAAAACCACCTGCGGCCTCTCTGGCAGAATGTTCCCCAACACTCGATCATTACAAACAATATGCCAATGCCTAGACACCATTTGCTTGATGTTTTTATGTTGCAATGAGTAAGTGGTCAAGAATGGAACTCCCTGAGAGAACTTATCTAAATTTTGAGTAGACCTGTCCACAAGAAGATCCTCTCTATTTATATGTTTGACAGAATCTAAAGCAGTCATTAGATTATCTTCTGTATAGCCTGTCTCCAAAAATCTCTGGGTAAGGATCTTAGCCTGTTCTAAAAAGACATCCTCCTTGGAACAGTTTCTCTTAAGCCTCATATATTGGCTCTTCTGAACTGATCCAAGCCAACTGTTTGTGGGGATAAATGAGTTCCTGTCCGTGGACTTGAAGTAGGTTGAGGTGGTAAATTTATCAACCTCAACTTTAATTTTCAAGTCCAAAAAATTAATCTCAGTCTGGCTCATCTCATATTTCAACTCTATACCCCTCTGATTATCATTGAGGAAAACCATAAAGCACTGAAGGGACGGAACATCACCATCCCATAGGAGGAGGATGTCATCTATGTATCTGATCCACAGGACCAACTGGGGTATGTCCTGGGCATAGATGACATCCTCCTCCCACCTGGCCATGAATAGGTTAGCAAGGCTAGGGGCATACTTAGCCCCCATAGAAACACCCCTATTTTGTTTATAGGATTGATTTTTAAACCAAAAATAATTATGGGTTGCTGCAAATTCTAACAACTCCATCAAAAAAGAAATCTGAGCAGAATAAAGGCCGGAATCTCGAACAAGGAAACCTGAAACCGACTCCAAGCCCAAATTATGTGGAATTATGCTATAGAGAGACGTGACATCTGCCGTCACCAGCAGTACACCTGGTTTCATGCTTATCCCAGACAGAATGTTTATAACATGCCTTGAGTCTTTAACAAACGATGGCATTTGCGGAACAAGGGGCTGTAGGTAAAAATCAATGTATCTGCCCACCCGGGACATCAACCAATCTATTCCACTTACAACGGGGCGTCCCGGGGGGCAGACAGGGTACTTATGGATCTTGGGTAAATAGTATATGGTAGGGGTCCTTGGTGCTTTTGGTATCAGAAATAAACTTTCTTTCTTACACAGGATGCCAACTGACAGTCCCCTAGATACAATTAGTGACAAGTCACGTAAATAATCAGATTTGGGGTCTGAGGGTAAGGGGGTATATGTATTAGTGTCACCCAATATTTTTACATCTCTGTCATGTAATCCTTTTTGTCAAGGACTACAATACCCCCCCATCCGCCGGTCTTATTACAAGATTGTTTTGACACAAAGAGTCAAGACCCTCCTGCATGATTTTACTATTCCTGGCTTTATTGACTTTCAAGGTCTCTTAGAATCACATCCCTAAAAACATTAAGGGATGGAGCCAAAACCCCTGGTGGGTTAAATAACGAGGCATTAGCCAGGCCAGAGTGGAGATAACCACTGTTTGACTGGTTACTAATGCTGGTAATTGGGTTGACAGTTAAATATCTTTTAATGTACAGTTTTCTCATAAATTTGTGTACATCCATATATGTCTGGAACTTGTCCAGACTCTTTAAGGGCACAAACTTCAATCCTTTATCCAAAACCATTTTTTCAGAATTTGTAAGGGTTTTAGTACTGATGTTAAAAATACCTTTACCAGTTATGTTTTTGGCCTTTTCTACTGTTTGTAGGCGCTTCCCCCCTCTGACTCCTCGCTTCTTTCATCTGGCCTTTTTACGCCTTGATTTGGCCTGGAAAAACCCCAACTTCCTGGTCCACCCGTGACTGGAGGTCCCCGATTAAGTGTATCAAAACGGGGTGGCAAATATGACAAATTTGGTTACCCGTCCCTAAATTGGGTATGCTGTGAATCATTATAACCGTAATCATCCTCAAAGGTATCTCTATCACTAAGAGGAAAAAAACTATTATATACCGTAACATTAGGTCCCCAACTGGAATCCTGATGTTCCCTATAGGAAGGGTATTGGTTAGACTCATTATTGGCAGTATTTCTCCATCAATCTGAACCACCATTTTTATGGTCACGCCCCCAAATTTGATTAGGGAAGCCACGTCCCCTATATGAAGGAGGACCCTTATGCCATGGGGGGGGGGGGATCTGATATTGTGGCCCATATTCTGGTGTATAGCCAGATCTATTATGACCAAAGGATTGTTGTGACCCCTGTTGGGGAAATCCCCCCCTATTCCCGGTGAATCTATGAGGGGACTGATATGAATTCTGTCCTCCACCCCTCTGAGGTTTAATGTTCCCACCAGTTTTTTGGGGGGGATTGGGTACATGAGGCTTGTTCTGATGTGATATAGCCCCCACATTTCCTTCTACCACCTGTGATGACACATCCATCTCCATATTATTTTGACTGGACTGCTCATTCAACAGTTTCTTTTGCCACTCAAACACAATATTGTTATGGTAGTCTGATAAATCACGGTTATATTTTTTGTTTTTTTTGTTTTTTGGTCTTTATCCTTCTTCTCTAGTATCTTCAAAAGATCCTGTGATTTCTCTCTATATTCCTCACTTTCTTTCATAGGAATAAGCTTATCCTTGATGGATTTGATCTCAATATCTAATTTAGCCAATTTAGCAGTTTTCCTATCTATCAGAAATCTGAGAAATATCACACCAGCTTGATCGAGGTAATTAAACCATTCTTCTAAATCAGTGTCTCCTTTTTGAGGGGAAATCTCTCATCTAAGACTCCTGGGAACCATTGAATTTTTGATATAGGTTTCCAAGTAGGCTATATCCCATTTGGTATGAGTTTCTGATATCAACAAATTCTTTAACCTCACAAACACACCTCCTAAGTCTCCCTCCTACTCTCTAAAGAGTTTGAGGACACCATCAACATTTAACGATACAAATCAAAAAAGCTGCAGTAATAATATCAGAAAATAAATAAAGAGTGAAAAACCTGCGCTAATAAAATATATAAAACTAGGGGCGCATGCGCGAGGGACTCCAAGATGGCCGCGTAAGCCGGGAGCTCCTCACTACCCCAGCCAGCTAGCCGCCCTAGCGCCGTATTGGAAGCCGCTGCCAGCCCGCACACAGCAATTTCGGCAAGGGGAACACAGCGGTTCCCCACCCATGCCATCCACAGCGGTCAAGAAGGACCTGGGACCCCGTTTTGAGGCTGAGAAACATCAGGCCGAATCCAAGATGGCGGCCGCGCCTCAGACACAAGCAGCGCCTCAGACACAGGCAGCATCAGGGGGGATACAAGAACCCAGGCAAGTGATCGCTCCTGCTACTCTCTCCTACCCTTCCACTGCAAGCTCCTATGCTCATCCCACCTCATCCCCCTCAGGCCACAACTCGGCTTTCCTAAATGAGAGCCCCCTGGCAGCCCCCTTGTTATCTCCTATGGGACACTCTCCTCTTTCTCAGCATAATATTGAATGCATGGGAAGCACAGGCACAGATATGCCCCAGAATGCGGGAGACCTTTTCCTCAAACTATCTGACTTACTGGAAAGGGGCTTAGCTAATACAGCTCAAAAAATAACAAATGACATCCGATCAGACTTCCAGAATCTGGGAACCAGAATTGAAGCGATCGAACAAAAACTGGACTATACAGTCTCCAGAACCAATCAAAATTCTGATCACTTACAGATCGTGCAGGATCAGTTGGATGTAGCCTTAAGTAGGATCGATGATTTGGAAAACAGATCAAGAAGGGAGAACTTCAGGGTCAGAGGCATCCCAGAATCGTGCACGGATGTACCCGCAGCAGTACAAGAATTAATTAAATCCCTTATCCCTGATATATCTAAACACTACCTGGAATTAGACAGAGCCCACAGATCTCTGGGTCCCCCCAGAAAAGATGGGTCCCCCAGGGACATCGTGGTGAAGCCGCATCACTACGGCGTGAAAGAGAGCATCATGAAGCTCTCCCGCCAGCAACCACACATATCATTCCAAGGACACGAAATTCAAATATTTGCCGACATATCGCCTACGACGATCCAAAAACGTCGAGCCCTTAAACCTCTACTTCTAGTCCTGACACAAAAAGAAATAAAATACTGGTGGGCTTTCCCCTTTGCTTTAAAATTCACCTACAAAGGCAAGACACACTCATTCACCACTCTACCTGAAGGAGAGCGGATTCTCCTGTCTCTGAAGCTTATTTCCCAAGAATTGGAGATGGACACATCAAACATGCAACCCGGATCTTATAAGAGACAGACACCAACCAGCCCAGTTTCCCCTTTATGGAAAACCACAAAGAGTAGACGAACAAGAGAACCGATGCCATCCTGAACGATCTGGTTGCTCCCGGACAGTACCCGGACACATTACTCAGGAAACTTTCCAAGCCATCATCCACCCTAAAAGACCATCTTGAACTATTTAGGATCAGGATCCACGATCTCTGAACTCATCAGGGACACTGGACTCCCACGTCCAGATGGTTTTTCACAGGTCTCGACACAGCTGACCGATTAGGTCACTCCACACCTAGAATAAGAATCGCTGTGTCCTGCGACCACTACCAATGGGTCATCTGATCCTTCTCAAGCGACTCGCTAACAAGTGGATCCCACCCCTTCCCACAGAGGACGCCTAGATTTACCACAATCAACATTGCAACGTACACTGAAGAACAAGTTATCGGGACTTCCCACCTGCGGGTCCGCCTTTTCACCGGCTGGTGTTCTGGTGGTCCAGGGAACGGACACGACAACTCACGAGCCTATTAGGAATGGACAGCTCCTACTGGGGTATTTTTCAGCCCCCACAACTACCCCCCCCCATTGAACTCATCCCTGCCACTCATCCCCCTCCCCTCCCTTTTTCTCCACCCTCCCACCCCCCCTGCCCTTAACATATCCCCCCAAGCCTTTTTGGCCTTCAGCAGGACTTTATTTTTGTCTTATTTTTTATTAAGCCGGCTGGCTGTGATACAATTGAACTTAAATGCTTTCCTGTTGACATGGTTGTCCTTACTAGATTTTGTTAATTTCATTTTTTAGGATTACCAATTGGGTTGGCTCTGACTGGGGTAGCAGTCATGCGCCTCCATCCATCTATCGACAATGGAACCTCCATGGTCGGGAGATGGACTGATGACCTCTTCGGAGGGCTATTTTTGTTTTTGGATGGGTGGCATGGAGGGGATCTTTACACCCCCTCGATGCCACCGGTTCCTTTTGGGACTAATCTCTCGAAAACACTTGCATTTACTCTCTTTCTCTTTCTTTTCCTCTTCTGTCCTATTTTCTAACCCTTTCTTTTGCTTGTGCCAGTCCACAGGATGCTTGAACAGCCCACTATCCTCCAGGCTCCAGGTCCGACCTCGCGATCCGAATAACTATGCTCCACCGCGCCCAGAGGAGGTAAGAGATACCGCACTACACACAACTCCCCCAATTAGACGACATGTCTAGTGGCAATTTGGTTCACCCTTCCTTTAAACTAGCCTCCCATAATGCCCAGGGACTAAACTCAGCGGTCAAAAGGCGTTAATTATTCCAATCTTATCACACCCAAAAATTGGCGGTAGTCATGATCCAGGAAACACATTTCCCACCCAATTATAACCCAGCATTTCTACATGCTCAATATCCCACATTCTTTTTAGCGAATGCAGAGGATAAGACCAGAGGTGTTGCGGTTATATTCGCAAAACAGTGCAAATTTAAGCCCGATTTAGTGCACAGAGACCCTGAAGGCAGATTCCTGTTGGTCAAGGGTAAATTAGATGAAAGCCTCTATTCCTTTATCTCGTATTACTCCCCCAATAAGGGCCAAACAAAATTCTTCCAAGCAATGCTACAAACTCTAACTCCATTATTGGAAGGAACGGTAATTTTCGGAGGTGACTCCAATGTGGCCTTTGACCCAGGCCTAGACAAATCCAAACCTTTAAAAGCTCAATCAATTCGCCCCACAAAAACAAGCTCCAAGATTGCAAAAATAATATATCAACAAAGCCTATCCGATATTTGGAGAGAACTTAACCCCACTAAGCGGGATTATACACACTTTTCTAACCCTCACAAAACATACTCCAGGATCGACCACATACTAATGTCAGTAGTACATATACCCTATGTGATTAAGGCCTATATAAAGGATTCTGCCCTATCGGACCATGCTATGGTGATCGTAACACTAAGGGGCGGCTCTCACAAACCACCCAATACCCATTGGAGAATCAACGACAACATTCTTAATGACCATATCTCAGTCATAGAACTTGAGAAGGACTTAAAAGATTATTTTCTGCGGAACAATGTGGAGGGAATTTCAGCCGAGACTCTATGGGCCGCTCATAAAGCGACCATAAGGGGAAAACTCATTCAAATATCTTCCAGGAAAAAGAAAGAGCAAAAGGCGGAGATAGAAAAACTAGAGAGGGAATTCAAGGCTCTATGCAAGCAACATAAACGGGACCTTACCTCGGTCACCATAGCCCAACTAGATGCAGCCAGAACAGCATTAAATCTGGCCCACACAGTGAGGGCAGAGACACACCTGAAATGGAATAATGCAAAATTCTATTTTCAGCGAGATAAGATGAGTACCCTTCTAGCAAGAAAGCTATCTCCCAAAATCACTAACTTCTCCATCCCCAATATTAGACTTCAGGATGGCACCTCTACCCTTAACCCCCCTAAAATCCTGCAAGCCTTCCACTCTTTCTACTCTAAATTGTACCAGCAAAATGACACAATGTCTGATTCCTCCTTAAAAGCTTTCCTAGATAGCATTAACATTCCAACCCTAAGTAAAGAGCATAAGGATATCATGGAAGCCCCCTTCACCACGGAAGAAACATTAGACGTCATTAAAAACTTAAAAGGGAACTCAGCTCCTGGCCCCGATGGTTTTTCTAACCAATACTATAAAACATTCAAGAAAACTTTGGCTCCCTTTATCACAAAATTCTTCAATTCCAAAAGAGAAGGGTCTCCCCTTGAGTCACATTTAAATTTAGCTTTCATTTCGGTCATACCCAAGCCTGACAAGGACCCATCTCTAGTCGAAAATTACAGACCGATCTCGTTGATTAACAACGACCTGAAAATACTCACTAAAATCCTTGCTAATAGAATCAACTCCTTCATCAATCAATATATTCATAAAGATCAAGTTGGCTTCATGCCGGGAAGACAAGGCCCGGACCAGGTCAGAAGGGCGGTCGATATAGTATCTCTTTTACAGTCGGGATGGGATGGAGGCCCAAGGCAGGAAGGCTTATTACTGTCTTTGGACCTCCAAAAAGCCTTCGATTCCTTATCTTGGTCCTTCCTTTTTGCAGTCCTGGGGAGATGGGGATTTGGGAATAATTTTATAAATACCCTGAAAGCACTGTATTCCACTCCGAGCGCCAAGGTAAAAATGCACGGCTTCTACTCAGACCCCATTCAAATAACCAGGGGAACCAGACAGGGGTGTCCCCTCTCCCCAGTGATCTTTGCCTTAGCCATAGAGATCCTGGCTATTGCGATCAGGACTGACCAAAACATCAAAGGGGTTAAGTGTGGAGCGCAATCCCACAAATGCGCCCTTTTTGCGGACGACATCCTTTTATTTGTCACTTCCCCTACTATCTCTCTTCCCAATATTTGCAACCTCTTGAGGGCATTTGGATCCTTGTCGGGCTTAAAGGTCAATATGGATAAGTCACAGGCATTAAATATTTCGCTCTCAGACGCAGATGTGAATAGGCTCAAGCCTGCTTTCAAATTTAAATGGAACGAATCCTCAATCCGATATCTAGGAATTAATCTAACCCCTAAGTATGAGCAACTCTTCCAGGCTAATTTCCCTCCCATGTTCCGCACATTAGAATCTGACATCCAAACATGGTCCAACTTTAATATATCCTGGCTGGGCAGAATCAATTCTATCAAAATGACTCTTTTGCCCAAGCTTCTATACTTGTTTAGGTCTCTCCCGATAGATATTAGAAAACATCATCTTAAACCACTACAAGGGAAGATAATAAAATTCGTTTGGGGTAAAAAAGGATATAGAATAGCCCGGAATGTGCTTCTTAGCCCCAAAACCAAAGGGGGCCTGGGTCTTCCAGATCTGTTCAGATACTTTCAAGCGGCAAGGCTGGCCCAACTATCTTTGGTATATTTCAAAGTTGAGAAACCTGATTGGTTAGAAATAGAGAGACAAGCTGCTCCGACATATACCCTAGACTACCTGCTCTGGTGCCCTATGAAATTAAGGCCTACCATTTTAGCTCCAACACTGTCTCAATCCTTTAAATTATGGGACTCGATGAAATGCTCCCCAGCTTTAACTTCACCTTTACGCCCTCTGGAGCACATCTTCCATAATCCCCGCTTTGCTCCGGGTCTGGACATTAAGTCATTCAAATGGTGGTTAGACAAGGGGATGTACCGCATAGGCCACTTTCTCTCCCCATCTGGCCCATTGACGCTAAAGCATTGCCTAACTAAACTCAAACTCCCTGGGTCAGAGAGATTTAGATTCACTCAGATATCCCATTTTCTTGCCTCCCTAATGAAGGGACAAGAACTCCCTCTGGAATTTACTCCTTATGAACGTTGGTGCGGTCAAGCACTTGACACAAGGGGGGGCATATCTCTCCTTTATGCGTCCCTTGTGGAACCCACCGCAAAATTCTCTTACATGGACTCATGGGAAAAGGATCTGCGGGAGACCTGGAGCCTGGAGGAATGGCAACATAGAGGATCCACAGCCTTTAAAGGTATTCTAAATATAGCATTGATAGAAACTAATATAAAAGTGCTTATGCGATGGTACTTAGTTCCCTCCAGACTTGCAACTATGTTTTCCTCTGCCTCCCCATTATGCTTTAGAGGGTGTCAAGCCCAGGGCTCTATGATCCATATCTGGTGGGAGTGTCCGAAAATAAGAGGTTTCTGGAACAAAATATTCACATTAATCCGTAAAGTAACGGAACTCCCCATCACTAAATCAGCCCAAGTGGCCTTACTCAATGCCTCATCCCCTAAAACAACAAAATACTCTCAAAAATTAATTTCCTTTATGCTACTAGGAGCTAAGACTACGTTAGCCAAAGCCTGGAAGCAACCCACAGTGTCTTTCCAGGCTGCCAAAAGAAAGATATCTTGGATCATGTCACTTGAAAAAATAGTCAGCTCTATGACGGACACCTCTAGGTCATTTGAGGCGACATGGGAGCCCTGGGCTAGGCACCTAGGCATTTCCCTTATCACAGGAATTCCATTATCTCAGCCTAGTTGAATATTTTATTCATATTAAAAAAAAAAAAAAAAAAAAAAATAAAGGGGGTCCTTGGACTGGTTACAAACGTTTTCCCCATGACAGTGAATTCTCTTATCTTGTTCTTTCTCTTCTTCCTCTCTTCGCCTTCTCTTCCTCTTTTCTGTCTCTCCATATCTTTTTGGTATGTACAACAAATTGATTCCAAGCTAGCAGTGTAAAAGTTATGTTTTACTGTCCGTTTACATAATAGTAGAACCTCTATTGCCACCTTCAGATATTCTTCAACGAGTTTTAGCTCATAACTCAGAACGGATTTCGGCTTGTTGGGGGGTTTCTGAAGGAAGGGAATTATGGCCTTATTAAGGGTCTCGTGTTCCCACCTCTCGGGCGATGGTAGGTCCCCGGGGGTGGGTACGGTAGGTTTTCTGGATCAGCCTCAATGCTCTCCCTGTGGAGGGCGGAGTCCTAGCACAGTGAGTTCCCGTCAGGGGTGCCGGGATTCTCCGCCAACACGGGGAACATCAACAGCTGTTTTACCTAACGTATCAAAGGCTACAGTTTACGGTTTTGAACCTATGTTTGCTTGCAATATCCATGCATTACTACTATCCCTTACTAATGGGGGATTCTTCCAATATTCCTTTGTAACTTATGTTCATCTTTGTACTGCACTGCTCTTTAATAAAGCTTTACATTTTCAAAAAAAAAAAAAAAAATATATAAAACTAATTTGGATGAACCAATCCCAAAGCGGCAATTAATGTGAGATAAGCACAAATGTCAAATGAAAAAGAGAAAATCATGCTAATAAAGTCCAAAAAATTAAATTGATATATGGTGTTTAGGGATGAGCTTCGTGTTCGAGTCGAACCCATGTTTGACTCGAACATCGTCTGTTCGCCCGTTCGTCGAATTGCGAACAATATGGGCCACAGTGCATTGCTGGCTGATGATTGGCCAAGCATGCACTATGACCCGCATGCTTGGCCAATCCCAGCGCAGTCTGAACAGAGAGCCGTAATTGGCCAAAGCCAAGGAGGCTTTGGCCAATTATGGCTCAGGGGATTTAGTACACGCCCCACACTATATAAGGCCGCCTGCACGGCGGCCCTGTGTAGTGTGTGTTCCGGCGTTCATTGAGAGAGAGAGAGACAGACAGTGACACTTGATTTGAGTTAGATAGATTAGGCAGAAAAGTCAGTCAGTTTAGCTGCACTTACAGTGTATTGTGTATATATATATGCATCCCAGGTGTTGCATATATATATATATATATATACACTGTATTCAGTTTAGCTAGATCCGTTCCTGTTATCTTCCTACTGACAGGCAGGCTTGTCTTGTTACAGTATTTACAGCTACCTGAAGAAAATTGCTGGTGTTCTTTTGATCCTATTAGTACCACAGTCAGGCAGCTAGACTATTTACAGTTAGTGTAGTGCGTCCTGCTCACAGTGTTCAGCTAAAACTACAAGTTGGTGTAGTGAGATCTCTGCACAGTGTTCATCTCAAGCTACAAGTTAGTGCAGTGCGCCCTGCTCACGGTGTTTAGCTAAAACTATAAGTTAGTGCAGTGCGTCCTGCTCACAGTGTTCAGCTAAAACTACAAGTTAGTGCTGTGCATCCTGCTCACAGTGTTCAGCTAAACCTACAAGTTGGTGTAGTGAGACCTCTGCACAGTGTTCATCTAAAGCTACAAGTTAGTGCAGTGCGTTCTGCTCACAGTGTTCAGCTAAAACTACAAGTTAGTGCTGTGCGTCCTGCTCACAGTGTTCAGCTAAAAATACAAGTTAGTGCTGTGCGTCCTGCTCACAGTCTTCAGCTAAACCTACAAGTTGGTGCAGTGCGTCCTGCTCACAGTGTTCAGCTAAAACTACAAGTTAGTGCTGTGCGTCCTGCTCACAGTGTTCAGCTAAAACTACAAGTTGGTGTAGTGAGACCTCTGCACAGTGTTCATCTCAAGCTACAAGTTAGTGCAGTGCGTCCTGCTCACAGTGTTTAGCTAAAACTATAAGTTAGTGCTGTGTGTCCTGCTCACAGTGTTCAGCTAAACCTACAAGTTGGTGTAGTGAGACCTCTGCACAGTGTTCATCTAAAGCTACAAGTTAGTGCAGTGCGTCCTGCTCACAGTGTTCAGCTAAAACTACAAGTTAGTGCTGTGCATCCTGCTCACAGTGTTCAGCTAAAAATACAAGTTAGTGCTGTGCGTCCTGCTCGCAGTGTTCAGCTAAACCTACAAGTTGGTGCAGTGCGCCCTGCTCACAGTGTTCAGCTAAACCTACAAGTTGGTGTAGTGAGACCTCTGCACAGTGTTCATCTAAAGCTACAAGTTAGTGCAGTGCGTCCTGCTCACAGTGTTCAGTTAAAACTACAAGTTAGTGCTGTGCGTCCTGCTCACACTGTTCAGCTAAAAATACAAGTTAGTGCTGTGCGTCCTGCTCACAGTGTTCAGCTAAACCTACAAGTTGGTGCAGTGCGTCCTGCTCACAGTGTTCATCTAAAGCTACAAGTTAGTGCAGTGCGTCCTGCTCACAGTGTTCAGCTAAAACTACAAGTTGGTGTAGTGAGACCTCTGCACAGTGTTCATCTCAAGCTACAAGTTAGTGCAGTGCGTCCTGCTCACAGTGTTTAGCTAAAACTATAAGTTAGTGCTGTGCGTCCTGCTCACAGTGTTCAGCTAAACCTACAAGTTATTTTTTGCGAGCTCTGCACAGTGTTCACCTAAAGCTACCTGTAGAATGTTGGTGGTGTTCTCATACTACAGGCAGGCAGTTGATTTTGCTAGCTGCAGTATCAGTATATATATATATATATATATATATATATATATATATATATATCCCAGCTTAGTGCAGCTACAGGCCATTAGTATGTATGGAAGGCCAAGAAGGAGAGGCAGACAGTCACAAGCCAATAAGAGAGGGCAAGCAGGCTCTGTGTCTAGTGCTGGTCGTGGAGACGGTGCATCCTCATCAGCACGTGGCCGTGGGACACGCTTGGCCTTTTTTTCGGCAGCTGGCCGTGTTGAGCCGCAACATGCGGAAGACTTGGTCGAGTGGGTGACCAAGCCGTCCTCATCCTCCTCATCCTCTCTCACCCATGCCCAGGGTACTTTGTCTGGCAAAGCAGCGGCCTCTTCCCTCGGCTCAATGTCATCAGTGACTCCTTCCCTAGCCCCACCATGTCCTTCTGAGGAGTCCCTCGAACTGTTTGACCACAGTGCTGGGTACATGCTCCAGGAGGATGCCCAGCGTTTGGAAGGCTCTGATGATGATACTGAGCTCGATGAAGGCAGTAACATGAGCACGGACAGAGGGGGTGCCCAAGAAGGACAGCAATCTGGCAGTCATGCTCCCCCTGCTGCAGCATACTGCCAGGTTTGCTCCAGTGATGAGGAGGGAGGGGATGATGAGGTCACTGACTCAACGTGGGTGCCTGATAGGAGAGAGGAGGAGGAGGAGAGAGGAGGAGGAGGAGGAGGAGGAGGCGGCACATCACCAACGAGGCAGGATGCCCTCCAGGGGCCAGCCTAAGGGCAGCACATTGACTGCATCACACCCCAAAGCTCCACATGTGCAGGGCGCTGCAGTCTCTGCACGTTATTCAAAAAGTTCTTTGGTGTGGGCCTTTTTTGAGACGAGTGCATCAGATCGCACCGCTGCTATTTGCAACATATGTCTCAAGCGTATCTCGCGTGGCCAAAACATCTCCCACTTGGGTACCACATGCTTGACCAGACATATGTTGACCTGCCATGCAGTTCGTTGGCAAGCGTATCTAAAAGACCTACACCAAAGAACAAAGAGGACCTCTCCTTGCTCCTCATCAGCTGAGATTTCCAACCCCACTAGACCTTCAGTCCTCTCTGAGACCTGCACTGGGAGGAATGAAGGTGTAGAATTAGGTGTGTCACAGCCAAGTACTTGTGGGCAATCTGCTTTTGGTACACCGACGTCAGATTGTACCAGGCAAATTTCCCTGCCCCAGCTGCTGCCCTGCCAAAAGAAGTTTGCTCCCAGCCATCCACATGCCCAGCGGTTGAATGCTAGCTTGGCAATTTTGCTAGCACTTCAACTGCTGCCTTTTCAGTTGGTAGACTCTGCCCCCTTCCGTGAGTTTGTGGAATGTGCGGTTCCTCAGTGGCAGGTACCCAAACGCCACTTTTTCTCACGGAAGGAGATTCCGGCTCTCTACCGGCATGTGGAAGGCAATGTCCTGCATATTACCGCTGACTCATGGTCCAGCAGGCATGGACAGGGACGTTACCTAAGTTTCACGGTGCATTGGGTGACTCTGCTGGCAGCTGGGAAGGATGCAGGACAAGGTGCAGTAGTGTTGGAGGTTGTTCCACCACCACGCCTCCAAAATGCTAATGATTGTGACACACCTCTCTCCTCCACCCCCTCCTCTTCTTCTTCCTCCATGGCCTCTTCCTGTGCTTTGTCCTCGGAACCAGCGGTGCTCCGTAGCCGTTCAAGGGGCTACGCAAGTACGCAGGCCAAAAGATGCCATGCGGTGCTTGAGCTGGTGTGCTTGGGGGACAGGAGCCACATTGGGGCAGAGGTTCTGTCAGCTCTGCAGGGGCAGGTTCAGAGGTGATTGACGCCACGCCAACTTAAGGCAGGAATGGTGGTTTGCGACAATGGCACCAACCTTCTCTCTGCCCTCCGACAGGGACAAATGACCCATGTGCCCTGTTTGGCTCACGTCCTTAACTTGATGGTGCAGCGGTTCTTGGGCAGGTACCCGGGCTTACAGGATGTCCTGAGGCAGGCCAGGAAAGTCTGTGTGCATTTCCGCTGGTCATATAATGCCAGTGCTCGGCTGACGGACCTCCAAAAGGAGTTTAACCTGCCCAAGAACCGCCTAATCTGTGACATGCCCACCAGGTGGAACTCAACGTTGGCCATGCTGCAGCGGCTGCACACGCAGCAGAGGGCCATCAATGAGTACCTGTGTGACTATGGCACCAGGACAGGGTCAGGGGAGCTTGTTTTTTTTTCCCCACGCCAGTGGGCCATGATCAGGGATGCATGCACTGTCCTGTCACCATTTGAGGAGGCCACGAGGATGGTGAGCAGTGACAGTGCATGCATCAGTGACACTGTCCCCCTTGTCCACCTGTTGGAGCACACGCTGCGTGGAATAATGGACAGGGCACTTGAGGCAGAACAGAGGCAGGAAGAGGAGGACTTCCTTAGCTCTCAAGGCCCCCTTTATCCAGACAGTGTTCCTGCGTGCCCGCCGATCACACAGGAAGAGGACGAGGAGGAGGAGGAAGATTGTGTCAGTATGGAGGTGGAGCCTGGCACTCAGCATCAGCAGCAGTCTTTAAGGGATCAGTCCCAAGAAACACATGGACTTGTACGTGGCTGGGAGGAGGTGGCTGTGGACCATGTCGTCCTTGGTGACCCAGAGGACTCCGGACCGAATGCCTCAGCAAACCTACGCTGCATGGCCTCCCTGATCCTGCAAAGCCTGCGTAAGGATCCTCGTATTCGTGGTATCAAGGAGAAGGACCAATACTGGCTGGCAACCCTCCTTGATCCACGTTACAAGGGTAAGGTTGCGGACCTTATCTTGCCATCGCAGAGGGAGCAGAGGATGAAACATCTTCGGGAGGCTTTGCAGAAAGGTCTGTGCAATGTGTTCCCAGAGACTGGGAGGTTACAAACTCCTGTTTCTGGACAACGTGTTGCTGAGGCTTCGGTCAGTCAAAGAAGGAGCGGTGGAGAAGGTGGCCGTCTGACCGATGCGTTCAGACAATTTTTTGGTCCGCAGCTCCAAGGTATGATCGGTTCCAGCAACCATCACCAGCGTCTGTTTTACATGGTGCAGGAATACCTAGGGGCAAGATCAGACTTGGACACCTTTCCCACCGAAAATCCTCTGGGTTACTGGGTCATGGGGATGGATCACTGGCCAGAGCTTGCACAGTATGCAGTTGAGCTACTGGCCTGTCCTGCATCCAGCGTTCTTTCGGAACGCACATTCAGTGCTGCTGGAGGTGTGGTAACCGATCACAGGGTGCGTCTGTCCACCGACTCGGTCGATCGACTGACCTTCATAAAAATGAATCAGTCTTGGATCACCACCAGCTACCAAGTACCTGATGCTGATGTAACCGAATAATTTTTTTTGAAATCTCAGATCCCTTCAAAGACTGCCTATGCTGATGCTGAGTGACTATCCCTGAGTAATTATCCTCTTCCTCCTCAATCATCACGCTGATAGCTTGTAAGAACATTTTTGGTTCTGGGCGCCACCACCAGTGCCTAAGGCACAATTTTTCTGCCCCTGATTAACAGGGGCATGTAATTACAATTTTTGATGCAATACTTTGCAGCAGGGCTAGTTCCTGCGTTCCAACTAGAGTGCCTGTGAGGGGTTGCAGTGTTGTGGCACCAGTGCCTAAGGCCCAATTTTTCTGCCCCTGTTTAACAGGGGCGTGCAATTACAATTTTTGATGCAATACTTTGCAGCAGGGCTCGTTCCTACGTTCCAACTAGGGTGTCTGTGAGGGGTTGCAGTGTTGTGGCACCAGCACCACCACCACCACCACCAAAGGCCCAATTTTTCTGCCCCTGTTCAACACGGGCATGTAATTACAATTCTTGATCTAATATTTCACAGCAGGGCCCTGTGAAGGCTTACAGTGTTGTGGCCACAACAACACCTAAGGCCCAAATTTCTGCTGAGTATATAGGGCAGGCCCCTACTTTCAACATCTAACTTACAAACGACTCCTACTTGCAAACGGAAGGAGACAACAGGAAGTGAGATGAAATCTACCCCTAGGAAGGGAAATTCTCTCCTGTAAGAGTTAATATGGGAAAAACATTTCTCCTTTCCACTGATGCTTTCCAATCCTTGTTCCACAAAAAAACCCAAATTCTCAAAAAGCATTTGTCATTGGGACAAAAAGTGAGGTGAAATCTTCTAAAGAGGAGGAAAGACAGCAAAACAAATGTCACAGGGGTGATAACCCTTCCCTATGTTTTCCAAAAAGCTTAAAAAAGATTTTTTGGCTGGAGCTAAACACGTTAAAAATGTACCCGTACAAAATGACAAACAGATTCTACTTAACAACAAACCTACTGTACAGTCCCTGTCTTGTTTGCACCGCCTGTATACTGCTGTTCAGAGTATATAGGGCCTGGTAGCCCCACACCTTTCCTTATTTTAATTTGGGTGCGGGGTTCCCCTTAATATCCATACAAGACCCAAAGGGCCTGGTAATGGACTGGGGGGTACCCATGGTGTTTGTCTCACTGATTTTCATCCATATTGCCAGGACCGGACATTACATTAAACCCGCAAGCAGTTTTAAATGAGATTTTTTCCTTTAAAAATTACATTTGGTGCAGGGACTGTTCTAAACACGGGAAACACGGGCCACTTTACAGGCATACTATAGACAATCCCCAGGTACAATAATTAAAGGAATATTTCACTTTTTTTTTTACTTTAAGCATCATTAAAATCAATGCTCCCGAAAAATGGCCGTTTTTAAAAGTTTTTTTTGCATTGATACATGTCCCCTGGGGTAGGACCCGGGTCCCCGAACCCTTTTTAGGACAATACCATGCAAATTGGCCTTTAAAATGAGCACTTGATTTTGAACGTTCGAGTCCCATAGACGACAATAGGGTTCTAACGTTCGTGCGAACTTTCGGTCCGTTCGCAGGTTCTGGTGCGAACCGAACCGGGGGGTGTTCGGCTCATCCCTAATGGTGTTCCAAATGCTTGACCAACTGAAGATATGTTCAATGTTCACCCAGTGACTAAATCACAAAAAGTGTATCATCACCTTGTGGAAAACATGCTTACCATATTGTAAGCCAAATTCGCAGATGGCTTAAACCCAGCCTGGGCTATTGATTTTGCAAGAAGGAACACTATTGCGATACTGCGATGTATAGTTGCGAGCCTCTTAGCATAGGTTGGCGTTGATTCCACAAATCATAATTTTGTATCAGCCAAAAAACAGAAAGATATACCATAGTGTAATATTGTCAAAAAATAAATGAATGTACAATATATACAATTGCACACACAGTGTAAAAAACAAAGATTGCACAGACAGAAAACCACCCAGTGGATAAAATATGTTTAAGTGTACCGCCACCTCATAGAGGGCCTCTTTACCAGATGCCAAACCAAAAAATCAGATGTCAATTTAAGCAAATAAATCATCGTCTGGAAACAGACAAGCAGCTTGATTGATGGATGGAAAGACAACTCTCAGCGGAGAACCAAGTAATCCATATGGGCCGTAGGTTGGGAATACCCCAAGAGAGGATACAATATATTATACACAATAGAGTAATAACGTCTTGTTTTATTATGATAGAAAAAAAAATTTCATTTACAAACAAACGTTAAAATCCTGCATAGAAATATGAAGCCAGCCCGCTACAATACAAAAGCTCCCATCCTCCTCAAAGAGACGGCGTGGTGACGTCAGCACGTACCTCCTCAGACGCGTTTCGTCATAACTAACATTTTCAATGGGGATCGGGCAGCGTGCTGAATCACCACCTAATATACTAGGCATGTGCAATTCGTTTCGTTCTGAATTCGTTTTTTAACGAATTTCGACAAATTCGTTAATTCGGGAATATCCGAATTAACGAAAACCTGTTTAACAAATTTTTTCCGAATATTCGTAAATTCGATAAAGTTGGACATTCGTAAATTTTGGCATTCGTACATTCGTACATTCGCAATTTACGAATGTACATTCGTACATTCGTACATTAGTAAATTAGTGAATTCAGAAATTTGTAAATTCGAAAATTCGGAAATCTGAAATAATAGTTAACTAATAATAACTTAACTATTAGTAATTACTAGTAACTTTTAAATTATAGATATTGTAATTTCCTTTCAAATTTGGCTGTTAATGAACGTAACACATACAAATTTATCCAAAGTTATAAATGATCCGAAAAAACGTAATGGAACGTAATGAATTAATAATAATAAATAACAATAATAATAATAACAATGTTTTATTATTATTATTTATTATTAATTTGTTCCGTTCCATTTGTTTAGATGCAGCATTTGTTTTGGATAATTCGTAACTTCGGATAAATTCGTATTTGTTACGTTCACTGACAGTCAAATTTGAAAGGAAATTACAATACCTATAATTTAATAGTTACTATTTCAGATTTTTTTTTTCTTTCAATAGTTTTTATTTATTTTTAGTGAAAAGCAATTACAGTCAGTAACAATAGTTTTGTCAAAACAGTTACACAATAGGGTCTAGATTACAGGTGTAAAGATAACTAGGAGACCAGTATCTCAGGTCTAAATAACAAGGGTAGGGTATAAAGGGACTTACAGTGTTAAACATATTCAATGTTTATTAACAGTAAGTAGGATGTATATTGGGCTGGGTCAACTCCCCCTAGATCCCCTATTGGGATCTAATTGTGTTGGGAGAGAGCTCAGCATATTCATTGTTACCAGGAGTATTAATAGGAGTTATCAGTGGAGAGGGAGTAAACCAGTGTTCAGATACCAGGAGGACCAAGGAGACCACTGAGTGGTGAAGGATTGGACATGTCCAGAACAGGTCATCATGATCTGTTCATATGAGCAGTGTAAATTTATGAGGTCTATTACCTCAGAAACCTTTGGTGATGTGTAGTCTTTCCAATGTCTAGTTAGTGTCAGTCTTGCAGCTAGAAGTATATTTATAATGGTGTTATGAAGTTTGGGAGGATAGTCCTCAATGCCTATGGAAAGAATAGCAAGTGCTGGGTTAGGTGGTATTTTGGTTTTAGTAATGTCAGAGATGATATTAAAGATCTCCAACCAATATTGGAGAATGTTGGGGCATTGCCAGAGAACGTGTAGAAGATTACCACGTGATCCGCATTGTCTCCAACAGCTATCGCTGTTAATCGGATTGAATTTGGAGAGTTTAGCAGGGGTGATGTACCATTGTTTCTTCGCGAGCGGTCCTCTAGATCCGCGAGTTTCGCTTTTATTCGATCGTTGTCGTCAGCTTGGTCTTTGTATGCGTCTATGAGGTCATTCACTGTCAGAGAGCATTCATCCATTTTGTGTTCAATATGTTGAACTCTCTCCCCCATGCCTTGCATCTCAGCTGTAAATTGGTGTATCAGTGTGGAGAAATTGACCATGAGGGATGATTGAAGAGATAATAACATATCCTTCATTACTGTGTCCAGCACCGGCTGACCGGAGGTTGGAAAGCTTGCTATGGATGTCTGTGTAGTGAGGCCTGCAGCGTCTGTGTGGGGAATGCTACTCACTGCGCCTGAGGCCTGTGTGATAGGATCCAGCCTGATCCTCGCCTTGGCAGGGCTGTTGGAGAGCGGGCTATGTGATGAGGAGTCCCGGGATGATATCAGTCTCACTCCGTCATCCCAATCTCCATTATAGTCGTCAGGCAGGTCAGTGTGTGACGATGAGGCCTGTGCAGCCGTGCCGCCGCCGCCATCTTGCCACATCTCCCCCTCTGATGCCGGCATTGTGAAGAAGTCTGTGAGTTTCTTTGGCTGTCTTATGTCTTTTCGTTTGCGGGACAGCATGAGGGCAGGTTCCGACTTGTGGTGGGAGCTCCGTATGGGCTCCGGTGGTTCTGTATCCCTCCGGTTATGTCGATAAGTCCCTGGTCACTGACAGAGCTAACGGCTTAAGTGTCCATTACAGTTGCGCGCAAGCCACGCCCCCCCCTATTTCAGATTTTTAAATTTTCGGGTTTTTGGATTTTCAAACGAATGTACAAATGTAAAATGTACGAATGTACGAATGAACGAATGTACAAATGAACGAATGTTCGAATTTACGAATGTACGAACGTATGAATGAACGCATTTACAAATTTACGAATGAACGAATTTACGAATCGCGATCAGAACGAATGACCCGAAAAACGAAAAAAAATAATAAACTAATGAACCGAAAACGAAAATGAATGAATTTTTTTGGCTGTGCACATGTCTATATTATACTACCACACCTCGATCTGAGTCCCGGATGTAGATCTCTAATCGCCATCTTAATCGTGGGCAGCCCTAACAATAGCGCTATTGCGCGAGCCGCGCTGTGCGCCGGGATTGGCCAGTCTATCTTCCGGGGACCTGTGACATGTCCCAGAAGATTGCAGGAAGGGTGGGGGGGAGAGGTGAACTTCCTTCCATTGCCACAGAGCCCCAGGAGGAAGTGGGAGCTGGATGCCCCTAAAAAGAAAAAAGAGGGTATCCACTCCCCCCTCCAAAAAAATGACATGCCAAATGTGGCATATCAGGGGGTCACTTAAAGCAGAAGTTCCATTTTTGAGTGGAACTCCGCTTTAATGAACGTTACAAAGATTCGAAAATTAATTTTAAAATTACAATTAACAAAGCTTAGATGAGATTTTAGTGATTGGGTTTACTACTTTGGTATCTACTTTAAGCACTTGCCACCCATGCCAATTCTGGCATTTCTCTCTTACATGCAAAACCATCATTTTTTTGCTAGAAAAAATTACACAGAAACCCCAAACATTATATATGCTTTTTTTTTTTTTTTTTAGCAGAGACCTTTGGGAATAAAATGCAACTTTTTATGTCACGTGGTATTTGCACAGCAATTTTTTCATATACTTTTTTTGGGGAAAAAAACAGTTTCAAGAATAAAAAAAAACACTAAAATTTTTTTGTATAATGTGAAAGATGATGTTATGCCAAGTATATAGATACCTAACATGTCACGCTTTAAAATTGTGCACACTTGTGGTATGGCGCCAAACTTTGGTACTTAAAAATCTCCATAGGCAACGCTTAAAATTTTTTTTACAGGTTACCTGTTTAGAGTTACAGAGGTCTTGGGATAGCTCGCGGGGGGGTACTTTTCCTTTTTTTTATTGTTTATTTTATTTTCATATTTTTTTTAGACTCTCCCTTTAAAAAAAGGAATGTAAACATCCCTTGTAATAGGAATAGGGCATAACAGGTCCTCTTTATGGAGAGATGTGGGGTCAATAAGACCCCACATCTCTCCTCCAGGCTAGAAAGCCTGAGATAAAAAAAAAAACTGAACGATCTTGGCTTTCTAGCCAAGTATAGGGCAGTATTTACAACTGCCAGGCCGAGGGTGATGTCATAATGTTGCGCCCGGGCCTCCGAGAGTCATAGAGGTGACCGGGGACCACCTGTTCCTTGGAAATCTCTATGGTCAACTTCCGGCGCCAGTGGATTTCTTGTCCGGCTCACAGATCGCACAGGCGAGCCGGTAGAAGCTCCGGAAGGCGGAGGGAGGGGGGAGCGTCCCCTGCTGCGACCTGCAAGAGCAATCAAGTGGCTGAACTGCCTCTATGATTGTTCTTATGGTGCAGGGAATTGCCGGCTGAAAAGAACAATACTGGGTTGATGCCTGTGGGTGCAGGCATCATCCCGGTATAAGCACTGGAATGGGAGGATGTCCATGTCCGCCCTCCCAGCGGGAATTGGTTAACTGCTTCCTACCCGTGTCATTGTCAAATGACGAATGGGGGGAAACCTATTGTTCTGTGAGGAACAATAGGGCATCCAGAGGGGTTTCACCGGTCACTTGTTCCAAACAGCTTGTCAGGAAAGGGTCCTCCTCTCAGGTTCACCTGCAGGGCTCAGTCAGACAGTCCTCTCTGGGCTCCAGCTGAGTGGCTCTGGTTTCCGGTGAAACCCCTCTGGATGCCCTGATGGGGTGGACAGTATTGCAGAGACCCTTCAGACTACCAGAACCTGGAGACGGACTGCGTTTGGAGCCACCAAGGGACACCATCCATAGCTACCCTGCATGCCTATCACCCCTTGTAGGGGTATAGGGAGCTGTTGAGTAGGGACCCACCGGGGGGGATCACAGGAGTCACCCGTTTTCTGCTGAACACATAAGTCATTTGAACTCTTTTGAACTTTTGGCCATTTTTGGAGCTTCACATATAAACTTTTTTGCATTATTATATCTTTTTTATTTATTCATTTTTTCACCATGCTATTTTATGGTTTTCTAGCTTTTTGGGACTTTGTTATATTTGGGACTTGTTTTATAACCCCTTGTGTATTATATATAATTTTTGAGATTATTTTTATGAAAGCCTCTGATGACTTCAGACTCTAATATTATGAACACATCACTGTGATTACTTTTCATATATTCACCTATACATCATTTTTGTACACGTATAGGCCACTACGTTCTTTATATCACTGTTGCTTTTATGTCACTTATACTGCTATGACTGTATGGGGCTTGCTTTAATGGGAATAATTTTTCCTGGTTTCTTGATCTATAGGTAGATCTATCCATCTATATACACCTGGTTCACTCACCCCCCACGTGACAGCTAGGAACCACCACCCCAACCTGTTTTTTGTTTATTCCTTGTAAGTTCTTGTTGGGAACTGAATAGGGGAGGCTGCAGCCTTATGCTATCCTGAGCGCAGAGATTATCTTTACTCTCCTCCCGAGAACTTGCCTTGCTGGTTCAGTTATGGCTGGTATATTGTCAAAACAAGCAGATTTATTTCTACTTATTGTGCACTCCTGAAGGAAGAATCTACTTCTGAAATGCGTCAGAGGATTCTGTTTCTAGCTGGTCTTAAACTAACCACCACAATATTAACAGAAATTGTAGAACAGTATTCACGTGTTTAGCTCTTTTCTGCTTGTTGTTATGACAATATTTAACTAAATTATTCAATAAATATTTGATTTTAGATTTCATTCATTACTTTCTGGCTTATTACTATGTGTATCATGCATTTTGGATCCAAAAAGGGGGTGTCTTTCTTCATTTTAGCATTAATTGGGATGTTGGCCAATTTTCCTTTAGATCACACTTTCATTGTTTAACATTATGGTTTCTGGCAAGCTGTAATAATCCACTAGTTAAAACATATCTAAAACAATTTTTTTTCTTTTTAGTATTCAGTAGGGTGGGGAATAGATAGAAACTCAGGTTTCCAACAAATCTAAACAAGAAATTTACCATATCAGAAAAAGAAACACCAATGTTTCGAGGGCATGGTGGCCAACTTTACCAGGGTGACCAGTCCTTAAATTTTGTCACCCCACCCTTAAAAGGTGTGTGTTTCTTTTTCTGATATGGGACTCCAGTTTGGATTTATTTGGATTTGTTGGCATGCTGTTTTGTTTTAACATTTGTATTTTAATGGCACTGCCATCTAGCACCCATCCCCAGTGGCATAGCATGGTTTGCCGTGTTGTTACAGAGGAAATTCTGGCTGCTGCAGAGGGGGAGATGATGGCACTTGGGACATGGGGCACCTCACAGGAGATGGAGGGCAGGTGCCCTGTGCAAGCGCTTCCATGCCAGCTGAGTTTGGGGAGCCAAGTTGTGGAACTTGTTCTAACGCTAGGCTCTGGGACTCAGCCTGGATCCATGGGATGTTGGGATTTTGTTGAAATCCTGGAATGCCTGCATATCTACATCTGCTATGGGGCAGTCTGAAAGTGGTTGAAGGGAGCAAGATGTAGTAAGCAAATTAGCAATTGGGGAAAAACCCATCATTTTATTTTTATTTATTTTTCACTTCAGCGAAATTTTCCGAGGGACTTATTTCAACTTTGCAGTTCATTATTGTCCCAGCTTGTTTTCACATCATTGTGGCATTTTTGTTTAATATTTTTCTTATTGGTTTTAGTTAAATATTACATCATATTACATTTAGTGATAACTCACTTCAGCTAACACCGACCATTAAAACATAAACAAAAAATATTTTCCCCAACTCATTCCCACCCCCCACCCCCCCCACAACTCACCCCCCTCCCACTCCCATCTCCCCCTCTCCCTTACTGCTTCCTGTTTCGGTCTTAACTTTTCTCCTCTTCTTAACCTCCCTCATACAGATTAGCTAATTTAAGGCCTCATCCCAGTTTAACTTTATATTCCCATCACCTCGGCACACCTTATTGAGCACTTATATGCTGCCCATTCCCTCCATTTCTCTTCAAACTCTTCCATTCTCATCCCCTCATTGTACCTTAAATATTCTAGGCTTTGAATTTCATTTATTTTGCTAAACCAGTTCTGCAACGTGGGTCTCCCTTTTTCTTGCCAGTTTTTAGGTATAATGCTTTTAGCCATGTTCAAGAGCTGAGGTAGTAATGTTTCCAGGTAATTCCTAGTTGACATTCTAATCCCATGAAATAAACACCCCCAAGGGTCGTCTGTTACTTCAATGTTGGTTATCTCACTGGTGATTTGCCAGATCTCCTCCCAATATTTTTTAATTTCCGGGCAATGCCACCAAATATGCGTCATCGTCCCTATCTCTTTACACCTCCGCCAACAGAATTGCGATGTTTCGCTCTGGTACTTGTGTGCTCTATCCGGGGTAATATACCATCTCGCCAAACACTTATAATTTAACTCTAGCATCTTGCAGTTGACCAACGTGACGTGTACCCTCTTCAATAATTGCCTAATCTCTGGTTCTTTAAGCTGTATATCTAATTCCGTCTCCCACTTCTTAATGAATGGCGGTATCTCAAATCCCTTCAAATCTATTAACACTCTATAAATCCTAGAGATCCCCTTCTTCCCTGTTTTATCCACACACAATTTCTTCAGAGGATGTACGTTTTTGGCTGATCTAACGGGCTGAGGGAGTGTTTCAATAAAGTGATTCAATTGGCTATACCGCCATTGATCTATAACCATCAGTTTGCCTTTATTTTTTAGTTCCTGGTATGTGCAAATTTTACCCTGTTCCATCACATCCTTTAATTGTGCTTCTTCCTGTAGAATCCATTTCCCAAACAAGTCCTCAATCCCCGGTGTAAAATATTCTGTATCCTTCAATAGAATTAGGGGTGAATTGTACATTTCTCCCTTTTGTGCAAACGATCCCAAATTTTTAGTGCATGTCTAGTGATATCGTGTGTATCTGTGTTAAATTTTCTAAATTGCGATGGGATCCATATTATCTTTCCCAAAGTGGCTTTACAAATTGTGCTCTCCATTTTAACTCATCATTTTTCCTTATTATTTTTTGCCCATTCTAATATTCCTGATAATATAATTGCCTTGTAGTAATTTCTAATATCAGGCCCCCCCCATCCCCCATTCGCCTTATCTTTACTCAACTGTGTAAAACTTATACGTGGTTTTTTCCCTCTCCAAATGAACCTTAAAAATATTGTATGCAATGTTTTAAGATAGACCTGTGGAAGTGGGATTGGGAGCATTTGCATCTTATATGAAATTTTGGGTAGGATTGCCATCTTGAATAAATTAATTCTTCCCCCCCATGATAACTGCCCTCTTGTAATTATATTCAAATCTTCTTTAATCTCATTGAGGAGTGGGCCAAAATTAGCCTGATATAATGTCTCTCTCGATGTAGTTATCTTGACTCCTAGGTACTTACCGTAAGTTCTTTTTTCCCCCACACAAAGGGAAAATCCTTTTGAAAAGTGTATTCCCCTGTTTTACCTTTATTAATGTCTAGTGTTTCTAATTTAGCCAGATTTATCTTAAAATTAGATAGTTCTCCATATTCTTGCAGGGCTATAATCAAATTTGGGAGGGTGATCCTAGGGTGGGTTATATAGAATAAAATATCATCCGCGAAAGCCGCCAATTTATCGACTTCTTCCCCAACTTTTATTCCCCAAATGTCCGGGTTCTAACTTATCTTTATTAAAAGGGGTCCAATCACTAGCACAAACAATACAGGGGAAAGTGGGCACCCCGTCTTGTGCCGTTGAGCATTTCAAATGGTAAATGTTCCATTTACCTTCACCCTCGCTGAAGGTCGTGCGTATAATGCCTTTATCCATCTAATCATGTTCACCCCAAGACCTATCTTCTCCAACGTGCTCAGCATGAAGCCCCAGTCCACCCTGTCAAAAGCTTTTTCAGCATCTATAGACAGGAATAGTCCTGGGGCTCCGCTATCTTTGATTCTCTGAACTGCCAAGAGCATTCTAATACCATTATCCTTCCCTTCTCTTCCTGGAATGAACCCAACCTGATCTGGGTGTACTATCTCATGCATTATGTTTTCCATCCTCCCAGCTAATACTTTTGCGAATAATTTTGTATCCGTATTAAGGAGTGATATGGGCCTGTAACTGGAACAGAGTGTGCTATCTTTACCTTCTTTCAGGATGATGATAATATTGGCTTCCAGTGCCTCTTTCCTCAACTCCTATTTTGCTCCGATCCCATTGATGTAGGAGCACATTTTAGTATATCCTGGAATTTTTTGTAGTATGATATTGTCAAGCCGTCGGGACCAGGACTTTTGCCGGCCGGTGTTTCTTTTAACATTTTTTTTTATCTCTTCTTCTGTTATTGAGGCCTCTAGGTTGCTACATTTGTTTTCTGCAGTTTTGGTTAATCCTATGTCTTTTAAGAAAGCTTTTATTTTCCCCCGTTTTTTTAAAGCCTCTTCTGTTGTAACCTGCTTATTGATTGAGTGTAAACCCCCATAATAGTCTTGAAAGGTCTTGGCAATTTCTCTGGTTCTATATCTCATATCACCTGTCATTGTCTTTATTTTCTCGATATAGTTGGCTGTTTTCTTTTTTTTTAATACCTTTGCTAGGAATTTCCCCGGTTTATTCCCACCTAGATACCTTTCTTTCTTCGTTAGGTTGTATGCTGCTCATGTTTCTTGTTCTACTAGGTCCCTCATGGCCTCTCTTTTACAATAAAGTTTTACTAGCACCTCCCCATCCCCAGTGCAGCTGTTCTAAGTCATATATTTCTTTTGTTAAGGCTATTTTGTCTTGGTTGGTTCTTTTTTTTGTCTCTGACCCAGCCATAATTAGAATACCCTTAATATATGCTTTATGCACCTCCCAGACTGTTGCTTCTGATATATCTACTGATTTGTTCATCCTGAAATAGAATTCTAGTTCTTCCTTGATTCGTTTTTCTATTTCTTTATCATGTAATAATTCTTCATTTAACCTCCATATATTACTCTTTTTTTGGGACTCGCCAATTTTCAGTTGTAAACTCACAGGCGCGTGGTCTGAGAAGGTCATTATTCCAATATTTGTGCTAATCACTGCCTCCAGCCACCTATGTTCAATCAGGAAGAAATCTAGTATAGAATACGTCCCATGCACGGGGGAGTGGAATGTATAGTCCCTTGCGTAAAAATGCTGCATCCTCCATGCATCTACCAGTTGACACTGATGCAATTTCTGTTTCACTTTATTCATCCATGCCATACCGGTCTCTCGTGCATTTGACATATTATGCTTTCCTGGTTCCAAACAAAATTAAAGTCACCAGCCATTATGGTCACCCCTTTCTTAAATTCCATAAACTCCGCCAAGATCCCCAGCAGATATCTATTTGGGTTTTTGTTGGGGCCATATATGTTTGCCAGTGAGCATTCGGTTCTATTCAGTTTTCCTCTCAAAAATAGGTAACGCCCTTCCGGGTCGGTCTTTCTCTCTTCTAAATCAAACCTTATTCCCCTGGCAAACCCTATGGCGACTCCTTTTGCACGGCTAACAGAAGAATCTCCGTAATACTATACTGGGAAGTCTTTTGAGAAAATTTTGTGGTTCTTGCCCAGGAAAAAGTGTGTCTCCTGCAGCAATACCACCTCTGCTTTGAGGTGTTTTAGTTCACCCATTATATTGGCACACTTTATGGGAGAGTTTAAGCCCAGTAGGTTATATGAAATTATGTTTAAGCTAGACATTATTTCTCAATTCTAAGGATTCTCTGTACCGATCCCTCCATCGGAGTAGGGATCTGTATGATTTTCCGTTGTGCTTTTCCTCCCACCCTCCCCCCCATTACCTTCCCCGCCCCCACCCCCCCTCCTTTCCCCATCCCCCCCCCCTCCCTCCCAAATGGGGGTAAAAGGCCTCCCCATGGCCCAGTGAACCGTGGCCCCACCAACTCCTCCCAGCCCCTCGGTTGACCCCCTAGAGGTTGAGCTTGGGGTGGTCGTCGCTGGGTCCAATACTCCCCCTAGAAATTAAGAGGTTCCCGTGCCCATTCACCTCCCTCCCTGTCTCCGTCCCCACACTCTACCCACCTCCCCCGTACCCATGTCCCCTTCATGTTATCCTTTTCTAATACGTTTATAATCCAAAACTTATTTTCTATTTCCTTTAAACTTTATTTTTTCTGCACTTCTGATTGTTTCACTTTGAAGACTGGTTTCCAAGTCTGCTGATCCTCTGTGTTTTCTCTATTTTCTATTCTTTCCCACCAACCCGGGATTTCTACTATTGCCACTAAGCAGTTACAGAATTTTAGTGTATCTTCCGGGAATCTTAAAGTTGCCGATCAACCTTCTTTGCGTCCAATTAGGCAGGATGGGAAGCCCCATGAATATTGAGCATCGTGCGATTTGAGCTGGTCTAGTAGGGGTTTCAGGATTCTTCTCCTGGCCAACGTCTCAGCTGCCAGGTCTGGAAAAATCTGCAGGTTTGTCTCTCCATACTTCACTAGTTATTTTTTAGACATGCCTTTATCTGTTCTTTGTTTTGGTAGTTGTAGAATCTTGCAATAACATCTCTTGGGACATCCCCTGCTATTTCTACAGGCTTTCTGATTCTGTGTATTCTTTCGAACTTTATTTTACTACTTGCACCAGATGTACTTATCATATAACCAAAGATTTTATCCAGTTTTTCTTGCAAATCGTCCTTTTCTCCTTGTATCTCTGGTAGGCCTCTGATCCTGAGGTTTTTCCTTTTGTTCCAGTTCTCTTGGTCCTCTATTCTGTACGATATATTCCTCTGTTCCTTCTGTATCTCTTCCATCTGGTTCTTAAGCCTTTTTATCTCGTCCCCCTGCATGTCCAACCTTGTTTCCGCATCTTCCACCCTTTTTAGTATATGATTCATATCTTCCTGTAAAGTAGCTATTTCTCCTTTTATAGATGTTTCCAACCTCACAAACATTTCTGCCATTTCACCCTTTGTTGGTAGCTGTTTTTTTTGTTTGGGTTCCATTGTTGCTTCTTCCTCTAATGTCCCGCTGCTTACAGTATGAGTGTCTATCTCGGCCAACAGTCTTCTCAATCCCGTCTTTGATAAACCCTCAGGGGTTTTGCTTTTAGTCCCCGTTTGTTTACCTGGACTTTCTTTGCCGCCTTCCTGTACCATGTATTTTCTAATGGTTCCCGGGCTAGCACTTATTCTGGGCGGGTTTGCTACGGCCCCCTTAGTTGATTTACCCCTCATTTCTTCTTTACCACTTCATTTTACACTGGCACCTAATCCCCTCCTGTTTTTTTTTTTCCGCTTACTCTCCCCTATTCACATTCCCGGGTGGGCGATGGGGGGGGGGGTATTTTCTTCGGTGCTACTTAATCTAGTTGTAGACACCTGGATGTGTTATAAATAAATTTATAGGTAGTTCATAGGCAAACACAGTCTTATAAAAGTGAAAGTTCAAGCTTTTTATCCACCATTGCAAACTGTGCACCTGCTATTTATGTAGATATTAGTGACTGCTGCCACTGTGTTCACCAATCACATTTTTTTTTTTTTTTATTTCATCTTGACACAATTTGACATTATTTGACATTATTTGACATTTCTGTGGTATAGGTCAGAATAGTTCTAGGAGTGTCTCTTTCCTAGTGAACAGTTTTACACAGCTTTGCATACCCCACATATGCTAGCCTGCATAGTCAAAAGTCCATACGGTTGTCAGTGTCACAGCACTCCTCTCCCCCTCATTCACAACCTGTTTCTCGACTGCGGGTCTGTCTTCGCCCTTTCTCTTTACATTTAAGATGTTCCCACTCCAACTTACTTCCGCATCCAATTATGATATCAATAGATAAATGTGTGGTCGAAATGCTGTTTTTATGACTCGTGTACCAAAGGCAATATGTGGAACAGTTAAAAAAAACCCAGATATCGGTGTGCATAAATCTATCCACAGTCTGCTAATGGTTTACTTTTCTTTGCGTGTTGCACAAAAATCTCCTTCAGCATTAATAGTCGGTTTACTTGCCGTTTCCATAGGTCCAATGTGTAGGGGGTCACTGCATCCTGTAGCTCCTTGTAGCTCACTTACACCGATGGACGCTCACCGGGATCTCACCTCCAGCTGCATTACACCCCGCCTGTCCTCCACTCCACAGCAGTGTGTGTGTGCATGCTCTCGGCTTTGTTTCCTGAGCTCAGTGGCCAGGTCTGCAGAGCGCCGGCTCTCCCCGACACCGCGGCCGAGACCAGACTCGCCTCTCGCACTCTAATGAGCGATAGCACTGTCCACAGCAGTGCATAAAGGTACATAGTTACTGGGGTAGGAGGTTCGTGGAGGGCTGGGAGGCAGCCTTTGCCTAAGCCTAAGCCTGCATCACAGGGAGGAGGTCTCCCAGGCTTCACGGGCTCAGAATTGGCACCTGCTCCATGCCCACATCCGGCCCCTCCCTCTGAGACATAGATCGTTCTATGTCAAATGTTGACTTAGAAGCATGACAAGTGTCAATGATGGATCTGAATAAGAGCTGAACCTGAGTAAAAACTTTAGAACAATGAACTCCTGAGGACAGTACCGTTACTGGAAGAACGGGTAACACAGCTATGTTGAGCAATTTTAACAGTTGTTCAACTAGCTGAGTGCTCAGCAAATTGTGATGTCGACTGTGTGTTATATATGCAGGAAAGTCCTCTCAAAGGGGTTCAGCTAAGAAAAAATGTCAATTGACATGAAAATTGAAGAAGAATTCCAGGTATCATATTTTTTACATAGTTACATTGGTCCAGCTTCAATTAATGTAGCTATCAGTTAGCGGAAGTATAAGGGTCGCTGAGGTCGCCATGGCGGGCCCCCTGTATATCTCGATAGGAGCGGAGTGGCTGAGACCGAGCTCCCTGATCGTCAGCCGAACTGTAATCGACACTGTGCGGGGAGCTCGTCACACTGATCTAAAGTGAAAGCAGTGTGTGATGTGCTCTTTGTCTCCCCCTACAGTGCAGTACCCGGCAGGAAGAGGTAAGGTAAAGCACTGCCATTTTTGAAAAGGCTTTCTATATGTATTTGTGTTTATATGTGTGTGCATGTATGTGTTTATGTGTGTGCATGTATGTGTATGTATGTGTGTGTTTGCATGTGTTTACATGCGTGTGCATTTATATATACAGTACCTCACAAAAGTGAGTACACCCCTCACATTTTTGTAAATATTTTATTTTATCTTTTCACGTGACAACACTGAAGAAATGACACTTTTCTACAATGTAAAGTAGTGAGTTTACAGCTTGTATAACAGTGTAAATTTGCTGTCCCCTCAAAATAACTCAACACACAGCCATTATTGTCTAAACCGCTGGCAACAAAAGTGAGTACACCCCTAAGTGAAAATGTCCAAATTGAGCCCAAAGTGTCAATATTTTGTGTGGCCACCATTTATTTTCCAGCACTGCCTTAACCTTCTTGGGCATGGAGTTCACCAGAGCTTCACAGGTTGCCACTGGAGTCCTCTTCCCCTCCTCCATGATGACATCACAGAGCTGGTTGATGTTAGAGACCTTGTGCTCCTCCACCTTCCATTTGAGGATGCCCTACAGATAATCAATAGGGTTTAGGTCTGGAGACATGCTTGGCCAGTCCATCACCTTTACCCTCAGCTTCTTTAGCAAGGCAGTGGTCATCTTGGAGGTGTGTTTGGGTTTGTTATCATGTTGGATTACTACCCTGAGGCCCAGTCTCCGAAGGGAGGAGATCATGTTCTGCTTCAGTATGTCACAGTACATGTTGGCATTCATGGTTCCCTCAATGAACTGTAGCTCCCCAGTGCCGGCAGCACTCATGCAGCTCCAGATCATAACACTCCCACCACCATGCTTGACTGTAGGCAAGACACACTTGTCTTTGTACTCCTCACCTGGTTGCCACCACACACGCCTGACACCATCTGATTCAAATACGTTTATCTTGGTCTCATCAGACCACAGAACATGTTTACATTAATCTATGTCCTTAGTCTGGTTGTCTTCAGCAAACTGTTTGCAGGCTTTCTTGTGCATAATCTCTAGATAATCTTCTGGGACGATAGCCATGCAGACCAATTTGATGTAGTGTGCGGCGTATTGTCTGAGTCTTGACAGGCTGACCCCCCCCCTTCAACCTCTGCAGCAATGCTGGCAGCACTCATACGTCTATTTCTCAAAGACAACCTCTGCATATGACGCTGAGCACGTGCACTCAACTTCTTTGGTTGACCATGACGAGGCCTGTCCTGAGTGGAACCTGTCCTATTAAACTGCTGTATGGTCTTGGCCACCGTGCTGTAGCTCAATTTCAGGGTCTTGGCAATCTTCTTATAGCTTAGGCCATCTTTATGTAGAGCAACAATTCTTTTTTTCAGATCCTCAGAGAGGTCTTTGCCATGATGAACTTCCAGTGACCAGTATGAGAGAGTGAGAGCGATAACACCAAATTTAACACACCTGCTCCCCATTCACACCTGAGACTTGTAACACTAACAAGTCACATGACACCGGGGAGGGGAAATGGCTAATTGGGCCCAATTTGAACATTTTCACTTAGGGGTGTACTCACTTTTGTTGCCAGCGGTTTAGACATTAATGGCTGTGTGTTGAGTTATTTTGAGGGGACAGCAAATTTACACTGTTATACAAGCTGTACACTCACTACTTTACATTGTAGCAAAGTGTAATTTCTTCAGTGTTGTCACATGAAAAGATAGAATAAAATATTTACAAAAATGTGAGGGGTGTACTCACTTTTGTGATATACTGTATGTGTGTATTTATATATGTATGTGTGTATATATACAGTATGTGTGTGTATTATGTGTGTGTGTGTTTATCTATGTGTAATGTGTGTGTGTGTGTTTAGATGTATGTATGCAGATTTTATTTATGCACATTTAATCCTGACCCCCTATATTTGTACAATCAGAACTGATTTTTTTTTTTCTTGCTTGTTCAAAGTACCAACAAAAAAATGCTGTTCCTCTGAAAAGCAATCCATGCTCAGATCCCATTTGACAGCTGGTAAAGAAGCAATATGTTCCCTCCTGACCGCCTGTTTTAACCCCTTAAAGTGATTGTAAAGGTTTGCGTTTTTTTTTTTTTTTTTAAATAACAAACATGTTATACTTACCTCCACTGTGCAGCTCGTTTTGCACAGAGCGGCCCCGAACACGAACACCGATTTGTGGGGTCCCTCGGCGCCTCCTCCTCTTATCAGATAACCCCCTAGGAGAAGTGCTCTCCCAGGGGGGTTTACTTACAGGCACGCTCCCGAGTCCAGCATTTGCGTCCATAGACACGAATGCTGGACTTGGCCCACTTCATTGGATTTGATTGACAGCAGCGGGAGCCAATGACTGCACTGTTATTAATCTATCCAATAGGATGCATTAAGGTGAAAAAACACGAGGGTTTATAACCCCTTTAAATACATCATCACTATACTGCAACTGCATGCAATATGCACAGTTGCAGAGTTGTTGCATTGCAGCCCCATTCACCTAGTATACTTCAAGGGTGCCCTGACTGAAAAAGTCAGTGGGAACTAATTTGGGAGTCAAAACAAGGAAGGTGGCCTCAGCAGATAACCATATGTATAAAGATTAATAACAGTGTGTACCATCATCCAAAAATTAGTGGAATAGAGTTTTTTGGGAACCTGGTCCCCTATCAAGGTTCACCAAAGGCAAGGGAGCAAGTAGACTATCTCGGTAACAGTATAGGATGCATACAAATTGGATATGTAAACAATCATAAAAATGTGCAAAGAATTTTTATTAATACAAAAAGCAAAACAATACAGATTAAACAAAGGTGACTTGGTCATGCATAGTAGTTTGACTAGTTTCGTGGGGTGAACCGCTCCACCAAAAACTGCACACACTTTCTTTCATCCATTAACTCCACCTGTGGTAAGTTTTCAATGTACCCCATCTTTTCCAGGTGGCTCACACATACCGTTTCTTGTCAATCCGATTTGTGGGGGCCTGGCCCATCAGGGCAATCCCTAGCCCCCTGTTTTCCACAAACCCAACATTCCCTTCTTTCTACCCATTCTTTATTCTTCCATTGTCCTCTACTTCTTCCTCTTCCTTTTGACCTGCTCCTTCCTCTAAAACCACCTGTGCCTTTCCCTCTATCAGACTCCTCTGGTTCCGCCTTGGCGATGTACTCTTCTACATCCTCATCTCCTTCATCACCTTGCACAAAAACCTTCACTTTCACATTTTTTTTTACCATCATTTTCAAATATCTCTCAGAATGTTTAGCATACTGCAGGGTGTCTAGGACACTGGCAGTGCAGTATGTAATCATATTTTTAACAATATAGTCCTTATGATCTTGTTTCAAGCCATTAACAAAAGCTATTTTTAACTGTTGTTAATATGCACTATTAACATCCTCAGCTTCGGGGAGCCTGGAGAACACTTTAAAAACTTCTCGTAGTTTATTTAGATAATCACTGACACTTTCCTTGTCTTCCTGTACAGTCATATTAATCTTTTGCCAGTAATTCAGTCAGTACCCATCGGAGATTGCATCTCTAATAGAAGGCAATCTGTCTGTCAAATCTTGGCTATTATGGGCCAGTGATTCCCCTCTTTGTTGAGGGGGCACTGGGGCTACACAGGGGTCCCAATTTCCCTTTACTGATGCCCAATCCGATCCTAAAGCCCTTCTTAAGGCCTTTTCCACTTCAACCCCGTTTAGCCTATAACTGTTCCTGACACCTTCCATATTTTCAATGAATTCTGGGGCCCCAAACTTTGGATGTTTAATATGCTCAGTAACCTTCTGCATGTCACTCTCAGTCCATGGTCTAAAAACAGTCATAGTTAGTAGACATGTGCACACTGAAATATTTTGTTTTGGAATTTCGTTTTCGTCCGAATAAATTAATTAATTTAGTTACTCCTGAAATTCATTTTTATTTATTTTGTTTTGTTAAAAAATGCATTCGTCCGAAAATCTGAAATAATTAAGGTTGAATCTGTCATTGAAGGCTTATGGTATCTGTCGAATGTTCTAAGACAATTCGAGGGAGCAGCTAAACTGTACGACGCAGCAATTGTACATTTCTTGTCGAATGCTCCGCCTACAAGCTATAGTAGAATTCTAATGTTGTATGACACTAGTAATATGATAATATTACTGTCATATGATAATATGACACTACTAGCGACTGCTTCGTCGAATCTTCATGTCAAATCTTTTCTCTCTATGTCGAATAATCTTGGACTAATAGAGTTAGGTTAGGCACACTCAACCTTTTTTGCTATTGTCTCTATAATGTCGAATCTTTTCTCTCTACGTAGAATAATCTTGAACTAATAGAGCTAAGGTTAGGCACATTCGACCACAGGTTCGATGGACACAGATCGCTATTGTCAGTGTCATGTCGAATCTCCTATCTATATCGAACTGTTGTCACAACGAAGACGAAAATAAAGCATTTGTTTATGCTGGATCTTTCGGTTTTCGGATTCTGCACGTTCGTTATCGTTTGTTAAAACGATAACGAAAATACCCCAAATTCGGACGAAAATGCATTCGGACGAAAACGAAGGCACATGTCCAATAGTTAGGGGCTGTTCACCTCTAGGGTTTGGAACTTCTATTAGGGGATACCCTTCAGCATCCTCCACGTCCTCCTCACTATAATCTACTGTTTTTCTGGGTCTCTTAGTTCCCTCTGGAACTCCCCATCCCCGGGACCATGCGTCAGTCAACGTCTCTAATATAGATCTGCTCATCGCACGGAGCTGACTGTCATCTGTGGAGAGTGGGGAAATGGAGTTAGGGTTTTGTTCAGAGGCTGTTCCTCTGACAGGGGTGGATGTCACAGGTAGGGTGGTACTCTGGGCAGTGGCTTGTACCTGAGGGGGAGGGCCATTATAAGGAGGTGGTTTCTGGGGATAACAAATGAGATCATCCTCTTTGTCCACTAGGGGCAGTTGGGCTTGGCATTTTTCTTTTGTTCTCCTTCCTTCTGCTCTAATTCTAGCATGCTCAAAACCAGTATTCCGCCATTTCTAATCCATACTTTTTTTTATCTTTGGGTCCTAACAATTTAAGCTTATCCACCAACTCCTGACACCCTTTCACAGTTAGTTTACCGTTGAATCCAAACTTCCTTTCCCACTTAGCACAATATTTAACAGACTTTGGTTCCTTGTTATGTATAAATTTCTTATCTCCTTCTAATGGCGCATTAGGAACACAACAACAGCAGCATAAGGCACAAGACATTCTTTTACAGAAACTATTCCCCATGTCTGTTTTTTTTTCTTCTTGAGCTTAGAATACAAGACTGGTAATTCTAATCTTGAACCCTGCCAAAATCTATATAAAACAGCAAACAAAGTCTAAACTCCCCAAACAGGAAATATATATACAAACTGTTGTAATTCCTACACCGTTCACTTGATTTGAATGTAAATACCCTCCAATTAAAGCTGAAAGTCTGCAGTTAAAGCACATCTTGTTCGATTCATTTCAAATCCATTGTGGTGGTGTATAGAGCCTAAAAGATTAGAATTGTATCGATGTCCCAATATTTATGAACCTGACTATATATATATATATATATATATGGATGAGCTTCGAGTTTGAGTCGAACGTAAGTTCGACTCGAACATTGGCTGTTCGATCGTTCGACGAAGATCGAACATTATGGACCGTTCGCGCCAAATTCGAGCGGCGCGTCACAGCCCATAATGCACTGCATCATCGCAGTGGTTTGCTGGCTTATGATTGGCCAAGCATGCACTATGACCCGCATGCTTTGGCCAATCACAGCGCCGTAAGCAAACAGAGCCATAATTGGCCAAAGGCAGGGTACCTTTGGCCAATTATGGTTCAGGGGATTAAGTACACGCCCCACACTATATAAGGCCGCCTGCACGTCGGTCGTGTGTAGCAGAGATAGATTGAGCAGACATTTGATTCCGTTAGCTCAAGTATATTTAGTATATATATATATATATATATATATATATATATATATATATATATACATTCCAGGCTTTGTATATATGTATATATATATCTATATCTATATCTATATAGATATATATCTATAGCTATATCTATATAGATATCTATATAGATATATATCTATATAGACATAGATATATATATATCTATATCTATAGATCTATATCTATCTATCTATATATCTATATCTATCTATATATCTATAGATAGATATATATATATATAGATATATATATATATATATATATATATCTATATATATAGATATCTATATATATAGATATATATATATATATATATATATATATAGATATATATATATATATATATATATATATATATATATATATCTATATATATATATAGATAGATATAGATATATCTATCTATCTATCTATCTATCTATCTATCTATCTATCTATCTATCTATCTATCTATATACAATGTATACAGTTTAGCTAGATCTCACTGCAGACCATTCCTGTTGTTCTCTTCCTAATATACTACAGGCAGGCAGTTGATTCAGTTAGCTGCAGTATATTCAGTATATATATACATCCCACACTATATAAGGCCGCCTGCACGTCGGTCGTGTGTAGCAGAGATAGATTGAGCAGACATTTGATTCCGTTAGCTCAAGTATATTTAGTATATATATATATATATATATATATATATATATATATATATATATATATATATATATATATACATTCCAGGCTTTGTATATATGTATATATATATCTATATCTATATCTATATAGATATATATCTATAGCTATATCTATATAGATATCTATATAGATATATATCTATATAGACATAGATATATATATATCTATATCTATAGATCTATATCTATCTATCTATATATCTATATCTATCTATATATATATATAGATAGATATATATATATATATATATAGATATATATATATATAGATATATATATATATATATATATATATATATATATATATATATCTATATATATATATATATATATATATATATATATATATATATAGATATCTATATATATAGATATATATATATATAGATATATATATATATATATATATATATATATATATATATATATATATATATATATATATATATATATATCTATATATATATATATCTATATATATATATAGATAGATATAGATATATCTATCTATCTATCTATCTATCTATCTATCTATCTATCTATCTATCTATCTATCTATCTATATATATACAATGTATACAGTTTAGCTAGATCTCACTGCAGACCATTCCTGTTGTTCTCTTCCTAATATACTACAGGCAGGCAGTTGATTCAGTTAGCTGCAGTATATTCAGTATATATATACATCCCAGCTTTGTGCAGATACATCTCACTGCAGGCCATTCCTGGTGTACCTATTCAAATACATTACAAATACATCAAATACAGTATGTCTGGAAGGCCAACAAGGAGCGGCAGACACTCACAGGCCACTAAAAGAGGTCAAGCAGGCTCTGTGTCTACAGCCAACATTGCTGGTCGTGGACATGGTGCATCCTCAGCACTTGGCTGTGGGGCGCACTTATCCTTTTTTTCGGCAGCTGGCCGTGTTGAGACACAATATGCAGAAGAGTTGGTTGAGTGGATGACCAAGCCGTCCTCATCCTCCTCATCCTCTCTCACCCAGGCTCAGGGTACTTTGGCTGCCAATGCCTCTTCCATTGGTTCAATGTCATCAGTCACTCCTTCCCTAGCCCCACCATCATGCCCTGAGGAGTCCCCCGAACTGTTCGACCACGGTGTTGGGTACATGCTGCAGGAGGATGTGCAGTGTTTTGAAGGCTCCGATGATGGTACCCAGATTGAGGAAGGCAGTAACGTGAGCCCAGAGAGAGGGGGTGCCCAAGAAGGACAATAAACTGGCAGTCGTGTTCCCCCAGCTGCAGCATACTGCCAGGTTTGCTGCAGTGATGAGGAGGGAGGGGATGATGAGGTCACTGACTCTACGTGGGTGCCTGATAGGAGAGATGAGGAGGAGGCACATCTCCAACGAGGCAGGATGCCCTCCAGGGGCCAGCTTAAAGGCAGCCAACCGACTGCATCACACCGCAGAGCTCTTCAGGTGCAGGGCGCTGCTGACTCCGCCCATTTCTCCAAAAGTTCTTTGGTGTGGGTCTTTTTTGAGAGCAGCAGCAGATCGCGCCATTGCTGTTTGCAACATATGTCTGAAGCATATCAAGCGTGGCCAAAACAGCAGCCGCTTGGGCACCACATGCTTGACCAGAACTCCCATGCAGTCCGTTGGCAAGCGTACTTAAAAGACCCACGTCAAAGAACAAGGCTGACCTCTCCTTGCTCCTCATCAGCTGGGATCTCCAACCCCACTATACCTTCAATTCTCTCAGAAACCTGCACTGAGAGGAATGAAGGTGTAGAATTAGGAGTGCCAAGTACTTGCGGGCAATCTGCTATCGCTACACCAACTTCCGATTGTAGCAGGCAAATTTCCCTACCCCAGTTGCTAAACCAGAGAAAGAAATTTGGTCCCAGCTATCCACATGCCCAGCGGCTGAATGCTAGCTTGCCTAAATTGCTAGCACTCCAACTGCTGCCTTTTCAGCTGGTGGACTCTGCCCCCTTTCGTAAATTTGTGGAATGTGCGGTACTTCAGTGGCAGGTTCCCAAATGCCACTTTTTTTCATGGAAGGCGATTCCGGCTCTATACCGGCATGTGGAAGGCAATGTCTTGGCTTCGCTGGACAGGACGGTCAGCGGTAAAGTGCATATTACCGCTGACTCATGGTCCAGCAGGCATGGACAGGGACATTACCTATCTTTCACGGCGCACTGAGTAACCCTGCTGGCAGCTGGGAAGGATGCAGGACAGGGTTCAGTATTGTTGGAGCTTGTTCTGCCACTACGCCTCCAAAATGCTAATAGTGGTAATTCTGACACACCTCTCTCCTCCACCCCCTCCTCTTCTTCTTCCTCCATGGCCTCTTCCTCTATAGATTTGTCCTCGGAACCAGCGGTGCTCCGTAGGCGTTCAAGGGGCTACGCAAGCAATCAGGCAAAAAGATGCCATGTGGTGCTTGAGCTGCTGTGCTTAGGGGACAGGAGCCACACTGGGGCAGAGATTCTGTCAGCTCTGAAGGGGCAGGCTCAGAGGTGGTTGACGCCACGCCAGCTTTAGGCAGGAATGGTGGTTTGCAACAATGGCACCAACCTCCTCTCCGCCCTCCGACAGGGACACTTCAACCATGTTCCCTGTTTGGCTCACATCCTTAATTTGGTGGTGCAGTGGTTCTTGTGCAGGTACCCGGGCTTACAGGATCTACCGAGGCAAGCCAGGAAATTCTGTGTGCATTTCCGCCGGTCATATAATGCCATTGCTCGGCTGGCAGACCTCCAAAAGGAATACAACCTACCCAAGAACTGCCTAATCTGTGACATGCCCACCATATGGAACTCAATGTTGGCCATGCTGCTCCAGCTGCACACGCAGCAGAGGGCCATCAATGAGTACCTGTGCGACTATGGCACCAGGACAGGGTCAGGGGAGCTTGGCTTTTTTTCGCCACGCCAGTGGCGCATGATCAAGACACTGTCCTGTCACCATTTGAGGAGGCCACGAGGATGGTGAGCAGTGGCAGTGCATGCATTAGTGATACTGTCCCTCTTGTCTACCTGTTGGAGCACACGCTGCATGGAATAATGGACAGGACACTTAAGGCAGAACAGAGGGAGGAAGAGGAGAACTTCCTTACCTCTCAAGGCCCCCTATATCCAGACAGTGTTCCTGCAGGCCCGCCGATCACACAGGAAGAGGAGGGGGAGGAGGATTGTGTCAGCAAGAAGGTGGAGCCTAACACTCAGCATCAGCAGCAGTCTTCAAGGGATCGTTTACAGTCCCCAGAAACCCATGGACTTGTACGTGGCTGGGAGGAGCTGGCTGCAGATCAGGTCGTCCTTAGTGACCCAGAAGACTCCGGACCGAATGTCTCAGCAAACCTACGCTGCATGGCCTCCCTGATCCTGCAAAGCCTGCGAAAGGACCCTCGGATTTGTGGTATCAAGGAGAGGGATCAGTACTGGCTGGCAACCCTCCTTGATCCACATTACAAGGGTAAGGTTGCGGAACTTATCCAGCCTTCGCAGAGGGAGCAGAGGATGAAACATCTTTGGGAGGCCTTGCAGAAAGGTTTGTGCAATGTGTTTCCAGAGCCTGGGAGGTTACTAATTCCTGGTCCTGGACAACGTGTTGCTGAGGCTTCGGTCAGTCACAGAAGGAGCAGTGGAGAAGGTGGCCGTCTGACCGATGCATTCAGACAATTTTTTAGTGCGCAGCCCCAAGGTCTGATCGGTTCCAGCAACCATCGCCAGCGTCTGATTTACATGGTGCAGGAATACCTAGGGGCAAGATCAGACTTGGAGACCTTTCCAACCGAAAATCCTCTGGGTTACTGGATCTTGAGGATGGATCACTGGCCAGAGCTTGCACAGTATGCAATTGAGCTACTGGCCTGTCCTGCATCCAGCGTTCTTTTGGAATGCACATTCAGTGCTGCTGGATGCTTTGTAACTGATCACAGAGTGCACCTGTCCACCGACTCAGTTGATCGGCTCACCTTCATAAAAATAAATCAGTCTTGGATCACCAGCTACCAAGTACCTGATGCTGATGTAACCGACTAATTTTTTTATGAATGTGAGATCCCTTGAAGACTGCCTATGCTGATGCTGAGTGCCTATCCTGTTATGCTGAGTGACTATCCTATTCCTCCTCAATGTTCATGTTGATAGCTTGTAAGAACATTTTTTGTTCTGAGCACCACCACCAGTGGCTAAGGCCCAACTTTTCTGCCCCTGTTTAACAGGGGCGTGTAATTACAATTTTTGCTGTAATCTTTTGCAGCAGGGCTTGTTCCTGCTCTCAACTAGAGTATCTGTGAGGGGTTGCAGTGTTGTGGCACCAGCACCAGTGCCTAAAGCCCAATTTTGCGGCCCCTGTTCAACAGGGGTGTGTAATTACAATTTTTGCTGTAATATTTTGCAGCGGGGCTTGTTCCTGCACTCAAATAGAGTATCTGCGAGGGGTTGCAGTGTTGTGGCACCAGCACCAGTGCCTAAAGCCCAATTTTTCTGCCCCTGTTCAACAGGGGCGTGTAATTACAATGTTTGCTGTAATATTTTGCAGCAGGGCTTGTTCCTGTGCTTAACTAGAGTATCTGTGAGGGGTTGCAGTGTTGTGGCACCAGCACCAGTGCCTAAAGCCCAATTTTTCTGCCCCTGTTCAACAGGGGTGTGTAATTACAATTTTTGCTGTAATAATTTGCAGCAGGGCTTGTTCTTGCACTCAACTAGAGTATCTGTGAGGGGTTGCAGTTTTGTGGCACCAGCACCAGTGCCTAAAGCCCAATTTTTCTGCCCCTGTTCAACAGGGGCGTGTAATTACAATTTTTGATCTAATATTTCACAGCAGGGCCCGTTCCTGCACCCTCCAAAAGTAACTGTGAAGGCTTACAGTGTTCTGGTACCACCAACACCTAAGGCCCAAATTTCTGCAGAGTATATAGGGCAGGCCCCTATATTCAAACATCCGACTTACAAACGACTCCTACTTACAAACGGAGGGAGACAACAAGAAGTGAGAGGAAATCTACCCCTAGGAAGGGAAATTCTCTCCTGTAAGGGTTAATATGGGAAAAAGGTGTCTCCTCAACTGGTGCTTTATCTCCAATCCTTGTTTCCCTAAAACCCACAAATTTTCAAAGTCAAATTGTCATTGGGACAGAAAGTGAGGTGAAATCTTCTGAATAGGGGCACAGACAGCAAAACAAATGTTACAGGGGTGATAACCCTTCCCTATGCTTTCCAAAAAGCTTAAAAATAGATTTTTTGGCTGGAACTACACTTACAAAATGTACCTGTTCCAAATTACAAACAGATTCAACTTAAGAACAAACCTACAGTCTCTGTCTTTCTTGGGGCCGCCTGTATACTGCTGTTCAGATTATATAGGGCCTGGGAGCCCAACGCCTTTTCTTTTTTTAATTTGTGTGTGGGGTTCCCCTAATATCCATACAAAACCCAAAGGGCCTAGTAATGGGCTGGGGGGTTACCCATGCCGTTTTTCTCAATAATTTGATCCATATTGCCGGGACCCGACATTACATTACAGCCGCAAGCAGTTTTAAATGACTTTTATTCCTTTAGAAATGTCATTTTGTGCAGGGACTGTTCTAAACGCGTAAAACATGTGCCACCAGACTAGAACAATAACTATACAAGAAAACAGATTCAACTTAAGAACAAACGTACAGTCCCTATCTTGTTTGTAACCTGGAAAACGCCTGTATACTGCTGTTCAGAATATATAGGGCCTGGGGCCCCACGTCTTTTCTTTTTTAATTTGGGTGCGGGGTTCCCCTTAATACCCATACCAGACCCAAAGGGCCTGGTAATGGGCTGGGGGGGACCCATGCCGTTTTTCTCAATGTTTTTCATGTATTTTGCCGGGACCCGACAATATATTACAGCCACAAGCAGTTTTAAATTACTTTTATTCCTTTAGAAATGTCATTTTGCTGCAGGGACTGTTCTAAACATGGGAAAAACTTTACAGGCATACTATAGACACCCCCCAGGCATGATATTTAAAGGGATATTTCACTTTTATTGTTTCACTTTAAACTTTATTAAAATCACTGCTCCCGAAAAAACAGACATTTTTAAAACTTTTTTTGCATTGATACATGTCTCCTGGGGCAGGACCCAGGTCCCCAAATACTTTTTATGACAATAACTTGCATATTAGCCTTTAAATTTAGCACTTTTGATTTTTCACATTCGGGTCCCATAGACTTTAACGGTGTTCGCACAAACTTTTTGTCAGTTCTCATGTTCTGCCATGAACCAAACCAGGGGGTGTTCGGCTCATCCCTAATGTTAATCTCTCTCTATATAATCTGTCACGTATACACGAGCGGACTTCTCGTCGGACTGAACTCTGATGGTCTTTCCGAAGGAGTTCCGCTGAAACAGACTTGCCTACACATGATCACACCAAAGTCCGTTCCTTTAATGTGATGACGTATGACGGGACTAGAAAAAGGAAGTTCAATAGCCAGTAGCCAATAGCTGCCCTTGCGTCGTTGTTGGTCCATCGGACTAGCATAAACACGAGCGGTTTTCCCGATAGGAACTGATTCAGTCGGAAAGATTTGAAATGTGTTCTATTTCTAGGTCCGTCAGAATTTTACAAAGAAAAAGATGAAGCCCACACACGATCGGAATGTCCGACGGGATCGTTCCGTCTGACCTTTTCTGACGGAAAGTCCGGTCGCGTGTACGCGGCATTAGGAGCTTACAGCCAAACTGCTGATTTCTGCAATGCTGCTTTTCTGTAACTCACCCTTTTCACTTCCTCCAGATCTCCTTTGACCAGTGCGTTCAGAAAGTAATTAATATTGTGATTTAAACTCTGCAGCTGTGTAAGACAAATGGAGGAAAATACTGTATGCAGATAAGCCAGGGTTACACTAATCATTTAAATCATTTCTCACACAAAGTTCACCACTCTTGTCAGCATGACATCAATGCATATATTTCATAGTATTTGTCTTTCTGTCCTTACATAACCGTTGAGTTTAAAGCAGACCTTCCTTTTTCTTATTTTTTTTTTTTTAATCTTTCACTTTGCCGCTGAGTCTCTTTCCTCCTGCTGCATTACAGATGTTCATGTTCCAGCATGGTTTCTTGTCAGGCTACAGCCAGCATGGCACCCCTTTCAGGTTTTTTTGTTAGGTAGGGTGGAGGAATCCTGGTCCTAGGTTTATCGCTTTCATGTTGCATGTATTTGTACTAAATGGTAGTTTTGTATGTTTATGTCCCTTTTTTCCATGGTTGGTTTTTCTACACATTAACAGGACGCAAAGTGTTGTTTTTGCAGTTTCAGAGACTTTTCAGGTAGGTATCATTTGTTTTCCTTGTGATGAATTTTCAGGGGTGGTTATTTTCATTTCTCGAAAATGACTCAGTAGCTTTGTGTTTGTTTTCTTTTCCCATAGTGGTGTCTCTTCATTTCAATAGATTCTCTGAGTTATTTTGTCTTGTTTTTTTTCCCGGTTCAGTTCATTTCAGGTTGGTTTCTGTTTCCTATTTCACGATACGTTTCTTTCTTACAGCTTAAAACTCACGCCCTTACATCACTGTAGCATTCAGCCATCACGTCTATGCCTGGGTGTCAACGGATTGAGGTGATCATTTTTAATTGGCTTGTACAGTGGCAAGTCTCCTCATCCGTTCTACGCTGCTTTTGGTTAGGTTTTCTCACACTAACACATTTCACTACGCTTGCTGTTTGGCTGGGCACATTTCAGGCTCCCCGGGCTTGAATTCACATTGGGTGGCCTACAAGGCCTCAGGTGGTCATTTAGCAGACTCGTTAGTCCTGCTACACATACTTTCTGGCATTTGGTTCTCATGTTTTTGCATCCATGTTAGCAGCACATCTTCGCGATTAGGTATGCACAGATTGAGATGGTCATTTCCAGGGCTGGACTGGGACAGAAATTTGGCCCTGGACTTCATCCAGACCAGCCCACATTATTTTTGCAAACACACGCAAAAACAGTATATAAACTATATGCAATTGCGCAAAAAAAACCATAAGTAAAAACATTCCACTGTAACTATAAACAGCTTTTTTATTTTTATTCTTAATTTAGAAAAAAAGATGCATTCCAACATTACAGACGCCTTTAGAATGACATGTGTAAGTTACACTCTGTTCAATGGCAGGTGTCATAAATAAGGAAAACAGTTATAAATAACATCTTATTTTTTTCACATTAATTCATTCATCAGGGACCGTGACCAGTAAATTCATTCATCTGTGACCAGTAAATTCATTCATCAGTGACCGTGACAAGAAAATTCATTCATCAGTGACCGTGACCAGTAAATTCATTCATCAGTGACCGTGACCAGTAAATTCATTCATCAGTGACCCTGACAAGTAAATTCATTCATCTGTGACCAGTAAATTCATTCATCAGTGACCGTGATCAGTGAATTAATTCATATGTGACCAGTAAATTCATTCATCAGTGACCGAGACCAGTAAATTAATTCATCTGTGACCAGTAAATTCATTCATCAGTGACCAAGACCAGTAAATTAATTCATCTGTGACCAGTAAATTCATTCATCAGTGACCAAGACCAGTAAATTCATTCATCTGTGACCAGTAAATTAATTCATCAGTGACCGTGACCAGTAAATGCATTCATCTGTGACCAGTCCTTACATAACCATTGAGTTTAAAGCAGACCTTACCTTTTTTTTTTTTTAATCTTTCACTTTGCCGCTGAGTCTCTTTTCTCCTGCTGCATTACAGATGTTCTTGTTCCAGCATGAAAATTTATAAAAATTTCCTTCGCGCTGGTAGATGTGAGAAAAAATAATTAATTAATACTAAATGGTGTAGAATAATAAATGTGAATATTGCAGCAAAATAAAAGTGCTCACACAACCACTTAATAGATAAATACTTAAAATAAATTTTGCGCAATATTAAGAAGGGTGATGTGTATTATGCTGGGGTAGGGACAGAGAAATTATATAGTGATATCTGTAATAGTAGGTGGGATCAACGATCTCTGTGTTGGAACATAGGTCTATTACTACTATTTAACAGTGAAGTGATAGTGCTGTATTAAAGTGAAAACGTGCTAATGTCTAAAAATACCAAAAAAGATGATGAAGTGCAAGCAAGTTGAAATACCATAAATTAATAATCGTGAATAAATACTGGTGAATAAAAAATCCTTATTTGAAAATCCTTATAAAAATGAATAATTAATATAGAGTGCAACCCATCAAAAAAGTCAATACATTATACACAGACAGATGACAACAGTGAACTATAATATAGTGCAATCACAATTCATCTAAATGTGCCTTAAAAATAAGTGGCAGCATTGCAGGATTGAAAATGAAATAGTTCATAAAATCTTAGATAGATGGCGCTGTTGACGAGGTAAAAATAGTCCTTCTATTCAGATCTGTGTATGTTCTAAGTGCTGGATAAATTAATCCTATAGTGGTGCCTTATAGTTCAGTCTCACAGGACTCTCACCTTAAAGTAGTACAAATCTAACTGTGGTAGTAAAATCCTTGAAGTGTGGAAGCACTGTCTGAAAGCTTCTCCTTCTTGGTGCTTAACTCTCCATATTTTCTCCTATACTCCCTCCGCTCTGGTGCAGCTCGAACAGGGGGGGGGGGCAAAAATAGGGGAGGGGGAGAGAGAGAAGACAGGCTCCACTAGTGTGTTATTGTTTTAAAACCAAGGGGATATTTATTTGATTAATGCTCTTACATTTATTAGCTAAAAACAGGCAGAGTAAAAATGAATGAGAAGTCTGGCGTTCTCAGCGCCCTCTCACTTGTGTTGACAGCTGTGTGCCGCTCCAGCCAATCCCTACGCGTTACGACATGTCACGTGTCTTCATCTGGGGAACCGGATTGGCTGTTCTATGTAACCTTATATATAGTGAAACCGGAAATACTTCGACCGCCATTTTACTTGTGGGTATAATATTAAACTCAGCGGCCTGTATGCCAGAACTGGAAGTTCTAAAACGGCCATTTTACTTATGGCTGTGTTTATTATAATCAGCGGTCATTTTTCTATAGATTTGTGATGTGGATTTGCCACCATTTTATTGTAGATAGTTATAATACTACTCTATGTGTCAAACTCCTATGTAGGCGGCCATTGTTTTGGTGGAAATACAACTACATGTTAATTCTTATTTACGGCCAATGTGTGTAATAGAGGACGTCACACCATGGACAATTGGAGCCACAATAGAGCAAATACCCTTATTTAAATGGGATTGATGTATGTTTATGTCCCTTTTTTCCATAGTTGGTTTTTCTACACATTAACAGGACGCAAAGTGTTGTTTTTGCAGTTTCAGACACTTTTCAGGTAGGCATCGTTTGTTTCCCTTGTGATGGATTTTCATGGGTGGTTATTTTCATTTCTTGAAAACGACTCGGTATGTATGCGTTGTTTATAAGTAGTAGCTTTGTGTTTGTTTTCTTTTCCCATAGTGGTGTCTCTTCATTTCAACAGATTCTCTATGTTATTTTGTCAAGTTTTTCTTCCCGGTTCAGTTCATTTCAGGTTGGTCTCTGTTTCCCAATTCACGATACGCTTCGTTATTACAGCTTGAGTCTCATGGCCTTACACCACTGTAGCATTCAGCCATCACGTCTATGCCTGGGTTCCAATGGATTGAGGTGATCATTTTTAATTGGCTTGTACAGTGGTAAGTCTCCTCATCTGTTCTACCCCGCTTTCGGTTAGGTTTTCTCACACTAATGCCCTGTACACACGGTCGGACATTGATCGGACATTCCGACAACAAAATCCATGGATTTTTTCCAACGGATGTTGGCTCAAACTTGTCTTGCATACACACGGTCACACAAAGTTGTCGGAAAATCCGATCGTTCTAAACGCGGTGACTTAAAACACGTACGTCGGGACTATAAACGGGGCACGACAATGGATTTTGTTGTCGGAAAATTTTATAGCAAGCTCTCAAACTTTGTGTGTCGGAAATTCTGATGGAAAATGTGTGATGGAGCCCACACACGGTCAGAATTTCCGACAACAAGGTCCTATCACACATTTTCCGTCGGAAAATCCGACTGTGTGTACAGGGCATAACACATTTCACTACACTTGCTGTTTGGCTGGGCACGTTTCAGGCTCCCCGGGCTTGTTTTTTCTGTTTTCACATTCATGTTAGCAGCACATCTTCACGATTAGGTCATGGCGTCACCACTGCAGCACTACCTATTACGTTTATAGGTATGCACAGATTGAGATTATTTTTGCAAACACACACAAAAACAGTGACCGTGACCAGTAAATTATTCATCTGTGACCAGTAAATTCATTCATCTGTGACCATGACCAGTAAATTCATTCATCTGTGACCATGACCAGTAAATTCATTCATCAGTGACCGAGACCAGTAGATTCATTCATCAGTGACCGTGACCAGTGGCAGTACATTAATACATCAGTTACTATGACCGGTGGCAATACATTAATACATCAGTTACTATGACCAGTGGCAGTACATTAACCACTTGCTTACTGGACACTTAAATCCCCCTCCTGCCCAGACAAAATGTCATCTTTCAGTGCTGACGCACTTTGAATGACAATTGCGCGGTCATACAACACTGTACCCAAATTAAATTTTTATAATTTTTTTCCCACAAATAGAGCTTTCTTTTGGTGGTATTTAATCACAGGTGGGATTTTTATTTTTTGCTAAACAAACAAAAAAAATTGAAAATTTGGAAAAAAAAAATCCTATTTAATAGTTTGTTATAAAATTTTGCAAACAAGTAATTTTTCTCCTTCATTGATATGCGTTGATGAGGCAGCACTGGTGGGCACTGATAGGCTGCACTGGTGGGCACTGATAGGCTGCACTGATGGGCACTGATAGGCACAGTTAAGGCGACACTGATAGGCACAGATAAGGTGGCACTGATGGGGACAGATAAGGCGGAACTGATGGGCACAGATAAGGCGGCACTCATGGCCACTGATAAGATGGCACTGATGGGCCCTGATGGGTGGCACTGATGGGCACTGATAGGTACCACTGATAGATGGTACTGATAGGTGGCACTGATGGGCGGCACTGATGGGCACTGGTAGGGGACACTGATGGGCACTGATAGGTGGCACTGATGTGCAGCACTGTTATTGAGGCACTGATTGTGGGCACTGATAGGTGGCACTGTGGGCACTGATAGGTGGCACTGTGGGCACTAATGGGTGGCGCTGGTGGGCACTGGTAGGCAGCACTGTTGCCTATTGCTAGGTGGCACTGGCAAGGGGCACAGGTGGGCACTAAGGATCTGCAGCAGCTTGCCGTGATCAGGACTGATGTCCCTCTCACGGCCACCGGTGATTGGCTTTTTTTTTTTTTTCCTCACGCTGTCAGTGCGAGGAGAAAAAATAGCCGATTAGCGGCTCTGTTGACATCACATGATCAGCTGTCATTAACTGACAGCTGATCACGTGGTAAGGGGTCAGGATCTCATAGACTCGCTGATCACAGAGCGCGCCAGGAGAGTTATATAAAAGATATAGTATCTAGGCTAACCATATCATCTTTATTAAATTACAGCATCCTGCTACAGACAGTGGGAGTCGGTGCCAAATGTCTCCTTTTTGCTTAATTTGAGAAATAGTGGGACTAGGTTGTCATTAAGGTATAGATTTACATCGCTAGCAATCCAAACCCCCAAATATTTCAGTTTTTCAACTACTTTTAGGTTGGGAGTTCCCGACAGTGACTGGTTGCCAAGTGGGTCGACCGGTAACAAGGCCGATTTGTCCCAGTTGACAACCAGACCAGAAAATTGTCCGAACTCTCCAATCACTGTTCTTAGCGAGGTTTGAACATCTCAGAGGAAGAACAGGACACCATCTGCAAACAGTGCTATCCTATCCTCTTCTGTCCGCCTCCAAAATCCCTGTATGCCCATCATTGATCTAGTCACGATTGCTAGCGGTTCCATCGCGAGAGCAAATAATAAGGGAGACAGGGGGCAGCCCTGTCTTGTCCCTCTCACCAACTGGAACAGATCAGAGTATTCGTTGTTAACTTTTATTTTTGCTCTTGGTTCGGTAGAAAGTGTTTTCACCCACCTAATAAAGGAGGGGCCAAACCAAAATCTCTCTAGCACTCTCCATAGATAGTCACATTCCAGGCTATGAAAGGCCTTGGCTGTATCTAAGGCTAATATGGCCCTAGAGCCGCCATTGTCTGTTGGAATCTGCATATTTAAGAGGACACTTCTAAAGTTAATGCTAGTTGACCTACTCGGGATGAAACCTGACTGGTCAGGATGTATAAGATTTTGAATACATCCGTTTAAACGGGTTGCTAGTACTCTGGCCAAAATTTTTACATCCGAACATAATAATGAGAATGAGCGATAGGAGGAGGCTTCCAGTTGGTCTTTCCCCTCCTTGTGTATTACAATGATAGTGGCTTCTGACATTGAGGTGGGCAGTCCCCCACTGGTTAATGCCCATCCGGACGTCTTCAGCAACTCCGGGAGCAATACCTCTCCATATCCTTTGTATATTTCTATTGGGAGCCCATCGGAACCTGGTGACTTTTGATTTGGCATCCCAGCCACTGCTCTCCTCACTTTGTCCAAGGTCACTGGTGCATCCATGACAATTTTGTCCCTTTCTGTGAAGGTCGGGATTGTTATTTTTGGAAGAAAGTCATCCATTTTTTCCCTCCCAATTCCCCCATTGGACTTGTACAGGGAGCTATAATATTCAGTAAATGTATTTATTATCTCAAATGCATCGGTAGAGATCTCTCCACTTGGGGTCCTAACCGCCGAGACAGTGGAGGGGGGGTTTTAGATCTAATCAATAGAGACAACATACGACCAACTCTCTCCCCTTCTCCAAATTGGCACTGTCTCTGAAATATTCATCTGCTCTCTGTCTTTCTTGTAGTGGTCATTTTATAAGCTTGTTGCTTATCTAGCCATTCCCTGTCTGTCTGGGGTTGGGTCCTCAACATATCACCTCTCAGCCAGTATCGCCTCATTCCTAGCATCTCTTTCCCACTTCCTAGATTTCAGCTCTTGCCACCTGTTGAATCAGGAGACCTCTAAGATAGGCCTTCAAGGAGTCCCAGACCACTGCCGTACCGGTATTTTTTTGTATAAATTCATTTAATCTAGACACCCTAGTGCTTTCTTACTTGTGAATGCGATAGATACTACACACTGACTGTGCTGCTGTCTGAACTTGTAACTGGTTGTTGGTTCCTCCTCGGCGGCGCTGGCTCCTCTTGGTTGCAGCAGGCAGCTCTCTAGTCTCTACGCTCCTCCCATGATAACCACCACGGGCTGTAAACTTAGGGGGAGGGAAGTCGTGGCAGCGATGATGTCTATTGGCTGGCGCCGGGTGCAGGAGCGTTAGCAAAAATGTGACATCCACACAGACAGACTAAGAGAGACAAATGAGTTGCACTGACAGTGACAACCGGCCCACTGATCCATCGGCCCACCGGGAAACTCCCGGTAGTCCCAATGGCAAGTCCATCCCTGGTCGTTTCTAATTGACTTGAATGGTGGCAAGTCTCCTCATCTGTTCTCACACGGCTCACACCGCGATCATTTCTACTCACATCAGCAGCCTTACACATTTTCAGGTTCAAAGGCCTGAGTTCTCCTTATTAATTTGCCTGATTACGCCTCAGGTAACTCGGCCTGGTAAATTTGTGAGGCTGACATGTTTTCAGGCCTATTTAAACATTCTTTCGTCATTCAGAGAAAAAAAGGGGGGGGGCAGGGAGGGGCAGCCAGGTTGGTCCAAGGTAAGTGATGAGTACTGTTGATTTCTTTTTTTTTTTTTTTTAAATTCCTTTATTTTATTTTCAAGAAAACGTGTTACAGTTTGAAGTACATATTGTCAAGTTCTATAACATTTAATGGATAATATAAAACAGTGGTAGGAAGAGGATTTTAACAGGAACTGTCGTCGACTAGAGGTGTAACACATAAACAATCCTCTCGTTTACACAATCTGTATGGTGAAGGCGGAACCTGTGTGCATGGGAGGGTCTAATGTGATGATTATCTTAGTGTCCATTTGCAAGCATTTCCCTGAGACATGCCTTGTGTAAACTGGTAACTCGTGTAATTATCCTTTATCTATAGGTAAAAGGGTGAACTAAAATAACAAAGAGAGAAACTCTCCACTGAACGGGGGTGGAGATAATCCTTGTCGATCAGTAGAGTCCGGCAAAGGGCAACTAACATAAAGTAATGTAGACCATGATATTCATTATATCTGATCAGATCTTCCCTAAGCCGGAAGAGTATAGGGGATTGTGTGAGGACTGGGAAGGGTGGGGGGGGGGGAGGGAAGAGGTAAAAAAGCGGGAGACAATAGGGAGGGAGGGGTAAGGATAATAGAGAGGAGAGATGGAGTGGGAGGGGAAGAAGGTAAGGAAGGGGGGTAAAGAGAGGTAAAGAGAGGAGGGTGGTGGTGCCACCCTCCAGCCAGGCGGAGCCCTCATAACGGGGGGTGTCCACGTTAAGACATCTCCCGGAGGTAAGCCTCGGAGTAGATGAAGTGTTGCCAGGGGCGCCAGGTCTCCCGAAAGGCTTCCTCCCTGTCATGCAGCGTGGCCGTAAGATCTTCCATGTCGCGCAGTTCGTTAACCCTGGCATACCACTGGATCTTCGTTGGTGGGGTTTCCGATGTCCAAAATAGAGGGATACAGGCCTTAGCCGCATTAAGTAGTTGTATAGTGAGTGAGGCTTTATATTTCTTAATTGGTCTGCTAGATAGGTGCAGCAAACAGGCCCCGGGATCTCCCCCCAGTGCGACGCCCGTTAAACGTTCGATCGTGTCTGTCACCTCTTTCCAAAAAGGTTTAATCTTGGGACAGTCCCAGAAAATGTGCAACATCGTTCCTTCTCCTGTTCCACAGCGCCAACATATACTTGGTACCTGCGGGAGGAACCTGTGGAGAGTGGATGGTACCTTGTACCATCTGGTCACAATCTTGTAGCATGTCTCTTGGACCCTTGTGGCTAGAGAGGATTTTTGGGCAAAATGTAAGATCTTTTCCCTTTGTGCTTCATTAAAATGCACTCCTAATTCTATCTCCCATTTAGTGAGGAAGGGGGGCACAAAGCCTTCAGTCGGGGCAATCAGGGAGAGGTAGATCGAGGACAGAGAGTGGCGTACGGGCTCTCTGCGGTGGCAGACACGTTCCAATTCCGTGAGTGGGCGTGGGGGACCTAAAGTCTGAGCACTTCGGGGTAGAAAATTACGCAGTTGGAGACCACTCAGGAAATCCAATGGCGTGTCCAAGTCCTCTATTCCCGCGGCCGACCGGAGCCGGCCACCGGCATCTAGGAAGTCGTGGAGGTGTGGCCATCTATCTCCCTCCGATAGGGCTCTATAGATCGGTCCCTGGCAGCCCGGCAAGAAATCAGGGTTGCCCAGTATCGGCACCATAGGGGAAGGAATAGGTGATATCAGGGTTTTACGAAAGGTTTCTCTGGCCACTCTTAATGTGTTTCCCAGAGTCGGGTGTTCGGCTATGATCTTCGGGATCGGAGTGGAAAGCCACGGCCAACTCCTAGCCGTACCATCGGAGTCCTCTAACTCCATATTGACCCATTGTTTGGCTTCTGAGTGGCAGTACCAGTCTATCAGTCTGGTAAGATGTGTTGCCCTGTAGTAGGCTTTTACGTCTGGTAGTCCCACCCCACCCCTACGTTTTGTCATATAGAGTAGTTGTAATTTGATGCGAGGCTGCCTGCGCGACCAGACAAAATCTCGGAAAAGTGCGTCGAGTCGCTTGAAGAAGGAGGGCGGGAGATGTATGGGGAGGGCCTGCAGGAGATAGAGTATCCTCGGGAGAGCTGTCATCTTGATGGCATTACAGCGTCCAAACCACGTTAGAGTGAGGGAGTGCCAATGTTGTAGGTCTGTTTTAAGTCTGTGTAGAAGAGTGGCAAAGTTTGCTTGGTAGAGGTCGGCGGGGTCCGCGGTGATGGCCACTCCTAGGTACGGAATGGTATCGGCTGCCCAGTGGAACTTGTAGTTCAGGCGCAATTGTCGGATATTTTGTGAGCTCAATGTGATATTAAGCATGGAGGATTTAGACATGTTTATTTTAAATAGGGACAAAGCTCCGTACTCCCTCAAGGAATGAAGCAAGGCGGGGAGTGAGGCAATGGGGTCAGCCAAGAAGAAGATAAGGTCATCCGCGAAAGCGGCGACCTTGTGGGCTCCAGATGTTTTACGAAAGCCCTCTATTTGGGGGTTGGCCCGTATCTTACAGAGCAGAGGTTCCAAAGAAAGAATAAAGATTAGAGGAGACAGGGGACAACCCTGTCTGGTACCATTTCGAATGTTAAAATAACCCGACCTGGTTTCGTTGACCCTAACCGCCGCTGTGGGGCTGGAGTAGAGAGATAGGATCCAGCTTAGCATCGACGTCCGGAGGCCAATGTGTTCGAGAGTAGCTCTAACAAATGTCCAGTCTACACGGTCGAAAGCCTTCTCCGCGTCAGTTGACAGCAGGAGAAGGGGTCGTCGCGTGGTCCTGGCGGCATGTATGAGGTTCAGCACCCTAATGGTGTTGTCACGTGGTTCCCGTTGGGGGACAAAGCCCGCTTGGTCTTTGTGAATTAGGTTTGGTATGTGTGGGAGCAATCTGTTCGCCAGGATCTTGGCAAACAGTTTCAAGTCGGTGTTTAGCAAAGCTATCGGTCGGTAGTTTCCACACCGGAGTAGGTCCTTTCCCTCTTTAGGGATGAGAGAAATGTAGGCCCTAAGGGAATCTATGGGGAAGGAGTTACCTTGCGTGATTGAGTTAAGTGCATCCACTAGCGGTTTAGAGAGCGTCTCAAAAAAGGTTTTGAAATAAATTGGAGTAAGGCCATCAGGGCCTGGGGCTTTCTTGGGCTTGGAACTCGCCAGTGCTACCCCTAGCTCCTCCACCGTAATGGGGTCTTCCAGTTCTTCCGAGATGTCGGCCGATAGAGATGGCATGCCAGAGGAGGCTAGATATTCGTGTGGGGTGGGTCCCCCAGAGGGGCCAGGGGCATCAGGAGAGGGTCTATCTAGATTATAGAGGCCGCTGTAGAATGAGCGGAATTCTTCCGCCATTTCTGTTGAGGTAGAGACCCTCCGACCCGAAGGGGTCAGAATGTGGGGGATGAAAGTTTTGGTGCGGGGTCCGCGTAGAGCTCTGGCTAGGAGGGAGCCAGGTTTGTTAGAGAATTCGTACATTGTGCGGCGGGACCATGCTAACCTCTCTTTAGTTTTATGCAACAGAAGCGAGCGAAGCTCCTCACGTGCTTTAAGTAACTCCTGGTATACGGAGCGAGCTAGGCTGGCCTTATGTGTACATTCAAGGGTCTTGATCTGAAGAAGAAGTTCTTCAGTTCTACGGGTTCTTTCCCTCTTGAGACGTGCCCCAATGCCTATTAAGATGCCCCTGATAACTGGCTTGTGAGCCTCCCACATCACCAAGGGGTTGGGGACCGAGGCTTCATTGAGTGCAAAGTATTCCTGTAGTTTGGCTTGAATCTCAGCGCGAGTCTCCGCAGATTGAAGCAGAGACTCGTTCAGTCTCCATGAGGGTGGGGATTTAGACATTGGTCCCATTTGGAGCGTCAGGTGTATTGGGGCATGGTCAGAAAAGGAGATGACATCTATGGATGAGTCCACTACCCTCGGCAGGTCCTTATGGGAAAGGAGCAGGTAATCTAGTCTTGAGTACGAATGATGTACTTGTGAGAAGTACGAATAATCCCTGTCCCTGGGGTGTGAAAGGCGCCAGGGGTCCATCAAACGCAGTGAGTGAAGATCAGATTTGATTCGTTTAAGGCGGGTGTATGAGAGATGGGAAGCACCCCGCGAGGTATCCAACAGGGGGTCCATCGCAAAGTTCATATCACCCCCAAAAATGAGCATCCCCTCCGTAAACTCAAGCAATTTGGGTATCAGCCCACGCAGGAACTGTGCATGGTCGGCGTTGGGGAAATAGATATTGGCAAGAGTGACCTGAACGTCAAATACCTTTCCCTTAATCAGGAGAAAGCGGCCCTGGGGGTCCGCCTGCTGCGCCCCAAACTCCCAAGGTACAGATTTTGCCACTAGAATGCTAACCCCCTTAGATTTGGAGATAGGTGAGATACTGTGGTATGCCGTCGGGAACAGATTGTTAGTCAGTTTGGGAATATGCTCACCATGAAAGTGGGTTTCCTGTAGAAAGGCAATTTGGGTTTTAGTTCTGCGAAGGTCAGCCAGGAGCTGGGAATGCCTCTCCGGGATATTGAGACCCCGTACATTAAGGGAGGTCACCTTTAGGAGAGCCATTGTGGCAGCCGGGGCACTGATGATCGTTGATAGGATGAGGAGGACGATCGCTCTTAGTTCAGGTTCACGTCCCCACCCAGCTAGAGAGTAACAGCACCGGGGAAGAGAGGGGGACAAAGGAGGAGATGACAGTATCAGAGAGAGAGAGAGGAGGAGGGTAGGTGAAGGGGAGAGGGGGGGAAGGAGGGTGGGAGTAATCTAAGTTAGTCAAGTAGCTACTCTATGAGCTCCCGGCCGAGACACAGAGGAGATTGTGCAGCAGCCGGGAGGTCGCCCTAAAGGGGGGTGGCCAATGCGGCGAAGCGCGCAATCAAATAGTTATTGCTATCGCCTATGTAAGCAAAAAAAAGCTATATAATAAGGTACTTTTGGGGGTGGTAGGGAGATGCACTGAGTGGGGGGCCTAAGGAATCAGAAACATTGAGAAAAACAATACATTAACCATCGTAAATAAATTGTGATTTACCACATATCTGGGCATAACATCCATGAACTCAACTGTGTTTCAGGCTAGTAAGTACAACTAAGTAGACCTCTAACATCCATGACCTACTGGCGTTGACGCATCGCAGTGGCGGCCGAGGACTGAGGGCCCAATGGCCCATTCGCCCTTCCCCTGGATAGGACCAGGAGAGAGCCCCCTCCGCCTGACTGTCAGTGCGCCAAGGCAGCACGGCCGGATGTGGATCATGGAAAACATGCATGCACCTCCTTTTCAGTGTCAACGTTCACATCAGACATACTCGGATGGAGTGCATGGAGTCTAGCCTGCCACAAAGATACAGAATTTATAACAGTCATAACAATTATAACAATGTGTCCCCCCTCCCCCCGCCCCTGTCTGGAATAAAAAATTAGCCCACAAAAAAAAAAAAAAAAAAAAAAAGGGACAAAAATAAAAAGGGGAGGATCGCCTTAGGGGGGGGAAGGAGCGGGGCACCAACCCATATGAGGTACTGGAAGTCTCACCAACAGCCGAAAGGTGGCATGCGTTTAGTCCTCAGATGATGTAGGATGGGCTCTTCGGACTTCTCGGTTTGGCGGGCGGGATCTTGGGCGTCGAAACCTCTGCTGTCTGGGTGGCGCTGAACCTTGTGGATCCTGGGAGAGCAGATATTCAAACCAGTTGGGCACCTCAATCGCTGGCCTGGAGATGAAATGAAAAAGGGCAGGTAGTTGGTCTGGCGTGCGGAGGTAGAATTCCGCCCCCTGCCTCCTGACAATAAGATGGAAGGGGTGACCCCATCGGTAGGTGGCATCAGCCTCACGGATAACTTCCAGTAGGGGTCGCATGAGCCCACGCATGGTGCGTGTTTGTCTGGAAATGTCAGGGAAAATCCTGATGGGAGCCCCGTCGAAGTCTATCGGGCCCTTTTCCCAGGCAAGGCGAAGAATGTCCTCCTTAATTGTGAAGAAATGCACCCTGCATAATACATCACGGGGAAAGTCCAGTTCGGATGGTGATCTCTGTGCAGAGGGCGGGGGTCTGGGGCCTGGGATACGATGCACCCTGTCCAGTTCCAGGTCGGCTGTCGGTGGTTTGCCCAGGACCTGGTTTAGGATGGCAGCCACTGTGGATCGGAGGTCTGGGCCCATGGTGGCTTCTGGGATCCCCCTTAGGCGCAAATTGTTTCGCCTGCTCCTATTCTCGCCGTCGTCCAGGCGCAGCTGGACATCGACAAGATGGCGGCGGAATGCCCCGTACTCCGACTCCAGTGTAGTGAGGCGCGTTTCTGTATTGGTTTGGGAGGCTTCGATCGTAGTGACTCTCTCTTCGACCACATCCACTTGCTGCTTTAGGTCATGCAGTTCTCTGGTTAGTGCGTTAACAATAGAGGTGGCCATGGCATTTAAGTCCTGCTTGGTGGGGAGGCCTGACACTATGTCTCTCAGAGAGCCTTCAACTAGGCCGCTTAGGTCACCAGCGTAGTCTGGAGGCAAAGGGGTGTCAGCAGTTATGGAAGCCGGGGACACTATAGGAGAGGGTGCTCTGTGCGGTAAGGGGGGAAAGTCCTCCTCCGCTGCGGAGGTAGTTGCAGGAGCGCCCTTCTTACTTGAGGATGCAGCGCCCGCTGTGCTGACTCGAGGCGGCGCCATCTTGCTCCGTCCCACCGGTGAGGAAGCCTGCTGTTGCCGCAGAAAGTAGTGTGAAATTTCAGGTCCCTTCCGTACCTCAGTGACCGGTGGGTGGCTGCGGCCTCCTGGCATGAATGGATGGTTTAGTTGATCAGTGCTGCGGGTGATTCATGGCCCGTTTCAGTGCAGAGCTCCCAATGACGCGTCTTTACGTTTCCATAGCAGGGTCACGTCTCCCCCCTTTAATATATTTTGCGCTGAAGTTCCTGCGTCTCATTCAGGTGTTGGGGGGCCTAGGCCAGGCAGTAGTGGGTAAGCGAGTGACGGAGCCTGTCTGCAGAGTCCGGGGTAGTCAGGCAGTAGGTAAGGAGCAGTGTGTGACCCTTTAACAGTCTTTTCTCTCACCTGCAATTATAGGATGTAGAAGCTGTCCACTTCAGGGCTCCACAGGCTTGTCAGAGTATGCAGCCCAGCCAGCTTCTTCCACTATCGGGAGGGCCAGGGGTGGAGGTGCTCCAGAGATGGTTCCTCTGCCCAGGTAGATGTCCCCCACCGTCTCAGGGCCTCTTCCTGCAGGCCAGCAGGATCCGGATCTAATGGGGAGGCTGCGGTTGCGGCCTAGTCATACGTGGGGGGGGGTAGAGACCAGGCCCAGAGCACGGCCTATTTTCAGTCCAGGGTCAATCCACTCACCCCCCTCAGCAGTCCTCAGCAGCCGGCTTGTGTAGACACAGGGGCGACCGCGCCAGGGGACTCCCGGCTCGCCGCGCGGCCCGTCAGGAAAGACCGCGGCTTCGGCCTAGTGGAGCGGGAGTGTGCAGCGGCGCCGATCGCGGACCGGGAGCAGAAATCCTCCTCGCTCCTCACCTGGCAGGGGGTGCCTGGGTCTCCCCCGATCAGCTGGGGTGAAAGTTGTGGATGAAAGAGGGCGATGGAGCTGGATTTTGTGTTTGGATGAGCGGAGCTCTCAGAGAAAGCCGCCGCTCACAGCGCCATCTTGGCCATGCCCTACTGTTGATTTCTTGACTTGTCACAGGCTGCGGACATTAATGACTTTGCATCCATCACCCCTTCTCCGGCTAGGGGTTCAGAACATGGTAGCACACCCTCCTTGAGAACCTGGACCGTCCCTAGCTCATGGCTGAACTGCAGTGCAGGCGCATGTCATACCCGACTTCAGTGTGCAAGGCTGAGCTGTTCAGACTACTGTTCCCCTGTGCTTCAGGCTCTAGTGCGGAGCAAGTAACACTCCGGACTGTTGCTTCATCCCTTTCTCAAATCCATGCTACCCTGAGTTCTCTGGCCCCTTCCTGCCAAGAATTACGCACAAGGGTGGAGGTGTTGGAAGCTCAGGCGAGCCCAGTGTCAGGACTGTCTTCCACTCCAGGGACATCTGCAGGTCCCGGGAACCCCTTGGTACTAAGCCCTATAGCCATAAGCCCAAGTAATAGTATGGGTGTTCCTCCCATTACCCCGGCTAATCTTATTCCCGTTAACATCAGGAAGGACATAAAGTAGGGCAAAGATGTTAATTTAGCATCACTTTTGATAGCTGCCCATGATGTTGCCGATAACAGGTCATACGCGTGTGGCGATGTTTCAGTGGTGGTTAAGACCAGGGATCATAAGCTCAGCCGCAAACTTTCTATCCCGGAGTTTGTCCTGGCCTTTAGCTTGTACAGAGATGTCATTTGCTCAGTAAGTCCACTCAGGAGGGAAGAGCTGGACCATTACCTTTACACAGTGGTAGAGTTAGAACAGAAGTATGGGGGGACATAAAGGAGGGCAAAGATGGTAATTTAGCATCACTTTTGATAGCAGCCCATGATATTGCCGATAACAGGTCATACGCGTGTGGCGATGTTTCAGTGGTGGTTAAGACCAGGGATCATAGGCTCAGCTGCAAGCTTTCTATCCCGGAGTTTGTCCTGGTCTTTAGCTTGTACAGAGATGTAATTTGCTCAGTAAGTCCACTCAGAAGGGAAGAGCTGGACCATTACCTTTACACAGTGGTAGAGTTAGGACAGAAGTATGGCGGGGTTGAATTTTTATGACTATCATCGCTCATTTTCGGCCAAGGCTGCTGCCTGTTTTGCTCAGTTCCAAGTGGTGATGGTGTAGAATAACATAGATACTGAGTTGTTTTGCCGGCATTTTGCTGATCTTAGGTCACCAGTTTGTGCTACTTGTCAGTCATCCACCCACACCGCGTACTGGTGCCCCAACTCAGAACTCCCCCTGTTACCAGGGACGTCCAGAGGTTCTGGCACTGCACTCCCCACCCCAGTCCACCCGGCACCTTGTGACAAGTTGGGCCGGCCCATTCATTTTCTGGGCAAATCTCAAATCTGCAAAAATTTTAACCTTGGGACATGCAATTACAGGCAGTGCCGTCTGTTACGGCACTCCCTGTAATTGTCTGTTACACATCTGTAACATCTGTGTCTGTTACACAGTTGTTTCAGGGCTCACCCCAAGTCAGCCTGTACACTGAGACAGAACAAGTCCATGTGACTAAGCCGCATAAATGTGCCTTTTTTTACAGGCTTGTTTAGCCTCCCATCCGTCACCATGGTTGAGCAAATTTTTGGTGGAAGGTTTCACATGGGGATTCCACTCTGGGTTTGTTTCCTTGCCAACAGGCACGTTTGAGTGTAGGAATCTGAGGTCATCTGCCACAGATGTAGAGGCGGTAGATGTGTTGCTACAATCTGAACTCAGGAAGGGTTTTGTTATTGGTCCTTTCCCAATGTCCCCTTTCCAGGTTTGGAGGGTCAACCCCTTGGGCCTTGTCAAAGGGAAATTTTCCAACAAATTAAGGTTAATTTATGATTTGTCAGCCCCTCATTGTTCTCAGGTGCATATACTTAACTCGTTAATACCATCTGAGGAGTTTTCACTTAAATATGCATCAGTGGATCAAGTAATTCAGTGTATCATTGGGGCAGATGAGGGCGCTTGGCTGTCCAAATCTGACATTGATTCTGCCATCACTCTGGCACTGGCATGGTATTAAGTGGAGGGAGTTTTATTATTTTGCCACCAAACTCACCTTTGGCTCCAAGAGTAGTCCCTGGTTGTTTGACTGCTTCGCACAAGCACTCAGTTAGATCCTCACGCACAGAGAAAGTTGTCACAAAGTGATCCACTATTTGGACGATTTTCTCCTCATTGAGAGTGGTGATCAGACCCCCTCCGACCTTCAAAAACTGACATCAGTTTTTGCGGCTTTGGACATGCCACTGGCAGTCAAGAAAATAGAGGGCCCTGTTACTAGGCTCACCTTTCCTGGGGATCGTGTTGGATACTCATGCAGGCCAGTCTTCCCGCAGACAAACTGGTAAGGATCATTAAGCATTCATGCATTCACGATCTCCCAAGTTTGTACCAGGGTTGAGTTACAGTCTCTGCTGGGAATGCTGAATTTCGCGATGAGGATCATCCCCCAGGGGAGGTCATTCATTTCTAGGTTAGTGTCTTTGTTACCTTCAGCTCCTGACTCTGCAACATTGGAATGGTGTTACCAGGTTTATCCCTGCAGTGTCAGGGTTTTCTCCTCAGGTTTTTATGGACACAGCGGCCACAAAGGGCTATGCGTTTTTTGTGGCTCACACTGGCTGGCGGGGCCTTGGCCAGACGAGGTTTTGTCTATTCCAGGGTTCACAGAGGCGTCAGCCTTGTTCAAATTCTACCCCATTGTTGCGGCTGCACAGGTGTGGGGTCATTTGTGGGCAGGCCAGACTGTGTTTTTTTTCCACGGATAATCAGGTCACGGCACAGATCATCAACAAGGGCAGATCTAGGTCTTTATTCATAATGTCTTTTGTGCGCAGGCTCATTTGGCTCTCCCTCCGATTTAACTTCCACATACACTGCAGATTCATAAATGGTGTAGACATTGTAGCGGCAGATGCACTGTCCCGGTTTAATTACTCACTGTTTTTCCAGTAGGTCCCAGATGCCGACGCTAGCGTCACTCTGGCCCCACACTTTCTTCAATTAACGATGGACTAAAAACCCCGTCGTGGCTGCTTTGATTGACAAATCGTTGTCAGTGAACACCAGGAAGGCGTACATCAGGGCCTGGAATGTTTTACGGGACCCCAGCAGGCCATCTTTTTTTTCAGCACACCCCATTAAAGCTGTCCTCAAAGGGATTCAGAAGAATAGCCCTCCTGCTGTAGCTAGCAGGCTGCCCATCAAGGGGCAAATGTTCCGGGGTATGTCAGATTTACTCGCTAGGTCTCTCTTTGGGTTGCTGCCTAGCTTAGTGCTTAAGGCGGCTTTGTATCTTGCATTTTATTGTTTCTTGAGGCCTGGGGAGTTAACTTTTTCTGGACTAGGATCCGGTATTCTTTTGATCAATCAGTTAGTCAGGTTCCCCGACTACTTTCAGTTGCCACTGCATACTTGCAAGACGCAGCAGCTGGGAGTCGGCACCGTCATTAGGTTCTTTAAGACCAACGACGCATGGTGCCCGGTTTTGGTCTTAGACCAACTTGTAAGGGCAACAGTGGACAGGCTTAGGGACAGTCCACTATTGCCTTTCCCTAGTGCTTCCCTCCCTACAGCTCAGTTCGTGCATCATTGCCGCACCCTTCTGGCCAATTTAGGTTTGGACCCCAAGGCGTTTTCGGGCCATTCTTTCAGAATTGGGGCAGCTTCCGCAGCCTCTCGCCAAGGGGTCCCGGTTCAGGTGATCAAAAAATTGGGTAGATGGAAGTCATCTTGCTTCTCTAGATATATCCCGGATCCTCTGGTAGAGATGTCACAGGCTTTTGTTGTTTTGACTGATTAATTGTCACATTTCAGTTTTGCAATACATTTTTGATAAACTTCATCCTATTGTCTGCCTTTATTTTTGCTCAGGTCTATTTTCTGTAGCTTCTTCCCTTTCCTAAACATCCATAAGGAGACTCCGTGTACAAGTATAAGGCTAACCGCAGGTCAGCCTGTGTTTGTGTGTGTCGGGCTGCATAAAACCTCCCCTCCTTCTCTCCTTCCCTGTCGGTGGTGGCTCTCGTATCCCACTCCCCCATTCCCTTTCTTTCTTTTACTTTTCTGTTTTATTTTACTTGGGTATGCCCCCTTTTAGGCATACTGACCACGTGACCACGGCACACCCCGGGTCTAATCCATAAGGAGACTCTGAGTACAACTCTATAAATAAACATGAGCCATGCCAGAATGGGCAGTCGGGTGGAAGATAGAGATACAGTGTTGAGGAGGATGTCGGTGGCCCTCAGAGGTACCCCCTAGTCTTTGGGGGGGGGGTGTCCTGCCTTGGGCCGGAGCTTGGGTGCTGCAAGGATCCTGCTAAAACACACAGGAAGAGGCTTTCCTGGAGGCACAGGAGCAAGAGAGAGGACAGATTGAGTAGTGCAACACTGTTGTGGACTAACAAGGGAGGAGATTGCCACATGTAGCCAGTCACCCTGAAAGACAGCGGTGTGCTTTAAGTTTTCTATCTTTCCCTTAGAAATCTCCTGAGAGTCAGCCGGGTGGGCTGGAGTAGAAAGGCAGCCAGGAGGGCCAGTGAAAGAGGCAGTTGCAACCAGGTGGGCTGGCATTACCTGAAGAAGTGATGCTGGGATCATGGCCACAGAGGAGAAATTACATGCTATTTCACTACATCTGAGCTACACTTACCACTTAAAGTGGAGTTCCACCCATTTAAAAGTCAGCAGCTACAAAAAGTGTAGATACTGACTTTTAATTATCACACACTCACCTGTCCCACGGTCCAGTGAAGCGGGTGCAGGAAGCCTCGTTCCTCTCCCCATCTTCTCCGCGGCACCGGAATTCTAAGTGTTGGAGCACGGCTGTGGCTGCACAGCAGGGCATGCACTGTGCATGCGCGAGCCACGCTGTATGCTGTGTATGGCCGGGCAATCTTCTGGGACCTGAGATGTGTCCCGGAAGATTGCACGGAGGAAGTGGGGAGAACTGAACTTCCTTCCGGCGCCAGGGGAGGAAGTGGGTGCTGGGTGCCTCTAAAAACAAGGTACCCGCCCCTCCACGCTCCAAAAAAAAATTACATGCCAAATGTGGCATGTCAGAGGGTCACCAGCACTTAAAGCAGAAGTTCCATATTTGGGTGGAACTCCGCTTTAAGCCCCAGAAGATTTCCCCTCTTCATGACCAAGCCATTTTTTGCGATACAGCACTGTCTTATTTTAACTGACAATCACGCGGTCATGCAACGCTGTACCCCCAAAAAAATGAGTCCTTTTTCCCACAAATAAAGCTTTCTTTTGGTGGTATTTGATAACCTATGTGTTTTTTATTTTTTGCGCTATAAATAAAAACGACAGACAATTAAAAAAAAAAAAAAATTACTTTCTGCGCTTAAACACATCCGATAAAAAATTAAAAAAATCAAATTTCTTCATCAATTTAGGCCAATATATATTATGCTACACATTTGTGGTAAAAACTTTATATGTGTTTTATTTTGTTTTATTTTTGCTGTTTATTTATTTTTTTGTCTTAGCTATATTATATATAAATGCTACTGTATACTGATTTTTTTTTTTGGTATGCAATAAAAAAGCCATATATATATATATTTTTTTTGCTGAATGCTAAAGTGCTTATATATTGTAATGTTTACTATTTTACAATACTAAAAATACTATAATATTAAATTACAGTTTGTAAACCAAAAAAATATTTTTGGTAAAAAAAAAATCCCAATAAGGCGTATATTGATTGATTTGCACAAAAAAATATATGGGCTGACTTATGAAGCATTTGCGCCACGAGTTGTGGCGCACGCCGATGCGCAAACGGCATTTTTGTATTTACAAAGCATATGCGCCGGTAACATAGCGCAATTCCCCATTTACTATTCTCTTCCCAGCGGACGGGAAGAGGCGATCGGTACGCCACTATAGACATGGCGCACGGCATCTTTAACTTAAAATTGAAACAAGCTGGAAGTGCCAATATTATGGGGGTGATGTGAGGAAGTATGGTACTAACTGCCCAAGTCACAAATATGCCCAAAATAGAATGAGAAAGTAACTTTCTCCGAACAAGCCGGCTGCGCCGGCAAATACATTTAGGACTGCGGGAGGTCAACTTATGTACTGCGTGTGCTCAAACGGCATTTGCGCTTGTTCAAATGCGTTGGTTCAGTGCGCCGGCAGAATCTTAGTAAATGTCAAGCAACGTAAATGCATTTGCATAGGTTGAACGGGTGCACCTCTACACTTTTTTTTTTTTTTTTTTAACACTGGTTCACTTTGCGGCTATAACCACTTGAGCCCCGGACCATTATGCTGCCTAAGGACCAGAGGTCTTTTTCCAATTTGGCACTGCGTCACTTTAACTTTTAATTGCGCGGTCATGCAATGCTGTACCCAAACGAAATTTGCGTCCTTTTCTTCCCACAAATAGAGCTTTCTTTTGATGGCATTTGATCACCTCTGCCGTTTTTATTTTTTGCGCTATAAACGGAAAAAGACCGAAAATTTTGAAAAAAAATGATATTTTCTACTTTTTGTTATAAAAAAAATCCAATAAACTCAATTTTAGTCATACATTTAGGCCAAAATTTATTCGGCCACATGTCTTTGGTAAAAAAAAAGTTAATAAGCGTATATTTATTGGTTTGCGCAAAAGTTATAGCGTCTACAAACTAGGGTACATTTTCTGGAATTTACACAGCTTTTAGTTTATGACTGCCTATGTCATTTCATGAGGTGCTAAAATGGCAGGGCAGTACAAAACCCCCCCAAATGACCCCATTTTGGAAAGTAGACACCCCAAGGAAATTGCTGAGAGGCATGTTGAACCCATTGAATATTTATTTTTTTTGTCCCAAGTGATTGAATAATGACAAAAAAAAAAAAAATATTTACAAAAAGTTGTCACTAAATGATATATTGCTCACACAGGCCATGGGCCTATGTGGAATTGCACCCCAAAATACATTCAGCTGCTTCTCCTGAGTATGGGGATACCACATGTGTGGGACTTTTTGGGAGCCTAGCCGCGTACGGGGCCCCGAAAACCAATCACCGCCTTCAGGATTTCTAAGGGCATAAATTTTTGATTTCATTCCTCACTACCTATCACAGTTTTGAAGGCCATAAAATGCCCAGATGGCACAAAACCCCGCCAAATGACCCCATTTTGGAAAGTAGACACCCCAAGCTATTTGCTGAGAGGCATGTTGAGTCCATGGAATACTTTCTTTTTTGACACAAGTTGCGGGAAAGTGACAATTTTTTTTTTTTTTGCACAAAGTTGTCACTAAATGATATATTTCTCACACAGGACATGGGCATATGTGGAATTGCACCCCAAAATACATTTAGCTGCTTCTCCTGAGTATGGGGATACCACATGTGTTGGACTTTTTGGGAGCCTAACCGCATACGGGGCCCCGAAAACCAAGCACCGCCTTCAGGATTTCTAAGGGCGTAATGTTGTGATTTGACTCCTCACTACCTATCACAGTTTTGAAGGCCATAAAATGCCAAGATGGCACAAACCCCCCCCAAATGACCCCATTTTGGAAAGTAGACACCCCAAACTATTTGCTGAGAGGCATGTTGAGTCCATGGAATATTTTATATTTTGACACAAGTTGCGGGAAAGTAACACTTTTTTTTTTTTTTTTTTTTTGCACAAAGTTGTCACTAAATAATATATTGCTCAAACATGCCATGGGCATATGTGGAATTACACCCCAAAATACATTCTGCTGCTTCTCCTGAGTATGGAGATACCACATGTTTAGGACTTTTTGGGAGCCTAGCCGCGTACGGGGCCCCGAAAACAAAGCACCACCTTCAGGATTTCTAAGGGCATAAATTTTTGATTTCACTCCTCACTTCCTATCACAGTTTTGAAGGCCATAAAATGCCAAGATGGCACAAAACCCCCCCCAAATGACCCCATTTTGGAAAGTAGACACCCCAAGGTAATTGCTGAGAGGCATGTTGAGTCCATGGAATATTTTATTTTTTGACACAAGTTGCGGGAAAGTGACAATTTTTTTTTTTTTGCACAAAGTTGTCACTAAATGATATATTTCTCACACAGGCCATGGGCATATGTGGAATTGCACCTCAAAATACATTTAGCTGCTTCTCCTGAGTATGGGGATACCACATGTGTGGGACTTTTTGGGAGCCTAGCCGCATACGGGGCCCCGAAAACCAAGCACCGCCTTCAGGATTTCTAAGGGCATAATGTTGTGATTTGACTCCTCACTACCTATCACAGTTTTGAAGGCCATAAAATGCCAAGATGGCACAAAACCCCCCCAAATGACCCCATTTTGGAAAGTAGACACCCCAAACTATTTGCTGAGAGGCATGTTGAGTCCATGGAATATTTTATATTTTGACACAAGTTGCGGGAAAGTAACACTTTTTTTTTTTTTTTTTTTGCACAAAGTTGTCACTAAATGATATATTGCTCACACAGGCCATGGGCATATGTGGAATTACACCCCAAAATACATTCTGCTGCTTCTCCTGAGTATGGGGATACCACATGTTTAGGACTTTTTGGGAGCCTAGCCGCGTACGGGGCCCCGAAAACCAAGCACCGCCTTCAGGATTTCTAAGGGCATAAATTTTTGATTTCACTCCTCACTTCCTATCACAGTTTTGAAGGCCATAAAATGCCAAGATGGCACAAACCCCCCCCAAATGACCCCATTTTGGAAAGTAGACACCCCAAGCTATTTGCTGAGAGGCATGGTGAGTATTTTGCAGCTCTCATTTGTTTTTGAAAATGAAGAAAGACAAAAAAATGTATTTTTTTTTTCTTTTTTCAATTTTCGAAAGTTTGTGACAAAAAGTGAGGTCTGCAAAATACTCACTATACCTCTCAGCAAATAGCTTGGGGTGTCTATTTTCCAAAATGGGGTCATTTGGGGGGGGGTTGTGCTATCTGGGCATTCCATGGCCTCCGAAACTGTGCTAGGCAGTGAAGAGTGAAATCAAAAATTTACGCCCTTAGAAAGCCTGAAGGCGGGGCTTGGATTTCGGGGTCCCGTGCGCGGCTAGGCTCCCAAAAAGTCCCACACATGTGGTATCCCCATACTCAGGAGAAGCAACAGAATGTATTTTGGGGTGTAATTTCACATATTCCCATGGCATGTTTGAGCAATATATCATTTAGTGACATCTTTGTGCAAAAAAAAAAAAAAAAAAAAAAAAGATTTGTCTCTTTCCCGCAGCTTGTGTCACAATATAAAATATTCCATGGACTCGACATGCCTCTCAGCAAATAGCTTGGGGTGTCTACTTTCCAAAATGGGGTCATTTGGGGGGGGGTTTGAACTGTCCTGGCATTTTATGCACAACATTTAGAAGCTTATGTCACACATCACCCACTCTTCTAACCACTTGAAGACAAAGCCCTTTCTGACACTTTTTGATTACATGAAAAAATATTTTTTTTTTGCAAGAAAATTACTTTGAACCCCCAAACATTATATATATTTTTTTAAAGCAAATGCCCTACAGATTAAAATGGTGGGTGTTTCATATTTTTTTTTCACACAGTATTTGCGCAGCGATTTTTCAAACGCATTTTTTGGGGAAAAAACACACTTTTTTAAATTTTAATGCACTAAAACACACTATATTGCCCAAATGTTTGATGAAATAAAAAAGATGATCTTAGGCCGAGTACATGGATACCAAACATGACATGCTTTAAAATTGCGCACAAACGCGCAGCGGCGACAAATTAAATACATTTTTAAAAGCCTTTAAAAGCCTTTACAGGTTACCACTTTAGATTTACAGAGGAGGTCTACTGCTAAAATTACTGCCCTCGTTCTGTCCTTCGCGGTGATACCTCACATGCATGGTGCAATTGCTGTTTACATTTGACGCCAGACGCTTGCGTTCGCCTTTGCGCGAGAGCAGGGGGGGACAGGGGTGCTTTTTTTTTTTTTTTTTTTTTCTTTATTATTTTTTTGCTTTTTTATCTTATTTTTAAACTGTTCCTTTCATTTTTATTTTTTTTAATTAATTTTATTGTTATCTCAGGGAATGTAAATATCCCCTATGATAGCAATAGGTAGTGACAGGTACTCTTTTTTTAAAAAATTGGGCTCTATTAGACCCTAGATCTCTCCTCTGCCCTCAAAGCATCTGATCACACCAAGATCGGTGTGATAAAATGCTTTCCCAATTTCCCAATGGCGCTGTTTACATTCGGCGAAATCTAAGTCATGAAATGCTCGTAGCTTCCGGTTTCTTAGGCCATAGAGATGTTTGGAGCCATTCTGGTCTCTGATCAGCTCTATGGTCAGCTGGCTGAATGACCGGCTGCATTTTCAGGTTCCCTGTTGGGACAGGAAAGCCAGAGAAAAACATGGAAGACGGTGGGGGAGGGGGGGGCATTCCCTCCCACTGCTTGCAAAAGCAGTCTAGAGGCTAATTAGCCGCTAGGATTGCTTTTACATGAAAGCCGACCGCTGGCTGAAAAGAATGATACCAAGATGATACCTAAACCTGCAGGCATCATTCTGGTATAACCACTCAAAATCCAGCAACATACCAGTACGTTGCTGGTCCTTGTTAGGCATATATTGTAAACTTTTTTTTCATGCAGCCTGTGGGCTGAACGAAAAAAAGATATTGATCGGTGGGTATGCCCACCATTAGAATACCTCCCTTCATCCACCCACTTCTAATGATGGGCATACATGCACCATTTATATATGCCGAAGCATGGGGGCATCCTCCCGCAAAAGGCAGGAGCAAATTGCTCCTCCACCCACTGCTGCCCCCACGCTTCGGCATATATGCTGAAGTATGTAACTGTGGTGGTGAAATCACCTCCGACAGCGCTGGAGTCACGGCTTTATATATCGTGGGAGCAAACGCTGTTGCTGTCAAGATAAATAAATCCGCGCTGCAACTGAATGGCGTACCTGCTAAGCAAATGATGGTTAACAATAAAACAAAGTAACATTACAGTATAACAGTAAGACTTACCATACCTGCAAAGCAAATACAAAAAAAAAACATAGTAAAAAATAAATCATTTAACGCAACCTGTGCCTAAAATATATATATATGCCGAAGCATGGGGGCATCCTCCCGCAAAAGGCAGGAGCAAATTGCTCCTCCACCCACTGCTGCCCCCACGCTTCGGCATATATGCTGAAGTATGTAACTGTGGTGGTGAAATCACCTCCGACAGCGCTGGAGTCACGGCTTTAGATATCGTGGGAGCAAACGCTGTTGCTGTCAAGATAAATAAATCCGCGCTGCAACTGAATGGTGTACCTGAAAACAATAAAATGGTTACCAACAAAACAAAGTAAACGGTAAAGTATGAAAAATCTGAAAAGGAAACATGGTAAAACATAATAACAATAAAACATTGCAGAATAGAATAGAGTAAAAAAGAGAAGAACAATAGAGAGAGAATAGAGAGAGAGAGAACAATAAAACAACAACTATTTTTGGTTTTTTTATTTTATATTTTTTTTTGTTTTTATTTTTTTTAATTTTTTTTTAATTTTTTTTTTTTACACTTTTTTTTAGTAACTTTTAACTTTTGTAACTCGTTCCAGGTTTGGGTCTCTCAAAATGCAATGGCATCTTGGGAGACCCTGTGTTAGTGTGCCTAGTCTGTGCAGTGCTGAACCCTACGCTAATACTCAACTAATGTATGGTAGCGTTCAAAGCATTCACCCATGCAAAGACCAGGATTGCCAGGACAGGAGGGACAATAAGACCGGGTGTCACGCCTAAATCCGCGCTTGCTGCAGACACGACATCTTTTTTGGGGGGCTCGTTGGGTAGGGGTACTCGGGATGGCATAAAGAAAATGCCTCTCATGCAGCCGGCTTACTGCATTTGGTTGGGGAAGGTGAGGTAGAGCACCGTCTGGAAACAGAAGGGCTCTGACGATCTCTTCCTGGAATTTAAGGAAGGATCCAGTCTGTCCTGAAGCTCTGTATAGCACATGAGCATTCAGCAAAGCCAATTGAAATAAGTATACAGACACTTTTTTGTACCAGCGTCTGGCCTTACGGGCAACTAAGTACGGCGCCAACAACTGGTCGTTGAGGTCCACCCCTCCCATATTAAGGTTGTATTCGTGGACACAGAGGGGTTTCTCCACAACACCAGTCGCCGTAGAAATTTGGGTCGTCGTGTCTGCATGAAGGGAGGTGAGAACGAAAACATTCTTCTTATCCCTCCACTTCATAGCGAGCAAATTATTATACTTCAAGCAGGCTCTCTCCCCCAGCCTAAGACGGGAATCTACAAGCCGCTGGGGAAAGCCCCGGCGATTAGGTCGCACGGTGCCACATGCTCCAATCTGCTGATCAAACAAGTGACTAAAAAGTGGCACGCTCGTATAATAATTGTCCACGTACAAGTGGTACCCCTTTCCGAATAAGGGTGACACCAAGTCCCACACTATCTTGCCAGCGCTTCCTATGTAGTCAGGGCAGTTTGTCGGCTCTACGTGACTATCTTTGCCCTCGTAAACCATAAATCTACATGTATAGCCTGTGGCCCTGTCACAGAGCTTATACATCTTGACCCCGTATCTGGCACGCTTGCTGGGAAGGTACTGTTTGAATGACAAGCGGCCAGAAAACTTAATCAGGGACTCATCAACGCAGACAACTTGATGGGGGGTAAACAAGTCTGCAAAACGTTGGTTGAAGTGGTTTACGAGGGGCCGAATTTTGTAGAGCCGATCGTATGCAGGGTCTCCACGAGGACGACAGAATTCATTGTCGTTGAAGTGCATGAACCGCAAAATCTGCTCGTATCGTGCCCTGGCCATGGAAGCAGAGAACAAGGGTGAATGGTAAATTGGGTCAGTGGACCAATATGACCGCAACTTACTCTTTTTATTCAACCCCATGAGGAGGGAAAGGCCCAGAAAGGTCTTAAATTCGGAGACCGTAATTGGTCTCCAATCTCTGGCAAGGGAGTACTGGGGATTAGCGGCGATGTGTTGACCAGCGTATAAATTGCTTTGGTCCACAATAGATCTATAGAGATCTTCGGTGAAAAACAGTGAATAAAAATCCAGTGGCGTAAAGTCAACTGTTTCCACCTGAATTCCGGGTTGGCCAGTGAAAGGGGGAAGTACGGGTGCTGCAGAAGTGGAAGGTTCCCAATTCGGATTGGCCAATGCAGCAGGAAGGGCACTATGGGCACGACGGGCCTGTCTTTGTCTTCTTGGTGGCAGCGGGACACTACTAGTGCTTGCCACCTCGCCAGCTTGAACTGCACTTATGGGACTCGCCACGTCACCACGTGATACTGCAGTGCTGGATGTATGACCAGGGTGTACTAGGCCGCTGGTGCTTGCCAGTTCACCAGAAGGAATAGCGGCGCTAGTACTTCTCTGCTCCATACGAGAGCCCTGCGGTTCTTGCACTTCAAGGACAGAAGAAGAAGAATGGGGTCTGGTACGCCTGACTCTAGCAGGGACCACAACTCTGTCGTCAGAGCTATCTGTCATGGAGCCGCTGTCCTCTACAGGTTCGTATTCTGAGCCTGAACTTGACAGATGAGTGACTTCCTCTTCACTATCTGTCATACTCAGAAACGTGTAGGCCTCTTCACTAGTGTACCTTCGATTTGCCATTTTGGCCTCTAAATTTAGGGGTACACTAGTGAGATTCACAGGCAAAAAAGCTCCTGACTGTTGGCGACTGTATAAAAACGCTACCAAAAAACTGTTAGCGATCGCAGGGATCAGGCCTGACTCTGCGAACGCTGCAGTTATGTGTTTAGTGTTTTGTAAAGTGTCAGTTATCGATCGATACTGCACTTGGGTGGGCTGGGCAGGGCTGGGCCGAGGAGCAAAACGCAGGTGCTAGCAGGTATCTGGGCTGATCCCGCTAACACTGCGTTTCAGGGAACCCTAAACTGCTGGGGAGTATAGATCTGATCGGATCAGATATCGATCCGTTCAGATACTATAGCACTAAGGGAGGTGTATGCTGCGTGCGTGGGTTTTAGCGGTACTGGCGCTAACCTGACGCTGCCTGGGGCGACGCAGACCTTATCTGATCCTAAAAACTTAACTTCTATCACCGCCGGGCAATTAGGGGGTTAAACCTTTATAGGGTAATAAACGGCGGGTGCCCTAAAACTATAATAAACTATAATAAACTGTAATAAACTGTAATAAACTACAAAAAACAAACTAGCTAACCAGCGTCACCCGTAACAGTTATACGGTGATCGCTGGTGAAAGGGTTAACTAGGGGGCAATCAGGGGGTTAAAACCTTTAGCAGGTAGTATATGGGGGTCCCTGTCGCTATAAAACACTGACAGCGAACCTATATACTTACCTCCCTAACTAGCGTCACCTGTGTCACTAATACAGCGATCAGAAAAACGATCGCTTAGCGACACTGGTGACGGGGGGTAATCAAGGGGTTAACTTTTATTAGGGGGGGTTAGGGGGGTACCCTGGACCTAAGGGGGGGTACCCTAGACCTAAAGGGGGCTAACCTAACTGCCCTAACACTTCTAACTGACACAAACTGACACCAATGCAAAAAAAAAAAAAAATGCTATTGGTGTCAGAGTGACAGGGGGTACAGGGGGGTGATCGGGGGGTGATCGGGGGGTGATGGGGGGTGACAAGTGTGCCTGGCGTGTTCTACTGAATGTGTAGTGTTGTGCAGACTTACTTGGATGTCTTCTCTCCTCGGCGTCGGATCAAAAAGACCGACTCGAGGCGAGATTACATCACTTCCTTTCCCTCTGTTTACATTACAGAGGGAAAGGAAGCATTTTCATTCGCCGGGAGCGATCGGGAGGGGGTGGCCAACAATGGATGGCCGCCCCCTCACCTCTCATCGCCCGGGAACAAATGGCGACCGCCTCGGGCACCGGGGGGGGGACCGATCGGACCCCCCACCCGCGGAAGGCAAATCACGTACATGTAGGTGATTTTGCCTGTCCGTGCCACCTTGCCGACGTACATCGGCGTGAGGCGGTCGTCAAGTGGATAATGAAATGTCGGTCCGTGTGCAATACACATAAAAGTTAATTGATAAAAACAGCATTAAGAAAAAAAACAAAATTAAGAAAAAAAAATGCGTGGGGTTCCCCCGAAATTCAGGTCTGGTATGGATATTAAGGGGAACCCCACGCCAAAAAAAAAAAATGGTATGGAATTTTGGGGGGACCCCACGCCATTTTTTTTTAAATTTTGGTGCGGGGTTCACCTTAAAATCCAGACCAGAAGGGTCTGGTATAGATCTTGAGGGGCACCCCATGCCATTTTTAAAAAAAAATTTGGCCGGGGTTCCCCTTAACCACTTCAATACCCGCGTATAGTCATATGACGTCCACAGATGGGATCTCCCATCCTGGGTGGACGTCATATGACGTCCTGAGATTCCCGGCCGCCTAGGGGGTGCACGCGCGCGTGCGCCCGCCGCGTTCCTCGGGACCCGGTGCGTGTGCCCGGCGGCCGCGATGTCCACCGGGCACCCGCGATTGCCCGTTAACCGGGCCGGCATGTGGATCTGTGTGTGTAAACACACAGATCCACAGCCTGTCAGCTCTGAGGAGAGCGATCTGTGTTCCCAGAACGGAGGAACACTGATCGGTCTCCTCCCCTAGTGCGTCCCCTCCCCCTTCAGTTAGAATCATTCCCTAGGAAACATATTGACCCCTCCCCGCCCCCTAGTGGTTAACCCCTTCACTGCCTGTCACATTTACACAGTAATCAATGCAATTTTATAGCATTGATCACTGTATAAATGTGATTGGTCCCAAAAATGTGTCAAAAGTGTCCGATGTGTCCACCATAATGTCGCAGTCACCAAACATAATCGCGATCGCCGCTAAAAAAATTAAAAAATATTTTTTTTTTTAAAAATGCCATAAATCTGTCCCGTATTTTGTAGACGCTATAACTTTTGCGCAAACCAATCAATATACGCTTATTGCAATTTTTTTTACCAAAAATATGTAGAAGAATACGTATCGGCAAAAACTGAGGAAAAAATGTGTTTTAAAAAAAAAAAATTGGGATATTTATTATAGCAAAAAGTAAAAAATATTGTGTTTTTTTCAAAATTGTCGCTCTTCTTTTGTTTATAGCGCAAAAAATAAAAACCGCAGAGGCGATCAAATACCACCAAAAAAAAGCTCTATTTGTGGTGAAAAAAGGACGTCAATTTTTTTTGGGTACAACGTCGCACGACCGCGCAATTGACGTTTAAAGTGCGACAGCGCTGAAAACTAAAAATTGGCCTGGGAAGGAAGGGGGTGAAATTGCCCTGTATTGAACCGGTTAATATCCATACCAGACCTGAAGGGCCTGGTATGGAATTGAGGGGGACCCCCCACGTCTTTTTTTTTTATTTTGGTTCGGGGTTCCCCTGTGGGGAATTCCCATGCCGTTTTTATCAATGAACTTTTATGTGTATTGTCGGACCGGCAATGCATTAATAGCCGCGAGTAGTTTTAAATGACTTTTTTCCTCAACATTGGGAGGGTGCTTTGGGGTAGCCCCCCAAAACACCTTGTCCCATGTTGATGGGGACAAGGGCCTCATCCCCACAACCCTTGCGCGGTGGTTGTGGGGGTCTGCGGGCGGGGGGCTTATCGGAATCTGGAAGCCCCCTTTAACAAGGGGACCCCCAGATCTTGGCCCTCCCACCTGTGTGAAATGGTAAGGGGGTACAAAAGTACCCCTACCATTTCACAAAAAAAGTTTAAAAAATGTTAAAAATGACAAGACAGTTTTTGACAATTCCTTTATTTAAATGCTTCTTCTTTCTTCTATCTTTTATCTTCCTTCGGTTTCTTCCTCCATCTTCTTCTTCTGGTTCTTCCTCCGGTGTTCTCATCCGGCATCTTCCTCTGCGGCGTCTTCTTCCCTTCTTCTTCTCGGTCCACTCTGCATCCACCATGATGGGAGGCTCCCGCTGTGTGGCGCTTCTCGTCTTCTGATGGTTCTTAACCACTTCCCTACCTGCCCATAGTCATATGACGTCCACAGATGGGATCTCCCATCCTGGGTGGACGTCATATGACGTCCTGGGATTCCCGGCCATCTAGGGGGCGCGCGCGCGTGCCCGCCGCGTTCCTCGGGACCCGGTGCGTGTGCCCGGCGGCCGCGATGTCCGCCGGGCACCCGCGATTGCCCGTTAACCGGGCCGGCATGTGGATCTGTGTGTATAAACACACAGATCCACAGCCTGTCAGCTCTGAGGAGAGCGATCTGTGTTCCCAGAACGGAGGAACACAGATCGGTCTCCTCCCCTAGTGTGTCCCCTCCCCCTTCAGTTAGAATCATTCCCTAGGAAACATATTAACCCTTCCCCGCCCCCTAGTGGTTAACCCCTTCACTGCCTGTCACATTTACACAGTAATCAATGCAATTTTATAGCATTGATCGCTGTATAAATGTGATTGGTCCCAAAAATGTGTCAAAAGTGTCCGATGTGTCCGCCATAATGTCGCAGTCACCAAAAAAAATCGCGATCACCGCTAAAAAAAATAAAAAAATATTTTTTTAAAAAAAATGCCATAAATCTATCCTGTATTTTGTAGACGCTATAACTTTTGCGCAAACCAATCAATATACGGTTATTGCGATTTTTTTTTACCAAAAATATGTAGAAGAATACGTATCGGCCAAAACTGAGGAAAAAATGTGTTTTTTTTTTAAAAAATTGGGATATTTATTATAGCAAAAAGTAAAAAATATTGTGTTTTTTTCAAAATTGTCACTCTTCTTTTGTTTATAGCGCAAAAAATAAAAACCGCAGAGGCGATCAAATACCACCAAAAAAAAGCTCTATTTGTGGTGAAAAAAAGGACGTCAATTTCTTTTGGGTACAACGTCGCACGACCGCGCAATTTATGTTTAAATTGCAACAGCGCTGAAAACTAAAAATTGGCCTGGGAAGGAAGGGGGTGAAATTGCCCTGTATTGAACCGGTTAAATAACGGAGGGCGGGGCCACCCGGTGACCCCGCCCTGCTCTGATGCACCGGGACTTCCCTGTGGCATTCCCCGTGATGTCAGGGGGGGGCGGGGTCACCCGTTATGTATTGGGCAGGACCTTAGCCCCCAAAGTCTTTTTAGGACAATACCATGCAAATTAGCCTTTAAAATTAGCACTTTTGATTTCGAACGTTCGAGTCCCATAGACTTCAATGGGGTTCTAACGTTCGTGCAAATTTTTGGTCCGTTTGCAGGTTCTGGTGCGAACCGAACCGCGGGTGTTCAGCTCATCCCTAATGGTGTCCTTTAAAGATATGAAAAATTGAATTTCTGGTGTTTAAGCCTCATACACACGATGGGACTTTGTACAAACTTTCCCGTAGATTTTTGTACAAAGGGCGTTGGCCTTAGGGTTCTTTCACACAGATGTATCCGTGTAGGGAACCCGCTCTGCTCATCGGGGGGATCGCTCCGTTGATCCCCGCTGAGCAGGCAAATGACAGGTCTGGGCCTGAATAACGCCCTAAAGAAGAGGCTCCATTCACTCCAGTGAGGGCTTTCACACTGGAGCGGTGCGCTGGCAGGGCGTCACAAAAAGTCCTGCCAGCAGCTTCTTTGGAGCGGTGAACTCACCGCTCCCCCACTGCTGCTCCCCATTGAAATCAATGGGGCAGCACTGTGATACCGCCGGCAAAACGCCGCTCCAGTGGTGTTTTGTGGGCGGATTGAACCCCTTTTCGGCCGCTAGCGGGGGGGGTGTTAAAACTGCCCCACTAGCAGCCGAATAATGCCGCTAAAATGACGGTAAAGCGGCGCTAAAAATAGCGCCGCTTTACCGCAGACTCCCCCACTGCCCCAGTGTGAAAGGGGCCTTACCGTCCTGCTAACGCACCGCTCCAGTGTGAAAGCCCTCGGACTTTCACACTGGAGTGAATGGAGCCACTTCTTTAGGGTGTTTTTCAGGCGCTATTTTTAGCGTTATAGCGCATGAAAAATGCCGCAGTGTGAAAGGGGCCTTAGACTTAGGCCCCTTTCACACGGACGGATAGATTTGTGCTTTTAGCTGCATTTTCTACCAAAGCTAAACGCACACAATGCTTTCCCTATGGCCCCATTCACACACTGCGTTAAGATGCCTTTTGATCACAAGCGGTTTGGTGCAGATAGAAAAAATAGAATTGATTGCGTCCACAAGCGATTTAGTGCAGCTATCTGCACATAACCACAGTGCACTGTGTCAGCTGCAGATAGCAGTCCCGGGGCATGATGGGACTGTGCCGTCATAAGGGGCGGGGTCACCCGGTGACATCACATGGTGACCACGCCCCATGCCTATATAAGTCGGCGCACACCTCGCAGACGGCATTACAGCGGGAGAGAGCGTTGTGTCAACATTGGAAGAAGAGAAGAGGGAACAGAAGATGGAGAAGACCGGGCCACCGCTAGCAAAAGAGCTGGTAGAAGATAGCGGGGGAGTCCAGCAGAAGAGAGTGGAGAGCGGAGAAGAACCGGACAGCGACAGACCAGGCCACTGCTAGCAAAAGAGCAGAAGATAGCGGAGGAACCCGGCAGAAGAATCAGAACACGGGAGAAGAGGCCGGACAGCGCGGAGAAGAACCGTGGAAGAGGCCGGAGAGCGCGGAAGAGACCCCCAAAGTCGGAAGAAGACCAATGGAGCTGCCTAATAAATTACTTTAAAAACCTGTCTAGTGTGTTTTTTTTTCTTGACACTTTTCTCCCCCAGGTGAATGGGTAGGGGTACCATGTACCCCATACTCATTCACGTAGGGCCGGGAACTGGGGGCCTCCTTATTAAAGGGGGCTCCTGGATTCTGATAAGCCCCCCGCCCGCAGACCCCGACAACCAACGGCCAGGGTTGTCAGGAATAGGCCCTTGTCTTCATCAACATGGGGGACAAGGTGCTTTGGGGTGGGGGGGCCACAGCGCACCCCCCCTTCCCCAAAGCACCCATCGCCCATGTTGAGGGCATGTGGCCTGGTACGGTTCAGGAGGGGGGAGGGCACTCGCTCATCCCCACCCCCCTTCCTGACCGGCCGGGCTGCGTGCTCGGATAAGGGTCTGGTATGGATTTTGGAGCAACCCCCCATGCCGTTTTTTCAGTGTAGGGGGTTCCCCTTAAAACCCATACACGACCGAAGGGCCTGGTATACCCCTGGAGGGGGAACCCATGCCGGTTTTTCTTGTGCTGCTTTAATACGAAGATGTGTTTTTCCTATTGCAACGAGCGTGAGATGTACCTCGCCGAGAACCAGTGCAATGGTATTGCGCTGCAAACATTCTCGCGGGCAGGTACTGCTGTGTCGATTCACACGCTCAATTAAGGATTTATCCGGCGTACCAATTAAAGTATGAACCGGCGCAGCACATTCATCTTAGTAAATGACCCCCAGGAAGTCTTTAAACGGGCAGTTTGCTGTCTTCGTCAGTATTTGTGTTTCCTCCACCAGAGGGAAACATACTTTAAGAACTCTCCTGTGCTTTCCTCCCTGGGTGTATGCAGGGTTTGGTGGGGCAGTTTGGGAAGGTGAGTGTGAAAGGAGTCACTTTGAGCAGGCGCCTGTGAAACCCAGCTTACCTTAGAGAGATCAGGAAACTCCTTTTTCAGCTCCCTAGGTCCCTCTTATGCGTAGGTTAGCCTGTGTCTATTAGGGGCACAGGGTGACCCGTGAAATTGATGGACAAATACTTAATAGACACTGAGACTGTAGTTTGGATTACTTCAAATGGGACAGTAATATTTGTCAACAATATCCCTCAAGAAATATATGAAGAGAAGTTGATTCCACCTTTTCAGACTGAGAGACTCATGGCAGGTGTTAAAATGATCAGCAAGCCACCTGGTGGCTGGTGGTCTCCTGCTATTGTCTGCTTATTAAGGTGTTATGTATTTTCTGCTAAGCTTGTCTGTCCCATGGGGACTGTTTTCCTGTGGGGTATAAAGTATGTATGCGAGTTTCAATAAACATCTCCAGATCTCATACAAGCTATTTGTTGGCTAGTCTTGTATGCCATACGGCTATAATATCTGGTATCTATGTCCCGTCTGGAGGAAGCAGTATACTGACGGAAGCACTCAAGTGGGGTGGGACGGTTCTGTCACATTTGGTGGTAAGAGGTGGGATGCTTTCTGCAGTCTGGGACATCCAAACCTCCACCTGGATCCAAGGTCCAGATAGCAGAAGTGGAGAGGTACAGATACCAGCCGCCATGGAGAAGGAATTCAGAAGGAGGTTGCGAGAGATGCAGAGAAAGCACAGGTCCTGCTGGGATGGTATGATTCTGTCCACTGGGAACTATGGAAGGAAATGTTAGCCTGTGAGCAGCGCCACTAGGGAAAAATTCTCCCCTCCAGCCAGGAAAGGTACTGGTCACAGTATGTTTTGCGGGTTCTGTTTTTGGAGGAACAACCACACAAGGAGTGGACAGCTGAGTTAAGCAGGCTGGTCCAGGCAGAGATACTGCTAGACGAGAGCTACAGAGCCCTCCAGTGCAGTGTATCCCAAGCGTGCCCTTGGATAGCAGATGATTGCCCAACGGAAGGCTTTGGCTACGGTGGCCTGGGACTGTTGTATGGTCAGAGGACCCTAACTTTGGGAGCGATCTGGAGTGGCGGTTGGAGGAAATCATGGATTACAGAGAAGAGATACTGAACGTTTCGGAGGTGCTCTGGGCACTGGAAGATATGGAGTTTCTGGTCGTTCAGCAATGGGAGCTGGTGATCGCCTACAGATGGCTGCTAGACTCAGCAACAGGGCTAGGCTCCTTTTGCCTGGGACTATCTAGAAGTAGTAGTCAACAGTTCTGAAAGCTTAGCTGAAGTGTCGGCAATGGGGCAGAGTAACAGTGTGCTTTGCCCATCTCCGCCTACAGCTATGGAAGCGGAGCTCTTATAGTGGATGTAGCAAGTGCTGACTCTCTTTGACAATCCTGTTTCTGCACAGGACGATCTTGGATGGAGGAATGAGTCTATCCAGCAGTCAGATGAGGGAATGGATGATGGAGCAGTCGGCTCATTTCCCCGGCCACAGAAAACATGGATTTAATTGAAATTTCAGTGGAGGATGTTATGGATTATGAGTCACCTGCCAAAGTATTGGTACTGGGCCCAAGTGCCTTGGGTTTTCAGCAATTCCAGAGACTGGGGATTTAATAGACTTTTCTGTAGAGGAGGAACCACCTAGCAAACCTCCAGCAGAACAGCAGGCATCAGGGCAGACTATCACTGAGCTCTGCCCAGCACCAACAGCAGCTTCAGCCTTCCTGAGAGAAAAAGCAGCCGGCCGGCCTTTCTCCCACACCACTGACAGGGACATGGGATTTCCTGCCAGCAGCATCTGTGGAATTACAAGAAACTTCTCCAGTTGAAGTACTGACAACCGGACAGAGGGGCCAAGACCTCTGCCCCACACCTGCAGCAGTTCTAGAGGTCTAGTGTGAGAAGGTGACTTCACTCCCCAGCAGCAGATCAGGATCCAGGGGGAGAAAGAAGAGGAGGTTGAGTCCAAGATTCTGGGAGATCAAGCAACTGGCTTATCTCCCCAACGGCAGATACACAGTTTGGGAGAGAACATGGTCATCCTTCCTCCCCATCACCAGATTCACAGTCTGGGAGTGGAGGAAGCCCACAGAAGTGCTGGCAAAAGGGCAGAGTGCTATAAACCTCTGCCCAGCACCGGCAACAACTGCAAAGTTCCAGGAAGCCAGGGCAGTCAGCTCCTCTCCCCAGGGACAAGCTCATGTAGTGAAGCTTCTACACCCAGCTGAAGCACTGGCAGCCAGAGAGTCAACGACCTCTGCCCCACACTTACTGATGACAACCATTTTCTACAGCCAAGAATGGAAATCAGGTTGACCAACTATGTGAGTTCACTCTGACCTCAACTAACAAAAGATGGATTTCCTGTGGTAGTGGATGGGACAACAGTCTACACCTGTATACCCCAGGGATGCTGGGCAGTCGGCCCAGATCCTCAACAGCATGACAGAGTGAGTCCAGCAACCCTGTCTTCTCTCCAGAGGCTGAAAGGACTCCAGGGAGAAGGTCTAGTCCGCACGTCTTCCCAGCGGCGAGTATGCTCTATGATAACGCTCTGTTCGTGACAATTTGTTTGGGGTACTGTGTGGGTACAGGCATTATGGGACTGGAACTATGGACTAACTTCAAAGCCAACATATCTGGGGGTCTGCTTCTGTGTTAGTCTCCTGGCGAAAGGGGAGATATGTGATGGGAGTCACTTTGGGCGGGGGGCCCGTGGAACCCAGTTTACCCAAGACAGCTCAGGGCACTCCTGGTTCAGCTCCCCAGGCCCCGCTTATGTGTAAGTCACCTTGTGTCTGATTTATCCTCCACAATGTCGCAGTCCCGCAAAAAAAAAAAAAAAAATCGCTGATCGCAGCCATTACTAGTAAAAAATTAAAAAAAAGGAGTTTCATAAAAATAAATATCTCATAGTTTGTAGACGCTATAACTTTTGCGCAAACCAATCAATATGTGCTTATTGGGATTTTTTTTTTACCAAAAATATGCAGCAGAATACATATTGGCCTAAATTGATGAATAAATTAGATTTTTTACATTTTTTAATGGGTATATTTTATAGCATAATAAAAAAATATTGTTTTGTTTTTTTTCAAAACTGTCGGGTCTTTTTTTGTTTATAGCACAAAAAATAAAAACCACACAGTTGATCAAATACCACCAAAAGAAAGCTCTATTTCTGGGAAAAAGGGACATCAATTTTATTTGGGTAATGCAGTGTCGTATTGCAAAAAATGGCCTGGTCAGGAAGGGGAGGTAGACCTTCCGGGGCTAAAGAGGTTAAAGAAGATAGCTCCCGTTTCTTCAGTTGGTCAGTTCATAATAATGACATTCCTGTAGCATTAAGTCATTTGAGGTAAAACCATCCGTATACCAGGCCTAAGAAACATTCTTGTGTATTTGTGACCCATAATAATAATTAAATATGACATTTCCCCATCAGAGGCATCCACAGAAGAAAACACTTTTTCACAAGGGGCCCCGAGTGGCTACACAGTCAGGTGGCCCCATTGCTGCAGGATCAGGAATCCGGCTCAGCGGCGGGGGGACAGGAACTCCCACGAACTCTGAGGTTTTGCGCCACGGAAGGAGCCCCGATCAGGACCCGTCAGGCCCACCTGGACGGAATCCTCGGCATCGGCGGAGCTCGGTTAGCTGGGTTATGACATGCACAACCGCCTCCCCCCCTACCCACTCGTTGGCACCATCTGGACAGAACGGGCTCTCCCCTTTGATGTCCCAGTCCGGGGGGGGGGAGTCTCGGTGAGGGAGGAGTCCAGATACGGCCCATACCAATCCCCGCCGGCGGCCCTGGTATGTCAGCAGGTTCCCCTGCCAGGAGGGTCGGGCAGCAGAGCGGTGCCAGCAGACTGCCCCCCCATGTGACATCCAGACTTCCCCCTCCATGTGAGATCCAAACTGCCCCCGATGTGACATCCAAAATGCCCCCTCCATGTGACATCCAGACTGCCCCCCCATGTGACATCCAGACTGCCCCCCCATGTGACATCCAGACTGCCCCCCCAGTGACATCCAGACTGCCCCCCCATGTGACATCCAGACTGCCCCCCCATGTGACATCCAGACTGCCCCCCTCATGTGACATCCAGACTGCCCCCCCATGTGACATCCAGACTGCCCCCCCATGTGACATCCAGACTGCCCCCCATGTTACATCCAGACTGCCCCCCCATGCGACATCCAGACTGCCCCCCCTCATGTGACATCCAGACTGCCCCCCCATGTGACATCCAGACTGCCCCCCCCCATGTGACATCCAGACTGCTCCCCATGTGACATCCAGACTGCCCCCCATGTGACATCCAGACTGCCCCCCCTCATGTGACATCCAGACTGCCCCCCCCATGTGACATCCAGACTGCCCCCCCATGTGACATCCAGACTGCCCCCCCATGTGAAATCCAGACTGCCCCCCCATGTGACATGCAGACTGCCCCCCCCCCACTCCCAGTGACATGCAGCCTGTGTCTCCTGCTGTCATACACATGGAGTCCGGTGTCCCCCGCTGTCATACACATGGAGTCCGGTGTCTCGCTGTGTCTTCACGGTGAACGGTGTTCTGCTGAGAAAGTTCCGCTCGGCTGATAAGTTCCCCCTCCAGTAGGATCCGGCGGAAATAGCCGAAGCGGAATAGCTGAAAATTAGCTGTACACGGCGCTTGTAAGAGGGCTCCTCGCGGGCTCGCTTCGCTCGCCGCGCTTCGGGCACGGCCTCGCTTCGCTCGGCTCTTTTAGATTCCCCCTCTAGGTCCACTTGGATGGTAGGGAAGGAACCTGGACCCAGAGCGCAGGCGCCGTGTACAGCTGATTGTCGATCTTGAGCTTCGGCTATCTCCGGCGGCTGTTAATAGTTCGTACTGCGCAGGCGCTGCGCCTGCGCAGTACAGGGGGGAACCTATCTGCCGAAGGAACTTATTCAGCAAGACAACGGCCTGTGAGGAGTTCATAGAACTCAGCTGTGTTCAAAGGCATTAGCTCTGCACTCGGCTTCTCTTGTCTGAAATCGGCACATGCGCAGTAGTAGCAGGTGCCTTTGATAGAACGCCGGCGTTGTGTCGAGTTGGGTTTCCCCGTCGAAATCTGTTCCCCCTGTCTCTCGGCTGAGATGGGAACTCCGCCTCTCCAGCCCTCTGCAGTGCCGCTCCTCCCACTCTACTTCTCATTCTAATCATCATTCTACCGTCCCCGCCGTTCTCAGCACAACACCGGTAACAGCGCGTTATCCCGCCGCTCAGAGGATATCGCATTTCATGGGGTACCGATCTCACTGTTTACACCGGTAACGGAGTGCTATCCTGGGGCTCCCCTCTTCCTCCAGCCGTACATTCCTCTGCCCAGACGAGGCTGCAATGGGCACAGTATGGCTGAAATGGGTAACAGTATGGCTGAAATGGGTAACAGTATGGCTGAAATGGGCAGAGTGGGAGTGAAATGGGCACAGTATGGCTGAAATGGGCAGAGTGGGACTGCAAATGGCACAGTATGACTTCAAAGGGCACAGTATGACTGCAATGGGCACAGTGGGAGTGAAATGGGCACAGTGTGGCCGAAATGGGTAACAGTATGGCTGCAATGGGCAGAGTGGGACTGCAATGGGCACAGTATGGCTGAAATGGGCACAGTATGGCTGAAATGGGTAACAGTATGGCTGCAGTATGGGACTGCAATGGGCAGAGTATGGCTGAAATGGGCAGAGCATGGCTGAAATGGGTAACAGTATGGCTGCAATGGGCAGAGTGGGACTGCAATGGGCACAGTATGGCTGAAATGGGCAGAGTGGGCTGAAATAGGCAGAGTGGCACTGCAATGGACACAGTATGGCTGAAATGGGCAGAGTGGGACTGCAATGGGCACAGTATGGCTTCAAAGGGCACAATATGGCTGCAGTGGGCACAGTGAGGCTGCAATGGGCAGAGTGAGGCTGCAATGGTGGGCACAGGTGAGGTTGCATTGAGGGGCACAGGTGAGGCTGCACTCATAAAGTTGTTAATATTTATAATATTTTTGTAACTTATTTTTGCATAAAACTTTTAAGTGTCATTTCATGAGATAATTTATGAGGGCGTGTCTAGGGGCGGGGCAGGGTAGGGATTGAGTGGGGCACTGGTGGCGAGTAACCTTTGAGGCCTGATTCACATCTATGCATTTTTAGTGCTTTTTGCATTTTGCAGATTTGCGCTACAGTCCATTTAACATGGTTTCCTATGGAACACGTTCTGTAGTGCAAATCTGCAAAATGCAAAAAGCAGTCATAATGCATAGATGTGAATCCAGCCTGAGGCTTGGCTAGTAGCTCCAGACTTGAAATTTTGAGCCCTGCCTCAGTGATGAATGAACACACGAGTGATTGGTACAAATTGTTCACTGTTCATTCAGGAGAGGAAGGGGTTAGTAAATTACATTTACTGACTCGTTCCCCGCTCTCCATCCTGAAACATCCCCCTTCAGAGGGAGGGAGAGGAGGAGAAGCTGGCAGTGCTGCAGGGAGAGGCAGAAGAGGATCGGTGTCTGCAATAAGACAGTACAGCCGGTCCTCCTGCTCAGCAGGCGCCCGGGCCTCCCTTTTGAACTGATGGGGCCCGAGCCCAGTACAGGAGGGCTGACTTACTGCCTTATCAGCGGCCCGGGTTGTTTTACAAGGTTATTGTTCACAATCTTTTTAAAGAATAAAATGTCACTGTTGGTCGCTTGATGTAGTTCATTGAGGTTCCTGTCAGAATGTAACTGCCTGTCCATAGTGGAGGTACAGGCAGACAGCTACACAGCCAGTCTGCAGGACCTTGGCATTACACCCACCATCTACTGATTTTGGGTGCAATGCTTTACAGGTCCCTAACAAAAATAAATAATAAATGCATATTTTTTACCTGCAAAAAATGTGCATTTATTTATTTTTTGTTAAAGTAAACTTATCCTTTAACCAGTTAAATACAGGGCATTTTCACCCCCTTCCTTCCCAGACCAATTTTTAGTTTTCAGCGCTGTCGCAATTTAAACGACAATTGCGCGGTCGTGCGACGTTGTACCCAAACAAAATTGACATCCTTTTTTCCCCACAAATAGAGCTTTCTTTTGGTGGTATTTGATCACCTCTGCGGTTTTCATTTTTTGCGCTATAAACAAAAGAAGAGCGACAATTTTGAAAAAAACACAATATTTTTTACTTTTGCTATAATAAATATCCCAATTTAAAGAAAAAAAAAAAAATTTTTTTCCTCAGTTTAGGCCGATATGTATTCTTATACATATTTTTGGTAAAAAAAATCGCAATAAGCGTATATTGATTGGTTTGCGCAAAGTTATAGCGTCTACAATATACGGGATAGATTTATGGCATTTAAAAAAAAAAAAAAAAATTTTTATTTTTTTTTTTACTAGTAATAGCGGCGATCTGCGTTTTTTTCCGTGACTGCGACATTATGGCAGACACATCGGACACTTTTGACACATTTTTGGGACCATTCACATTTATACAGCGATCAAGGCTATAAAATTGCATTGATTACTGTATAAATGTGACAGGCAGTGAAGGGGTTAACCACTAGGGGGAGTGATTCTAACTGTAGGGGGTGGGGACTCACAAGGGGAGGAGACCGATCGGTGTTCCGCTGTACTGGGAACACAGATCGGTCTCCTCTCAACTGACAGGACGTGGATCTGTGTGTTTACACACACAGATCCACGGTCCTGCTCGGTTAACGGGCAATCCCGGGTACACGCACCGGGTCCCGAGCGACGCGGCGGGCGCACGCCCCCTAGACGGCCGGGAAGCCCAGGCCGTCATATGACGTCCACCCAGGATGGGAGATCCCATCTGTGGACGTCATTTTACTATGGCCGGGTAGTGAAGTGGTTAAGAAAACTATAGCATCCACTGCATCTCAGGACTAGAAACTGCAATTTATTACATATTTGTTCTTGGATTTAGATACAATAAATAATACTAATTAAATAAATAATACAATAAATACAATTAAAGGAATGCTAAAATACCATTGGTTGTGAGGCCACGTGGCATACCTTATGTATACTTTAAGAAGACTTCGGTAATATTACAGGTTGATAAATCAGGGTCTATGCCTCTAAAGCATTATTAAAAAAATAAAGCACGTGTCTCTTTTTTTTTGTTACGTTCTCATTCCTACCAAATAGAACTGGAAGTTCTTGTCTTCTAACTTGTTTTGCTGCATATTTCCAAAACAATCTAGGATATTGATTGAAAGGATGAATTTTTAGTTTCCTCATACCAATGGTCATAATCACGCCGTCCAGACTTCACATAAAATAGGTTCACCGTTGACCTCCAGCAGTAGTGACGGAGTTGACACCAGGACAGAACACGTTGGGTGGAGGATGATCGGTCTGCTTTTCGTCTGCCTGCTTTGTGTCCTCATAACACCAGGTATGTCTGATCCCGGCAGGGGATAGATTTTGAACTACATCTATGATATCTCTGTGTAATGAGAAGGTCCACTTCCCGTCATAGTCGATGAGATAGTTAGGTGTGTTGCTGGTTGGATCACCAGGAAATATATTACATCTTTATTCTTGGGTTTAGTGGTTGGCACTTCTGTCTTGCAGCCCTGGGGTTATGGGGTTAAATCCTAGCCAGGATTACATGGAGTTTACATGTTCTCCATTTGCTTGCATACTCCATAGACATGCTGGTAGCCTAACTGCCTCCTGTGTAAATTATCCCTAGTATGTGAGTGAAGGAAACCTTAGATTGTAAGATATTTGAGGGCATGGACTGGTGAATGTACAATATTTAAAATGCTGTGTGAATTGATGGCGCCATTTAAATACCTGTAATATATACAATTTTACAATAAATGGAAGCTAGTGTTCATGCAAGGGGTTCTGTCTGTCAATCAATATTCAATCTTATATTCTAATATATTTTTCAGGTCATTCTCTTTCATGCATCAACTGTATGGGACTAAATTCCTGCACGGGATCTTCTGAGACATGTATGTCTAATTACAGTTGCGGCGTGGCCTATAGAGAGACCACTGAAGGTAAGCCTTGCAAAATGTTTCTGGAGTACAATCAATTTTTATTTTCATTATTTAATGAGGACAGGAATCCAACCAAAGCAAATAATTCTAAGTAGAGCGAGTAAAAGTGAATTTCTCCGATGGGTTTGTGAGGTTTCCCTGATCCTTGAAGTCTGTATTGCCTTGGCCAAGATTGTCTTGTGGTGACTTTAGGTTCTCTAGTATGCATAGTCTTGTATGTATGATTCTTAAAGGCTGTATTTTCTGAATCATGTTTGTCTTGTGGTGGCTTCAGGGCTTCTAATATGTCTACTCTAATACTCTATGTGTGATATTTTAAGGCTGTACTGTCTTGGCCATGCTTGTTTTATGGTGTCTTAAAGCGTAGTTCCACCCAAAAGTGGAACCTCTGCTTATCTTCTTCCTCTTCCCCCTCTGGTGCCACATTTGGCACCTTTCAAGGGGGAGGGGGGGGAGAATGGGTACCTGTTTTTGACAGGTACCCATCCCCACTTCCTGGAGACAGCGCCATGGTGCCATCCCTCGGAATTACGGTCCCCTCCTTCTTCCTCTGCCGTCGGTCCAGTTAGAAAGTGTAACGCACTTCACGCATGCCCAGTAGGGAACCGGCTGTCAAGCCGAAAAGGCTTCACTACCAGATTCCCATAAGAATCTGGTAGTGAATAGTGGCAGCGGCACCCGACAGCCGATCTGAAAATCGGCCGTTGTGCCGACATAACGGGCTCCCTGGACAGGTAAGTGCCCATGTATTAAAAATCAGTAGCTACAGTATTTGTAGCTGCTGTCTTTCAATTTTTTTCCCCAGGTGGAACACCTCTTTATGTTCTCTAGTATGTCTAGTCCACTGTGTAAAAAAAATTATCATGTCTTAAAGGGTCAGTCCACCCAAAACAGATTTTAGTTTTTGCTTGATGCTTGAGAATTCCACCTGCTAACAAGATAGGAGCACACAATGGGTCAGTTGTGTTGTCAATAAAGTCCAGCATTGGGGCTTGGTGCTCTTAAGATAATCATGTCCCCCAAGCAGAAGACCCTGAGCTTGTGTTCTTGGTGTCAAGGCTTAGCAGAATAATCAGTATTTGCAGCATCCATGTTTATGTGATGACAGGTTTCAATTATAGAGCTCCTGTTACTGACCTAAAATGTTGCAGGTAAAAACACATAAAAATAAAGTATTTTGAATGATTACTTACAGTGTTTTTCCTTTCCATTAATTATTTTTTTGATCACTTGCCATATGCCGCAGAACTTCATAGAGAATGTAACCACTCCAGGAAGAGTCAGTTCCCTAGCACAGCCCCCTCTCTCTTTGCACATCATAGCCATCCCTCTTCTGGGAGTGTCTAATTATTATCTTTGCTGGCCTAGCTCATTTGCCCCTCCCCCTCACCTTTTTATGTAGCTATAGCCTATAGTATCACTTGAGTAACTGCTCTCAGTCTGTTGGGGCTGCTGAGAGCACATGCAAGATGAGAGCACCCAACAGCAGTCTCGGGCCTTGTGGATATCTACGCAATGGAGGCTTATACAGGTAAATAAAAGAAGATGCATAAAATGAAAAAAAAAAACAAAACATTTTTTTTCCTTTTTTTGTGTGCTTTGCATTTTTATTATGAAAATGAACATAAAAAATTAAGAATATTTTCATTTATATTTTATTTTTTATTTCAATTAATCTATTCTATTTTATCTTATTTTTGCTTTACTGGCATTAATTATAATCTTTTTTTTATATATTTTTTTATTTAGTTTTCTTCTTTTTTGTTTCTCCTTTTCCTTTCTTATTCTTTCATCGTTTTCTTCTTTTTCTCGTTTTTCTTTTTGGAACCCAGTTATCCCTTCATTGCAGCTGGCCTCTGGCCCCTCTACCAGTGGCGGCTGGTGATTTATTTATTTATTTTTTTTGGGGGGGGGCGTATCAAACAACCACCCTCTCCGGTCGGCCGGCGGCACACAAATCCCCCCCCGGTCCGGCCGGTTGCACCCCCTCCTTCCCACCGTAGGGTCACCCACACAACCGCACCGCTGCGGTTGGTTCGGACGTTCAGGCACTTACCCCATCTAGGTGTGACAGGTGGTGGCTCCTCCTCCTCTGCATCATGGCGGCTTACGCTGTGAATCTCCTCCCCCCCTCCTCCTAGGTGGCCAATAGGATCGCCTGTCCTTCACCAAAGCGCCTGACGGGTCTCAGGACCCGCTTCCTGATTGGCTGGGAGGAGAATTCGTGTGACAATAGCGAATATTAATTTGCTTATTTGCTATTATCACACAACTGGGTGGGCTCGGAACACAGTGCTCTGCGACCCAAGCCCACCCTTTTTTAAAGCCTATCAGAGCCTCTGGCTCTAATCACGTGCTTAAAAAAAAAAAAAAATCCCTGCATGGTTGTTCTGGTATATTGGGGACTGAGTGCTGCTAAGTTCCGGACCCGGTTTTTGTTTCTAGATTAATATATTGCAGCTATATAATGCTACTGTGATAATTATTGTGCAGGGGGAAACATCACTACAGTCTATATACAGTCATGTGTGTCAAATAGCAAGTGTAATAAAATGGGCAGCATCAGCTATACTGGCGGCACAATGAAGATGGGGATTTCATGCTGCAACACCAATAACTGCACTGCACCTCTACCCCAATGTTAGTTCCTTTATTTTATTATTAATATTTGTATGTTTTCATTTACAAAATATTAACATATTCACAATATTAATACTTATACTTATACTTATACTTATTTACATTTCCCGAAATACAAACCCCAATATATATATCCCCACTGTGAAATCAATTTCACCTCTATACATAAAAGTGTATCAATTCTTAAAAATGAAGTAAATTAAATATTTCATATAAATTTCATTTCATAAATAGTATTAAAAAAAATCAAAATGATTGGGTGCAGTCTATCCCAAAGTTTCCAGGTATCTTGAAATATTTTAATTGTTCTTGTTGTTGTTCAGTCATTTAGTTGTGTCCGACTCTTCGTGACCTCATAGAGCATAGCGTGCCAGGCTTTTCTGTCCTCCACTGCCTCCCAGAATTTGCTTAAAGAGTTTGTTAACTGGATCCTGGTAAAAATGGATCCTGCTCCTTTAAAGCATGTTATATGACACAGTGCTTTTCCTCTGTCATTTGGCCCCCTGTAGCACCTAAAACACCTGGCTGATCCTGCCAGTTTCTTCCCACTTCTCTGTAAACTGACCACGGTGTATCCTGGCTATTGAGCCCTAACACTGTGGTCGGTTTCATCAGCAGCCTGCTATCTACTCTCCTCTCTGCTCCTGTGTCCTCCTCCCCTCTCCGTCTATGTGTGAGCCACCCCTCCCCCCTCCTGCTGCTGTCATAACACTAACCTGTATAGACCATCAGCACTGCCTCCTATTGCAGTGTCCCCCTCTGTGAATGATTTAAAAATAGAAATGCTGTAAATACCTAATTTAAGAGTCGAGATTGCGATCACATGACCAGCCAGCTCTCTCTTCCCCTCCAGACTGACATCAACAGGGGAATCTCAGCCCCGCCCACTGCATCTCTCAGAGGAGGAAAGGAGAAAGCTGGCCGGTCATGTGATCGCAATCTTGGCAGTGAAATTAGGTATTTGCAGCATTTATTTTTAAAAATCACATGCAGAGGGGGATACCACAATAGGAGGCAGTGCTGGTGGTGTATACAGGTTAGAGTGGCTTAACAACCACTTCAAAGCGCAGTTCCGCCTGATTAAAAAAAAAAAAAAAAGGCAGAAGCTACAAATAGTGTTAGTATATGGACACTTAACTGTCCAGGGAGCCTGCGATGTCGGCACCCGAAGAAATCTTCGGATTGACTCATGGGTGCTGCCGCCGCCATTCCTGGTGAGTAGGGATGAGCCGAACACCCCCCCCCCCCCCCCCCCCCGGTGCAGTTCGCACTAGAACATACCGAACAGGCAAAAAATTCAGAAGAACACACAAACACTGTTAAAGTCTATGGGACACGAACATCAATAATCAAAAGTGCTCATTTTAAAGGCTTATATGCAAGTTATTGTCATAAAAAGTGGCCGGAGGAAGAAGCAGAGAAAGAAGCAGGGGAAAACCAAGATGGAGGAAGAAGAAGGAAACTGAAGGAAGCCCAGAAGAAGCTGGGAAAGAAGAAGACCTTAATAAAGGAATTGTCAAAAACCGGCTATTGTCTTTTTTAACATTTTTGACACTTTTTTTGTGAAATATAAATAAAAAACAAAAAAGAGATTCCAGCAATATAATCCAATAAATCCATGTTCCTACTCCAGCGACGTAATCCAATTCTTGCTCTCCAGCGATGGATAATCTCCAGTGACTCCAGCGAGGAACACACGCCAGCTTGACAGCTCTTATGTAGCTGAGGGCGGGGCCACCCATCACGTGACCCCGTCCCCCTCTGACAAGGGGAAACGCCAGGGTTTCCCAGTGACATGTACGGGTGACTCCGCCCCCCTCTGATGCAACGCAGGATACCCAGTGCATCGGAGGGGAGCAGGGTCACCCCGAGGCCCCGCCCTCAGCTACATAAGAGCTGGCGCCGCATCATTGGCTGGGTGCCTCCGGCAGAGGCAGGATCTCGTGCGTGTTCCTCTCTGGAGTCGCTGGAGATCATCCATCCCTGGAGATCGAGAATTGGATTACATCGCCGGAGTAAGAGCATGGATTTATTGGATTACATTGCTGAAATCTTTTTTTGTTTTTTATTTTTAATAAAGGACTTGTCCCAAGCCGTTTCTTGTGTTTTTTTTTAACATTTTCACACTTTCTTTTGAACAATGCTGGACAGAATTTGAGGGGAAATCTCTCTAACCACAGCTAGCTGTCCATGTTTGCATGTCTTGTGCATGTTGGCTGAGCCAATGCAGAAATGACAGCCCAAATACTGTTTTGGTCCAAAAGAAACCAAATAGGATGGAGGGGTGGGAGATGTTACGTCGTGGTTAGATTTTTGTAGCATAGCCGTATTATGCAATGTGCAAAATCTATTTTTCCATCTGGGAATTAAGGTATTTTATAAGTCACCCACAGTGAAATTCTATTCTGTGCTTTGCCCCATTTAATAAAGCCCCTGAAGTTATGTTTCTGGGGGAAAAAAAAGTATTTTTAAGGTTGAGCTACAAACGAAATAATGTAATTTTTTTGAGTTTTTGTATGAACTGTAAAAAAAAAAAAAAGAAAAGAAAGAAAAAAGCTAAAAGTAGAAGGTAATGATGAGGTTAATAAAAAGCAATTGGGGTTAACAAGGGTTTAAACTTTTACTCATGTATTTATAGTAGGTTTGCAATTCACAATGAATAATTTATGAAGAATGGCTACAACTGTAGACTTCACAAATAAAACTATTGAAGAGATAAAAAAGAGTAGGTCTGAGCTTTCGGGAATTGCAATATAGCCAGGGCTGCGGTTAGAAATCATGGGGCCCCGTACAGCCTACCTAATCATTATTAGCAGACACAAACATAACAGAAAACCTGTGTCAATTAGCCCTTTCTTATTTGTTTTTTACATTAAAAAAAAATAATTATATAATTTTTTTTAAATGTTAAACATTTTTTAAATTATTTTATTTTACAATTTATTAAAATTATTTATTACAATGTTTATTCATAATATTTTTTTGTACAATTTGTTATTTTTTTTTTCAGGACAGGGAAGCCTGCAGTGTCGCAGGACCGGAGGGCAGGCACAGTGACAGGGGGACACACGGTGGGGGGGGATTCAGAAGCAGGCAGAACAGGGAGGGGGATCAGTCCTGGGGAAGCAATTACAGGGACGATATCCTGTGTCTGTGTCTCTCCCTGTAGCAGTTGAAAGGTGGCTGGAGGGGGTGAAAATGACTTTCAGCTGCTGCAGAGAGCTGCATAGGGCATCGCAGAGAGCTGCACAGGGCATCCTTCTGTAAGGCTCCATCAGGAGATCTGCTCCCCCAATGCAATCACTGGAAGAGCTTATCTCCCAGTGAAAACAATAAGCATGGCTGATCTGTATTCCGATAGATCTGGCTTGCATAGCCCAGGTGTCAGCCAGAGAGCAGAGGCAGGAGCAGGGCCAGTGCTAGACTATTTTGCACCCCCAGGCAAGACTAGCTACTTGCACTCTCCCATCCCCCAAAAAATAAAATAAAACTGAGCTTGTTCAAATGCATTCAAAATTCATATATTTATATTTTTATATATTTATAAATTATCTTTGTATAAATATTAAAGAAAAATAATTTTCCCCATGGGGCTTTAAAACAGCAATGCACATAATGAAAAGAAGTTCTTAATGGATGTATAAAAAGTTTTATCCAATATCATGGTTTGAAGTACAGTATAGAGAATCATCTGGTACAGTAACACACATCTTATTCCCCAGTGCAGTAACAAACACATATTAATACACATAGTTAGGTTACATAATGTTACATAAATAGCAAGCCCCGACGCGTTTCGACCTGTATATGGTCTCTTCAGGGGGACAGTTGGATCTAAAAAAGAATAACATAAATTAAATTCAAATAGATAAATATATATATTATTGTGCATCACTTGGATTAAACCAAGATAATGAGTCTTTACCGCTAAGTGGTGGAATGGGTGTTCTCTAGTCCAGGATATGTGCTGAGGGCCAAATGGAAACACCGGGGGGCTCGGGGGGCCACCCTCACTCTCCCAGGAGAGCCAGCCTCAAGGGGCTTACAAGGAGCCACATTTAGCGCGCCCCCCGGGGGGGAGGGGAGATGAGGGGGAGGAGCCCACACCTGTAACAGAAACCCAAGAATAGCCATTAGTATTAGTTAGAGGAAGTTTGATAATTAACTTGGTAATGTACTGAGTGTTTCCAATTTGTCTATGTGGAGACTGGCGTTGGATAGGATTTTTACTATGTAAATATATTGAAATGTTAATTCCATTCCATAAATGTAATCGATAAGATTTAATGATCGTGTGATCCAACAATGCAGTGGTATGGTAGGTCTATTATACTATTGTAATGGATAGGTAAATAAGAAGGATAGAATGGGTGAAAAAGAGGGGAAAAGATGTGTGTGAAAAAAAAAAAAAAAAAAAAAAACAAAAACACAGCAACAACGATGGCCTAAATGGAGAGGAGTGCATTATGTGGTGGAGAATGGTATGAATGAGGTGGTGCATGGTGTGGTAACATGACATGGTGCTTGCTTGGTGCCTACTGTGTGAAAACAAAAAATGAAAAGTAAACTAAAAAAAGTCTAAAAGTAAGTGAAAAGCCAATCAAAATGTGAAAGTGTGTATGTAGGTATGGTGGAAAGTGCTGTGTGGAATGAAGGTGAAATAACAAAAAGTTTACCTTATCAGTTGTATAAATCGTGTAGGCTGGAGGTAATGTTGGACTTGTTGATAGGTCAGACTCACCCCAAGAAGGGAGAGGAGGCACCACCAACACCCGCCAGTCCAAAAAACGGCCCTCAAAACAAAAACAAAAATACTGGGGATGGTGTCAGTAGGACATGAATGACTGACTTCATGGGATCACCAACATAGCACACAGCAAATGTTGATGGTCTGGTATGTTTTTTGTTTATTTTTGCATTTTTTAAATTTTTTACATGGGCTGTGTGTTGGTTCCAGGTCCCCACGTTCCTGCATCGAATGTCAGTATGAGAATAGATAGAATATAAATAAAGTTTGTCAGCAATTGCCATATAAGGCAATTGAATATCATGCAGTGTGGGGGTCTAAGTTAGATTCCCCCTCATGCATGGGGTTGTTAAAAGTTGACCGAGTGGGAACAATTGATTGACAGTGTGCAGGATACGTGAAGAGAAGGAAACACACAGCCCATGTCTTATCTCTAATGTGTCAAGGTGGGGAGGGGTGTTTAACCACCCAAAATTGAAATATGAAAAAAGGAAGACACATATAAAAGAGACAAGAAAGGCTGCGCACCCCGGAATTGGATTAAAGAAAAATAATTTTCCCCATGGGGCTTTAAAACAGCAATGCACATAATGAAAAGAAGTTCTTAATGGATGTATAAAAAGTTTTATCCAATATCATGGTTTGAAGTACAGTATAGAGAATCATCTGGTACAATAACACACATCTTATTCCCCAGTGCAGTAACAAACACATATTAATACACATAGTTAGGTTACATAATGTTACATAAATAGCAAGCCCCGACGCGTTTCGACCTGTATATGGTCTCTTTTTTCACACACATCTTTCCCCTCTTTTTCACCCATTCTATCCTTCTTATTTACCTATCCATTACAATAGTATAATAGACCTACCATACCACTGCATTGTTGGATCACACGATCATTAAATCTTATCGATTACATTTATGGAATGGAATTAACATTTCAATATATTTACATAGTAAAAATCCTATCCAACGCCAGTCTCCACATAGACAAATTGGAAACACTCAGTACATTACCAAGTTAATTATCAAACTTCCTCTAACTAATACATGGCTATTCTTGGGTTTCTGTTGCAGGTGTGGGCTCCTCCCCCTCATCTCCCCTTCCCCCCCCCTCCCGGGGGGCGCGCTAAGTGTGGCTCCTTGTAAGCCCCTTGAGGCTGGCTCTCCTGGGAGAGTGAGGGTGGCCCCCCGAGCCCTCCGGTGTTTCCATTGGCCCTCAGCACATATCCTGGACTAGAGAACACCCATTCCACCACTTAGCGGTAAAGACTCACTATCTTGGTTTAATCCAAGTGATGCACAATAATATATATATTTATCTATTTGAATTTAATTTATGTAATTCTTTTTTAGATCCAACTGTCCCCCTGAAGAGACCACATACAGGTCGAAACGCGTCGGAGCTTGCTATTTATGTAACATTATGTAACCTAACTATGTGTATTAATATGTGTTTGTTACTGCACTGGGGAATAAGATGTGTGTTACTGTACCAGATGATTCTCTATACTGTACTTCAAACCATGATATTGGATAAAACTTTTTATACATCCATTAAGAACTTCTTTTCATTATGTGCATTGCTGTTTTAAAGCCCCATGGGGAAAATTATTTTTCTTTAATCCAATTCCGGGGTGCGCAGCCTTTCTTGTCTCTTTTATATGTGTCTTCCTTTTTTCATATCTTTGTATAAATATATTAATCAGGATCCACTTATTAAGGCTCCAATAGTCCCATTTTTTTCTCGCCCCCCTCCATTCGATTACACTTTTCACCTACTCTGTGACATACAATAAATAGCAGCTAGACTCAAAATCTGTTTACTGCAGCAGATCAGGCAGCGATTGAGATTGGTTGCCAGAGGTTACAGCATATCATTACTGCTCCCTAATTGATTGCTAGATGTTACATCAAATCATTTCTGCTTACTGATTGGCTGCTAGAAGTTACTGCACATCATTACTGCTCACTGATTGGTTGCTTGAAGTTACTGCACATCTTTACTGCTCACTAATTGGTTGCTAGAGGTCACTTCACATTATTACCGCTCACTCATCGGTTGCTTGAGGCTGCTGAGCATCATTACCATTCCCTGATTGGTTGTTAGAGGTTAACGTGGGAGTCTCTCCATGAAGGAGCCACATGAACTGGAGGTTGCAATCTCTCTATAGCGGGGCTCCTGGACTGGAGGTTGCAATCTCTCTATGGAGGGGCCCCTGGAATGGAGGTGGTAATCTCTCTATGAAAGGGCCCCTGAACTGAAGGTAGCAGTCTCTCTATGGAGGATCTTCATAGAGAGACTGCCACCTCCAGTCAAGGGGCCTCTCCATAAAGAAACTTTCACCTCCAGTCCAGGGCCCCTCTATAGGGAGACTACTATATGGAAGGACAGATGCATAAAAGACAAAAACAGAACATTCTATAGCTCAACTCACCAACCAGTCTGCTGACCACCCGAATTAACCTGTCCAACAGTCTGCGTTGGACAGTCTGTTTTTGACGCAGACTGTTGGACAGGTTAATTCGGTTGGTCAGCAGACTGGTTGGTGAGTTGGAATGTTCTGTTGTTGTCTTTTATCTTATACTATATGGCCTACGTCTGTGGACCACCCTCCACATGGAGTTCAGATGTTTCCAGTAAAGTGTACAATTAATGCTACAACATAAAGACATTTTTGACAAATGTGTGCTTCCAATCTTGTGGCCAAGGCCCATTTCTGTTTCAGCATGACTGTATCCCTGGGCACAAAGCCAGCTCCATAGAGATATGGTTTGATGAGTTTTTGTTTTGTGTCCTGAACAGAGCCCTGACCTCAATCCTAATGAACACCTTTGGGATGAATTGAAATACCCATAGCAAACCAGTTCTTCCTTTCCAAATACCTGGCCATCCTCTTTTGGCTGAATGGGTACAAATTCGCACAGACACACTAAAAAAAATTGTGGAAAGTTGTCCCAGAAGACTGGAGGCCACAAAATGTAAAATTCCATGTTAACAGCCATGGTTTTCGAATGAAATGTCCTTTAAACTCGTATAGGTGTGACAGTCAGGCGTCCGGACACACACCATTGACCGAACAATCACCAGGTAACTTTTTCTGCTGGTTAATACTTTGCACTGGGACTCATGTCTGTGTGAAGAACTTTGGAGGACAGTAAGAAACTCAGATTTAGGGCTCATCTCTGGTATATTGTCTGGTGACTAAGATGATACAAGAGAATGTCTGATACTGTCAGTAAAACCTTTTCTACATGTTTAGCTAGTAGTAGTTAGTTATATTCTGTGGAGCTGTTCTGTAATGTTGAAGATGTTTCCCCACTTATCCAAGGTCCAATGGATGTTGGGATTGGAACATTCCCCAGCATCTATAGCTTCAAACATGAGTCACCTTAATCAAATCACACCTTTGTTACACCTTCATCAATGTAAGGTTTATTAAGAAACAACACAAATACCGCATCTCTCCATTTTCATGGCACCATGGCTATTGGGTTACGTAATTAGAGCAGTGTGGTTTCACAAACTCACACCTCCCATGTTTTTGGACATTTGGAACTTGACACATAACATGACACCATGGCCATGGAATTGCCTCGTTAGCACTGGCATGATGATCACATGACTTTGTTTATAAATAAAAGGTTAGGGTTACTGTTATGGTTCATTATTATCTACCCTCATGTTCCCAGCTAACAAGGGCCCTTTTTTTCACACAAGAAGAGGTCCAGGATAGTTGAATGGGACTTCTCTAACCCTCATGAGCCATTTAAAGCCATTACACCGTTAAAACCCACCCAAATTTCGACCCTAATGCATTTTGGCAGCATTTCAACAATACAAAAACTGATGTTTAAGGGTTAACCTAACCCAAAACCTGCTGAGTTTACATAGAGTTATAAAATAATGTTCTGCTTAATTATTAAGACTTCAAAATTGTCTTTGAAGAATACTTTTGTATCATATTTATGTTTTTTTTTTTTAATAACATTATCATGTTCTAACAGTGCCAGCTACCAGTTTCCAGGCCAATGGACTTGTTTGCCCATCATGCCGATCGCAGTCCCCTTGTGATCAAGAGATGAATATACAATGTACTGGCAGTGAGCAAACTTGCATTTTCCAATGTTCCACATTAGGTATTTCAACATTATTATATGTTTGTATGTAATTATTTATTTTAATTAAAAAGCATTTGACATGAACATACATTCCAAACCACATCAAAATTAGTCTTTAACCCTATCAGTGTTTTGCAGTGATAGAGATGTATGAGGCTGCCATCTTTATTTTGGAAAAGCTGTCCTTCAGCTGTATTGTCCCAATGACCATCGGATCGATCTGCCTCCATGACTCACTTTTCATTGCTAGGGGGAGGTGGCCAAAGCCAGTTCCTTCCGATGCCTAGGGCAAAAGGAGAAGGCAAAGGTTCTGGGGAATGTTGTGGCTCAATGTGTGTGTATATGTTGGAAAATGGAGGCAAAATGGACTCATGGTACAGTATGGACTTACACAATGAATTTAGAAAAAATATAAATTTATTATGCAAAAAATATTTGTAGATAAAAACATAGACAAATGTATACTAATCACCGGATGCTACTCATTATAGGCACCCAATTCTCTGACACAATCAAGTAGCATTTTATATACTGTGTGTATATGTTGGTGACACAGGCACCCAGTTCTCTAACAGTGTACTGATCGACACTTCCTGCTGACACCTCCGATTGTGGAAGGGAGTTCCACATCTTTACCGCTCTGACTGTTGTAAAAGCCCCTACACAGTCTAAGGTTAAACCACTTCTCATCCAACTTCATTGAGTGGCCACGTGTCTTACTGAATATTTTTTTTCCCTATGCTAGGATCTCCATTTAAATATTTGTATATTGCGATCATGTCACCTCTTAAACATCTCTTCTCCAGGGAAAATACATTTAGTATGTGTAGCCATTCCTCATAACTAAGATCCTCCATCCCCTTTTTAGCTTTGTTGCCCTTTTTTGCATTCTCTCCCGTTCCAACACATCCTTCCTAAGGACCGGTGACCAGAACTGGATGACATACTCAAGATGTGGCTGGACCAATATTGTGCACTTCCTACCACAGGATGGTGCCCTTTGCACCAGGTCAAAATGGTTGGCTTTTATTCAGTCTTCAACTGTAGTAAACCCAGCTTTTGAACTTGTACCTACAAGTAAGCCTATAATAACACTTATATGTAGGTACAGTGAATATCTAATAAATTTGTGGTGTTTATGAGATATTCACATGGAAAGCAGCAAGCGACGTCACTAGTGCATGCACTCTGAAGGGACGGCATACTGCTTGGTTGTACTTCTCCTGGGCAGGAGCGCAGTTCGTAATGCACTTTTGTGACCCATTTTTAGCCGACAGCCAGCTATAGCCCGCTGTCAGCTGACATCGCTCAACAGGTCCAGGCTGTGGAAAGATCCTCACTTTAAAGCCAGGATTCACCCAGATGCCTGGACCAGCAGCTTGCTCAGCCTTTCAGTGAGACCCTGAGCCAGCCACTCCTGCCCCCTCCACAGCCTGGCATTCCATTGAGCTTGGGGGAGGGGGGGGGCAGAACCAGGGACTGACAGTCACCACTTTTTCCTCACTGAAGGCTGAGAACTGAGTGATCAGTGGTCTTTGATCGCTCTGTTGTTGGTCTTAGAAGCAGCTTGGGACAGATGCAACATTGGATGTAATGAAGAGGCAACTTCTGTATAAGTCAAATAGTCTCTGGGGTGGATGTATTTAATGGTGGGTGTACACCCAGGAATGCCTTCACCATCAAAGGGAAAAGGGGAGAAAGAGGTACTCTTACCAGGAGCGATGGACCCAGCTAACCATATGGTGGTGGGTCAATAAGGCATGGAAACGGAGACCTGAAGCCGAACTCTCAAGATGGGCTGCACCATAACCTCTCCAGTAGGCAGATGAGCATCAAGGACGCCAATCAGGGAGATAAATAGAAGATTGCAACGCCAAACAGGTATCAGCTTACTGGGGGCTTCTCCTCTGGGTAGGATGTGTGGTATTAAAGGCATGTAGGGGAAAAAAAGAATCTCCAAGTGGTGTAAATCCGTATGGTAGGATTTATTAGCAGCGAAAAAACGGATATCCAAAAACAAATGTTCAATAAAAATGAACAAATAAAAGACAGCGCAGTAAGAGGTGGCCACGGCCGGCATATTAATCCTACGCGTTTCATCTTAAGGGACTTCAACTGGGGTATTATCAGGGGGACCCCTTATTAAACTGAGGGGATGGGGCACAATAGAAGGGAGGCTTGCTGCTGCACTCCAAAACTCTGATTGCTTCTACTGTGCTAAAGCTGAGGCTAAACAGCAGGGACACTGTCTGGGCATTTTACCAGGATGCTGTGGGGGGTTTGAACACCCCTGACCCCCCCTTTATCTACGCCCCTGAAGACAAATGGCTTTTCATATGATTTCATCAACTTGTGATTGCTTCCAGACCGTCCAGCGATTTGCCCTTCCAGCGGTTTTCTCTTGGAGTGTTTCTAGCAGCCTGTGACGTTACATCCGGGTCACCACCTGCGTCACCTCTGGTCCCTGGTTATCTGCAGTCTGAGCCCTGACAGACACCAGAATTCCCTCTGTTCATCAGCAGTCACAAAGGTGACTGCCAGGCTCAGTTACCATCAGTGGCGGCTGGTGCTCAAAATTTTTGGAGGGGGCGCAAACAAACTGAAAAATTCTGAAAAAAAAAAACATCAATTGCAGCCTCACTGTGCCATCAAACGCAGCCACTGTGCCATCAAACGCAGCCACTGTGCCCATAAAATGCTGCCACTGTGCCCCATCAAAAGTGCCATTGTGCCCCATCAATAAGTGCCATTGTGCCCATCAAATGCTGCCACTGTGCCCATCAAAAGTTGCCACTGTGACCCCCTCCGCCTTTTTTTTGAAGCCTATTAGAGCCTATGGCAAAATCCTTACACAGAGCAGGTAAGTATAACATGTTATTTAAAAAAGAAAAAAAACGAACCTTTACAAGCCCTTTAACTACTTGCCGCCCGCCATATAGCAATATGACGGCGGCAAACTGGTTCTCTAATCCTGACCGGACGTCATATGACGTGATCAGGATAAGAACCCGGCGTGTGCCCGCAGGGGCGAGCAGCGCAGCTCTGACACACCGCATCTTCGATCATGGTAAGGAGCCTCTGACGGAGGCTTCTTACCACGTGATCAGCTGTGACCCATCACAGCTGATCATTGCGTGAACCAGGAAGTGACGGTAAAGGGCTTTCCTCGGTTTGCGCTGACAGGGAGAGCTGATGGGTGGCTCTCCCTGTCAGAGGGAAGGGTCTGCGCTGATAATCAGCACATTGATTATTAGTGCAGCCCCCATGAGAGGTGCCCATCAGCTGCCAATCACTGCCTATCAGCTGCCAGCCTGTGCCCAATAAAGAATGCCTGTCAGTGCACATAAATGTGCAGATACGCCCCTGGCTGGGTGTATAGACATACTATAGGCATGGTCCACTGCTGTCACCATCAACAAACCCACCCTGAGAAATGCCATGCAGCCATCGTTGGAGTGTATATAGATGGGAAGCGGTTGCAGCGAGACTGCAGGAGATCAGCAAGACAGATATAACAAATGTTCAAATAAAGAAGTAAAAATAATTTTATTTTAATTAAAGTCAATTGTATATGATACAACAAAACTGATGTCATTCATCTTAGGGTTACATCTATTTTAATGAAAGTCAGGAGTTAAATGTCACTTGTGTTAAAGCGGGAGTCCACCTAAAAAAAAAATATTAAAAGCCAGCAGCTACAAATACTGCAGCTGCTGACTTTTAATAAATGGACACTTACCTGTCCAGGGAGCCTGCGATGACGGCAGCTGAAGCCGATCAATCGCTTGGGTCTCGGCACCTGCCGCCGCCATTCTCGGTGAGGGAATCAGGAAGTGAAGCGTTGCAGCTTCACTTCCCGGTTCCCTACTGCGCATGCACGAGTCGCGCTGCGCGTCCTAACCGGTCCCTGCTATCTCCTGGGACCTGTGTGTTTCCCAGGAGACAGCGGGGGGGGGGGTGTGCGGGAAGGGGCCTCTATTCCCGGAAGTGGGTGCAAATACCTGTATTAGACAGGTATCTGCACCCCCCTCCCCCCTAAAAGGTGCCAATTGTGGCACCGGAGGGGGGGGGAATCAGATGAGCGGAAGTTCCACTTTTGGGTGGAACTCAGCTTTAACATTCTCTTTCTACAGGAACCACCTCTTCTACTGTAGTGTTTCGAGGATGTGGTACTAAATCCCTGTGTGATGCTCAAAACCTTTCCTCTACTATGAATTATATGACTGTTGTAAATAACTTTACTTGTGAAAGCACCACCATCAATCCCAGCGCTACTACTCCGCGCACTACTACTCCGCGCACTACTACTCCGCGCACTACTACTCCGAGCACTACTACTCCGCGCACTACTACTCCGCGCACTACTACTCCGCGCACTACTACTCCGAGCACCACTACTCCGAGCACTACTACTCCGAGCACCACTACTCCGAGCACCACTACTCCGAGCACCACTACTCCGAGCACCACTACTCCGAGCAAGGGGGGAAACGGCACTACAAGCAATGGGGGAAACGGCATTACTGCTCCGAGGAATGGGGGAGTCATTTTCCTGCTATTTTCCACACTCCCCCCCATCCTTATCCTCCACCAGTTTAATTAGGATCCCTAAACATCTTCGGACGTCTGCTTGTGAAGACAAGAACACCCATTGGAGGATGAATTCAGGGGAACAATAAATGTATATTGCTAGGACTGAAAGTTCAAAGTCAAACTCGCATTAAATATCTTGTTCATGCATGACATGTTCTGTATGGGGTAACACTTCCATGTATCACAGTACTCCCCCTCCTAACAATGCATTTAGTTGCCTTTTCTCTCCAGAAGGATGCGCCATAGTTGTTCGGGAATGTTTAACCTTAAACAGAAATCTTGACCTTTTAAAATACTTACATATTCACATGCTTGTGCTTTCCTATAGTTGTTATTACAATAAATATTAAGATTTGCAGACTAGCCACTAGAGGGAACTCTGTATTCAATCTGGCCTAGACCGGGCCTTTTCTGGAACTTTTTGTTCACAAGTTTAAATTTGTATTTTTTGCAAGAAATTTACTTAGAACCTTCCAATATTATTTATGTTTTTGTTTTTTTATCAGAGACCCTAGAGAATAAAATGGCTATCACTGCATTGTTTTATATCACACCCACGCAGCGGTCTTTTTTCCAAAAAAACACAATTTACCCAACATGTCATGTTTTAAAATTGTGCACGCTCGTGGAATGGCGACAAACTACGGTACTTGTTATATAGAAAAGAACTTGTGCGCTGATATGCCAAATATACCTTATACTGTGAGATATTATTAAAGTGAACAAAGAACAGCTGCTACCATTCAATAAGTGATCTCACACTCATAAATAATAAATATACAAAATATTGGTGAGCTTATTCAATGTAAAACTGTAAAGCATTAATACTTGGTACTTAAAAATCTCTATAGGCGACACTTTCACATTTTTTACAGGTTACCAGTTTGGAGTTAGAGAAGGTCGAGTGCTAGAATTATTGTTCTTGCTCTAACAATTGTGGCGATGCATCACATGTGTGGTTTGAACGGCGTTTACATATGTGGGCACGATTTACCTATGCGCTCGCTTCTGTGCACGAGCATGGAGAGATGGGGCGCTTTACATTTTTTTTCTTATTTATTTTACTTATTATTCTTTATTTTTACACTGTCCCTTTAATTTTATTTTATTTTTTATCACATTTATTTCTATTTTAGGGACTGTAAACATCCCTTGTAATAGAAATAGGTATAACAGTTCCTCTTTATTTATTGAGAGATCTATAGTCCTTTTCTGGAACTTTTTGTTCAAATTAGTATTTTTACTATAAAATTACTTAGAGCCCACAAACATTATATATATATGAGGTCAGGTGTGAATCCATTAACAAATGTCCAGAAAAAATTAAAAAAAATATATATAAAAATATAATAATCAAAAATAATACATTCAAATCATGATCCATATACAATAAACCTAATTTTTATGATCTATAAAAATAAATGCAGGTCAAAGTCCGAGTTTAAACCTCTAGGTTGTAAAGAATTAATTTAAAAAAAATTGGAAGTACAATGGAAAAATAGATTGGATACTTTACAACCTAGAGGTTTAAAAGTCGGACTTTGACCTGCATTTATTTTTATAGATCATTAAAATGAGGTTTATTGTATATGGATCATGATTTGAATGCATTATTTTTGATCAATATATTTTTTATAGATGTATTTTTTATTTTATTTTTCTGGACATTTGTTAATGGATTTGTATGTTTTAATACTAGGATAAATGGAACTTTTTCTGTGTGATTGGAGCGTGATTACATCTCGTTGAGCCATCTCTCTGGAGTTTAGGACAAAAATAATTCTGATAATTTGTATTGATTAATTGATGCCTAATGGATTTCTGGTGTGAAATGTAACAATATAAAATGAAGTGAGAATAATGTCAGTATACATCTTGTACCCATCCGAAGAAGGGCGTAAGCTTTGTAGCCCGAAACTGTTATTTGAAACAACATGAAAAGTATGTCATTTATTACATGTGAAATTAATAAATTTTAAGTGCAGCAATCCCTGGACTTTTTCTTTTTTTTATATATATGTGTGTGTGTGTATGTATATATATATATATATATATATATATATATATATATATATATATATATTTTAGCAGAGACCCTAGAGAAAAAAATGGCGATTGTTGCAATGTTTACCATCACACACTATTTGCTCAGGGGTCTTTCAAAAGCAATATTTTGGGAAAACATAACATTTTGAATAAAGAAAAAAAAAATCAGTAAAGTTAGCCCAACGTTTTTATATAATGTGAAAGATGATGTTACACCGAGTAAATAGATACACGTAAACATAACATGTCATGCTTTATAATTGCGCACATTCGTGGAATGGCGACAAACGACGATACTTAAAAATCTCCATAGGCAATGCTTACATTTTTTTTTTTTTTTTTACAGGTTACCTGTTTAGCGTTACAGAGGAAGTCTAGTGCTAGAATTATTGCATCTCTCAAAGGTTGCATGAAAGTCGCATCTTAATGTTATCAATGTGACAGTTGTGCAGCAGTCAAAGCCAAAGTTGCTTTTAAGTCACACCCATTCAAAGTTGCATCAAAATCGCAATGGAAATCGCACAACTGGGTTCACACTGGAGAATGCAGTGGCTCACAGCAGGAGTCTGGTGTGCCTCCATTCACCGTTTCAGGTCCGATTTCTGCCTGAATTTTTGGACCTGGTTGCCTTCCTCTGCACTTTCTCCAGTTCCCGATATCCTTTGTGAGAACTGGTGCCCAAAACTGAACTACATATTCCAGATGAGGTCTTACTAATGATTTGTACAGGGGGGCAACATTATATCTCTCTCTTGGAGTCCATACCTCTCTTAATACAAGAAATCATTTTGCTCGCTTTGGAAACCACAGCTTGGCATTGCATGTTATTATTAAACTTATGATCTACCAAAAACCCCAGATCCTTCTCCACTATGGATTCCCCCAGTTGTACTCCCCCTAGTATGTATGATGCATGCATATTCTTAGCCCCCAAGTGCATAACTTCACATTTATCAACATTAAACTTAATTTGCCACTTAGTTGCTCAATTAGACAGTGCATTGAGGTTGGCTTGTAAGTTGGAGACATCCTGTAAGGACATTATTCCACTATGCACTGAAATGTTACTTTTAATCCCAGACCCAATATAATTTATAAAGGTATTAAAAAGTAAGGGTCCCAACAATAAACCTTGGCCTACACCACTGATAACTTTAGACCATTCAGAGTAAGAACCATTTACAAATTGATCTTTCCAAGCCTGTAGACTTTACCTTACACATTAGCCGTGTGTGGGGAACTGTGTCAAACGCTTTTGCAAAATCCAAGTATACCACGTCCACCGCAGCTCCCCCCCCCCCCCCCCTCTGTCCAAGGTTTTACTTACCTCTTCATAAAAAGAAGGTTTGCCTGAAAACTTCTGTCTTTCATGAATCCATGCTATCTGTTGCTTAAAATATTTTTTTTTCCAGTCAAACAAAGAGTTACCCAATCCTTAATCCATGCTAAAACAGAAGCTATTTATCTTGATAATATATCTAAATTCGAATCCCTATGGAAACCATAGATTGATCACTTCCTACCACCGGGCTTTGACACCTCTTTAATACCCCCTTAAGGGCTTAAGATTTATAATCTCTCACATGTCTTAATTCATTCATTATTACCCCCCGAGACTGCTGACCCCCTCTGGAGACATACCCCATTTCCCGTTCCAATGTCTCTCTATCATACCATTAACTAAGTTTCTCCTTCTCTTAACACTGGTTATTTTACTATAATAGGAGTCTTACGGGTCAATCTGAAATATTACTTCCAGATAATGCCAAGCCAACTTGCAGGAACTTGGCCCTGGAAAAACTTACCTATTTCTCCTGATTGCCCTCTTACATTCCTAACTCACCATCCCATATATATTTTGACTATCTCACCCTTTGCTCAAAAGCACAGATACAATATTCTACTGAATTATTTCTACTATCCATATTATTACTAAAATAAGTATATCTTATTTTCAGTCATATATGTCATAAATAACATTGTATCATCTAATAATCTTTTTTTTTCACCTTATATCTGTTTTTAATGTTTATTGCTAATGAAACTTCATTATTATTATTTCATGTTCTTTCAAATATTGTACAACCCCTTATGATATTACTTTACATCTGTTGTTTACTACTTATGAAAACATAATAAAAATGTTTGAAACAAAAAAAAAATTATTTGCCAGCAAGAACTAATCTATGTGGTCTTTTATTACAGTGGAAGTCCACCCTAACACCTAAATTCTCCCCTGCAATCATTAATATGAGCTAAGTTCAGACTTATGCCTCAAAACGAAAAAAAAAAATCTTACCTTATTTAATTTTTTAATACCTTTATTTTGCAGCATCCAGTGCTGTCAAATGACTTCAATTCTACTTCCGTCGGAGCCTAAAAGCATCCAGTGGGTGTGGTTACTGAAAGCTAGTGACATCACTTCCAGGGAGGGGCACTGTTCCTGTGTAGCCAGTGGGTGTATACAGGATGGGAGGAGCTGATCATAGGCTCCCGCCCAGTGAGTGTTCTCTCATTGTACATCCTAATTCATGACAAAATGAACAAATAAATGAACAAATAAAAAGCCCCATCCACACGGACATATACAGTATAGCTGTGCACAGGAGGATGGGGGCTGGACACAGGGTGAGGGGGAACTGTCCATGTAGCTGGAAGTTCTCTGGGGTCTCAGCTCACAGTCTACATCATAGTACAGGCAACCACACTAATGCCCCGTACACACGATAGGATTTTCCGATGGAAAATGTGTGAATAGGACCTTGTTGTCGGAAATTCCGACCGTGTGTAGGTTCCATCACACATTTTCCATAGGAATTTCCGACACACAAAGTTTGAGAGCTTGCTATAAAATTTTCCGACAACAAAATCCGTTGTCGGAAATTCCGATCGTGTGTACACAAATCCGGCACACAAAGTGCCACGCATGCTCAGAATAAATTAAGAAATGAAAGCTATTGGCTACTGCCCTGTTTATAGTCCCGACGTATGTCACCGCGTTCAGAACGATCGGATTTTCCGACAACTTTGTGTGACCGTGTGTATGCAAGACAAGTTCGAGCAAACATCCGTCGGAAAAAATCCTAGGATTTTATTGTCGGAATGTCCGATCAATGTCCAACCGTGTGTACGGGGCATTAGGCTCCGTTTCCACTAGTGCAACTTTTTATGCGACTTTGGACACATAAAGTTGCATGACAAGTCACAGCCCATTGATTTCAATGACACCCATTCCCATCTTTGCGACTTTAAAAATCACCGACTTTGAAAAGCTACCTACACTACTTTGATACGACTTGTGATGCAACTTTAATACAGAGAGTGTGAAGTTGCATCAAAGTCGCACTCTAGCCTTGGGCTACGTTTCCATTAGTGCAACTCCAAAGCTGTGCGATTTAGAGTGCGACTTTGAGTGCAGCTTTGATCCAACTTTACACTCTGGATCAAAATTGCATCAAAAGGTTGCATCAAAGTAGTGCAAGCCCCTTCTCAAAGTCGCTGATTTTCAAATTTCATTTGCATAGATGGGAACGTGTGCCATTGAAATCAATGGGCTGTGACTTGTGATGCGACTTTATGTGTCAAAAGTCACATGACAAGTCGCACTAGTGGAAACTGAGTCTTAAACTCATTACTCACATGTAGCTCCCTCAGCTAGGCATGTGCCACACAATGCACACAGTGCCCATCACAGTGCCATGCAGAAACAACCACGTGGTTGTACACTGTAGAAAATCTGCAGCATGTTGCATTGTAATCTATCTTACAGATTCTAACAAACAGAACTTACTTCCAATGCCTGCCCTCCCCCTCTCTCAGGAGAAACTGCTGGCCAAAACAAGGTTATGAAGACAGGAGAAGATCTATGAAGGATAGGAGAGATGTGGGCGGGGCTGGGCAGGTCTAGGCATGTCTGTCTAAAAAGGAGAGGCGAGATGGGGGCGGGGCAGGGCTGGGCAAGACAGGAGCGGTTAGAATGAACAGTAGGAATGCCTGTGTAGGAGAGAAGGACAACGTTTTCAGGAAGTGAGAGGCCCCCGTGCAGAACTCAGAAATAAGGAAGTAAGGTTGTCCATGATGAACAGGAAATAGCTGATTGTCTGGCTTTGATTAGACTTTCTAAGCTTGGCAATCAGCTATACAGAAAATGAATAATGTCAAAGATAAAGATATTTTACATAGAATTAAGAGAAAATTTTTCATTTTTTGACTGGAATTCCACTTTAAACTCTCCAGTATCTTCCCGACTATCGAAGTTAAACAAACAGGTCTATACTTACTTGGTAAAGACTTTGATCCCTTTTTAAATATGGGCACCACATTGGCCCTACACCAATCCAGTGGTACTATTCCAGCCATTAACGAGTCCCTAAAAATTTTAATAACATGACTTTGAAATGACAGAGCTCAATTATTTTAGAATTCGTGGTTGGATGCCACCTGGTCCTTGTGCTTTATCCACCTTGATTCTGCCTAAATATTTCTGGATCATATCACTTTTGAGCCATTGTGGATCATTTGGGGATGTGTCAATACCAGTAATCACCTTTAGTACCATAGAGGGATATTCTATTAAATTAAATCCATGTTTATTTGTCAGCACACATCTCCTCAGTGGCACAGTGTATTTTGTGTGTAGCATTTTAGGTGTCACTTCCTCTTTAAAGCCTGTCTGCTGACGTCGCATCCTCCAATTTCAGAAGGCGGCTTCATTTTTTGGGGAAACACACCGGGTGGAGAACACGTGTGACGTCATCACAGCTGGTGGGACAGGTGAAACATCGGCCAGTTCATTTGCTCTGCTTGTGTCTTTGCGTCTCATTGTAAGTGCATTTTCGTTTATTCTAATAAAACATTTTAGCCGATTTACACTATGAGGCTTCTCCCTGTTCATGTTCCACATATGCTCCTGTGTTGAGCGGCGCTCAATAGAATGGGTTACTGTGAAGATACATTCATGTGGAGTCTTTTTGAATGTGGATCACTTCCGTGGAGTTTGATTACATGCTGTGTTTGATCTCTGTAATGGGGATCTATCAAATCTGGTAAGAGGACATGTGTTCACATTTGATGAGCTCCTTTGTCAGCACTAGAGCACCTTTAAAGTGATTTCAATTGTGAAGCACTGAGCACTTTATCACAGTAATTTTTGTGATGGACTATTTTCAGTTTATTGATTAAGATTTATTTGTATGATTTTTTTATGAGATATACATATTGTTTGTTTGCACTTAACACAAACGCACTTTATTTTTTGCATGTTACTATAGTGTGTTCAGTGAATTCCAATACTGTTCATATGGTTTTTATATAATTCATATGATTTAAAGGAAGAGCACACCTGTCTTGCATTTGAAGGGGGGATAGCCTATGTAAGGGTAAGCCAATGAGAAGGAAGTTGCAGTAGTTGTGGTGGGAGATGACCAGGGAGTGAACTAGAGGCTTTGTTGTGTCATTGATCAGGAATGGGGTGTATTTTGGAGAGGTTGCGGAGGTTGAGGCGGCAAGATTTGGACAGTGATAGGACGTAGGGCCAAAAGGATAGTTCAGGATTCCACCTAGAACCTTGGCATGCAGGGACGGACTGATAGTTGTACTATCGTTCTTGACAGAGATCAGTGGAAGGGCACATGGAGGAAATATTATGAGCTCGGTTTTGGATAGATTGAGTTTGAGGAAGTGCTGTGACATCCAGGCTGATATGTCTGTTAGTAAATTAGTTATACGTGAGGAGACTGAAGGAGTGAGCTGGAGTGGGTGTCGTTGGCATAGAGATGGTACTGGAAGCCATGGGAGGCTATAGGCTGATCCAGGGAGGAGGTGTAGATCGAGAATAGGAGAGGTCCAAGAACAGAACCTTACGGTACCCCAACAGAGAAAGGAAGAGGAGAGGAGGATCTTCTGGTAGCCTTTAAAGTGGACCTCTCTACTTTCAAGTCTAATTTTCACATTAGGAACTTGCAGATTTATGACTAAGCCCAGGATGATATGATAGGTGTTAGGAGAGGAACACAGTCTGGCAGAATGCATAAAGCTAGTTGACCAATAAAGCTCCTCAAGTAGTTTTGCAGCTTGTGTACATGTTTCCAGTTGGATCCGAGATGCAGATGAACCCCACTAAGATATTCCACTATGGTGTATCCATAGTCCATTGGAATAATACCTATCACTGGGTCTCTTAGCATTGAGGAGTGCTAGGGGACACCAGAAGATGTAAGTATTAGGCTGGGTTCACGCTGCAGCATGGAGCGGCTCTAAGCAGGGGTGCGGTGCAACTCCATTCACCGTTTCAGGTCCCATTTCAGCCCAAATTTTTGGCTGAGTTTAGACCTGAAATGGATCAGAGGACACACAGGACTCCTGTGCAACTTGCACCGGAGCCACTCCAGAGATGTGTGAACAGGCTCCATAGAGAGCCAGTCACAATCTCCTGATATGCAAATTGGATGCATCCAATTCGCACTAGTGTAAACCTAGCCTAAAACATGTGCAATTCGTTTTGTTACGGATGAAAGTTTTTCTATTTGGAGATCTGGATGTATACGAATTTTCAAATCACAATAGTAACGAGTTTCAAAGACTCTGAAATACATTTTAACAAAACAAAAAAAACTTAACGAAATAATGAATTAAAAAAATTTGACAACGAATTAGAAAAATCTAATTTGAATCTATTCTAACATCTTTCACTTTTACGCCTTACTGTATTTATTGCAATATGTTTCTATTTCAAATTAATTTTCAAATTTGAATTCAAATTAATTTTCAAATTTGAAAGTCAAATTAAATTCAAATTTGAATTTGAATTCATTTTCAAATTTGAATTTCAAATTTATTTTCAAATTTGAATGTCAAATTCATTTTCAAATTTGATTTTTAAATTTATTTTCAAATTTGAATTTTAATTAATTTTCAAATATAGATTCAAATTCATTTTCAAATTCCGATTCAAATTCATTTTCAAATTCAAATATGTATTTAAATTTGAAATGCAAACATATTGCAATAAGTACAGAAAGGTATTAAAGTGAAATAAGAAAAGAATAGAATAGAAAAAAAATAGAATAGAACGAATATAGCCATCTTCCGAAATTTGAATAGAATATATTAACCAAATCCGAGTATACGTAACAAATCTGAATATATGAAACAAATCCAAAACAGAATCTGGAATGAGTCAGGGTCCGAACCTAAGACCTCTATTAGCCCTTCCTGCTGATCCATTTAAGAATATGGACAACTCCCTGCCTGATCCCTCGGACACCTTTACTTTCTATCTTGTTTCTGGATAACCTTGAGCTCCTTGCTCTTCCCATGAACTTCCTTTTTAGTTTTGGCACATCCTGTTTGATAAATGATTGTGCTCTGCTCCAGCCAATATCTTGCTCCTTCTGCTTCTGCTGCTGCCTGTATCTTCACTACTGCTCATTATCGACCTTTGGCTTGTTCATTAACTATGCTTCCTCTCAATTCCAACCTGCAAGATTTTGTTACCAACCGTTGGCTTGTACATCAACTAAACTTCTGCTTGATCCCAACCTGTTACATATGTGACAAGACCCTAGCTTGCTCACCTCTTGGGGACCGGGACCTGAAATTAGCACACTGTAAAACCCATCTCCGCCATCAGAGCTCTGGTAAAGACTGGTTAGTGCTTAGACTCCATGCCTTAGGTGAGCCCACGTCTCCTGCCAGGGGAACCTACTTGCTTACATCTCCTGCTGGATACTGTGTGAACCTTTCCACTGCTATAGATACTGGAGCCTGACAACTGACCATGACAGGGTGGTTGGGAGGTATGATTTTGTGCCCTTAAGAATTTTGCTCCCAAAAAATTCTGGAATTAAAAAAAGCTGAGCTGTATAACCTGATCTGTGATGCTGAGCTGTATACCCTGATCTGTGATGATAAACTGTATACCCTGAGCTGTATACCCTGATCAGTGATGCTGAGCTATATACTCTGAGCTGTATACCCTGATATGTGAGGCTGAGCTGTATACCCTGAGCTGTGAGGCTGAGCTGTATACCCTTAGCTGTATACTCTGATTTGCGATGCTGAGCTGTAAACTCTGATCTGTGATGCTGAGCTGTATACCCTAAGCTGTATACCCTGATCTGAATACCCTGAGCTGTGATGCTGATCTGTATACCTTGAGCTGTATACCCTAAGCTGTGATGCTGAGCTGTATACCCTAAGCTGTGATGCTAAGCTGTATACCCTGAGCTGTATACGCTGATCTGTGATGTTAAACTGTATACCCTGAGCTGTATACCCTGATCTGTGATGCTGAGCTGTATACCCTGATCTGTGATGCTGAGCTGTTTACCCTGACCTGTGAGGCTGTGCTGTACAACCTAATCTGTGATGCTGAGCAGTATACCCTGATCTGTGAGGCTGAGCTGTATACCCTGATCTGTGATGCTGAGCTGTATACCCTGATCTGTATACCCTGAGCTGTATACACTTAGCTGTGATGCTGAGCTGTATACCCTGAGCTATATACCCTAAGCTGTGATGCTGAGCTGTATACCCTGAGCTGTGATGCTGCGCTGTATACCCTGAACTATATGCCTTGATCTGTGATGCTGAGGTGTATATACTGTGCTGTATACCCTGATCTGTGATGCTTAACTGTATACCCTGAGCTGTGATGCTGAGCTGTATACCATGATCTGTGATGCTGAGCTGTATACCCTGAGCTGTATACCCTGATCGGTGAGGCTGAGCTGTATACCCTGATCTGTGAGGCTGAGCTGTGTACCCTGATCTGTGAGGCTGAGCTGTATACCCTGAGCTGTGAGGCTGAGCTGTATACCATGATCTGTGATGCTGAGCTGTATACCCTGAGCTGTATACCCTGATCAGTGAGGCTGAGCTGTATACCCTGATCTGTGAGGCTGAGCTGTACACCCTGAGCTGTGAGGCTGAGCTGTATATCCTGAGCTCTATACCCTGAGCTGTATACCCTGATCTGTGAGTCTGAGCTGTATACCCTGAGCTGTAATGCTGAGCTGTATACTCTGTCCTGTGATGCTGGGGCTGTATAATCCTGACATCATGGGTGGAAGCGAGTGGAATACAGGGGACAGTGTGGGTGGATTCTATAAGGGGTGGGACTTATGAGAAGTGGGGGGTCAAAAGGGAAGGGCAGGGTCTGGCGGCCCCATCCTAAAACTTCACCAGCCGCCACTGGCTGTGATTACTTATGTACATGTGATTTTTTTCCTTTTTTATTTAAAAAATTATAAACAAACGTCTTTCATGCTGTTATTATGGAGTATTGTTTGTAGGATTTTGAGGAAAATAATTAATTTATTCCATTTTGGAATAAGGCTGTAACATAACAAAACGTGGAAAAAGTGAAGCGATGTGCATACTTTTCCGGATGCACTGTAAATGTGTTATGTGCTGTTCTTTTCCAAAAAGAAAGTGTATGGCCCCTTCTTTTTTCATGAGAAAACTGTCATGGGAGGCTTTTTTCTGGATATGTTAAGTCTTTGGTTGATGCCACAGTTGCAGGATGACAGTGACAACTTTATTCTTCAGTTGAATGGTGCACCACCACACTGGTCAGGCAACGTGCGAGATTACCTCAATGAACATCTTTCTCACCGGTGGAATGGATGAGCCACAGACTACAATATGCCACTGACCCAATGGCCACCCAGAAGTCCTGACTTAACACCTTGTGACTTTTTCCTGTGGGGGTACATAATAGACATGTGCATTCGTTTTCATTCGAATGCATTTTCGTCCGAATTTCAGGTATTTTCGTTATCGTTTTAACAAACGATAACGAAAGTGCAGAATCCGAAAAACGAAAGATTGCTTTATTTTCGTTTTCGTTGCTACAACAGTTCAATATAGATAGGAGCTTCGACATGATGATGACAATAACAATCTGTGTCCATCAAACCTGTGGTCGAATGTGCCTAACCTTAACTCTATTAGTCCAAGATTATTCTACATAGAGAGAAAAGATTCGACATACAGAGAAAAGATTCAACGTAGGGGAGAAAAGATTCGACGTAGGGGAAAAAAGATAAATTAAAATAATGATGATGATTATGATGAATGTTTTTGGCTGATTGTAACCAAAGAGGAGGAGCAATAAAATAGCTAGAACTAAGTACACACGTACTTTGGCTTATGGTGTCTGTTGAAAGTTCTAAGAAAATTCGATGGAGCAGGTAAACTATACGGCGTCGTATAGTTTAGCTGCTCCGTCGAATCTTCTTTGAACATTCGACAGACACCATAAGCCTTCAATGACAGATTTGACCTTAATTTGGATTTTCGGACGAATGCAATTTTTTACGAAAACCGAAATAAATAAAAACTAATTTCAGGAGTAACTAAATAAATGTATTTTTCGGACGAAAACGAAATTCTGAAACAAAATATTTCAGTGTGCACATGTCTAGTACGTAAAGGACAAGGTATTCGCCCCTCCCCTTCCTGTTGATCTAGCAGAGCTGAAACAGCGTATCACAGCCACTATCACTGCACTTGATTCAGATATCTAGCTGAAGTCCAGAGGTATGGTACTTTATCCAATTTCAAAATAAATTTGATCCCTTGGACAGCCTTGCTTTCTATCTTGTTTCTGGATAACCTTGAGCTCCTTGCCCTTCCCATGAACTTACTTTTTAAGTCTTGGCACTTCCTGTTTAATAAATGATTGTGCTCTGCTCCAGCCAATATCTTGCTCCTTCTGCTACTGCTGCTGCCTGTATCTTCATTACTGCTCATTATCGACCTTTGGCTTGTTCATTAACTATGCTTCCTCTCAATTCCAACCTGCAAGCTCAGCTCTTGTTACCAACCGTTGGCTTGTGCATCTACTACACTTCAGCTTGATCCCAACCTGCTACATCTGTGACAAGACCCTAGCTTGCTCACCTCCTGGGGAACGTGACCTGGAACTAGCACACTGTAAAACCCATCTCCACCATCAGAGTTCTGGTAAAGACTGGCTAGTGCTTAGACTCCACACCTTAGGTGAGCCCACGTCACCTGCTAGGGGAACCTACTTGTTTACATCTCCTGCAGGATACTGTGTGAACCTTTCCACTGCTATAGATACTGGAGCCTGACAACTGACCATGACAGGATCATTGGGAGGTATGATTTTGTGCCCCTAAGGATTTTTTCTCCCAAAATATTGTGAAATAAAAAAAGCTGAGCTGTATACCCTGATCTGTGATGCTGAGCTGTATACCCTGAGCTGTGATGCTAAACTGTATACCCTGAGCTGTATACCCTGATCAGTGAGGCTGAGCTCTATACCCTGAGCTGTATACCCCGATCTGTGAGGATGAGCTATATATACCCTGATCTGTGATGCTGAGAGGTATACCCTGAGCTGTATACCCTAAGCTGTGATGCTAAGCTGTATACCCTGAGCTGTGATGCTGAGCTGTATACCCTGATCTTTGATGCTGAGGTGTATACCCTAAGCTGTATACCCTGATCTGTGATGCTTAACTGTATACCCTGAGCTATATACCCTGATCTGTAAAGCTGAGCTGTATACTCTGATCTGTGAGGCTGAGCTGTATACCCTGATCTGTGAGGCAAAGCTGTATACCCTGAGCTGTGAGGCTGAGCTGTATACCCTGAGCTGTATACCCTGCTCTGTGATGCTGAGCGGTATACCCTGAGCTATATACCCTGATTTGTGAGGCTAAGCTGTATACCCTGAGCTGTATACCCTGAGCTGTACACCCTGATCGGTGATGCTGAGCTGTATACCCTGATTGGTGAGGCTGAGCTGTATACCCTGAGCTGTGACGCTAAGATGTATACCCTTAGCTGTATACCCTGATCGGTGAGGCTGAGCTGTATACCCTGAGCTGTATACCCTGATCTGTGATGCTGAGCTGTATACCCTGATCTGTGATGCTGAGCTGTATACCCTGAGCTGTATACCCTAAGTTGTGATGCTGAGCTGTATACTCTGAGCTGTGATGCTGAGCTTTATACCCTGATCTGTGATGCTGAGGTGTATACCCTAAGCTGTATACCCTGATATGTGATGCTGAGCTGTATACCCTGGTCTGTGATGCTGAGCGTATACCCTGAGCTGTATAACCTGAGCTATATACCGTGATCTGTGATGCTGAGCTGTATACCCTGAGCTGTATACTCTGATCTGTGATGCTGAGCTGTATACCCTGGTCTGTGATGCTGAGCTGTATACCCTAAGCTGTATACCCTGATCTGTGAGGCTGAGCTGTATACCCTGATCTGTGAGGCTGAGCTGTATACTCTGATCTGTGATACTGAGCTGTATACCCTGGTCTGTGATGCTGAGCTTTATACCCTGAGCTGTATACCCTGATCGGTGAGGCTGAGCTGTATACCCTGAGCTGTATACACTGATCTGGGAGGATGAGCTGTATATCCTGATCTGTGATGCTGAGCTGTATACCCTGAGATGTATACACTGATCTGTATACCCTAAGCTGTGATGCTGAGCTGTATATCCTGAGCTGTGATGCTGAGCTGTATACCCTGATCTGTGATGCTGAGGTGTATACCCTAAGCTGTATACCCTGATCTATGATGCTTAACTGTATACCCTGAGCTGTATACTCTGAGCTGTATACCCTGATCTGTAATGCTGAGCTGTATACTCTGATCTGTGAGGCTGAGGTGTATACCCTGATTTCTGAGGCAAAGCTGTTTACCCTGAGCTGTGAGGCTGAGCTGTATACCCTGAGCTGTGAGGCTAAGCTGTATACCCTGAGCTGTATACCCTGATCTGTAATGCTGAGCGGCATACCCTGAGCTGTATACCCTGATCTGTGAGACTGAGCTGTATACTCTGAGCTGTAATGCTGAGCTGTATACCCTGATCTGTGAGGCTAAGCTGTATAACCTGATTGGTGAGGCTGAGCTGTATACCCTGAGCTGTGAGGCTGAGCTGTATACCCTGATCGGTGAGGCTGAGCAGTATACCCTGAGCTGTATACCTTGATCTGTGTGGATGAGCTGTATACCCTGATCGGTGATGCTGAGGTGTATACCCTGAGCTGTATACCCTAAGTTTTGATGCTGAGCTGTATACCCTGATCTGTGATGCTGAGGTATATAACCTAAGCTGTATACCCTGATCTGTGATGCTGAGGTGTATACCCGAAGCTGTATACCCTGATCTGTGATGCTTAACTGTATACCCTGAGCTGTATAACCTGAGCTATATACCCTGATCTGTGATGTTGAGCTGTATACCCTGAGCTGTATACTCTGATCTGTGATGCTGAGCTGTATACCCTGGTCTGTGATGCTGAGCTGTATACCCTGAGCTGTATACCCTGATCGGTGAGGCTGAGCTGTATACCCTGAGCTGTATACCCTGATCTGGGAGGCTGAGCTGCATACCCTGAGCTGTATACCCTGATCTGGGAGGCTGAGCTGTATACCCTGATCTGTGATGCTGAGCTGTATACCCTGAGCTGTATACCCTAAGCTGTGATGCTGAGCTGTATAACCTGAGCTGTGATGCTGAGGTGTATACCCTAAGCTGTATACCCTGATCTGTGATGCTTAACTGTATACCCTGAGCTGTATACTCTGAGCTGTATACCCTGATCTGTAATGCTGAGCTGTATACTCTGATCTGTGAGGCTGAGGTGTATACCCTGATATCTGAGGCAAAGCTGTATACCCTGAGCTGTGAGGCTGAGCTGTATACCCTGAGCTGTGAGGCTGAGCTGTATACCCTGAGCTTTGAGGCTGAGCTGTATACCCTGATCTGTATACCATGATCGGTGAGGCTGAGCAGTATACCCTGAGCTGTATACCCTGATCTGTGAGGATGAGCTGTATACCCTGATCTGTGATGCTGAGGTGTATACCCTGAGCTGTATACCCTAAGTTTTGATGCTGAGCTGTATACCCTGATCTGTGATGCTGAGGTGTATACCCTAAGCTGTATACCCTGATCTGTGATGCTGAGGTGTATACCCTAAGCTGTATACCCTGTTCTGTGATGCTTAACTGTATACCCTGAGCTGTATAACCTGAGCTATATACCCTGATCTGTGATGCTGAGCTGTATACCCTGAGCTGTATACCCTGATCTGTGAGGCTGAGCTGTATACCCTGATCTGTGAGGCTGAGCTGTATACCCTGATCGGTGAGGCTGAGCTGTATACCCTGATTGGTGAGACTGAGCTGTATACCCTGAGCTGTATACCCTGATTGGTGAGGCTGAGCTGTATACCCTGATCTGTGATGCTGAGCTGTATACCTTGAGCTGTGATGCTTAGCAGTATACCCTGATCTGTGATGCTGAGGTGTATACCCTAAGCTGTATATCCTGATCTGTGATGCTTAACTGTATACCCTGAGCTGTATACTCTGAGCTGTATACCCTGATCTGTGATGCTGAGCTATATACCCTGAGCTGTATACCCTGAGCTGTGAGGCTGAGCTGTATACCCTGAGCTGTATACCCTGATCTGTGAGGATGAGCTGTATACCCTGATCTGTGAGGATGAGCTGTATACCCTGAGCTGTATACCCTAAGCTGTGATGCTGAGCTGTATACTCTGATCTGTGATGCTGAGGTGTGTACCATAATCTGTATACCCTGATCTGTGATGCTTAACTGTATACCCTGAGCTGTGTACCCTGAGCTGTATACCCTGATCTGTGATGTTGAGCTGTATACCCTGAGCTGTATTCTTTGATCTGTGATGCTGAGCTGTATACCCTGGTCTGTGATGCTGAGCTGTATACCCTGATCTGTGAGGCTGAGCTGTATACCCTGATCTGTGAGGCTGAGCTGTATACCCTGATTGGTGAAGCTGTGCTGTATACCCTGAGCTGTGAGGCTGAACTGTATACCCTGAGCTATATAGCCTGTTCGGTGAGGCTGAGCTGTAAACCCTGAGCTGTATACCCTGATCTGTGAGGATGAACTGTATACCCTGATCTGTGATGCTGAGCTGTATACCCTAAGCTGTGATGCTGAGCTGTATACCCTGAGCTGTGATGCTGAGCTGTATACCGTAAGCTGTATACCCTGATCTGTGATGCTTAACTGTATACCCTGAGCTGTATACCCTGATCTGTGATGCTGAGCTGTATACCCTGAGCTGTATACTCTGATCAGTGAGGCTGAGTTGTATACCCTTATCTGTGAGGCAAAGCTGTATACCCTAATCTGTGAGGATGAGCTGTATACCCTAAGCTGTGAGGCTGAGTTGTATACCCTGAGCTGTATACTCTGATCTGTGATTCTGAACGGTATACCCTGATCTGTGAGGCTGAACTGTATACCCTGAGCTGTAATGCTGAGCTGTATATTCTGTCCTGTGATGCTGCGGCTGTATACTCCTGAGATTATTGGTGGAAGCAAGTGCAATACAGGGGACAGAGTGGGTGGATTCTATAAGGGGTGGGACTTATGAGAAGTGGGAGGGGTCAAAAGGGAAGGGCGGGGTCTGGCACCCCCATCGTAAAACTTCACCAGTTGCCACTGGTTGTGACTACTTATGTACATGTTTTTCCTTTTTTATTTTTAAAATAATAAACAAACGTCTTTCACGCTGTCATTATGGGGTATTTTTTGTAGGATTTTGATGAAAATAAGTAATTTAATCTATTTTGGAATAAGGCTGTAACATAACAAAAGGTGGAAAAAGTGAAGCGTTGTGAATACTTTTCCGTATGCACTGTAAATGTGTTCTGTGCTGTATCCAAAAAGAAAGTGTATGGCCCCTTCTTTTTTCATGAGAAAACTGTCATGGGAGGCTTTTTTTCCAGATATGTTAAAGGGGTTGTAAAGGTAAATTTTTTTTTTTTAAAAATAACAAACATGTTATACTTACCTTCACTGTGCAGCTCGTTCTGCACAGAGTGGCCCCGAACCTGGTCTTCTGGGGTCCCTCGGCGGCTGTTTCAGCTCCTCCCCGCAAGCATTAACCACCTTAATGCGAGCTCCCTCGCATGGTGGTTAGTGCTTGCGGGCGCGCTCCCGTGATACAGCTGGCGGCTATAGCCGCTCACTGTATCACTTGGCCCCGCCCCCAGCACGCCACGTCATTGGATGTGATTGACAGCAGCGCGAGCCAATGGCTGCGCTGCTTCCAATCCATCCACTGTAGCCAATCAGCGGCCAGGGTGAGCGGAGGAATAGATGTCGGGAACGCGAAGCTGATTTTCGAGGCGTCAGGTAAGTAAAACGGGGGGGCTGGGGGCGGCGGTATTGTCAGAAGTTTTTTCATCTTAATGCATAGAATGCATTAAGGTGAAAAAATGCTTACCTTTACAACCCCTTTAAGTCTTTGTTTGATGCCACACTTGCAGGATGACAGTGACAACTTTATTCTTCAATTGGATGGTGCACCACCACACTGGTCAGGCAACGTGCGAGATTACCTTGATGAACATCTTCCTCACCGATGGATTGTATGACCAGCGGACTACAAAATGCCAATGACCCAGAAGTCCTGACTTAACACCTTGTGACTTTTTCCTGTGGGGGTACATAAAGAACAAGGTATTTGCCCCTTCCTGTTGATCTAGCGGAGCTGAAACAGCGTATCACAGCCACTATCACTGCACTTGATTCAGTTATCTAGCTGAAGTCCAGAGGTATGGAACTTTATCCAATTTCAAAATAAATTTTGAGAAATCAGTAATATTACCAAGCCTTGTACCAGTAGCAATGGCAACATCTCTGCAAAATTCTTATCCCTTTATTTGGAATGCAAATTCCTTATACTATAGGAGTACATATTACATCAGATAGAAAATCATTATACAAACTTAATTATGGTTCCTTATTGGTAAGGATAATGATGGATTTGCAGAGATGGAGAGGCCATTCTTTGACATGGTTCGGTAGAGTAAACGCACTAAAAATGAACATAATACCTAGAATAATTTGTTTTGTATACTACAGCTATCCCACTTCCACAGATTTTTTTTTTAAACAGATACGTAAAGTATGGAATGACAAAAGCCCTAGAATAGCATATGATATTTTTCGTAGAAGCAAAGGGGAAGAGGGAATTGGGCTTCCAGACATGGCCCTGTATTACAGAGCAATGTTTTTGGTACGCATTTTAAATTGGTGCCATGATATAAGGCATGGGTCTCGCTGGAGAAAATAATAGCGGGTAGAAACTTAGCAGGGGCACCCTGGATTCCGACTGCATCAAGGGGTCTCTCAAGGTGGACATACCCATTAACACAGGGCTGTTTATCGGTGTGGGACAGAATGAATAAAACTGGCATATATAACCCCTGTGTAACACCAATAGCCCCACTGGAGGGATACCCTTGGTTCTCCCCGAAAGGAGAAAAGAGTTTTAGGCCTGTGGGGATCAGAGGGGAATACAACATGTGCCAGGTATGCCCCATGAGGAACCTTATTTCCCTTTATGGAGCTGGTGTCATCTCAGGGGAACAAAGGCCTCTGAGCTCTCTTATGATATTTGAGAATCTGTGTATGAAGATGTCAGAGCCTAACCATTTGCTATCTCGAATGTATAAGATAGTTCTCAGTGGTCAAAACAGCCCAGCTAGAATGCTATAATGGTGCACAATGAAAACCTGTGGCTTTGTGTAACTAAAAGGCAGGCTTCATGCACTCGCTGGCTTGTATACAGTTTTTTTGGGCAATTTTTAGGCATTTCGCCAAGACACCCATGAAGAAAGCTGAAGGCACCCTGGTTGAAAAAGGCTGATTTAGGGGCACCATCCTTTTCCTCCCTTTGGCCTGGACAGCTAGTGGAACATAGCGGACATAGGACACCATGTTCCTTATAAATTTGGCTATAAATAGAAATGTTACACATTCCTTTTGTTTTTATTAATATGGCAGACAGCCAGGAATGAGTAGTACACTTCCTAGAAGCAAACAATATGAAATACATGCATGTCAAAAAAAATCTCTGAAATACCGATCTTGGCAGCCTCAGTTAACATTGCAGTCATACAATAATAAAGGGCAAGAAACTTTACAATATCTACAGGTGACACCCTTGTGATGTGATATTTCAGTTTTTATTTTTTAATAAATCTGCAAAAATGTCAACAATTCTGTGTTTTTCTGTTAATATGGGGTGCTGTGTGTACATTAATGAGGAAAAAATGAACTTTGAAAAATTATTTTAGCAAATGGCTGCAATATAACAAAGAGTGAACAATTTAAGAGGGTCTGAATACTTTCTGTCTCCACTGCATTCTATTCACATTTCGGAAGATGGCTATATTAGTTCTATTCTATTGTTTTTCTATTCTATTCTTTTCCATTTTTATCCTCATCTCATTTCACTTTTATACCTTTCTGTACTTATTGCAGTATGTTTGCATTATGAATTTGAATCCATATTCGAATTTGAAAATGAATTTGACTCTGAATTTAAAAATGAATTTGAACGTGTATTTGAAAATGAATTCAAATTCAAATTTGAAAATGAATTTGAAATTCAAATTTGAAAATGAATTTGAAATTCAAATTTGAAAATGAATTTGACATTCAAATCTGAAAATTAATTTGAATTCAAATTTGAAAATTTATTTGACATTCAAATTTGAAAATTACGTTGAATTTAAATTTGAAAATTAATTTGAAATGGAAACATATTGCAATAAATACAGTAAGGCGTAAAAGTGAAATAAGCTGTTAAAATAGATTCAAATTAGATTTTTCTAATTTGCTGTCAAATTTTTCTAATTTCGTTATGTTATTTTGTTTTGTTAAAATGCATTTCAGAGTCTTTGAAACTCATTACTATTGTGATTTGAAAATTCGGATACATCCAGATCTCCAAATAACAAAACTTTCATCCAAATTTCAATTCATAACAAAACGAATTGCACATGTCGTATGCCGCGTACACACAAGTGGACTTTTCGACCAGAATGGTCCGACAAACTTTCCAGCGGTCTTTCGATTGTCTTTTGACGGACTTTTGATGGACTTTCTAACAAATGGACTTGCCTACACACGATCACACAGAAGTCCGACGGATTCGTACGTGATGACGTACACCGGACTAAAATAAGGAAGTTGATAGCCAGTAGCCAATAGCTGCCCTAGCGTCATTTTGTGTCCGTCGGACTAGCATACAGACGAGCGGATTTCTGGGTCCGGCGGAGTTATGACGTAAAGATTTGAAGCTTGTTCCAAATCTAAAGTCTGTCAGATTTGCATCTGGAAAAGTCCGATGAAGGTCCGGTGAAGCCCACACACGATCGGATTGTCTGCCAGATTTGGTCCGTCGGCGTCCGTCAGACCAGTCCAGTTGAAAAGTCTGACCATGGGTTTACGCTAGTGCATGTTAGGAGATTGTGACTGGCTCACAGGTTAACACATCTCCAGAGCGGCTACGGCGCAAATTGCATAGAAGTCCTGTGCATCTTCTGGTTCATTTCAGGTCTGAACTCAGCCAAAAATTGGGGCTGAAAAGGGACCTAAACAGTGAATGGAGATGCACTGAACCCCTGCTGTGAGCTGCTCCATGCTGCGGCATGATCCTAGCCTAATACTTACATCTTCTGGTGTCCCCTAGCACTCCTCAATGCTAAGAGACCCAGTGATAGGTATTATTCCAGTGGACTATGGATACACCACTGATAGTGGACGGAATATCTCAATGGGGTTCATCTGCATCTCAGATCTAACTGGAAACATGTAAACAAGCTGCAAAACCACTTGAGGAACTTTATTGTCAACTAGCTTTATGCATTCTGCCAGACTATGTTCCTCTCCTAACACCTATCATATCATCCAGGGCTTAGTCATAAATCTGCAAGTTTCTAGTGTGAAGATTAGACTTTAAAGTGGAGAGGTCCACTTTAAAGGCTACCAGACAATCCTCCTCTCCTCTTCCTTTCTCTGTTGGGGTCCCGTAAGGTTCTGTTCTTGGACTTCTCCTATTCTTGATCTACACCTCCTCCCTAGGTCAGCTGATAGCCTCCCATGGCTTCCATCTCTATACCAACGACACCCACTCCAGCTCACTCCTTCAGTCTCCTCACGTATAACTTATTTACTAACAGACATATCAGCCTGGATGTCACATCACTTCCTCAAACTCAATCTATCCAAAACCAAGCTCATAATATTTCCTTCCCCACGTGCCCCTTACCCTGATCTCTCTGTCCAGATCAATAGTACAACTATCAGTCCGTCCCTGCATGCCAAGGTTCTAGGCGTAATCCTGGACTCTGAACTATCATTTCGGCCCCACGTCCAATCACTGTCAAATCTTGCCACCTCAACCCCTGCAACATCTCCAAAATACACCTCTTTCCTGATCAATGACACAACAAAGCCCCTAGTTCACTCCATGGTCATCTCCCACCTCAACTACTGCAACTCCCTTCTTATTGGCTTACCCTTACATAGGCTTCCCCCCTTCAAATGCAAGACAGGTGTGCTGTTCCTTTAAATCATGTGGATGATATAAAACCATATGAACAGTATATGAATCAACTGAACACACTATAGTAACATGCAAAAAATAGAGTGCCGGTGTGTTAAGTGCAAACAAACAATATGTATATCTCATTAAAAAATCATACAAATAAATCTTAATCAATAAACTGAAAATATGATTGAAATAAAAAAGAATAGGGGTGTGTGGCGCTACCTGTACCGGGGTGTTCTGTGCTGTACCTCTGCAAATAAACCTGATAGAACCTCTTACAAATTAATCCATATAAATGTGTGAAAAACTATATAAAACACATAACACCATCATATAGAGTGATTAGACCTTCTAATACCAATGAGAGAGATAGTGACCATCAGAGTCTCCCCTAATGTACCACAATATATAACATAATAGTGTATAAACACCCTATAAGGTATCTGGTGAAGTAATAATATAATAAGTGTCCCACAGGTAAAACAAGTAACTGTCAAAATAATCTGGAATCCATTGTGACCAGCAGTCCCATAAACACAAAATATAAAAATAGATAAAAAATGAAAAAAAAATTTTTTGAATAAAAAATGTGTGAAGCTCCAAAGCGGCAAAGTGTTCTTATAATTAGTGACTCTCGTGGTAAAAAATAATGATATCTGGTGACTTTCGTGCTCCCCCTCAAGGAACCCCACTCACCAGCTCCTCATACCCCTGCAGGGGTAATAGGCATGTAGTAACAGGAAATGAAGGGCTTCCCAGATCCAGTGCAGGCGTCAACACATATCTCCTCTGTGATTCAGCTCCAAACAATGGATGGTGCACCAACTCCTTTCATCTCGTCCTCATATGAAAAAACAGGGCTCCCATAGCGTAGTATTTTTATAAAAGGATTTTATTAAAAAACACAATAAAACCAATCTAGACTCCCCATGCAAGGGCAGCCAGTAACTCACACTATGCGTGGGAAAAAACGTAGACAGAGGGAGCTATGGAAGAGACACATCAGCTGAGCGGCCTGCGCCTCAGCTGCATTCCAAGCTCGCTCTGATATCCGGGTATGACGTAGATGCGTAGCTCCGCCTTAGGCGGAGCCCTGTTTTTTCATATGAGGACGAGATGAAAGGAGTTGGTGCACCATTCATTGTCTGTATAGCTGATCGCCAAGCTTAGAAAGTCTAATCAAAGCCAGACAATCAGCTATTTCCTGTTCTTCAGGGACAACCTTACTTCCTTATTTCTGAATTCTGCACGGGGGTCTCTCACTTCCTGAAAACGTTGTCCTTCTCTCCTACACAGGCATGCCTACTGTTCAGTCTAAGAGCTCCCTGTCATGCCCAGCCCTGCCCAGACCTACCCCTATCCTGCCTCTCCTTTTTAGGCCGACATGCCTAGACCTACCCAGCCATGCCCACATCCCTCCTATGCCTCACAGATCTCGTCCTGTCTTCATAGCCCTGCTTTGGCCAGCAGTTTCTCCTGAGAGAGGGCAGGCATTGTAAGTATGTTCTGTTTGTTAGAAACTGTAATATAGATTACAATGTAATATGCTGCAGATTTTCTACAGTGCACAACCACATGGTTGTTTCTGCATGGCGCTGTGATGGGCACTGTGATGGGCACTGTGTGCATGGTTTTGCACATGCCCAGCTGAGAGAGCTACATGTGAGTAATGAGTTTAAGACTCAGTTTCCACTAGTGCGGCTTGTCATGTGACTTTGGACACATAAATTCGCATCACAAGTCACAGCCCATGGATTTCAATGGCACACGTTCTATGCACCTTTGAAAATCAGCAACTTTGAGAAGTTGCACTACTTTTATGCAATTTTGATCCAGAGTGTAAAGTTGGATCAAAGCTGCACTCAAAGTCGCACTCTAAATTGCACAGCTTTGGAGTTGCACTAATGGAAACGTAGCCCAAGGCTAGAGTGCGACTGTGATGTGACTTCACACTCTGGATCAAAGTTGCATTACAAGTCGCATCAAAGTAGTGTAGGTAGCTTTTCAAAGTTGCTGAATTTTAAAGTCACAAAGATGGGAATGGGTGTCATTGAAATCAATCATCTGTGACTTTATGTGTCCAAAGTAGCATAACAAGTTGCACTAGTGGAAACGGAGCCTTAGTGTGGTTGCCTGTACTATGATCATTGTAGACTGTGAGCTGAGACCCCAGAGCACTTCCAGTTACACTGACAGTTCCCCCTACTCTGTGTCAAGCTCCCTTCTCTTGTGCACAGCTATATGGTATATGTGCACTGCACCTCCCCCCGTGTGGATGGGGTGTGGATGGGGCTTTAGTTGTTTATTTTGTCGTGAATTAGGATGTACAATGAGAAAACACTCACTGGGCGGGAACCTATGATCAGCTCCTCCCATCCCGTATACACCCACTGGCTACACAGGAACAGTGCCCCTCCCTGGAAGTGATGTCACTAGCTTTCAGTAACCACACCCACTGGATGCTTTTAGGTTCAGAAGGAAGTAGAATTGAAGTCATTAGACGGCACTGGATGCTGCAAAATAAAGGTATTATAAATAAGGTAGGATTTTTTAAATTTTGAGGCATAAGACTGAACTGAGCTCATATTAATGATTGCAGGGGAGAATTTAGGTGTTAGGGTGGACTTCCACTTTAATAAAAGACCACATAGATGAGTTATTGAAAGAGAGAGAGATTTCATTTAGCCCGACTGTACAAATCATTAGTAAGATCTCATCTGGAATATGTAGTGCAGTTTTGGGCACCAGTTCTCAAAAAGGATATCAGGGAACTGGAGAAAGTGCACCAGGTCCAAAAATTCAGGCTGAAATCGGACCTGAAACGGTGAATGGAGGCGCACCAGACTCCTGCTGTGAGCCGCTGCATTCTCCAGTGTAAACCCAGTTGTGCGATTTCCATTGCGTCTTGGATGCAACTTTGGATGGGTGAGGCTTACAAGCAACTTTGGCTTTGACTGCTGCACAACTGTCACATTGATAACATTAAGATGTGACTTTAATGCAACCTTTGAGAGACAGAGACGCAATAATTCCAGCACTAGACTTCCTCTGTAACTCTAAACAGGTAACCTGTAAAAAAAAATGTAAGCGTTGCCTATGGAGATTTTTAAGTACCGTCGTTTTTGCACCATTCCACGAGTGTGCGCAATTTTAACTGCTTGCCAACCAGCGCACGCCGATGTACGTCGGCACAATGGCACCGCTAGGCAAAAGGACGTACCTGTAAGTCCTTTTGAAATTGCCGCCGTGCCATTGCGTGCGCGCCGCCGGCCGGGAGCTCCGTGAGTCAGGTCGCGGGTCCCGTGGACTCGATCGCTGTGGGGATACCCGCGATCGCCTCATGGAGAGGAAGAACAGGGAGATGCTGTCATCGGGAGCAGCGATCAGTGTAGTGACACTGCTAGCCCATCCCCCCTACAGTTAGAACACATCCCTAGGATACATTTAACCCCTCCCCGCCCCCCAGTGGTTAACCCCTTCACTGCCAGTCACATTTACACAGTAATCAATGCGATTTTAATCGCACAGATCACTGTATAAATGTGAATGGTCCCAAAATCACGCCAAAATTGTCCGACGTGTCTGCCATAATGTCGCAGTCAAGATAAAAATCGCTGATCACCGCCACTACCAGTAAAAATAAATAAATAAATAGAAATGCCATAAAACTATCCCCTATTTTGTAAACGCTATAACTTTTGCGCAAACCAATCAATAAACGCTTATTGCGATTTTTTTACCAAAAATATATAGAAGAATACGTATCGGCCTAAACTGAGGAAAAAAAATGTTAATTTTATATATTTTTGGGGATATTTATTATAGCAAAAAGCAAAAAATAATGCGTTTTTTTCAAAATTGTCGCTCTTTTTTTGTTTATAACGCAAAAAATAAAAACCGCAGAGATGATTAAATACCACCAAAAGAAAGATCTATTTGTGGGAAAAAAAGGACGCCAATTTTGTTTGGGAGCCATGTCGCACGACCGCGCAATAGTCAGTTAAAGCGACGCAGTGCCGAATCGCAAAAAGTGCTCTGGTCAGGAAGGGGGTAAATTCTTCCGGGGCTGAAGTGGTTAAAGCATGACATGTTAGGTATCTATTTACTCGGTGTAACATCATCTTTCACATTATATAAAAACATTGGGCTAACTTTAATGATTTTTAATTCAAAATGTTATGTTTTCCCAAAAAAAGCAAATAGTGTGTGACGTAAAACATTGCAACAACTGCCATTTTATTCTCTAGGGTCTCTGCTAAAATATATATATAAATCTACCAAAAAGAAAAAGTCCAGGGATTGCTGCACTTAAAATTTATTAATTTCACATGTAATAAATGACATACTTTTCATGTCGTTGCAAATAACAGTTTCGGGCTACAAAGCTTACGCCCTTCTTCAGATGAGAACAAGATGTATACTGACATTATTCTCACTTCATTTTATATTGTTACATTTCACACCAGAAATCCATTAGGCATCAATTAATCAATACAAATTATCGCACAAACTCTAAATTCTTAGAGGGGAGGTTGGGACTTTATATGAAGCACGTACCAGCAAGCAGGTAATAAGATGAACATAGAGGAATTTATTGACATAATACCAGAGCACATACGTTACAATCGCAAAATGCATACAAGATAAAACGGGTAGGTACATAATGTCATATAATAAACATTCATGATAATATTGTTCATACAATTGATAGAAAGATGAACAGGGTAAAAAGTTAAATAATGGTAACTCAAGATACCACCTGGAATAAATTCCCTAGTACATCAAGATTTCAAGGTAGGGTAAAGTAGGGTAAAAACCAGTAATATCTGCTGGACCTAAGGCCTCACTAGACCTGTGGGGGGGGTTGGAAAAGATATAGTTGATGAGGACTGAATAGACAGTTTAAACACGGCATATATTGGCTCAACGCGTTTCGTGGCTTCCATGCCACTCGTCAGGAGCGAGCCCGTGTGGTATCTGGAAATATATTGGGATAATTACATAATGCAATAGGACAAGAGACATTGGTAATGGGGGAGCGTGGTAAACGAGCCCCCAAAGTTACTGTATGGGAATACTCACTGAGAGACTGTATAGTGACGGTGCAGCGGCGGGGCCCCATGAGCCATCCAGGTGACCCCCACCGGGAGCCGAGGTGGGGAGCCCCGCGGAGACGGTAACGAACGCCGACCAGGGCAGGCACAGGAACCGAGGAAGGTCTAGAGAAAGTGGATAAGAGTGAAGGCATGTAGGCATGTAAGGAGAAATGCAAGAAAGAGAGGGAAGGGAGCCCCCAGATATGGGGTGGAGTGATGGGGAGTGTGGGAGATAGGGAAGAGAAAAACGTGATGGAGTGAAGTGAAGAGACCAAATCAACTAAGTGTAGTAACCAAGGTGGGAAAGGTAGTGAGTGTACCTGACAGTGGTGAGGTCCTGGGAGAGGAAATTCCAGAAGTGTGTGATCGCCTGTGTGGAGAACCTCGAGTGCCCGTGCCGCCCCGGAGAGCGTCCAGATAACGCCGCCGCAAGTGCCGCCCACCAACGTCACGCCGTGTGGCGGGGGGAGGAGCACCGCAAGTCGGACACAGCCGGCAAGACGGCGCGGAAGAACCTCCCCATTGGCCCACGAGATGGAGTGAACGCTGCGCGTGACGGCGCTACACAGGGGAGGCCGCACGCACAGCGTATTGCGTGACGTCGATGCGCATTGGTGAAGTGTCCACCCCCCCCAGGGGGAGGCCCGGGGGAGGGAGGAGACACGCAAGGCGCGTCGCGGCTCCCGAGGGGGACAAGGACCAGGCAACAAGGCGGCCCCGCCGAACTACATCACCAACAACGCAGCCCCACCAGGGATGTAGGAAGGGTAACAGGGTTGGAAGGAAAATAAACAATATAAATAACAAGGGATATTATGGATGGGCTTGGTGGAATAAGAATACTAAGAATAAAACACAGGGGAGGTGTCACTAAGGTCATTAGGGGCAGGGAAGGTAAAAGGTTTAGGCACATAGGGCAAGGCACAAGCTTCCATCCCTATGCATAAATACAAGAGAAGGGGGTTTCCCTTCAATAAACGCTTATTGCGATTTTTTTACCAAAAATATATAGTAGAATACGTATCGGCCTAAACTGAGGAAAAAAAATGTTAATTTTATATATTTTATATATTTTTGGGGATATTTATTATAGCAAAAAGCAAAAAATAATGCGTTTTTTTCAAAATTGTCGCTCTTTTTTTGTTTATAACGCAAAAAATAAAAACCGCAGAGATGATCAAATACCACCAAAAGAAAGCTCTATTTGTGGGAAAAAAAGGACGCCAATTTTGTTTGGGAGCCATGTCGCACGACCGCGCAATAGTCAGTTAAAGCGACGCAGTGCCGAATCGCAAAAAGTGCTCTGGTCAGGAAGGGGGTAAATTCTTCCGGGGCTGAAGTGGTTAAAGCATGACATGTTAGGTATCTATTTACTCGGTGTAACATCATCTTTCACATTATATAAAAACATTGGGCTAACTTTAATGATTTTTAATTCAAAATGTTATGTTTTCCCAAAAAAAGCAAATAGTGTGTGACGTAAAACATTGCAACAACTGCCATTTTATTCTCTAGGGTCTCTGCTAAAATATATATATAAATCTGCCAAAAAGAAAAAGTCCAGGGATTGCTGCACTTAAAATTTATTAATTTCACATGTAATAAATGACATACTTTTCATGTCGTTGCAAATAACAGTTTTGGGCTACAAAGCTTACGCCCTTCTTCAGATGAGAACAAGATGTATACTGACATTATTCTCACTTCATTTTATATTGTTACATTTCACACCAGAAATCCATTAGGCATCAATTAATCAATACAAATTATCATAATTATTTTCATCCTAAACTCCAGAGAGATGGCTCAACGAGATGTAATCACACTCCAATCACACAGAAAAAGTTCCATTTATCCTAGTATTAAAACATACACTTTCCATTAACAAATGTCCAGAAAAAATAAAATAAAAAAAATATATATATAAAAAATATAATAATCAAAAATAATGCATTCAAATCATGATCCATTTACAATAAACCTCAACCTAATGATCTATAAAAATAAATGCAGGTCAAAGTCCAAGTTTAAACTTCTAGGTTGTAAAGTATCCAATCTAGAATTGAAACAAGAGGTATAGGTTAGGACTTTATATGAAACCATGACCATCCGGTACACAGGTCTCCATCCAATTATAACTGAGAAAAATAAGGAGGGCTAGGGGAAAAAAAGGGGACAATCGGGACTTTATATGAGATGTGTTTCATATAAAGTCCCGATTGTCCCCTTTTTTTCCCCTAGCCCTTCTTATTTTTCTCAAGTATCCAATCTATTTTCCATTACATTTCCAATTTTTTTTAAATTAATTCTTTACAACCTAAAGGTTTAAACTTGACTGAGACTGGCATTTATTCTTATAAATCATTAAAATTAGGTTTATTGTATATGGATCATGATTTGAATGCATTATTTTTGATTATTGTATTTTTTATATATATGTAGCGGGCACCTACTTTTATGTAGGTGGGCTTTCTGAGTTTAAACTACAATGTATGGTTTCAGGTAAATTTGGGCAGGCTTGTATTGTGATTCCAGGCCTGGTTGTTTATTTTGGAAACTGGGAGTGTCAGTGTAGTGCAGGGAGTGACCACCTGTGCTTGGACCCAGAGATGACCCTCCTCTTGCTTTCAGTGGAAATGGTTCTGGAAGAGAGGTTGGACTTGGGATCTGAGTGGCAGGCAGCTCATGTGTGGAGTTTTTGGCAATCATTAATTTGTTTGGCAGGAGGCGGGACTCCCATATAAGCTGGGGTCACATGTAGGAGAGGAGTTCCAGAAAGAGAGAGCCCAAGGAGAGAGGGAGACAAGCAGAGCCCCCCCCCTACAGGGAAGGAGGGGGGGACCAGGACACACGGAGGAGATGAGTTGGTGACGTAGTGATGTAGTCGCTGGTGTTGCTGAACGCCCCTGTGGGGAAGGGAGCGTGCCAAACTGAAAAGAAGGGATGGAGAAACCATTACGGAAGAAGTGGCAACTAAGTGGAAGACAACTGGGTGATCGATTGTTTGTGAGTGGAACATGGACTGTTGATCAAGTGAGTGAAAGCCCAGGGGAAGGGTACTACCAGAGGCTGAGGGATGTTGGTACGCAAGTCAGTGAGACAGGTGGTGATGGCCTGTGACTTTGGGTTCAACAATGCCCCGGGATTCCAATCAGTCAGGCGGGAGGAATTATTCAGAGTAATCTCTTCCTGAGCTAAACTTGGAAGTACCATACAGACGGGAAGTAGTGGTCAAAAGGCGGCGGTAAAGCTCCAAGCACATATAGAGATATGGATTGTTCTAAAAAGTTCTGCAGGTGAAGAAGTTATTCAGAGTGACTCTTTACCAAATATTCTCTAGTAAATCTACTTCTGTCTTCCCACCGAAGAAGTCATTCAGAGTGATTTCTCATAGTTATAAAGCAGCAAAAGAACATCTCAGAAAACCCTTCTCCTATTCCAGTTCATGTTATACCAATAAAAGCAAGAGAAAATTACAATATGGACTGTTTTCTATTTCTAGGGGCTAGATGGCAAATGTAAATTATGGATAGAACACACAAATTGCAGCTCCTTCGGGGGTAGTGCGCTACATATATATTTTTACATTTTTTCTGGACATTTGTTAATGGATTCACACCTGACCGCATATATATATATATATATATATATATATATATATATATATATATATATATATATATATATATAATGTTTGGGGGCGCTAAGTAATTTTCTATAAAAAAATACTAATTTGAACAAAAAGTTCCAGAAAAGGACCATAGATCTCTCAATAAAGAGGACCTGTCATACTTATTTCTATTACAAGGGATGTTTACAGTCCTTAAAATAGAAATAAATGTACTAAAAAAAAAATAAAATTAAAGGGACAGTGTAAAAATAAAGAATAAAGTAAAATAAATAAGAAAAAAATGTAAAGCGCCCCATCTCTCCACGCTCGTGCACAGAAGCAAACGCATATGTAATTCGTGCCCACATATGTAAAGGCTGTCCAAACCACACATGTGATGCATCACCACGATCGTTAGAGCGAGAGCAATAATTCTAGCACTCGACCCTCTCTAACTCTAAACTGGTAACCTGTAAAAAATGTGAAAGTGTCGCCTATAGCGATTTTTAAGTACCAAGTATTAATGCTTTACAGTTTTACATTGAATAAGCGCACCATCATTTTGTATATTTATTGTTTATGAGTGTGAGATCACTTATTGAATGGTAGCAGCTGTTCTTTGTTCACTTTATTAACCACTTCAGCCCCGGAAGGATTTATCCCCTTCCTGACCAGAGCACTTTTTACAATTTGGCACTGCGTCGCTTTAACTGCTAATTGCGCGGTCATGCAATGCTGTAACCAAACGAAATTTGCGTCCTTTTCTTCCTACAAATAGAGCTTTCTTTTGATGGTATTTGATCACCTCTGCCGTTTTTATTTTTTGCGCTATACACGGAAAAAGACCGAAAATTTTGAAAAAAAATGATATTTTCTACTTTTTGTTCTAAAAAAAATCCAATAAACTCAATTTTAGTCATACATTTAGGCCAAAATGTATTTGGCCACATGTCTTTGGTAAAAAAAATGTCAATAAGTGTATATTTATTGGTTTGCGCAAAAGTTATAGCACCTACAAACTAGGGTACATTTTCTGGAATTTACACAGTCTTTAATTTATGACTGCCTATGTCATTTCTTGAGGTGCTAAAATGACAGGGCAGTACAAAACCCCCACAAATGACCCCATTTTGGAAAGTAGACACCCCAAGGAAATTGCTGAGAGGCATGTTGAGCCCATTGAATATTCATTTTTTTTGTCCCAAGTGATTGAATAATGAAAAAAAAAAAAAATTACAAAAAGTTGTCACTAAATGATATATTGCTCACACAGGCCATGGGCATATGTGGAATTGCACCCCAAAATACATTTAGCTGCTTCTCCTGAGTATGGGGATACCACATGTGTGGGACTTTTTGGGAGCCTAGCCGCATACGGGGCCCCGAAAACCAATCACTGCCTTCAGGATTTCTAAGGGCGTACATTTTTGATTTTACTCCTCACTACCTATCACAGTTTTGAAGGCCATAAAATGCCCAGATGGCACAAACCCCCCCCCAAATGACCCCATTTTGGAAAGTAGACACCCCAAGCTATTTGCTGAGAGGCATGTTGAGTCCATGGAATATTTTATATTTTGACACAAGTTGCGGGAAAGTGACAATTTATTTTTTTATTTTTTTTTTTTTTTGCACAAAGTTGTCACTAAATGATATATTGCTCACACAGGTCATGGGCATATGTGGAATTGCACCCCAAAATACATTCTGCTGCTTCTCTTGAGTACGGGGATACCACATGTGTGGGACTTTTTAGGAGCCTAGCCGCGTACGGGACCCCGAAAACCAATCACCGCCTTCAGGATTTCTAAGGGTGTACATTTTTGATTTTGATCTTCACTGCCTATCACAGTTTCGGAGGCCATGGAATGCCCAGGTGGCACAAACCCCCCCCAAATGACCCCATTTTGGAAAATAGACACCCCAAGCTATTTGCTGAGAGGCATGGTGAGTATTTTGCAGCTCTCATTTGTTTTTGAAAATGAAGAAAGACAAAAAAAAAAATTTTTTTTTTCTTTTTTTAATTTTCAAAACTTTGTGACAAAAAGTGAGGTCTGCAAAATACTCACTATACCTCTCAGCAAATAGCTTGGGGTGTCTACTTTCCAAAATGGGGTCATTTGGGGGGGGGTTTGTGCCACCTGGGCATTCCATGGCCTCCGAGACTGTGATAGGCAGTGAAGAGTGAAATCAAAAATTTACGCCCTTAGAAAGCCTGAAGGCGGTGCTTGGTTTTCGGGGTCCCATACGTGGCTAGGCTCCCAAAAAGTCTCACACATGTGGTATCCCCGTACTAAGGAGAAGCAACAGAATGTATTTTGGGGTGTAATTTCACATATTCCCATGGCATGTTTGAGCAATATATAATTTAGTGACAACTTTGTGCAAAAAAAAAAAAAAAAAATAATAATTTGTCTCTTTCCCGCAACTTGTGTCACAATATAAAATATTCCATGGACTCGACATGCCTCTCAGCAAATAGCTTGGGGTGTCTACTTTCCAAAATGGGGTCATTTGGGGGGGTTTGAACTGTCCTGGCATTTTATGCACAACATTTAGAAGCTTATGTCACACATCACCCACTCTTCTAACCACTTGAAGACAAAGCCCTTTCTGACACTTTTTGATTACATGAAAAAATTATTTTTTTTTGCAAGAAAATTACTTTGAACCCCCACACATTATATATTTTTTTAAAGCAAATGCCCTACAGATTAAAATGGTGGGTGTTTTATTTTTTTTTTTCACACAGTATTTGCGCAGCGATTTTTCAAACGCATTTTTTGGGGAAAAAACACACTTTTTTACATTTTAATGCACTAAAACACACTATATTGCCCAAATGTTTGATGAAATAAAAAAGATGATCTTACGCCGAGTACATGGATACCAAACATGACATGCTTTACAATTGCGCACAAACGTGCAGTGACAACAAAATAAATACATTTTTAAAAGCCTTTAAAAGCCTTTACAGGTTACCACTTTAGATTTACAGAGGAGGTCTACTGCTAAAATTACTGCCCTCGATCTGACCGTCGTGGTGATACCTCACATGCATGGTGCAATTGCTGTTTACATTTGACGCCAGACCGACGCTTGCGTTCGCCTTAGCGCGAGAGCAGGGGGGACAGGGGTGCTTTTTTTTTTTTTTTTTTTTTTCTTTATTATTTTTTTGCTTTTTTATCTTATTTTAAAACTGTTCCTTTCATTTTTTTTTTTTTTTTAATCATTTTTATTGTTATCTCAGGGAATGTAAATATCCCCTATGATAGCAATAGGTAGTGACAGGTACTCTTTTTTGAAAAAATTGGGGTCTATTAGACCCTAGATTTCTCCTCTGCCCTCAAAGCATCTGACCACACCAAGATCGGTATGATAAAATGCTTTCCCAATTTCCCAATGGCGCTATTTACATCCGGCGAAATCTAAGTCATAAAATGCTCGTAGCTTCCGGTTTCTTAGGCCATAGAGATGTTTGGAGCCACTCTGGTCTCTGATCAGCTCTATGGTCAGCTGGTTGAATCACCGGCTGCATTCTCAGGTTCCCTGTTGAGACAGGAGAGCCAGAGAAAAACACGGAAGACGGTGGGGGGGGGGGCATTCTCTCCCACTGCTTGTAAAAGCAGTCTAGAGGCTAATTAGCCGCTAGGATTGCTTTTACATGAAAGCCGACCGCTGGCTGAAAAGAATGATACCAAGATGATACCTAAACCTGCAGGCATCATTCTGGTATAACCACTCAAAGTCGTGAATGCTGTACCTGAAGACAAAAATATGGTTAACAATAAAGCACAGTAAACGGTAAAGTATAAAAAATTGCAGACCTGAAAAGCAAACATGATAAAACATAATAACAATAAAACATTGCAGAATAGAATACAGTAAAAAAGAGCAGAACAATAGAGAGAATAGAGAGAGAGAGAGAGAATAGAGAGAGAACAATAAAACTACAACTATTATTTTTTATTTTATATTTTTGTTTGTGTTTTTTTTTTTTTTTTTTACACTTTTTTTGTAACTGTAACTTTTATAACTGTAACCGGTTCCAGGTTCGGGTCTCTCAAAATGCGATGGCATCTTGGGAGACCCTGTGAAAGTGTGTCCTAGTCTGTGCAATGCTGTACCCTACGCTAATACTCAACTAGTGAATGGTAGCGTTCAAAACATTCACCAATGCAAAGACCAGGATTGTCAGGACAGGAGGGACAATAATAGCGGGTGTCACGCCTATATCCGCGCTTGCTGCAGACACGACATCTTTTTTGGGGGGGTTCGTTGGGTAGGGGTACTCGGGAGGACATAAAAATGCCTCTCATGCAGCCGACTGCATTTGGTTGGGGATGTGAATGGGGGAAGTACGGGCGCTGCAGAAGTGGTGGGTTCCCAATTAGGATTGGCGAATGCAGCAGGAAGGGCACTATGGGCATGACGGGCCTGTGTTTGTCTTCTTGGTGGCAGCGGGACACTACTTGTGCTTGCCACCTCACCAGCTTGAACTGCACTTATGGGACTCGCCACGTCACCAAGTGTTACTGCAGTGCTGGTTTGACTACGACCGGGGTGTACTAGGCCGCTGGCGCTTGCCAGTTCACCAAAACGCTACCAAAAAAACTGTTAACGATCGCAGGGATCAGGCCTGACTCTGCGAACGCTGCAGTTATGCATTTAGTGTTTTGTAAGTGACAGTGATCGATCGATACTGCACTTGGGTGGGCTGGGCTGGGCCGGGCGGAGGGGCAAAACGCAGGTGCTAGCAGGTATCTGGGCTGATCCCGCTGACACTGCGTTTTTGGGAACCCTAAACTGCTGGGGACGCCAGTATAGATCTGATCGGATCAGATATTGATCAGTTCAGATACTATACCACTAAGGGAGGTGTACGGTGCGTGGGTGTTAGCGGTACTGGCACTAACCTGACGCTGCCTGGGGCTGGTGCTTGCCATTTCACCAAAATGCTACCAAAAAAACTGTTAGCGATCGCAGGGATCAGGCCTGACTCTGCAAATGCTGCAGTTATGCATTTAGTGTTTTGTAAGTGACAGTGATCGATCGATACTGCACTTGGGTGGGCTGGGCTGGGCCGGGCGGAGGGGCAAAACGCAGGTGCTAGCAGGTATCTGGGCTGATCCCGCTGACACTGCGTTTTTGGGAACCCTAAACTGCTGGGGACGCTAGTATAGATCTGATCGGATCAGATATTGATCTGTACAGATACTATACCACTAAGGGAGGCGTATGCTGCGTGCGTGGGTGTTAGCGGTACTGGCGCTAATCTGACCCTGCCTGGGGCGACGCATATCACCGTCGGGTGATCAGGGGGCTAAATCTTTATTCGGTAATAAACGGCGGGTGCCCTGACACTATAAAAAATAAACAAACTAACCAGCGTCACCCGTAACACTTATACGGTGATCAGTGGTGAAAGGGTTAACTAGGGGGCAATCAAGGGGTTAAAACATTTATTAGGTAGTATATGGGGGTCCCTGTCGCTATAAAACGCTGACGGCGAACCTAAATATTTACGTCCCTAACTAGCGTCACCAGCGACACTAATACAGCGATCAGAAAAATGATCGCTTAGCGACACTGGTGACAGGGGGTGATCAAGGGGTTAAAACTTTATTAGGGGGGGTTAGGGGGGTACCCTAGACCTACAGGGGGCCTAACACTCACTGCCCTGACACTGTAACTGTCACAAACTGACACCAATACAGTAATCAGAAAAAAAAAAAAAAAAAAAAAAAACCTGCTGGTGTCAGTTTGTGACGGGGGGGGGGGGGTGATTGGGGGGGGATCGGGGGGCGATCGGGGGGGGGGATCGGGGTGTTTTGTGTGCCTGGCATGTTCTACTGTGTGTAGTGTGTTGGTGCACTTACATTGCAGTCTTCTCTCCTCGGCCCGGAACGGAAAATACCGAGCCGAGGAGAGATGACATCAATGCCCGTGCCATTCTGCCGACGTATATAGTCGTGCGGCGGTCGGCAAGTGGTTAATATCTCACAGTATAAGGTATATTTGGCATAGCAGCGCACAAGTTTCTTTTCTATATAACAAGCACCGTAGTTTGTCGCCATTCCACGAGCGTGCACAATTTTAAAGCATGACATGTTCGGTATGTAATTATTCAGCATAACATCATCTTTCACATTATACAAAAGAATCGGGCTAACATTACCGATTTGTTTATTTTAAATTCAAAAAAGTATATAATGTTTGTAGGTTCTAATAATTTTCTAGCATCTGGGCTTGTGGAGGTAACCTCCACCCTCCTTGGAGAGAGTACATGGGAGGTTACCTCCACAAGCCCAGATAGACGTACAGCTATATGGCTGACACGTCCCACTCGCTCTGGTAAGAGTATTTTATTCTAGATGTTCTGTCGTGCTGTCCATGATTGATGTGCTTTCCAGTCTCCAGTCAACATTATGGATCCAAGCACCCCAGCTGTCTGAGAAGACTTTTTGTATGCACTGACTTCAGCCTTTGACTGCAGTCCGTGGAGCATAACATATTGTTATTGGACATTCTTCATATTTTTAACCTTTTTTGTTTCGACATTTACATACACTTCACCAGTGTTTATTAACCACTTGCCGCCCGCCCTATTACAGAATGACGGCGGCAAAGTGGTTTGATATTCCTGATCGGACGTCATATGACGTGATCAGGAATATCGAGCCGCTGCACGCCCCCGGGGGCGCGCATCACGGCGATCGTTGTTGCGGGGTGTCAGTCTGACACCCCGCAACACCGATCTAGGTAAAGAGTCTCCGACAGAGACTCTTCACCACGTGATCAGCCGTGTCCAATCACGGCTGATCACCATGTAAATAGGAAGAGCCGGTGATCGGCTTTTCCTCACTCGCGTCTGACAGACGCGAGTAGAGGAGAGCCGATCGGCTGCTCTCCTGACAGGGGGGGGGGTCTGTGCTGATTGTTTATCAGCACAGCCCCCCATCGGATCCTACCCAGGACCACCAGGGAAGCCGCCCAGGACCACCAGGGAAGCGATCCACACTGGACCACCAGGTATGCCCCTAGACCACCAGAGAAATGTCACTGTGTGCCCAGGCAGCTGCCAATCTGTGCCCAGGCAGCTGCCAGTCAGTGCCCACTTCAATGCCTACCACTGCCAGTGCTACCAGGAATGCCTATCAGTGCCTCATTTTAGTGCCGCATATCAGTGCCCATCAGTGACACGTATCAGTGCCTATCAGTGCCGCCTATCAGTGCCGCCTATCAGTGCCACCCTATCAGTGCCTAGCAGTGCCCAGCAGTGCCGCGCCCATCAGTGTCGCCCATCAGTGCCCATCAGTGCCAACCAGTGCCACCCATCAGTGCCCATCAGTGCCACCTATCAGTGCCCATCAGTGCCGCCTATCAGTGCCGCCTATCAGTGCCACCCTATCAGTGCCTAGCAGTGCCCAGCAGTGCCACGCCCATCAGTGTCGCCCATCAGTGCCCATCAGTGCCAACCAGTGCCACCCATCAGTGCCCATCAGTGCCGCCTATCAGTGCCCATCAGTGCCGCATTTCAGTGCCCATCGTCAGTGCCCGCTCATTGGTGCCACCTCATCGGTGCCGCCGTATCAGTGCCTGTCAGTGCCGCCTTATCAGTGCCCATCAGTGAATGAGAAAATGTACTTATTTACAATTTTTTTTAACAGAAACAAAAGCAAAACTTTTATTTTTTTCAAAATTTTTGGTCTTTTTTTATTTGTTTAGCAAAAAATAAAAACTGCAGAGGTGATCAAATACCACCAAAAGAAAGCTCTATTTGTGGGAACAAAATGATAAAGATTTAGTTTGGGCACAGTGTAGCATGACCGCGCAATTGTCGTTCAAACTGTGACAGTGCTGAAAGCTGAAAATTGGTCTGGGCAGGAAGGTGTCTAAGTGCCTGGTATTGAAGTGGTTAATATATAGTTTAATTTCACATTATATTTGGTTTCAGTCACCAATCGTATGTTGGATTCACTCACATTTTAGCGCTGCAATTAAATGCATTGTCAGGAGGGGGGAGTACTGTGATACGTGGAAGTGTTATGCCGCGTACACACGACCGGACTTTATGGCATATTTGGTCCGGCGGACCGGAGTCCGTTGGACAATTCGATCGTGTGTGGGCTCCAGCGGACTTTGTTTCCCCAGAATTTCGACGGACCTAGAAATTAAACATGTTTCAAATCTTTCCGACGGACTCGAGTCCGGTCGAAAAGTCCGCCCGTCTGTATGCTAGTCCGAGGGACAAAAACCGACGCTAGGGCAGCTATTGGCTACTGGCTATTAACTTCCTTATTTTAGTCCGGTGTACGTCATCACGTACGAATCCATCGGACTTTGGTTGATCGTGTGTAGGCAAGTCCGTTAGTTCGGAAAGTCCGTCGAAAAGTCTGCCGGACAAAGTCTGCCGTAAAGTCCACTCGTGTGTACGCGGCATTACACTCATACAGAACATGTCATACATGAAAAAGATATTTAATGCCAGTTTGACTTTGAACTTTCAGTCCTAGCAATATACATTTATTGTTCCCCTGAATTCATCCTCCAATGGGTGTTCTTGTCTTCACAAGCAGACGTCCGAAGATGTTTAGGGATCCTTATTAAACTGGTGGAGGATAAGGATGGCGGTGAGTGTGGAAAAGAGCAGGAAAATGACTTCCCCATTTCTTGGAGCAGTAATGCCGTTTCCCCCATTTCTTGTAGTGCTGTTTCCCCCATTGCTTGCAGTGCTGCTTCCCCCATTGCTCGGAGTAGTAGTGCTTGGAGTAGTGGTGCTCGGAGTAGTGGTGCTCGGAGTAGTGGTGCTTGGAGTAGTAGTGCGCGGAGTAGTAGTGCTCGGAGTAGTGGTGCGCGGAGTAGTGGTGCTCGGAGTAGTAGTGCTCGGAGTAGTGGTGCGTGGAGTAGTGGTGCGTGGAGTAGTGGTGCTCGGAGTAGTGGTGCTCGGAGTAGTAGTGCTCGGAGTAGTAGTGCTCGGAGTAGTAGTGCTCGGAGTAGTGGCGCTCGGAGTAGTAGTGCTCGGAGTAGTGGTGCGCGGAGTAGCGATGCGCGGAGTAGTAGTGCTCGGAGTAGTGGTGCTCGGAGTAGTAGTGCTCGTAGTAGTGCTCGGAGTAGTGGTGCGCAGAGTAGTGGTGCTCGGAGTAGTGGTGCGCAGAGTAGTGGTGCTCGGAGTAGTGGTGTGCAGAGTAGTGGTGCGCGGAGTAGCGATGCGCGGAGTAGTAGTGCTCGGAGTAGTGGTGCTCGGAGTAGTAGTGCTCGTAGTAGTGCTTGGAGTAGTGGTGCTCGGAGTAGTGGTGCTCGGAGTAGTGGTGCTCGGAGTAGTGGTGCGCGGAGTAGTGGTGCTCGGAGTAGCAGTGCTCGGGGTAGCAGTGCTCAGAGTAGTAGTGCTCGGAGTAGTAGTGCTCGGAGTAGTGGTGCGCGGAGTAGTAGTGCTCGGAGTAGTGGTGCTCGGAGTAGTGCTCGGAGTAGTGGTGCGCAGAGTAGTGGTGCGCGGAGTAGTGGTGCTCGGAGTAATAGTGCTCGGAGTAGTGGTGCTCGGAGTAGTAGTGCTCGGAGTAGTGGTGCTCGGAGTAGTGGTGCGCGGAGTAGTGGTGCTCGTAGTAGCAGTGCTCGGAGTAGCGGTGCTCGGAGTAGCGGTGCTCGGAGTAGCGGTGCTCAGAGTAGTGGTGCGCGGAGTAGTGGTGCGCGGAGTAGTGGTGCTCGGAGTAGTGGTGCTCGGAGTAGTGGTGCTCGGAGTAGTGGTGCTCGGAGTAGTGGTGCTCGGAGTAGTGGTGCTCGGAGTAGTAGTGCTCGGAGTAGTGGTGCTCGGACTAGTAGTGCTCGGAGTAGTGGTGCTCGGAGTAGTGGTGCTCGGAGTAGTAGTGCTCGGAGTAGTGGTGCTCGGACTAGTAGTGCTCGGAGTAGTGGTGCTCGGAGTAGTAGTGCTCGGAGTAGTGGTGCTCGGAGTAGTAGTGCTGGGATTGATGGTGGTGCTTTCACAAGTAAAGTTGTTTACAAGAGTCATATAATTCATAGTAGTGGAAAGGTTTTGAGCATCACACAGAGATTTAGTACCACATCCTCGAAAGAATGAAAAAAAAGAGGTGCTTCCTGCAGGAAGAGAATTTTAACACAAGTGACATTTAACTCCTGACTTTCATAAAAATAGATGTAACCCTAAGATGAATGACATCAGTTTTGTTGAAGCGTATCCTATACAATTGACTTTAATTAAAATAAAATGTTTTTTACTTCTGAACATTTGTTATATCTGTCTTGCTGATCTCCTGCAGTCTCGCTGCAACCACTTCCCATCTATATACACTCCAACGATGCTGCATGGCATTTCTCAGGGTGGGTTTGTTGATGGTGACAGCAGTGGACCATGCCTAGATATGTCTATACACCCAGCCAGGGGCGTATCTGCCGTGAGGCAAACAGGGCACTTGCCTCGGGCGGCATTTTTTAGGGGGGCAGCGCTGCCCCCCAAGGTGACCACGCTATAGCCAAATGACAGCTACAGCGCAATTGTCCAGTTCTGGGAGGGCATCCAACAGTGGCGGCTGGCGCTCAATTTCTTTGGGGAGGGGTGGAGGGGTGCGGCAAATTAACCTTACCCAGTCAATCCCCCCACCCACCCCCCTTCTCTTGATCGGTCGATCGTCCATTCAATTGCCGCTTCACTCACCCGTCACCCACCAGCCCCACACTTACCCCATCCAGGTCGCGGCTTTGGGGGCTTCCCCCCTGCACCTCTTCCTGAGTCCTGACAGTCGCTTCCCCTCCTGGCCAATCGGGTCTTAGGACTCCCGGCTGGGAGAAGAAGCAGTAAGACTTTAATGAATATTAATTCACTAATGTCACACAAGTGGGTGGGCTCAGGGTGCAGTGCTCTGCGGCCCGAGCCCACCCTTTTGGAAGCCAATTAAAGCCTCGGGTTCTAATCATGTGCTTAAAAAAAATTGAAATCCATTGAAATCCATGCGTCCGGCACCCTGCATGAAGATTAGGGGCCTGACGCATTGATTAGGGGGGCGCCGCCCCTGCTCCCTTTATAAACGACCGCCACTGGCGTCCATTGATGCCCTCAGAACCGTGCCCGTCCGCTGCTTTGGACACAGCTGATCACATGTCGGGGAAAAAGAGCCTATCACAGTGGCTCTTTACCACGTGATCAGTTGTGTCCAGCTGATCACGATCTAAACAAAGTTTCTGGAGATTTTTGGCATTAATTTCCCCAGTGTAGCCTATCAGTGCCCATCAGTGCCGCATATCAGTGCAGCTTCAGCAGTGCCGCCTCATTCTCCGACCTGCTGACCCCGTCCTATGTCCCGCTGACTCCGTCCTCTGCTCCACTGATCACATATGTGGCACTTGGACGGACCATGTCTCAGAGTCTGATGAGGAAGCCACAACTGCAGCTGGGGTTAGACAAATTTAGATGGGGGGCACCCAATTTTAGTCTTGCCTAGGGCAGCACAAAACCAAAATACACCACTGCACCCAGCTCCATAAAGACATGATTTGATGGGTTTGGTGTGTCCTGCACAGAGCCCTGACCTCATCACTATTGAACAGCTTTGGGATGAGTTGGAACATTGATAGCGAGCCAGGTCTTCCCATCCAACATCTGTACCTGACCTCACAAATGCTCTTTTGTCTGAATTGGCACAAATTCCCACTGGCACACTCCAAAATTGTGTGAAAAATCTTCCTAGAAGGTCCCCTCCACCCACAGTGTCCCCCCTGAGCCCTCCACCCCCCCCTAGTGTCCCCACCACCCACCCACAGTGTCCCCTTGTGCCCTCCACCCAGTGTCCCCTTATGCCACCCACCCGCATAGTGTCCCCCCTGTGCCCTCGCCCAACAGTGTCCCCCCTGTGCCACCCTGAGAGACACTGTGCTGAGTCTGGAGGATCCCAGTGATCTACTTTGTGCCCTGTGTTTTGGTATTTGCCCTACTGCGTGCCCCATGGCCTGTGATGTGCCCTGCTGTGTACCCCCTAATGTGCCCTACTGTGTGCCCCTTGCCTTGTGATGTGCCCTGCTATGTGCCCCATATCCTTCTGTGTTTCACCTGTTGTGCTCTACTATGTGCCCTGTGATGTGCTCTACTGTGTGCCCCATGCCCTGCGATGTGCTGTGTACTCCCTGATGTGCCCTACTGTGTGCCCCATGCCCTGGGATGTGTGCCTCATGCCCTGTGATGCGCCCTGCTGTGTACCGCCTAATGTGCCCTGTTCCCAATCATGTGCCCTACTGTGTGCTCTGCTGTGTGCCATACTATGTGCCACATGCCCTGTGATGTGCGGCATGCCCTGCTGTGTACCTCCTGATGTGCCCTGCTGTGTACCCTCTGATGTGCCCTGTACCCCCTGTGATGCACCATGCTGTGCTCAATAATTTGCCCTGCTGTGTACAGCATAATAAACCCTCCTGTGTGCCCTGTGATGTGCCCCATGCCCTGTGATGTGCTCAGTGCCCTCCTGTGTGCCCCATTATGTGTCCTCCTGTGTGCCCTGTGATGTGCCCCATGCCCTGTGATGTGCTCAGTGCCCTCCTGTGTGCCCCATGATGTGCCCTAAGCTCTGCTGTATGCAATGTGATGTGCCTTACTGTGTGCCCCATGATTTATGTAGGTGGGGATTTGTATAGGTATGGCTTGCGTGTGGGCGGGGACACAGGGGGCCCCATGATCTTCTATTGCCCTGGGGCCCTATGAATTGTCAGTCTGCCCCTGGACTGCCCTGCACAGAGTCCTGACCTCAACCCAATAGAACACCTTTGGGATGAATTAGAGCAGACTGTGAGCCAGGCCTTCTCATCTAACATCAGCGCCTGACCAAACATTCCCATAGACACGCTCCTAAACCTTGTGGACAGCCTTCTCAGAAGGGTTGAAGCTGTTATAGCTGCAAAGGGTGGGCCAACTCAATATTGAACCCTACGGACTAAGACTGGGATGCCACGAAATTCATGTGCGTGTAAAGGCAGGCGTCCCAATACTTTTGGTAATATAGTGTATATCAATTGTTCTGCCTAGGAAACTCTCAACGGCCAAGTCCTCCTCTGGTCCTGTGTAAGCTTGAAGTTAATTCTGGTTGGAGCTTACACAAGGTTCAGGACTCTCTGCCCACCTCTATGTGACAGCACTGGGCCAATCACCAAGCACCAACACTGTCACATGGGAAGGTAGGGGCTGAGTGATGTCTGAGCTCAATATACTAGGACAAGACACATTTGCATCATGAAACTGCAATATGTAAGGTGTTATCAAACGTGTATGAAATTACCATATGTGGTTGTCAGTGCATTGCTCACACACTGGGTCTCTTGTCCGGTGCAGTTCATGGTGGTGTCAGTCTCACAGGAGCTGGAGCCCATAGATATACAAGTTTTGCATTGCACACCATTTGATTCTTGGCTCGTAGATGTTGCTGTTGAAATATAATACAAACATACAGAGATAAATAAACCTAAGGTGTACTACAGGTTCACTCACCACAATGAGTTAATGGAGGAGAACTGTTGTCATTCTAGAATGGGACACCTCTACATCTCCTCTTCTCCATGACATAGAGGGAGATGTTTTGTAGTCCTCATATATAGGGCCGCTGATAGGGGGGTACCTCCTGTAGGGGGCCTGGGCAGACAGGGGGGGCCCGGACAGCAGGAGGATCGGTGGAGCAGAGAATTGAACGATGACAGAACAATGTCCTGTGTGGCTCTCTGCAGCATCTGAAAGACGGTTTCTCCCCCTCTCCCTTCCACCAGGGGGGTGCTGGGGTGGGCTGTGCCAGATTTTAGTTCTGCCCCCCAGGGCTCCCTTGGATGTTGTGTCTGGCCGACGCCCACTGAGCGCCTTCCCCCGACCACCCCAGCCTGCACTTAGGACCGGGACAAGGAGACGGGAGGCTGGAGCACTGAGAGAAGAAGAGGCAGAGAATAAACAGCCAGGAGGAGATGCGCTGTGTTGTGTTCTCGCCTCGTATCAGAAGAGCGCTCATCTATACAGTACATAAAAACAAGGAAGAGGGGCGCCTCTGAGTATAAATCAATAATCATTTATTACAACAAACAATATCCACTCACATGGAAGACTGTAGTATTGCGTTCTGGTGCATCTCTGAGTAGAGGAGAGGTTGGAGGACCACAAGTCTCAGCGAGTCCGTGCAGTGCTGGTCACACATCAAGTCCTGGCAGGGATGGATGGTGATGGCAGAACACGGTGGAAGTTCCCTCGGGTCTCCAGATGGCACTTCAGAATGGGTAGTAAGTTAAATAACAAAGACCAACGGTCTGTGGGTTCCAGGGAGGGGGTGGGGGGACGTCAAGGCTGATCGCCGGGCGCGCTGCCGTCTGAGGCCCGTACGGCTCCGTGGAGAGAGATGGTGACGGCCGTACAGGGAGCCAGAACGAGGCCTGGAAAGCAAGCGCGGCGCCGGGCCGTGACGTCACAGCTCTGCGACGCGTTTCCGAGTCTGCGCGCTATAGATGACAGGAATAGCGGCACTCCTTTTTCAAGCATAGGGGGCAGATGTGATGGCAGTCCTTTTGTAGTCTTTGGGAGGGAGGGGGAAGGGGCGGGGCTGAGAATAATAAACAGTATCCGGATACAATGCAGCTGTTTGGCAATACTAGATATAATGCACATGGAAGTGGGGCACAAGTAGATAAAATTTAAACATGGAGTATCTGTACATACATATATAGAAGACATATGAGCATAGTTATACATAGAATTGGAAAATGGAAATTAAAAAATTAAAATTGTTTGATTAAAAACCAGTACACATCCACCTGCAGAATAAAACCTGGTGCATATGCAACTAATGTGGACCATATATAAGAACATGTAAGTGTATCAATTGAGAATTGGGATGGTACTAAAAATTAATAATAATAATATTAATGATCATAGACCAGTGCAAGATAAAAAATATATATATATATATATAAAAAAAATAATAAGAAATTTATATATGTAAAATACACAAGAGATGGTGATTATATAAACATAAATATCAGTACATACTGTAAATATAATTAGCAATGTAACACAGTCCGCAAGGGAAGAACCAGGAGAAAGGAGCAAAGGGAGGGGAAAAAAAAGGGGGAGGGGGGGGGGGGGGGGGGGAAGGGGGGGGGGGGCGGGGAGGAAAAACAAGAAGGGAAAGGAGGGGGGGGGGGGGGAAGAAAGGAATGGAGAAAAAAGGGGGGGGGGGGTTAGAGGGGTAATGGGAAAGAATGAGGGCAGGGGAGGGGGCGGGGAATGGAATATACTTACTCGTGCACCCGCCACCCCCACAATAATAGATATGTTAGTGTGTATACAACCTGTGGTAAGGATGATAAAGATACAAGCAATGAATATACACATACCATATATAAGCAAATAAAAGCAATATATATCTATAATATGGTGGCAATCTCGATGCCCTCATTCAAGCCTCCAGGCGAGAGGACGTCGAGATTGTAAATCCAGAACGTTTCCCTTGCACAGAGCTTTTTGAAACGTTCGGCGGGAGTATATGACTTGGGGATTTGTTCAATTACCCATACAGTGAGGCCCGTGGTGGATTTTTGGTGAAAACTAGCAAAATGTCGTGGGACACTGTGCATATCTTTGCCACCCTCTATCAGTCTCCGGTGTTGACCGAAACGCTGTCTGAGGGGGCAGATTGTTCTACCGACATAGATCAGTCCACAGGGGCACATAAGGCCGTAGACTACAAAATCGGAAGAACAATTGTAGAATTGGTCTATTTGGTACGTTTTACCTTTGGAAAGGAATGACTTTTGTCCATGTTTAACAAAGGCACAAGTTTTGCATAGGGTTTTTTTGCATCGATACATGCCAACCAGAGGTATAAGTGTGGTGGCATGGTCGTTGGTCACAGTAGTTTTGAATTTGCTTGGGGCAATTTTACTTTTCAAGTTAGGTGCTTTACGGTAAGTGATTCGTGGTACTGTAGGGAGAAGAGTTTTGAGAAGGGGGTCCTGTAATAGAATCCCCCAATGTTTTTTCATGATGTTTTCCATTTTTTTATATTCATAGTGAAAGGTCGTGATAAATCTGGTGGAGTGATCAGTTGGGCAAGTATTTGTTTTGGCTGGTTTACCCTTGGAATAGGATGCACAAGCTACATCAACCAATTCTTTAGGGTATTGTTTTTCTGCGAATTTGTTTTTTAATGGAATGCTGGAGGCTGCATAATCGCTATCAAGGGTACAGTTCTGTCTGAGACGGCAGAACTGTCCCTTTGGTATATTTTTCGTCCACTTCGGATAGTGGCAGCTGTGAAAATGTAAGAAGGAATTCCCAGCAGTTGGCTTGGTGTAATTTTTAGCAATGATTCTATCGTCCATGTGACCCAATTCTAAATCGAGATATGTTAAATGGGTGGGGTCAGAGGTGTGGGTGAAGGCAAGTCCATAGGGATTATGGTTACAGTGGTCCACAAATGATGTAATCTGATCTGGGGAGCCGTCCCAGATCACGATCAGATCATCTATATAGCGCCCAAAGAAAATGATATTTGCTGAGTGTGGGTTATTGTGCCATATAAAGTTTTTCTCCCAGTAACCCATAGCCAGGTTGGCATAGGAGGGGGCGAAATTAGCTCCCATGGCGGTCCCCTGTGCTTGCAGGAAGAACTCACCATTGAAATCAAAGTAGTTATGGGTTAAACAAAAATTGGTAGCCTCCATGATGAAAGCAGCTTGTCTGGGGTTTAAAAGAGGGTCCTGGGCAAGAAAGAATTCCAGAGCTAATAATCCAAATGAGTGGGGGATGGAGGTGTAGAGTGAAGTAACATCCAATGAAAGCCACAAGTAGGTGGATTCCCACTTGTACGGTGCTAGGAGTTCTAGGAGATGTGAACCATCTCTGATATATGACGGTAATTCCTTAACTAGTGGCTGTAAAAATTGATCAATATATTGGCTGAATCCCGTGGTAACACTGTCCATCGCCGCCACGATGGGTCTTCCCGGGGGAGTGGTTGTGTTCTTGTGGATTTTGGGCAAATAATAGAAATATGGAACCTGGTAGAAGCTTTTCAGAAAAAAGGAAGCTTCCGTTTTATTAATCACTCCATTATTAAGAGCTGATTGGACCAAATTGCTCGCCTCCAGAGCAAATTCGCTAGTGGGGTCTTTTTTAAGTTTAATGTATGTGGTTTGGTCTGAGAGGAGTCTATGGGCCTCTTTAATGTAGTCTGCTCTGTCCAGTACCACTATACTTCCTCCTTTATCTGCTGTTTTGATGACTACATTAGTGTTTTGAATGAGAGAATCTAATGCTCGAGTTTCGGCGACTGTAAGATTGTGTTTATGAATAGGAATGGTGGAGGATGATTGACAAAGCTTCACAAAGTCAGCGTATACCACTCTGTAGAAGCTTTCTAGGAAAGGGCCTTTCGATTGGGCAGGGAAAAAAACCGACTTCGGTTTAAAAGAGGAGTGAATGATGGGCGGGGAGGTGGCCATGTGTTGTGTAAAAAGATCAAGCAGGTCCTCTTCTTCCCTGATGGAATCTAGGACATCTATGATATCACCGTCATATTCAAAAACATTGGGGGGTGAAGTACATGTAGGTGGGTCTGGATCTTCTTTTACGGGTTTATTTTGTTTTGCATTAAAAAACCTTTTAAGGGTTAGATTACGGATATAACGGTTGAGATCTTTAAACAAGAGGAAGGGGTTGGGCTTGTTTATGGGAGCGAAATTGAGTCCTCTGCATAGCAGACTGGTGTCTGCAGTGGAGAGTTCTAATGAAGACAGATTAAAAATCTTCATAGTTTGCGGAATTTGAGTAGGTTGCTTTTTGGACTTGGTTCGTCCTCCTCTACAACCTCTCCGGTGAATTTTCTTTTTCTCCGGTTGGTTGGAGGAGGACAATGAGCTAAAAAAGAAGGGTCAGTGGGTGAGAGGGGACCTGGGGCATGGGGCATGTGTGTAGATGGGATGGGGGAGGAAAGGGGAGGGATGTGGGAAAGGGGAAGTGTGGGGGAGAGCAAGTCTGTAGTGGAATGGCTGGGTGTGTCCCCAAGATTAGGTCTGGACACGTATGTAGTTATGGGAAGATCAGTGGTAATACCTGACGGTACTTCCATATGATCATCATTGGTAGTACTGGGTACTATGGAATGACGTGGGTCGGTAGCATTATTCGAATGAGCTATCCCAGGTATAGCTCCTGGCTGGTTGTCTGACGTCTGACAAGAAGTCAGTGTAGCAGTTGTGGCAGCATTGGTGCTTTTTGTAGCACGTGATGGTCTGTTGTAAAATCTGTTGAGATCAGTTAATAGATTACTGGTTTTATGTTTATTTTTAGTGGTAATGGGAGTTTTACGTACCGTACGATCATGGGTATTGGACAACAGATGTACAGAGTTTTTGTAAGGGAAACAAATTCCCATTAGGGGAGGGGGGTGATTGGGAGGTTGGATGGGGGGTGGTGGATGTGGGTGAGAAACATGTGATGATATGTAGGGTGGGGGAGGGGAAGGGAAGCAGGGATGAGAAGGACACGACGATTTAATGTCGTGGGTGGACTGTGGCAATTTTTGTTTCCAATTGAACACACGATCTAAATTAAAATCGTCAAGATCTCTCTTGAATTTACCTAGTTTGCCTTTTAACATAAAGTCCTCATCGGACTTAGTGTTTTTCTTCAAGATCATAAACCAAGAGAGTGGGATAATGACTTTCTGATCAATGATGGTCTTGGCTATGGCATTGGCTTCTAACCTGAGTTTTTCAAAAAGATGTAATCTATGTTCAACCAGGATTTCCATCCATTTTGAGGTACAAAATTCGGAAATATTTTCCCATTCTTTTTTACGAACAGTATCAAGAAAGGGGCAGTCCTTGGTGACTCTAAGACCTCTGGGCGAGATCTTAGTGGAGATATACCTTTCTAGAAAGAATTTATCCCACCATTGTAAATTAATGTGTTTGATAATTCTTTCTAGATGTTTAAATTTGCCACACAGAGAATATCTAGTAGTGCCGGTTAGCTTGATGTCATTGGAGAACATATGGGAAGGTAGAATGGCATATAGTTCTTCCAATACCTTATACTTATAAGTTTCTATGTCATCTAGGAATTCCATGATAGATGACCAAAGCTAGGTTAAATGAGGGGGGGGGGGGGGGGGGGAGGACGGATGGGGGGAGGAAGGGAGTGGAAAGCACTATAGAGGTTATTGGTATACGTATATGTCTATAGGGACACTACAAACAAATAACAGTGCAGGTGCAATAAATTTAAATAAAAAATGATGTACAAGGAACCATTAGTAATGAATTCATAAGGCAGGTAATTACAGACATAGTGATGTTAAATGTGAGTATACATGTGCATGCAGCACTAGGAGCTTCTATGTAGAACAAAAAACAAGTAAAAAGGCGCAAAGCAGGTATACCTCACATAACAGATCCTAAATAGTCCAATGGCAGGGTAGGTGACTGTAGGTGTATATAGACATATACACAAGAGGAAGTCTATCAGGGCTGCCACCAATAAAAGACCAGAAGCAGGGTCCAATAGGCTGAGGAAGATAAAAACAAGGAAGAGGGGCGCCTCTGAGTATAAATCAATAATCATTTATTACAACAAACAATATCCACTCACATGGAAGACTGTAGTATTGCGTTCTGGTGCATCTCTGAGTAGAGGAGAGGTTGGAGGACCACAAGTCTCAGCGAGTCCGTGCAGTGCTGGTCACACATCAAGTCCTGGCAGGGATGGATGGTGATGGCAGAACACGGTGGAAGTTCCCTCGGGTCTCCAGATGGCACTTCAGAATGGGTAGTAAGTTAAATAACAAAGACCAACGGTCTGTGGGTTCCAGGGAGGGGGTGGGGGGACGTCAAGGCTGATCGCCGGGCGCGCTGCCGTCTGAGGCCCGTACGGCTCCGTGGAGAGAGATGGTGACGGCCGTACAGGGAGCCAGAACGAGGCCTGGAAAGCAAGCGCGGCGCCGGGCCGTGACGTCACAGCTCTGCGACGCGTTTCCGAGTCTGCGCGCTATAGATGACAGGAATAGCGGCACTCCTTTTTCAAGCATAGGGGGCAGATGTGATGGCAGTCCTTTTGTAGTCTTTGGGAGGGAGGGGGAAGGGGCGGGGCTGAGAATAATAAACAGTATCCGGATACAATGCAGCTGTTTGGCAATACTAGATATAATGCACATGGAAGTGGGGCACAAGTAGATAAAATTTAAACATGGAGTATCTGTACATATATATATATATATATATATATATATATATTTTTTATCTTGCACTGGTCTATGATCATTAATATTATTATTATTAATTTTTAGTACCATCCCAATTCTCAATTGATACACTTACATGTTCTTATATATGGTCCACATTAGTTGCATATGCACCAGGTTTTATTCTGCAGGTGGATGTGTACTGGTTTTTAATCAAACAATTTTAATTTTTTAATTTCCATTTTCCAATTCTATGTATAACTATGCTCATATGTCTTCTATATATGTATGTACAGATACTCCATGTTTAAATTTTATCTACTTGTGCCCCACTTCCATGTGCATTATATCTAGTATTGCCAAACAGCTGCATTGTATCCGGATACTGTTTATTATTCTCAGCCCCGCCCCTTCCCCCTCCCTCCCAAAGACTACAAAAGGACTGCCATCACATCTGCCCCCTATGCTTGAAAAAGGAGTGCCGCTATTCCTGTCATCTATAGCGCGCAGACTCGGAAACGCGTCGCAGAGCTGTGACGTCACGGCCCGGCGCCGCGCTTGCTTTCCAGGCCTCGTTCTGGCTCCCTGTACGGCCGTCACCATCTCTCTCCACGGAGCCGTACGGGCCTCAGACGGCAGCGCGCCCGGCGATCAGCCTTGACGTCCCCCCACCCCCTCCCTGGAACCCACAGACCGTTGGTCTTTGTTATTTAACTTACTACCCATTCTGAAGTGCCATCTGGAGACCCGAGGGAACTTCCACCGTGTTCTGCCATCACCATCCATCCCTGCAAGGACTTGATGTGTGACCAGCACTGCACGGACTCGCTGAGACTTGTGGTCCTCCAACCTCTCCTCTACTCAGAGATGCACCAGAACGCAATACTACAGTCTTCCATGTGAGTGGATATTGTTTGTTGTAATAAATGATTATTGATTTATACTCAGAGGCGCCCCTCTTCCTTGTTTTTATCTTCCTCAGCCTATTGGACCCTGCTTCTGGTCTTTTATTGGTGGCAGCCCTGATAGACTTCCTCTTGTGTATATGTCTATATACACCTACAGTCACCTACCCTGCCATTGGACTATTTAGGATCTGTTATGTGAGGTATACCTGCTTTGCGCCTTTTTACTTGTTTTTTATCTATACAGTACATGAGACAGGATCACTCTTAGATTGCATTGGACTGTACCATACCTCCCAACTTTTGAACTTTTGAATAAGAGACACTTGAGGTAAGGGACGACTTGCGGCACGCGTATCGGCAAAATGTGTGTGGCCAAACTCTTGCCAGTGTGAGGGGCTTAAGTGGAGAGGTTAAACAAAACCTGTCTGTGGGAAGATGTGTGATGCCTGGTACAGTACCTTCCATGCTAGCAGTGGGCAGGGCCCTTTCTTGTAGCTGGGTGAGGACAGGAGGTTACGGAGGTGCTCTGCTCCTTCCAGAGGATCTGTTTGCTGTGAGATACAGCTGTCCCTGACTGCCTACACCTCTCACTCCTTCTCCGGCTCCGGTCAGCCTCTTCTCCAGTCCTGGAAGGTCCTCAGAGCTCTTCTCCCTCCAGGGTCATTCATTCCTTGCTGCCCTCTCTGCTCACCTTGCCCGCTCCATCCTTGAGTCGGGTGTGGTCGTCCTGCCCACACCTGTTGGCATTCACTGTCCCACTCCCCGTACCAGCTGCCACTACACTCTCCCTACTGACCCAGTGCCCGATGTGGTCAGTACGCCCCTGGGTCGCAGAGTCCCGGTACAGGGGGGTGGAGCCACCGGCCCCGACATTCCTGATTGATCACAGGCTTATGAAGGTGCCGCCTCTGGCAGGAAGAAGTGAGCAGCGCCGGCTGAAAAAAATCCCTGCTGGTGCCAGCGCCAGTGCATCCCTGTCAGAGAAGTCAATGGAGCCAAGTGCCGTGACTTTTCCCGGCATTGGGTTCCACTCTGAGACGTTGCTTTGATTCGCCGGGATGCCGGGACTTACATCAAATCCTGGGATGGTCTTGGCGAATCCGGGACGGTTGAAAGGTATGCTGTACACACACACACCTCCCCCTATCCTTATTTTCTGCTGCTGGGAAATGAGCAGGCCTTGGAGGAGAGAGGGGCGGTGTGTGTGTACAGTCCAATGCTATCTAATAGCGATCCTGTCTCATGTAATGTATAGATGAGCACTCTTCTGACATGAGGAAAGAGCAAAACACAGCGCATCTCCTCCTGGCTCTGCACTGGCTCCCCCATGTAAGTTGGGGGAGGGGGATGGGTGAATATCTGTGCTGGGAAGTGTAATGGAGATTTGAGCAAGGGGGATATGTGCTAGAAGGAATAATGAGGGGGGGTGTTTGTGCTAGGAGGAGGGTTGGGGGGGTTTAAGCCAGAAGGGGGGAATGTTTGTGCTAGGAGGGGGGGTGGGGGATTTGGGTAGGGAGGAAGGAAGAGGGGGATATGCTAGGAGGGAGGATTTGTGGGAATTTATCCTAGGAGGGGGATTGGAGAAAGAAGATTTGTGCTTGGAGAGGAGATGGGGGGGATTTTGTGCCAGGAGGGGGTGAAGGAATAGGGGCTAATAGGAGGGATTTGTGATGACATGGGGGATTTGGAGAAGAAGATTTGTGCTAGGATAGAAAGTTTGGGAAGAAAGAGGATATGTGCTAATGGGTCAATGTTTTTAGGGTGAGGAATTTGTGCTAGGAAGGGAATTGGGATGGGATTTGAACTGGGGTTGGAGGCAAAGATTAGTGCTGGGAGGGGGGATTTGAACTGGGAGTTGGGGGAATATGTGCAATATTGTTTGGGGAGAATTTTGGATTCCAGACAGAATGTATTTATGTATATTGGAATGTTTGTGTCCACTAATAATGATTTTAATTTATTATTAGTGAAAATATCTTTTTAACATTTTCATGGGGGGAGGGGGGCTGTCAGGTAGGCTGTACGGGGCCCCATGATTTCTAACAGTGGCTCTGCTCAGATACTGTAGCAACTGGATCTTATTTTCTTAAAAAAAAACTCATCCCCACACAGTTAGTACTTTTTGTATCACTTCCACATCCCTTTAGATTGTAAGCTTTCATGAGCAGGGCCCTTCTTGCCTTGAATTGCATTGTAACTGTAATGCCCCGTACACACGGTCGGATTTTCCGATGGAAAATGTCCGATCGGAGCGTGTTGTCAGAAATTCCGACCGTGTGTGGGCTCCATCGGACATTTTCCATCGGATTTTCCAACACACAAAGTTGGAGAGCAGGAGATAAAATTTTCCGACAACAAAATCCGATCGCGTCAATTCCGACCGTGTGTGGCCTGTTCCGACGCACAAAGTGCCACGCATGCTCAGAAGAAATTCCAAGACGGAACAGCTCGTTCTGGTAAACTTAGCGTTCACAATGGATACAGCACTTTCGTCACGCTGCAATGTTAAAAATGGTTTAATACAGCGCACTCTCTTCTTCTTTAGAATGTGACAAGAATTAAGTAGTTTTGCTGTTCATATTCACACACACTTCTCACAAAGTTTTATTTTTGTTTTTTTATTGGGATTCCCTGAATATATTGTTATTAGTTGTCACATCTGACAGAATTTTTTTTTTTGGGGGGGGATTTTAAGCCTTTTTTTTTTATTTAATGTTTGTATTTTTTCAAAGGCTGATCTTTGTTCAATGTTATTTTTATTTTTACTCCAGAATATTTTTGTGTGTGTTTTGTGTGTCAAGTTACCACAACACCATTGATATCTTTTATTATTTAATCTCCAGGAGATTGTTTGTTGTTGGTGTCCCTTGTTCATTTCACATTGTAGATTTGAAATGTACCTGAATCCTCACCAAAAAACTGTCATTTTTGAAGTAAAACACATAGGAGAGTATAATTCAAAACAAAAATCCTTTATTAAGGGCTCAGAACCAAATAAAGAGGAAGGCAACACTGGATCAACAGGAGAAATTAGTGAAGCCTGGGACCCCATGGCAGACATCAATTCTTGAACATCAAAATTGGTGGCCTGAGGAGTCCATATGTAAGGGAGGGCAGTCTGGTCCAGAATTCGCAGAGATCCGGAAAGCAGCAGATGACATGTGTGTCCCCAGGCTGTGGTACCACAAGAGGCTGCATTTTTTGGCCGACCAGACTGGATCCAGGGTCCTCACTTTCTGGTCTTCCTTCCACGCTTCCTTCCTGGCTGTGGCTGTGCTGTTGGAGATGTGGCAGGAGGAGGCGTAGGACCTGGAGGAGGACTGGGAGGACCTGGAGGAGAGGGAGGACGAGGAGGAGGACCATCGCAAAGGTGTGTCTGAGCTGTAATTTGGCCCCTCATACCTTTGTTAAGAGCCTCCAATATGAGCGACTCACACATGGCTTGTTGGCCCTCCTCCATCCTCTGCATTTTATAGGCAATGGTGGCAGCAATGTCCTCCTCCACGGTCCAGGACCTCTGTAGCCCTCCAAAAGAGTCCTCTGGCAGCCTCCTCTAGGGCACTCCTCCTCCTGCCACTTTCTCTTTTCAGGGGGGGTGAAGGGACCTGCAGATCAGCCAGCCGGCTCGGCCCGGCCACCTCCTGGCTGAGACTTCCCTGTGTATGAAAAAGGGACATGATTGTAATGTTTTGCATCATCAATCACAATCCTAAATTAGTACTCCCAACTAACATCTAGTTAACATCATTGATTGGACAAGCAGAAATATTTAGAGGAATGCTATACCTGGCTCAATCTGGGCTCCTCCACATGTTGCCTGGAAGGCCCAGGTTGGGCGTCAGAAGCCTCAGCTGGGGGGAAGGAAGCGTGGAAGGAAGACTGGAGAGGGATGACCTGGGTTCAGTCTGACCTACCAGAAAATGCAGCCTGTCGTAGTACAACATCCTGGGGACATAGATGTCATCTGCTGCTCCGGATCTCTGTGAATCCAGGGCCTTCTTGCGCTCCCTTAGATATGTGCTCCTCAGGCCACCAATGAAGATCTTTAAATAGGTGATGTCTGCCGTGGGGATCACCTGCTTCACAATTTCACACAATTGCACCAGTGCTGCTTTCCTCTTTGCTTGGTTCTTGAAATGGGGGTGTTTAATCTCCCACAGACATGTCAGCTCCCTTAACATATCTAGGAATACTGACATGAAGTCACTGCATGTTCACTGCAAGACACAACACAAGACAAAGCCTAATGTCAGACAAAACTCTCCTAATCTTGTTACAATATAGGCCTCAATGTAGAAGCAGTATAGGCACAAGTTTGTCTCTTACCTTCGTTCTTACGATCGGCGCGTCCAATGCTCCTTCCTCCGCTCACAGATCGTACGTAATACGCACGCGTGTTACGCTTTATACACACTGCGCATGCGTGTAACTCCGCCCGCCCCTGACGTTCTTTCTAGTCTATTCCCCGCCCCTTTTCGTTCGGTGCAGTGGGGGAAGAGCACATGGCGGAGTTACAGCAGGTGCGTGATAATTGCAGGAACGAGGAGGAGGAGGAGGAAAGCCCGGATCACATCCCGATCCAGAAGGAAACGTTTTAAGGCCACAAATATGTCCTTTGGGGAGATGTTGGAGATGGTCGACATCATGAAGAAGTCCGACTATGACGGAAAGTATGGGCCTTACCCCAACCCCAATATCAGAAAGGCCAAGATCATGGTGAAAGTGGTCAAAAGTATTCACAGGAATTTTGGGGTACGAAGATCGAAAGATCAGCTCAGGAAGCGGTGGTTGGACCTGAAATTAAGAGAGCCAGAGCAGTACCGAAAGATCCGGAGAGTGCTGCAAAAAAGTAAGTAGTTGTGCTGTGTTCCTATTCTTTCTGTCTTTATTCCGTTCGTGCTGCTCCATATGCTTTTCTGAATTGTAACGTTTAAAAGGGCAACTTTAATGTTCATGGGCCCATTATTCGTTCGTATCAAACATTTTTCTTTCGGCCTCTAAAACACCATTGTTTAGGCCATATGCATTTTCCAACATTTTTTTTGGGCCTACTTGGATGCCAAATATTTGTTTGTGTAGATGGGTTTGTTACTCGAATGAAATGCAAACTAGATTCTGTGTAAGGAGAGGACACTGAGCAGCTGTTTTTACATCTGGACACTGGAGCACTAGTGTGGGACCCCAGAACACCATTTTTATTAGGGGGGCCACACAGGTGCTCCAGTGTATACTATAGGGGGCTCTCCATCTGTGAAGCTTGTACTAAACAGGTAAAGTATTGCAGCTTGACAAAGGGCAATAAAAAAAGACATCTTTGAACTCGGCTAAAATAGACAATTGTACCCCACTTCTAAGCAATGTTTCCTATTTTTAGTTCTGCCATCAAATCACTGTGTGCTAATTATACCATTTTTGTTTTACATAGGGGAGAAAAGACTCGGAGGACACCCCTCATCCGAGGAGACCACAGACCCCCCACCTATGGAAGAAGGTGAAATACCCCCAACCCAAGCGGAGCAGGAGGAAGAAGAAGATGTGGTGGAGATTGGCACCACAACAGGTGAGTGTCTGCGACCACAGGCTCAGGTAAGAGGTGGATGGTGGCAGATTTTTGATACCTGTTTTTGTTTTGTTTCTCTCTTTTTAGGTGATCGTGATCCAGATCCTTTCACATCAGAAAGTGCCCAGATCCTGATCGGGGAGATCATGGGGTGTAATGTAGAACTGCAAAACATACAGCAAAAAATCAATGATGTGATTAAAAAAAATAATAACATCATTGATGTTTTGGGGCGAATTTAAAACCCCACAAAATCACTTTTTGGATTGTGGTCCAGTCTTTTAAAACTTTTTGCAATGTTTTGAAAAGCCAAATTTGGAGGATGCACACAGTGTGCCAACATGTGCTATCTGCCATCACGGGAGATCAATGGACGTGTTTTGGGGGTGCAACACCTTCCTCAATTATAAAGTAGTGGTGAGGAAGGGCTTGCTCCCCCAAAACACGTCCCTTGATCCCCCCTGATGGCAGATAGCACATGATGACATTCGTAAATTGGTGTGCATCTTCCAAATTTGGCTTTTCCAGGGGTGATTTCCCCCCATCTGAACGCTATATCAAACCCAGTTCCTAAATACTGATGTCTGATATAGCCTTCAGGTTTTACCTAATGTGAACTTTGTAAGTTCAAGTTTTTTGTCTTTCTTGTTGGTTTTACACAGGCCTGTTTTATCTTAAATGGACATTTCGATTTTTGATAATGCCCCCCCAAAAATTGTTATACAACAAACATGTTGGTTTGTTTTAAAAACCTTTGATAAATGCACATGTGATTGTGCAGGTATAAAAAAGTTGGTTACTCAAGAATGTGTGGATTATTGTCTCAACACTACAACACTTTTGGGGTGATGTAATTGCTGTTTTCAGCAAAAATGGGGGTTATTTCCTAAGGGCAAATCCTCTTTGCACTACAAGTGCAGTTTCAGTGCAGTTGCAAGTGCACTTGTAGTGAAATGTGTTTTTGCATTTAGTAAATAACAGCCAACAGTGCTTTGTATAATAAGGTTACACAATCACGACATTTTCTGGACTCCACACATTTCTGTCAGGGTCAGCTAAAACAAACACAAGCAGTAAATGTCCACAAAGAATTTCTTTTTTTTTTTTATTATAAAAAGGCTTCACAGATTGTCTGGCATATTGATAGCCCCCCTACCCACAAAGAACTCCAGGTAGCGTAACCGGACATCACGGGCACTCAGGGAGGGCAAACCAGGACGGCCACTTTCAAGCGCCGTCAGTGTGGTTTGATGTATCATTCCAGCCTCAGGCCCAACTGAGCCAGCATAGTTGGCCGAATGTTTCCTTAAAAAGTTATGGAGAACACAGCACGCAAGTATAATATGGTTCAGTTTATACTCCGCCATATGGATGGGTGTCATAAATAGGCGGAACCGGCTGGCCAGGATTCCAAATGTGTTCTCCACCACTCTTCGGGCTCTGGCCAGCCGGTAATTAAAAACTCTCTGTTCCGGGGTGAGGGTCCTCATCGGGAATGGCCGCATCAGGTGGTCCCCCAGCGCAAACGCTTCATCAGCAACTAACACAAATGGGAGTCCTTCCACATTGTCCTCTGGAGCTGGCAAGTCCAAGCTGCCATTCTGGAGACGCCTGCAGAACTCCGTCTGGGTGATGACTCCACCATCGGACATCCAGCCATTCTTCCCCACGTCCGCATACAAGTCGTAATTAGCCGACACCACCGCCAACATCACTATACTATTGAACCCCTTGTAATTATAATAGTACGACCCCGAGTTGGGTGGTGGGACGATGTGGACGTTTTTCCCATAAATTGCCCCTCCGCAGTTAGGAAAGTCCCACCGCTCGGCAAAGTGGGAGGCCACAGTCTGCCATTCCTGTGGCGTGGAAGGAAACTGTTGAGGAAAAAACAATAAACATTACTATTTTTACTCTGAAACATGGCAAGCAGATTAGGCACAAACATTATGGGGCAACCTCCAGATAGCATTTATTAAGGGGAATTTAACAATGCCAAAGTATAAGGTACACCTATCATATTCCCCCTCCCCCCCCTCCCATGGGCCATTTCTAACATTATAGGGGGTGTGTGGAAATCTTGGACAGGTAACCCTCTTCACTTCATTGAGAGATGAATGCCTAAATAATGGGTATTACTTTAAACAGCCCCTCCTTAGTTACACTATTGGCAGCCCACTGGACAGGTAAGAAGTGTCATAATACAAAGATATAAATACACACTGTACACATTTGAGCACATTTGGACATTCTGCTATTACCTAACAAGATAATAATAGGATACAAAAACTTGAAACAGTACCATTTGAAAGTATACAGGCAGGCCCTTGCACTACATGCTTTGGGGAATTCATCCATAAATCTGAGCACAAAAGAGATGGGTATAGTGTGTATGGGTTTGGCAAAGTCACCAGATAGATGATTGAGGATAATGAATTGGGATAAGCTGACTTAGCAGTTGGGGGAGGGAGGGTTACTAAAAATGATTTGGGGACACTACAAAAAAAAGCCTCTGGCACTCTGCCTGAATTTAAACACTCTGCCTGAATTTAAAGCAAAAATAACATTTCAAAACATTTTAGGGGGTGTTTGGGGTAAAGCACTACTAAGGAGCTGATAAAATACATTGTTAAGTGACTACATGAGGTGAATATAGGGCAGGAGACACCATGCTGGGGAGGTTATTGAAGGGCAAATATGTATGAAGGACCTAAAATAATAATAACATAAAAATCCAGCATGCATGAGGACAAAGGGGGCATTCACAGCATATTACAATCATGGTAATTAGGAAATGAGGAAAGAAATACAATATATTAGCAAACATTCAATACAATAAATGTGATATTAAAGGATAAAAATCTTACCTTCATATACTCCTTCTGTAGGACCTGGATGATGGCAGAACAGGTCTCTGGGATAATGATCCCCAGAGCCTGGGGGGAGATGCCTGTCGAGAACTTCAAGTCCTGCAGACTTCTCCCTGTCGTCAAATACCGCAGGGTAGCGACCAACCTTTGCTCCGGAGTGATGGCTTGCCTCATGCAGGTATCCTGCCTGCTGATATAGGGGGTCAGCAAAGCCAACAAACGGTGAAACACGGGGTCCGTCATCCTGAGAAAGTTCCTGAAATCATCAGGATTATTCTCATGGATCTTACGGAGCAAAGGCATATGAGAGAACTGGTCACGCTGAAGCAACCAATTCTTGGTCCATGAACTCCTCCCCACCCTGTTCATGGACTGGACTTGTGTCAAGGTCAGGACCCCAACACCAAGCCCCCGCACAGCACGAACTCTACGAGGAGTACGTATACGAAACATGGCTAGAAAACGGTCGGCTGCTCAGAACGAAGTAACAGAACGCACTGAAGAACAGCAAGGCCTGTGAAGAGCGACCTGAAAAACAGTAACGAATGCACAAGAAAACAATGACTACTTAAAGTCATGCGGAACTTGCTTGCACGCACTGAAGAGCAGATACAAACCCACAAGCACAAACTGAACGGCAGAAAACGATCTGAAAGCCATGAGTCTGAAAAAGCGCGAATCGTCTCTCACCAAACTTTTACTAACACGAGATTAGCAAAAGGAGCCCAAAGGGTGCCGCGCTTGGTTCTGAACCGGCCTTTTCTAGTCTCGTCGTACGTGGTGTACGTGACCGCGTGGTTGGCGATCGTAAATTCCGACAACTTTGTGCGACCGTGTGTAGACAAAACAAGTTTGAGCCAACATCCGTCGGAAAAAATCCTAGGATTTTGTTGTCGGAATGTCCGAACAAAGTCCGACCGTGTGTATGCCCTATAAGGGTCTCGTAAAGACCCCCCTTAATTATATACTTACTTTCTGCTTTACTGTGGCTTAACTTAGAGTAAGTCTTTAAAGGGTAAGTTCACCTTTACAGAAAAATCTGTAAAGCACTTATTCTTTGTCCGTGGTTTGACTTCAATCTGCATTGCTCCCACAGAGCAATGTGTGTGTGTGTGTGTGTGTGTGTGTGTGTGTACGTGTGTGTATGTGTGGAACGGAGAGTGTCGGCACAGGTTAGTATATAGAAGGAATAAATACCCAGATGGGTACCGTTACCTTGTTACAGATCTGGGATAACCTTTTAGTTAGTATAGGGGTCATATATAGGGAGTACATCTTTAACCACTTCAGCCCCGGAAGGATTTACCCCCTTCCTGACCAGAGCACTTTTTACAATTTGGCACTGCGTCACTTTAACTGCTAATTGCGCGATCATGCAATGTTGTACCCAAACGAAATGTATGTCCTTTTTTTCCCCACAAATAGAGCTTTCTTTTGATGGTATTTGATCACCTCTGCGGTTTTTATTTTTTGCGCTATAAACGGAAAAAGACTGAAAATTTTGAAATTTTTGTTATAAACAAAATCCAATAAACTAAATTTTAGTCATACATTTAGGCCAAAATGTATTCGGCCACATGTCTTTGGTAAAAAAAAAATGTCAATAAGCGTATATTTATTGGTTTGCGCAAAAGTTATAGCGTCTACAAACTAGGGTACATTTTCTGTAATTTACACAGCTTTTAGTTTATGACTGCCTATGTCATTTCTTGAGGTGGTAAAATGGCAGGGCAGTACAACCCCCCCCCCCAAATTACCCCATTTTGGAAAGTAGACACCTCAAGGAAATTGCTGAGAGGCATGTTGAGCCCATTAAATATTACATTTTTTTTGTCCCAAGTGATTGAATAATGATAAAGAAAAAAAAAATAACAAAAAGTTATCACTAAATGATATATTGCTCACACATTCCACACATGTAATTCCACATATGCCCATGGCATGTTTGAGCAATATATCATTTAGTGACAACTTTGTGCAAAAAAAAAAAAAAAGTTTGTAATTTTCCCGCAACTTGTGTCAAAATATAAAATATTCCATGGACTCAACATGCCTCTCAGCAAATAGCTTGGGGTGTCTACTTTCCAAAATAGGGTCATTTGGGGGGGTTTTGTGCCACCTGGGCATTCCATGGCCTCCAAAACTGTGATAGGCAGTGAAGAGTGAAATCAAAAATTTACACCCTTAGAAATCCTGAAGGCGGTACTTGGTTTTTTGGTCCCGTACGCGGCTAGGCTCCCAAAAAGTCTCACACATGTGGTATCCCCGTACTCAGGAGAAGCAACAGAATGTATTTTGGGGTGTAATTTCACATATTCCCATGGCATGTTTGAGCAATATATCATTTAGTGACAACTTTGTGCAAAAAAAAAAAAAAATAAAATTGTCTTTTTCCCGCAACTTGTGTCACAATATAAAATATTCCATGGACTCAACATGCCTCTCAGCAAATAGCTTGGGGTGTCTACTTTCCAAAATGGGGTCATTTTATGGGGGTTTTGAACTGTCCTGGCATTTTATGCACAACATTTAGAAGCTTATGTCACACATCACCCACTCTTCTAACCACTTGAAGACAAAGCCCTTTCTGACACTTTTTGTTTACATGAAAATTTTAATTTTTTTTGCAACAAAATTACTTTGAACCCCCAAACATTATATATTTTTTTTAAAGTAAATGCCCTACAGATTAAAATGGTGGGTGTTTCATTTTTTTGTTTTCACACAGTATTAGCCGTTTTTAAAAAGCATTTTTTGGGGAAAAAAACACACTTTTAAAAAAATTTCAATGCACTAAAACACAGTATATTGCCGAAATGTTAGATGAAATAAAAAAGATGATCTTAGGCCGAGCATATGGATACCAAACACGACATGCTTTTAAATTGCACACAAACGTGCAGTGGTGACAAACTAAATTTATTTTTAAAAGCCTTTACAGGTTACCACTTTAGATTTACAGAGGAGGTCTACTGCTAAAATTACTGCCCTCGATCTGACCTTCGTGGTGATACTTTCACATGCATGGTGCAATTGCTGTTTACATTTTTTTTGCTTTTTTTTTGCTTTTTTATCTTATTTTTAAACTGTTCCTTTCATTTCTTTTAATCATTTTTATTGTTACCTCAGGGAATGTAAATATCCCCTATGATAGCAATAGGTAGTGACAGGTACTCTTTTTTGAAAAAATTGGGGTCTATTAGACCCTAGATCTCTCCTCTGCCCTCAAAGCATCTGACCACACCAAGATCGGTGTGATAAAATGCTTTCCCAATTTCCCAATGGCGCTGTTTACATCTGGCGAAATCTAATTTATAAAATGCTCATAGCTTCCGGTTTCTTAGGCCATAGAGATGTTTGGAACCATTCTGGTCTCTGATCAGCTCTATGGTCAGCTGGCGGAACCACCGGCTGCATTCTCAGGTTCCCTGTTGGGACAGGAGAGCCAGAGAAAAACATGGAAGACGGTGGGGGCATTCCCTCCCACTGCTTGTAAAAGCAGTCTAGAGGCTAATTAGCAACTAGGATTACTTTTACATGAAAGCTGACCGCTGGCTGAAAAGAATGATACCAATATGATACCTAAACCTGCAGGCATCATTCTGGTATAACCACTCAAAGTCCAGCAACATACCAGTACGTTGCTGGTCCTTGTTGGGCATATTTTGTAAACTTTTTTTTCATGAAGCCTGTGGGCTGAACAAAAAAAAGAGATTGATCAGTGGGTATGCCCACCATTAGAATACCTCCCTTCATCCACCCACTTCTAATGATGGGCATACATGCACCATTTATATATGCTGAAGCATGGGGGCATCCGCCCCAAAAGGTAGGAGTAAATCGCTCCTCCACCCCTGCTGCCCCCATGCTTCGGCATATATGCTCTTTTTTTTAACTGTGGTGGTGAAATCACCTCCTACAGCGCTGGAGTCACGGCTTTATGTATCGTGGGAGCAAACGCTGTTGCTGTCAAGATAAATAAATCCGCACTGCAACTGAATGGCGTACCTGCTAAGCAAATGATGGTTAACAATAAAACAAAGTAACATTACAGTATAACAGTAAGACTTACCATACCTGCAAAGCAAATACAAAAAAAATAGTAAAAAATAAAACATTTTTTAATGCAACCTGTGCCTAAAATATATATGCCGAAGCATGGGGGCATCCACCCGCAAAAGGTAGGAGCAAATCGCTCCTCCACCCCTGCTGCACCCATGTTTCGGTATATATGCTCTTTATTTTAACTGTGGTGGTGAAATCACCTCCGACAGCGCTGGAGTCACGGCTTTATGTATCGTGGGAGCAAACGCTGTTGCTGTCAAGATAAATGAATCCGCTCAGCAGCTGAATGGCATACCTGAAAACAAACAAATGGTTAACAATAAAACACAGTAAAGTATAAAAAAATTGCATACCTATAAAGCAAACATGATAAAACATAATAACAATAAAACATTGCAGAATAGAATACAGTAAAAAAGAGCAGAACAATAGAAAGAGAATAGAGAGAGAACCAGAAAATGACAACTATTTTTGTTTTCTTTATTTTATATATTTTTTTTTGTGTTTTTTCTTTTTTTTTACACTTTTTTGTAACTGTAACCGGTTCCAGGTTCAGGTCTCTCAAAATGCGATGGCATCTTGGGAGACTCTGTGAAAGTGTGCCTAGTCTGTGCAATGCTGTACCCTACGCTAATACTCAACTAGTGTATGGTAGCGTTCAAAACATTCACCAATGCAAAGACCAGGATTGTCAGGACAGGAGGGACAATAATAGCTGGTGTCACGCCTATATCCGCGCTTGCTGCAGACATGACATCTTCTTTGGGGGGCTCGTTGGGTAGGGGTACTCAGGAGGACATAAAGAAAATGCCTCTCATGCAGCCAGCTTACTGCATTTGGTTGGGGAAGGTGAGGTGGAGCACCGTATGGAAACAGAAGGGCTCTGATGATCTCTTCCTGAAATTTAAGGAAGGATCCAGTCCATCCTGAAGCTCTGTATAGCACATGAGCGTTCAGCAAAGTCAATTGAAATAAATAAACAGACACTTTCTTGTACCAGCGTCTGGCCTTACGGGCAATTAGGTACAGCGCCAACAACTGGTCGTTGAGGTCCACCCCTCCCATATTTTGGTTATATTCGTGGACACAGAGGGGTTTCTCCACAACACCAGTCGCCTTAGTAATTTGGACTGTCGTGTCTGCATGAAGGGAGGTAAGAACGAAAACATTCTTATAATCCCTCCACTTCATAGCGAGCAAGTTATTACACTTGAAGCAGGCTCTCTCCTCCAGCCTACAAAGTGCTGGGGAAAGCCCCGGCGATTAGGTCGCACGGTGCCACATGCTCCAATCTGCTGATCAAACACGTGACTAAAAAGTGGCATGCTCGTGTAATAATTGTCCACATATAAGTGGTACCCCTTTCCGAATAAGGGTGACACTAAGTCCCATACAATCTTGCCAGCGCTTCCTATGTAGTCAGGGCAGTTTGTCGGCTCTACGTGGCTATCTTTTCCCTCGTAAACCATAAAACTATATGTATAGCCTGTGGCCCTGTCACAGAGCTTATACATCTTGGCCCCGTATCTGGCACGCTTGCTGGGAAGGTACTGTTTGAATGCCAAGCGGCCAGAAAACTTAATCAGGGACTCATCAACGCAGACAACTTGATGGGGAGTAAACAAGCCTGCAAAACGTTGGTTGAAGTGGTTTACGAGGGGCCAAATTTTGTAGAGCCGATCGTATCCAGGGTCTCCACGAGGACGACAGAGTTCATTGTCATTGAAGTGCATGAACCGCAAGATCTGCTCGTATCGTGCCCTGGCCATGGAAGCAGAGAACAAGGGCATATGGTGAATTGGGTCAGTGGACCAATATGACCGCAACTTACTCTTTCTAGTTATGCCCATGTTGAGGGAAAGGCCCAGAAAGAGCTTAAATTCAGAAACCATAATTGGTCTCCAATCTCTGGCAAGGGAGGACTGGGGAATAGTGGCGATGTGTTGACCAGCGTACAAATTGCTTTGGTCCACAATAGATCTATAGAGATCTTCGGTGAAAAACAGCAAATAAAAATCAAGTGACGTAAAATCAACTGTTTCCACCTGTATGCCAGGTTGGCCAGTGAATGGGGGAAGTACGGGTGCTGCAGAAGTGGTGGGTTCCCAATTAGGATTGGCGAATGCCGGAGGAAGGGCACTATGGGCACGATGGGCCTGTGTTCATCTTCTTGGTGGTAGCGGGACACTACTTGTGCTTGCCACCTCACCAGCTTAAACTGCACTTATGGGACTCGCCACATCACCAGAAGGAATAGCGGCACTAGTACTACTCTGCTCCATACGAGGGACCTGCGGTTCTTGCACATCAACAACAGCAGAAGAAGATTGGATTTCGGGTACGCCTGACCTTGGCAGGGACCACAAGTCCGTCGTCAGAGCTATCTGTCATGGAACCGCTGTCGTCTACAGGTTTGTATTCTGAGCCTGAATCTGACAGATGAGTGACTTCCTCTTCACTATCTGTCATGCTCAGAAACGTGTAGGCCTCTTCACTAGTGTACCTTCGATTTGCCATCTTGGGCTCTAAATTTAGTGGTACACTAGTGAGACTCCTGACTGTTAGCGACTGTATCAAAATGCTACCAAAAAAACTGTTAGCGATTGCAGGGATCAGGCCTGACTCTGCGAATGCTGCAGTTATGTGTGTTTAGTGTTTTGTAAGTGACAGTGATCGATCGATACTGCACTTGGGTGGGCAGGGCCGGGCCGAGGGGCAAAACGCAGGTGCTAGCAGGTATCTGGGCTGATCCTGCTAACACTGCGTTTTTGGGAACCCTAAACTGCTGGGGACGCTAGTATAGATCTGATCAGATCAGATATTGATCCGTTCAGATACTATACCACTAAGGGAGGTGTATGCTGCGTGCGTGGGTGTTAGCGGTACTGGCACTAACCTGGCGCTGCCTGGGGTGACGCAGACCCTAATTGACCCTAAAACTTAACTTATATCACCCGCCGGGATATCAACCTTTATTCGGTAATAAACGGCGGGTGCACTGACACTATAAAAAACAAACTAACCAGTGTCACTCGTAACAGTTATACGGTGATCACTGGTGAAAGGGTTAACTAGGGGGCAATCAGGGGGTTAAAACCTTTACTGGGTATTATATAGGGGTCCCTGATGCTATAAAACGCTGATGGCGAACCTAAATACTTACCTCCCTAACTAGCGTCACCTGTGACACTAGTACAGCGATCAGAAAAACGATCGCTTAGTGACACTGGCGACAGGGGATGATCAAGGGGTTAAAACTTTATTGGGGGGGGGTTAGGGGGGTACCCTAGACCTAAAGAGGGCTAACACTAATTATAACCACTTATAACTAATAACTAATTATAACCACTTATAACTGTCACAAAATAACACCAATGCAATAATCAGAAAAAAAAACTACTATTGGTGTCACTGTGACAGGGGGTACAGGGGGGTGATCGGGGGGTGATCGGGGGTGAAAAGTGTGCCTAGAGTGTTCTACTGTTAGTGTAGTGTTGTGCAGACTTACTTGGATATCTTCTCTCCTCTGCGCCGGAACGAAAAGACCGACGCGAGGAGCGATGACATCACTTCCTCTGCCGCTGTTTACATTACAGCAGCAGAGGAAGATTGTCATTCGTTGGGAGCAATCGCGAGGGGGTGGCCATGAATGAGTGGCCTCCCCCTCAGCACGGATCGCTCCCCTAACGATGCCGACCGCCTTGGGCACCGGGGAAGGCAAATCACGTACCGTGCCATTCTGTTGCAGTATATCTGCGTTAGGCGGTCGGCAAGTGGTTAAGATAGAAAGGTACTATTAACTTGTTGTATGGTAGTTGTAGTTTCCTTACAGTAACGGTACTATCTACTTTTTTTTTTTGTAATGTGCAGAATCTTGGCGCTATAGAAATCCTGATTCCTATATAATAATAATAATAATAAACAAACATCCCCCCATCCGTCTGGCCCCCTGATCTATATACATGGCACCGGACGTGTGGATTCCAATGGCGGGGGGTGTGTTTTTTTATGCTCCTCCCAGCCAATCAGAAAGTGGTTCTTGAGACCCATCACCCGATTGGCTGAAAAGACATGCAATCTTATTGGACGCCTAGGAGGTGGAGGAAGGAAGACCTGCATGGCGGAAACAGCCGTGATGCAAAAGAGGAGGAGAGGACCCCTAAGCTGCTGCCCGATGCCTGTAGGAGCCAGCAACCTGCCCATAGGCACCCGCTGCCCATAGGAGTCCAAAACCCGGCTGCTGCCTGCCACCCGTAGGAGCCTGCAACCTAGATGGGGCAAGTCCTGGGGTGGATGTTTGCTGCCCCCCCAAAAAAACAAACCACCAGCCATCACTGCATTACATGGGTGCTGTTTATAAAATAGGAAAGTTCAGATTTAGTATTGGGACTCCTAACTTTACACGCACATGAAATTTAATGACATCCCAGTCTTAGTCCGTAGGGTTCAATATTGAGTTGGCCCACCCTTTGCAGCTTAAAACAGCTTCATCTCTTCTGGGAAGGCCGTCCACAAGGTTTAGGAGTGTGTCTATGAGAATGTTTGACCATTCTTCCAGAAGCGCATTTGTGAGGTCAGGCACTGATGTTGGAGGCCAGTCAAGTTCCTCCACCCCAGACTCGCTCATCCATGTCTTTATGGACCTTGCTTTGTGCAATGGGGCGCAGTCATTTTGGAACAGGAAGGGGCCATCCCCAAACTGTTCCCACAACGTTGGGAGCATGATATTGTCCAAAATGTCTTGGTATGCTGACGCCTTAAGAGTTCCCTTCACTGAAACTAAGGGGCCAAGCCCAACCCCTGAAAGACAACCCAACACCATAAGTCCCCCCCCCCCCCACCAAATGATTTGGACCAGTGCACAAAGCAAGGTCCATAAAGACATGGATGAGTTTGGGGTAGAGGAACTTGACTGGCAGAGTCCTGACCTCAACCCATTAGAACAGCTTTGGGATGAATTAGAGCGGAGACTGCGAGCCAGGCCTTCTCATCCACATCAGTGCCTGACCTCACAAATGTGCTTCTGGAAGAATGGTCAAACATTCCCATAGACACACTCCTAAACCTTGTGGACAACCTACCCAGAAGAGATGAAGCTGTTTTAACTGCAAAGGGTGGACCAACTCAATATTGAACCCTACGGACTAAGACTGGGATGTCATTAAAGTTCATGTGCGTGTAAAGGCAGGTGTCACAATACTTTTGACAATATAGTGTACTATTATAATATAATATAAATACATATATACACACACACACTGTAGCATGGGGGATTGTTCAGCTCAGTGGTAGATGCGTTTTCATGTAGTAAGTCCACATCAGACAGGCGTTTATAGTTAAGGGCCAGGTAGCCCACGTTTATTAAATGATAAAAACGAAACAAAAGTTCACTCAGGAATCCCACGCAGGGGTTTAAACTTCATTCAGACACAATTGAAAATACAAGCCCACCTGGCTACTCTTCAACAGCACTGCTGCTACAGGTCCTGGTCCCTCAAAATATCAGCTCTTCCAGCAATCAAACAATAAACTTCTGCTGTACCGAGCCTTACTGTGTCCATAGACTGACCAGTCCTTTGGTCTTGTAGTAATGGGGCGTACACACGGTCGGACTTTTCGTCTACAAAAGTCCGACAGCCTGTCCGACAGACTTCCGGCGGACTTTCGGCGGACTTGCAGCAGACTTTCTAATGAACGGACTTGCCTACACACGACCACACAAAAGTCCGACGGATTCGTACGTGATGACGTACACCGGACTAAAATAAGGAAGTTCATAGCCAGTAGCCAATAGCTGCCCTAGCGTGGGTTTTTGTCCGTCGGACTAGCACACAGACGAGCGGATTTCGGGGTCCGTCGTAGTTACGACGTAAAGATTTGAAGCATGTTTCAAATCTAAAGTCCGTCGGATTTGAGGCTGAAAAAGTCTGCTGAAAGTCCGGAGAAGCCCACACACGATCGGATTACCAGCCAGCTTTAGTCCGTCGGCGTCCGTTGGACTTTTGTAGACGAAAAGTCCGACCGTGTGTACGCCCCATAAGCGTCCTTACAAACGCAAATCCTTTATATCCAAAATCAGGGATGAGCAGCCATGCTCCTAGATGTCTCCACACATGGAAAACGGTCTGTCCCACCCGGATCTTTATCAGGCTCCCAATAAAACCAGCCCCGGAATTGACTTAACCAATACAGGGTAAAGAACTATCCTTCTTTACCCTGAAGTATTTGCTGGAATTATCTTAGATTGCAAATCAGAGTTCCCGGAGGAACATATATCCCCATCAATCACTTTTCCTGTAAATTTTAACCTGTTTTACAGGCACCCCGCTATAATACACAAACACACATTTTTTTTTCTTCATGGAGATCTACAAGATGTCATTGTGGATTCAGCTAGTACCCAGAACTCAAGTGATTGATAAGGAAATAAGGAAATATCCAATGAAAAAATCCTTGTTCTGTACCATGACAACAGAGTAGGAAGGGTAGATTTACTTACTATCTGGTATTGATGGGGTACAGCCATCTCCATCACAGCAACTTATACCTATGGAGAACTTAAAGCCAGTTACAGACATGGAACCAGCAATGTTACATTTGTTCACAGGAGCCCAAGATCGGAAGACTACGTATGACTTCACTGCATCTGAAAAATGAATAAAAATTCTCTAAAACATTGACAGAAACAACACAAGCCTTATGGTCTTCCAAAGTTGCTTAAAGTAGTATTAAATGTTTGGCTTTAAAAAAACAAACATGTTATACTTACCTGCTCTGTGCAGTGGTTTTGCACAGAGCAGCCCGGATCCTCCTCTTCTTCTCAAGTCCCCCGCTGGAGCTCCTGGCTCCTCCCCCTTGACCAGTGCCCGCAGTAGCAAGCCGCTTGCTACAGGGGTACTGCTGGGTGATCAGTCTCGAGCCCTGCTCTGTGTGTCCATAAGACCTGTAGAACCGACGCTCAGCCCCGCTACCCGCTCTCTCCTCATTGGCTCACTGGCTGTGATTGACAGCAGTGGCAGCCAGTGGCTGCCACTGCTGTCTCAGCCAATGAGGAGAGGGAGTCCCGGGACAGCAGAGGCTCTCGTGCACATTGCTGGAATCAAGAGGGGATTCACGTAAGTAGTAGAGGGGCTGCCGCACACAGAAGGTTTTTTTTTTTTACCTTCAAGCATAGAATGCATGAAGGTAAAAAAACCTTATTTTAAAACCTTATTTTAAATAAGGAACCACCACTGACTTTTATAAAGAAAAGTCAGTGGTGGTTGTTTGAGGCTTATTTCCAGTGTAATCTGGTAAGAGTACCTGTAGAAGGGGAGGCTTGTCCCCCCATTTTTCTCACGAGTGGAAGTGTTGGTGGTGGATCGTTGCAGATAGCGGACTGAGCGATATCTTTGGCCGCATTTAATTTATTCACTTCACACTGAATGTGGGATAATCACCTGTTTATTTCTATAAAACACCTGCTGCTGACTCTACTCTATTAGTGATATAAAGAGTATTATTGCTTTGAGTTTTAGCGCTGCCCTGTGTTTGATGTGTGTTGATATATATTGCATACCTATCAGCTGATTGGTTAATGGTAGCAGCTTTTCACCTGCAATTGGCAATTGTTTTTAGGGAGAGGGAGGTGTATTGTAGTTCTCCTATCTCGCATTTATGTTTATCTTGGATATTTTAATTTTATTTTTATTTATCTTTTACTTTCTCCGTGAGCGCTTGGTTTTAGGAAGGGCTAAAGGTTGGGACTACTACAAGTAAGGGACAATGTTGTTGAGAAGAACAAGTCAGGGTTGGGTTACACAAAAATATCCAAATCTTTGATGATCTCTAGGAGCACCATCAAATCTATCTGGTAAAACTGGTCAGAGTTGAGGGAAAGATGGATGGTGATAAATACAGGGATATTCTTGAGCAAAACCTGTACCACTCTGTGTGTGATTTGAGGCTAGGATGGAGGTTCTCCTTCCAGCAGGACAATCACCCCAAACACACTGCTAAAGCAACACTTGAGTGGTTTAAGGGGAAACATGTAAATGTGTTGGAATGGCCTAGTCAAAGCCCAGACCTCAATCCAATAGAAAATCTGTGGTCAGACTTAAAGATTGCTGTTCACAAGTGCAAACCATCCAACTTGAAGGAGCTGGAGCAGTTTTGCAAGGAGGAATGGGCAAAAATCCCAGTGGTAAGATGTGGCAACCTCATAGAGACTTATCCAAAGCGACTTGGAGCTGTGATAGCTGCAAAAGATGGCTCTACAAAGTATTGACTTTAGGGGGGTGAATAGTTATGCATATTGACTTTTTCTGTTATTTTGTCCTATTTGTTGATTGAAACAAAAAAAAAAAAAAAAAACATCTTCAAAGTTGTGGGCATGTTCTGTAAATTAAATGATGCAAATCCTCAAACAATCCATGTTAATTCCAGGTTGTGAGGCAACAAAACACGAAAAATGCCAAGGGGGGTGAATACTTTTGCAAGGCACTGTACTGTATGTTTTATGTTAAGTGCATGCATGCCTAATAATGTGCAGGTGTAACATTTCCAGATACAGAGATCACAGTCTACTCCCCCCCCCCCACCCAACAACGCTTTCATCAACTTTTCTCTATATAAGAAGGGAACCGTCTTTATTCAGGCATCATCCAGGGCCAACATCTACATCCTGGACTCCCACCGCCACTGCAGGCTCCAGGACCAGACCTTACTGGCCCACTGAGCCATCGGCCCACCGGGAATCTCCCAGTAGTCCCGATGGCCAGTACATGCCTGCCCACACGTAGGCTGCCATGGAGTCCGTCAGGAAAGAAAAATTACGGTAAGTATTTGATAGAAATTTTCCATTTTTTGCACACTGCAGAGGATTAGCCCCTTAGGTTCCATAGTGAGTATAACAAGCATGATTTACTGCATATACAGACTGATTTCACTGTTGTGGGTTCAGTGACACTTTAAGGCACCGGACACCGGAAAAGTGTGAACGGAGCTTTAGATAATAACCCCCAATAAAGTGTTTACTACTTTTTATTTTTTAGGTTGTGATAAGTTATTTGTTATTGTGTGATAAATGTATAAAACATACAATAAAAACCAAGAAGGACTTTTTTTTTTGAGTAGAAAACAAACATTAGAGCTATTATTATGCAGCTGACAAAATAATATTCTGAGATTTATATTTAGCCCCTCCTGATTTTTAGATGTTTGTACAGAAGCAAGAAAATTTACAGATGAGAGCGAACCAAAAGGAAAAAAAAAATTTTCTTACCCGTGCCGAATACCGCATAAGTGGACGCACATTTGGAATTTGGAGGTATTACACTTAATGAGGAGTTACATGTTGGATTATTGGATAAGCAGACGACACATGAAGTGCCTAAAATACAAAACAATCACATTAAAGATGAACTTCAAAACTGAAAACTGATAAGCTCAGCTCTCTGTCACTCTGCTCTCTCCTCCTTTCAGCATGTCCTTTGTACTGCAGTCCATTTGATTGGCTCCTTATTTATTCTCCCTCTCTGCTAGTATAAGGCTGATAACCAGTACAATTCAAGTGCTTACACTGCTTTCATTTAAGAAAACAAAAACAAAAAAATAATAAAAAGTGTTACTAAACCCAGGAGCCTGCATTCACTATATCTGGTCTCCCGCAATACACAGAACATGAAAATGCAATTATTTTAGAAAATATAAACTGCTAAATACCTTTTTCTCATCAGCAGTATATAGCAGTCTTGTCACTTCTACCAGTGTCTGGTTAAAGCTTGTAGGAGGAGTTTTTATTCTCCTCTGAATGTTCTATGAGGCTGCAGGACCCCTGACCCTCTGTCTGAACAGTTCTGATTGGCTTCGTGCTGATCACATGTACTCTCCCAAGAAAAGTGTCAGGGTTGTCACCTGTCCGGGATTCATCTGGACAGTTCGGGTTCGGAATCATGTGTCCAGGTTTCAGACTGCCTGAAACCCGGCACATTATTCAGACCAGATTATGGCTTCCAGATACATCTAGATGAGAGGTGCTGACTGCCAAGGGGTGAGTGATCTCACCATCCATTCCTGTCTGTGACTGAAGTCTCCCCCTTCTCTCTCCTGCCTCTGAGTGAGTACACTAAGGTAAATCAGGGTTCTCAGAGCACCCCTTACATCAGAGTTCCCCTTTACACTGCTTAAAAAAAAAAAACGTATTGGAATCCATACGTCCATGTAGATTAGGGGCCGGGCGCATGAATTGGGGGGGCGGTGCCCCTGCTCCCCTTATGGCCGGGCTGCCACTGACTGCACATAGTGATTAGGGTGTGCCCAGGCACACCTGGCACACCCTCTGCGCACGCCTATGAAGGTGACTGAGGCTGGGGTATGCCCTGAAGGGGCTGCCTGAATGATTTGCAAAACGTCTATAACGTTATTCAAGTCCAGTTGATAACAACCAACTACTACTAGATATACCATGACCTCCACACATCGCAACCTTCATAGGCACAACGGAATAGTCTTTTCCTTACCTGTTGCATTGCTGCTGGTTGCAGGGAAACAATAAAAATCCATTGGTACAATGTTATTTGTAGACTCATAGGAATAGTCTGCCAGATCACAGAGGGTTGAAGTTGCGCATCCCATCACACCTCCTGAAGAAAACAAACAAATGTCAGAAATTTAGAAACAAATTCAGGTAACACGTAAAATCACCATTAATGAAGAATTCCAGGTATGGATATATTTGTACAATTAGTAGACACGTGCACTGCCGAAAAATTTGTTTGTTTTTATTTCATTTGTTTTTTTGTTTTTGTTTTTTTTTTTTGTTTTTTGGGTCATTAGTTATGATTGCAATTCTTAAATTAGAAAAAAATCGTGAATTCTAAAAAATTTTAATAAAAAAATCTGAAATTCGAAAAAAAAATCTGAAATTCGGAAATTTGATAGAAATCTGAAATTCAGAAATTCAATAAAAATCGGAAATTCAATATAAATTGAAAATTTCAGAAATTGGAAAAAAATCGGTAATTCGACAAACAATCAGAAATTCGAAAACCCGAAAATTCGAAAACCTAAAATAACTAACTAATAATCATAGACGAATTTATCCGAAGTTACGAATTATCCGAAATAACAAATGCCGCATCTAAACAAATGAAACGGAACAAATTAATAATAATAAAACATTTTTATTAATATTATTGTAATGTATTATTATTCATTATTTACGCTCCATTCATTTAGATGTGGCATTCGTTATTTCGGATAATTCGTAACTTCGGAATAAATTAGTATTTGTTACGTTCACCAACAGCCAAATTTGAAAGGAAATTCCAATACCTATAATTTAATAACTAGTAATAGTTAAATTATTATTAATTAGTTATTATTTCAGACTTCCGAATTTTTGGGGTTTTGAACTTCCGAATTTCTGATTTTTTTCGAATTTCCGAATTTTAGTTTTTTTTTTTTAAATTTCTGAATGTCTGATTTTCTTTGAATTTTCATTTTTTATCGGATTTCCAAACTTACGAATTTTTTCAAATTTAGGAATTTCCTTTTTTTTTTCTAATTTATGAATTTCCGATTTTTTTTTTTTTTGAATTCCCAAATTTACATTTTTTTTAAAAAATTGACGAATTTTTGAATATTCTAATTTACGAATATTCGGAAAAGTTTGTCAAATGGGTTTTCGTTCATTCATGTTATCTCCAGGGTCAGAGGAACGCTAAGCATAGCCGTGAAAAACAATGTTTATTTGTCCACATTCCCCAGAACCTTTGCCTTCTCCTCTTGCCCTAAATGTGCTAATTATCAGCGCAGACCCTTCCCTCTGACAGGGAAAGCCGCCGATCGGCTCTCCCTGTCAGAGCAAACCGAGGAAAGTCGTTTACCGGCACTTCCTGGTTCACAGCTGATTGGTCACAGTTGATCACGAGGTAAGGAGCCTCCGTCTTTTTTTTAGAGACCCTAGAGAATAAAATGTTGGTCGTTGCAATATTTTATGTCACACCATATTTGCACAGTGTTCTTTCAAACTTAATTTTTTTGGAAAAGATACACTTTAATGAATTAAAAAAAAATACTAAACAGTAAAGCTAGCCCAATGAGTAGCATCCATAGTTTAGTATACATTTGTCTACAAATATTTTTTGTATAATAAATTTATATTTTTTCTAAATTCATGGTGTAAGGCCATACTGTACCATGAAAGTCCATTTTGCCTCCATTTTCCAACATATACACACACATTGACCCACCACATTCCCCAGAACGTTTGCCTTCTCCTCTTGCCCTAGGCATCGGATGGGACTGGCTTTGGCCACCTCCCCCTAGCAATGAAAAGTAAGTCATGGAGGCAGACCGATCCGATGGTCATTGGGACAATACAGCTGAAGAACAGAAGCTTTTCCAAGATAAAGATGGCAGCCTCGTGCATCTCTATCACTGCAAAGCACTGATAGGGTTAAAGACTAATTTTGATGTGGTTGGGAATGTGTTTTCATGTCAAATGCTTTTTAATTAAAGTAAATAAATACATACAAACATAAAATAATGTTAAAATACCTAATGAGGAAAGTTGAAAAATGCAAGTTTGCTCACTGCCAGTACATTGTATATTCATCTCTTGATTACACCAGACCTGCGCTCGGCATGATGGGCAAACAAGTCCATTGGCCTGGGAACTGGTAGCTGGCACTGTTAAAACATGATAATGTTAGTTTAAAAAAAAAAAACATAAGTATGATACAAAAGTATTCTTCAAAGACAATTTTGAAGTGTTATTAATTAAGCAGAACATTATTTTATGGCTCTATGTAAGCTCAGCAGGTTTTGGGTTAGGTTAACCCTTAAACATCAGTTTTTGTATTGTTGAAATGTTGCCAAAATGCATTAGGGTACAAATTTGGGTGGTTTTTAAGGGTGTAATGGCTTTAAATGGCTCATTAGGGTTACAGAAGTCCCATTCAACTATCCTAGACCTCTTATTGTGTGCAAAAAAGCCCCTTGTTATCTGGGAACATGAGAGTAGATAATAATGAACCATAACCCTAACCTTTTATTTACAAAGTCATGTGATCATCATGCCAGTGCAAATACAATACAATTTGATACAGTAGGAATCAGAGGGCCCTGCTCCTTAGAGCTTACAATCTAAGAGGCAAGGTCAAGAGATACAAGAGGTAATAACTATGGGTGATGTGCTGATTGAGAAGATAAATGTACAGTTGTTAGGTGGGGGCCAGATAGGCTTCTCTGAAGAGATGAGTTTTCAGGGATCGTCTGAAAGTGGATAAAGTAGGAGAAAATCAGACGGATTGGGGTAGAGCATTCCAGAGGATGGGGGAGGCTCTGGAGAAGTCCTGAAGGCGAGCATGGGATGAGGTGACAAGGGAGTTTGAGAGCAGGAGGTCTTGGGAGGAGCGAAGAGAACGATTAGGTTGGTATTTTGTGACTAGGTTAGAGATGTAGCTGGGGGCCAGGTTGTGGATGGCTTTGTAAGTTATAGTTAATATCTTGAATTTAATTCGGTGACTGAGTGGCAGCCAATGGAGAGATTGACAGAGGGGTATGGCAGACGCTGAGCGGTTTGTGTGGTGGATGAGCCTGGCAGCAGCGTTCATGATGGACTGAAGTGGGGATAGCCTATTTAGAGGTAAACCAATGAGGAGGGAGTTGCAGTAATCGAGGCGGGAGATGACCAGGGAGTGGATTAGAAGCTTTGTGGTGTCATTGGTTAGGAAGGGGCGTATCTTGGAGATGTTGCGAAGACTGAGGCGGCAAGCTTTGGATAGTGATAGAATGTGGGGTCGAAAGGTTAGTTCAGAGTCCAGGATTACACCTAGGACCTTGGCGTGGGGAGATGGGTTGATAGTTGAGCCGTTGATCTTGACAGGGAAATCAGGGGAAGTGGCACCTGAGGGAGGAAATATCATGAGCTCAGTTTTGGATAGGTTGAGTTTGAGAAAGTGATGCGGTATTTGTGTCATTTCTTAATAAACCTTACATTGATGAAGGTGTAACAAAGGTGTGATTTGATTAAGGTGACTCATATTTGAAGCTATAAATTCTGAGAAGGTCCTGACAAGCCTTAGGAGAAAACTCAATGACTTGGAACTAACAAAGCTACTGTAAATAATGACAGTAGACCGAGATGTCATATTGTAACACCGGTTTCTATAGTATGTAGAGTTCAGGATTTCAATCAAGAGCACAGAAATTCTAAACTGCTTTAGGCAATGTGCTGAATTAAAAAGAAATAGGAAGTATGTTTTTGAGAAACAAAAGTGTGAAATGAGAGCAGAACAAGGAGGATCAATGCTGAACTGCCTGAGGCAAAAAATGAAAGAGAGAGAAAAAAGATTTATGAGAAGAGAGAAGTACAAGTCGATTCAGGGCTGGGCCAAGCCAGAGACAGGAGAGGCACCTGCCTTAGGTGCTGCAATGGAGAGCATGCAGCTGGGGCGGGGGGGCATCTCCTTCCCAGGGCCGGTGCTCCCACTAGGCAAACTAGGCAGCTGACTAGGGCGCACTGACGCCTAGGGCGCAGCCCCGGCCGCTGGTTTCCCTTGCTGTCCAGGGTTTCTGGCACTGACCACTGAAGGGGCAGTCGGCTGCATTTGCTTTCTCTAGTGCTGACTGTAGCCCTGTCATAGCAGAGTAAACTGTCCTCTTCCTCTTCTAGCACAGTTTTACTTTCACTGGGAATGCTGCCAGCGCGTGCTGAGAGTTTGATACCTTCACCATATAGCAAGCGCTGCATGCCGTCCTGTGGCTACACTGACAGGTCTGACTGGCGCCCGTATCTGTGGAGTAGGTGCAGGAGGGGAGAGATTGGGCTCAATAGAATCAACTCAACAGACCACATACAGGACACACACCGAGCAGGCACCTTCAGCCATAAACTGCTGGGGGAGCACAGTGTTCGCGGCATTATTGTCACTGCACTCTGAACTGATTTACTATCCCAGGGGCTTTCCATTCAAATGTCACTCTACAATAGGAGGGGCCCCTAGACTGGAGGTAGCAGTCTCTCTATAGAGGGGCCCCTAGACTGGAGATAGTAGTCTCCCTATGGAGGGGCCCCTCGGCCCCTGAGCTGGAGATGGAAGTTTCCTTATGGAGAGGCCCCTGGAGATCCTCCATAGAGAGACTGCTACCTACAGTTCAGCTGCCCCTCTATAGAGAGACTGCAGCCTCCAGTTCAGGGGCTCCCTCATGGAGAGACTCCCTTGTTAACCTCTAGTAACCAATCAGGGAAAGGTAATGATGCTCAGCAACCTCAAGCAACCGGTGAGTGAGCAGTAATAATGTGCAGTGACCTCTAGCAACCATTTAGTGAGCAGTAAAGATGTGCAGTAACCTCAAGCAACCAATCAGTGAGCAGTAAGGATGTGCAGTAACCTCTAGCAACCAATCAGTGAGCAGTAATGATGTGTAGTAACCTCTAGCAGCCAATCAGTAAGCAGAAATGATTTGATGTAACATCTAGCAATCAGTTAGGGAGCAGTAATGATATGCTGTAACCTCTGGAAACCAATCGCAATCGCTGCCTGATCTGCTGCAGAAAAACAGATTTTGAGTCTACCCGCTATTTATTGTATGCCCCAGAGCAGGTGAAAAGCGTAACTGCATGGGGCGGGGGGGGAGCCCAAGAAAAAAATGGGACTATTGGAGCCTTATAAATGGATCCTGATTCATATATTTATACAAAGATAATTTATAAATATATAAACATATACATATATGAATGTTTAATGCATTTGAACAAGCTCAGAAGTTTTGCTTAACTTTTTTGGGAATGGGGAGTGCAAGTAGCTAGTCTTGCCTGGGGGTGCAAAATAGTCTGGCACCGGTCCTGCTCCTACCTCTGCTCTCTGGCTGTCACCTGGGCTATGCAAGCCCGATCCATCAGAATACAGATCAGCCCTGCTTATTGTTTTCACTGGGAGATAAGCTCTTCCAGTGATTTAATTGGGGGAGCAGATCTCCTGATGGAGCCTACAGTGCTACATGCAGGGCTGCTGATGGGGGGGGGACCACCAGTCCTTCTGTAGGGGGCTTGGGCACACAGGGGGGCCCAAATAGCAGGGGGAATCGTGTGGTCAGGCAGAGGAGCAATATACAGAAGGATGCCCTGCAGCAGCTGAAAGCCATTTTTACCCCCTCAAGCCAGCTTTCAACTGCTGCAGGGAGAGACACAGACACAGGATATCGTCCCTGTAATTGCTTCCCCAGCACTGATCCCCCTCCCTGTTCTGCCTGCTTCTAAAACCCCCCCCACCGTGTGTACCGTGTCACTGTGCCCGCCCTCCGGTCCTGCGGCACTGCAGGCTTCCCTGTCCTGTAAAAAAATTGTACAAAAAAAATTATGATTAAACATTGTAATAAATAATTTTAATAAATTGTAAAATAAAATAATTTAACTTTTTTTAACATTTAAAAACACATATATATATATATATATATATATATATATATTTATATATTTTTTTACATTTGAAAAACAAATAAGAAAGGGCTAATTCACACAGGTTTTCTGTTATGTTTGTGTCCACTAATAATGATTAGGTAGGCTGTATGGGGCCTCGTGATTTCTAACCGCGGCCCTGGCTATATTGCAAATACCGAAAGCTCAGACCTACTCTTTATCTCTTCAATAGTTTTATTTGGGAAGTCTATAGTTGTAGTCATTCTTCATAAATTATTCACACAATTATAAACACATGAATGAAAGTTTAAACCCTTGTTAACCTCAATTGCTTTTTATTAACCCCATCATTACTTTCTTCCTTTAGCTTATATTTTTCTTCATTTTTTTTTTTTTTTTTAATATACAATTCATACAAAAACACGAACAAATTACATTCTTTCGTTTGTAGCTCAACATTAAAAAGACTTTTTTTTTTTTCCAGAAACAGAAACATAACTTCAGGGGGCTTCATTAAATGGGGCAAAGCACAGAATAAAATTTCACTGTGGGTACCGTAACTTATAAAATACCTTAATTCCCAGATGGAAAAATAGATTTTGCACATTGCATAATACGGCTATGCAACAATAATCTAACCACGACGTAACATCTCCCACCCCTCCATCCTATTTGGTTTCTTATGAACCAAAACAGTGTTTGGGCTGTCATTTCTGCATTGGCTCAGCCAACATGCACAAGACATGCAAACATGGACAGCTAGCTGTGGTTAGAGAGATTTACCCTCAAATCCTGTCTTGCTGGCAGCGAATTATGTATTAACCACTTCTGGACCGCCCACCGCATATATATACTGCAGCAGGGCGACCCGGCTTTTTACCAAAAACATGTAGCAGAATACATATTGGCCTAAATTTATGAAGAAATTCGATTTTTTACATTTTTTTATTGGATGTGTTATATAGCAATAAGTAAAAAATATTAATTTTTTTCAAAATTCTCCGTCTTTTTTTGTTTATAGCTTAAAAATTTAAAACCGCAGAGGTGATCAAATACCACCAAAAGAAAGCTTTAATTGTGGGAAAAAAAGGACAATTTTATTTGTGTACAGTGTCCCACGAAAGATTTTATCTTCCTAGGCTCCAAGATCACGGCAGATGGTGACTGTAGCCATGAAGAGTTGCTTGCTTCTTGGGAGGAAAACAATGGCAAACATAGACAACATTACAAAAAGCGGACATCACCCTACCGACAAAGTGCCGTATAGTCAAAGCTATGGTGTAGTAACCTATGGCTGTGAAAGTTGTACCATAGGGAAGGCTGAACGCCGAACAATCAATGCTTTTGAACTAGGGTGTTGGAGAAGAAATGAAAGTCCCTTGGACACCAAGAATATCAATCTTGAAGGAAATCAACCCTGAATATTCACTGGAGGGACCAATCCAGAAGCTGAAACTCAAATACTTTGGCCGCCTAATGCGAAGAGAGGACTCATTGGAAAAGACCCTGATGCTGGGAAACAAGGAAGGAAAAAGGAGAAGAGTATGACAGAAAACTAGATGGATAGATAGCATTATCGAAACAATGAACATGAAGTTAAAGCGGAGTTCCAAGAAATTTAACTTCCACTCATTGGATTCCCCCCCCCCCCCGGTGTCACATTTGGCACCTTTTAGGGGGAGCAGATACCTGTCAAATCCAGGTATTTGCTCCCAATTCCAGTGAAAGAGCACCGCACACTCTACGCCATGTCTGGCCCCCCTCTGTCCCCCCTGCTGTCTTCTGGGAGACACACAGGTCCCAGAAGACAGCAGGGACCATTCAGAATGTGCAACGCAACTCATGCATGCACAGTAGGGAACCAGGCATGGAGACGAAAGTCTCCACTGCCTGGTTCTATTACCAGGAATGGCGGCGGCAGCACCCGTGAGTCGATCCACAGATCGGCTGCGGGTGTCGACATTGCGGGCTCCCTGGACAGGTAAGTGTCCATACACTAAAAGTCAGCAGCTACACTATTTGTTGCTGCTGACTTTTTTTTTTCAGGCAGAACTCTGCTTTAAAGTGGTTGTTAAGCCACTCTAACCTGTATACACCATCAGCACTTCCTCCTATTGTAGTATCCCCCTCTGTGTGTGATTTATACAAATAAATGCTGCAAATACCTCATTTCACTACCAAGATTGCGATCACATGACCAGCCAGCTTTCTCCTTTCCTCCTGTGAGAGATGTAGTGGGCGGGGCTGAGATTCCCCTGCTGATGTCAGTGTGGAGGGGAGGAGAGAGCTGGATGGTCATGTGATCGCAATCTCTGCTCTTAAATTAGGTATTTACAGCATTTCTATTTATAAATCATTCACAGAGGGGGATACTGCAATAGGAGGCAGTGCTGATGGTGTATAAAGGTTAGTGTTATGAGAGCAGCAGGAGGGGGAGGGGCGGCTCACACACAGACAGAGAGGGGAGGAGGACACAGGAGCAGAGAGGAGAGCAGATAGCAGGCTGCTGATGAAACTGACCACAGTGTTAGGGCTCAGCAGCCAGGATATACCATGGTCAGTTTACAGAGAGGTGGGGAGAAACTGGCAGGATCAGCCAGGTGTTTTAGGTGTTACAGGGGGGCCAAATGACACAGGACAAGCACTGTGTCATATAACATGCTTTAACCACTTGCTTACTGGGCACTTAAACCCCCCTCCTGCCCAGACCAATTTTCAGCTTTCAGCGCTGACGCACTTTGAATGACAATTGCGCGGTCATGCAACACTGTACCCAAATGAAATTTTTATCATTTTTTTCCCACAAATAGAGCTTTCTTTTGGTGGTATTTAATCACAGCTGGGGTTTTTATTTTTTGCTAAACAAGCAAAAAAAGATGGAAATTTTTGAAAAAAAAAAAAAAAAAAAATCATGTTTAATAGTTTGTTATAAAATTTTGCAAACAGGTAATTTTTCTCCTTCATTGATATGCGCTGATGAGGCAGCACTGGTGGGCACTGATAGGCTGCACTGATGGGCACGGATAGGCACAGATAAGGCGGCACTGATAGGCACAGTTAAGGCGGCACTGATAGACTCAGTTAAGGCGGCACTGATGGGGACAGATAAGGCGGCACTGATGGCCACTGATGGGCGCTGATGGGTGGCACTGATGGGTGGCACAGATGGGTGGCATGGATAAGTGGCACTGATGGGCACTGATAGGTACCACTGATGGGGGCACCGATGGGCGGTACTGATGGGTGGCACTGATGGGCAGTGATGGGCGGCACTGATGGGCACTTATGGGCACTGGTAGGTGACACTGATGGGCACTAATAGGTGGCACTGTGGGCACTGATGGGTGGCAGTGTGGGCACTGATGGATGGCACTGATTTATGGCACTGTGGGCACTGATGGGTGATGCTGGTGGGCACTGGTAGGCGGCACTGCTGCCTATTGCTGTGTCACTGGCAGGGGGCAGATGATCGCTATGATCGGGACTGATGTCCCGATCACAGCCGCCGGTGATCGTGTTTTTTTTTCCTCCTCACGCAGTCAGCGCGAGGAGGAAAAATAGCCGATTACCGGCTCTGTTTACATCACATGATCAGCTGTCATTGGCTGACAGCTGATCATGTGATAAGGGGTCGGGACCGACCCCTTACTCTGATCTGTGATCAGGCGAGTCTCATAGACTTGCTGATCCCCGAGCGCGCCGCGCGCGCCCTGCAGGGGACGCGCAGGCCGCTCGTGCACAGGACGACGTCAATAGACGTCATCCCAGTAATGTAGATCCGCGCTGTTGCCGTTATTTGGCAATGACCCGGATCTGAAGTGGTTAAAGGAACAGGATCCATTTTTTTTGGGGGGTTAACAAACGCTTTAAGCAAACTCTGGGAGGCAGTGGAGGACAGAAAAGCCTGGCACGCTATGGTCCATGAGGTCACGAAGAGTCGGACACAACTAAATAACTGAACAACAACAAGAACAATTAAAGTATTTACAGATACCTGGAAAATTGGGGATAGACTGCACCCAATCATTTTGATTTTTTTATACTATTTATGAAATGAAATTTATATGAAATATTTAATTTACTTAATTTTGAAGAATTGATACACTGTATGGATGTATAGAGGTGAAATTGATTTCACATTGGGGATGTATTGGGGTTTGTATTTAGGAAAAAGGAAATATGTGACTATAAAATTATTAATATTGTGAATATGTTAATATTTTGTGAATGAGATCATAAAAATATTAATAATAAAATAAAGGAACTTACATTGGGGTAGAGGTGGGGTGCAGTTATCGGTGTCGCAGCATGAAATCCCCATCCTTATTGTGCCGCCGGTATAGCTGATGCTGCCCGTTTTATTACACTTGCTATTTGACACACATGACTGTATATACTCTGTAGTGATGGTTCCCCCTGCACAATAATTATCACAGTAGCATTATATAGCTGCAATATATTAATCTAGAAACAATAACAGCCCCCCCCCCCCCCCCGTGTTCAGACCTTAGCAGCACTCAGTCCCCAATATACCAGAACAACCAAAAAGGCAATATTGCCATGGGACTTTTAGGAGTGGTGCTAAGTAAAATGGTACAACAAATTTTAAAAAATATAAAAATGATTTCAATTTACATAAAAAACCTATACATATCCACATTTTCGTGTAGAATTAAAAACACTGTTTCACCAAAGTGCATTCTAAATGCCAATGTGGTTAGTAAATCATTGTTCATTTGCAGAAGCGGTAATCTCTATGCATTTCACGGGACAGCGCCCACTTCATCAAGAGACAACCGCAGTTAGTTTATGTGTACATCTATGGAGAAACCATATGCAAATATTTTTAAAGGAAATCCTTCATTGCGCATTTTGTGCAATGAAGGTTTTCGTTAGTTGTTTCCATCTATATTTATGAGGTGCACTCTTGCAAGAAATGTCATTTCAACAGGCTCCCTAGGGGTATCCCCACATGCCCATTGGACCATACTAGTGATAGTTGGTCAACATCCAGGCAGTGCTGTCTCTTGGCCTAGGCCAACAAGGCCCAGGCCTAGGGCGGCACACTGCGGGGGGGCGGCAAAAAAGCCGCCCCCCCTGCAAAAAAAGTCCCCTCCCTGACCCGTCCTCCCGAGTCCCGGCTCCCACGCGGAATAAAAGTGACACTGGGAGCAGTCCGGAATGAATGGGACAGGGGCGGACTGAGCCGCGGTAGTGCTGGCTCGGCTCTGCCTCCACCTGACTCCTGGCCACTGGTTATGTCACGGCAGCGACTTCCTCCCTGCCCAGCAATGAAAGCAGAGGAGGACTTAACTTTCTCCTCCAGCGCGGAGGGGCTCAAAGCAGCTGCCTGGCCCCTTGAGCTGAGCCCCGCCCTTTTGTCATGGTCCTGGAGAGTCCGCCGTTGGTCCGGTGGCGGTGGGGTGCAGGGCAGCGGAATTTTCAAAAAGCAAGAGGGAGGCCCCGGCAGCTGGGAAGAGACTGACAGCTTGCCATAACCAAGAGCCCGGGAGGGAGTGAGAGAAGACTACGCCTCACCGCCACTCTGACTTGATCAGCATCCCCGACTCCTTCTCCAACTCCTCTCCCAGCTGTGACTGTCCTGGAACAGGAAGACAGGCAGACCGAGGATGGCCATGAGGTAGGTGCATCACACAGGACTACCAACACAGACAGGGGCTGCCTGGGACAGTCACAGGGAGGGGGCAGTAGGGACTGCAGGCATGGCTAGGGGGTCTCTCTCTCCCACCACCCTCACCTTCTCCCCCCTCTCTTACACTCACCCCTCTCCCTCTCACACCCCCACCCCCTCTCTCACACCCCACACACCCGCCCCCTCACCCACCCCCTCTCTCACACCCCACACACCCGCCCCCCTCTCACCCACCCCCTCTCTCTCTCACACCCCACACACCCACCCCCTCTCTCTCTCCCACCCCACACACCCGCCCCCCTCTCACCCACCCCCTCTCTCTCTCACACCCCACACACCCGCCCCCCTCTCCCACCCACCCCCTCTCTCTCTCACACCCCACACACCCGCCCCCCTCTCCCACCCACCCCCTCTCTCTCTCCCACCCCACACACCCGCCCCCCTCTCACCCACCCCCTCTCTCTCTCACACCCCACACACCCGCCCCCCTCTCCCACCCACCCCCTCTCTCTCTCACACCCCACACACCCGCCCCCCTCTCTCACCCACCCCCTCTCTCTCACACCCCACACACCCGCCCCCTCTCTCACCCACCCCCTCTCTCTCACACCCCACACACCCGCCCCCCTCTCTCACCCACCCCCTCTCTCTCTCACACCCGCCCCTCTCTCACCCACCCCCTCTCTCTCCCACACACCCGCCCCCCTCTCTCACCCACCCCCTCTCTCTCTCACACCCCACACACCCGCCCCCCTCTCTCTCCCACCCCCTCTCTCTCACACCCCACACACCCGCCCCCCTCTCTCACCCACCCCCTCTCTCTCTCACACCCCACACACCCGCCCCTCTCTCACCCACCCCCTCTCTCTCCCACACCCCACACACCCGCCCCCCTCTCTCACCCACCCCCTCTCTCTCTCACACCCCACACACCCGCCCCTCTCTCACCCACCCCCTCTCTCTCTCACACCCCACACACCTGCCCCCCTCTCTCACCACCCCCTCTCTCTCTCTCACACCCCACACACCCGCCCCCCTCTCTCTCCCACCCCCTCTCTCTCTCACACTCCACACACCCGCCCCCCTCTCTCACCCACCCCCTCTCTCTCTCACACCCCCCCCCCCCTCTCTCTCCCACCCCACACCCCCCTCTCTCTCTCACATCCCCCTCTCTCTCCCGCCCCCACACCCCCCCTCTCTCCCACCCGTTCTCCCAACACCCCCTCTCACACCCCCCTCCTCTCTCTCCCCCACCCCCACCCCCATCCCCCTCTCTCTCTCACACCCCCACACCCCCCCTCTCTCCCACCCCCCTCTCTCTCTCTCCCACCCCCTCTTTCTCTCTCCCACCCCCTCTCACACCCTCCTCTCTCCCACCCCCTCTTCCCCACCCCCTCTCACACCCTCCTTCTCTCTCTCCCCCACCCCCACACACCCGCCCCCTCTCTCTCCCACCCCCACCTCCCTCTCTCACACCCCACCCCCCTCTCTCACACCCCACCCCCCTCTCTCACACCCCACACCCCTCTCTCCCACCCCCCTCTCCCCCCACCCCCTCTCACACCCTCCTCCTCTCTCTCCCACCCTCTCTCCCCCACCCACTCTCACACCCTCCATCTCTCTCTCCCCCACCCCCACACACCCGCCCCCTCTCTCTCCCACCCCCACCCCCCTCTCTCACACCCCACACCCCTCTCTCCCACCCCCATCTCTCTCCCACCCCCCTCTCTCTCCCACCCCCTCTCTCCCACCCCTCTTTCTCTCCCACCCCCACCCCCTCTCCCCCCACACCCTCTCTCTCTCCCCCACCCCAACCCACCCCCTCTCTCTCTCCCACCCCCTCTCCCCCCACCCCCTCTCTCTCTCCCACCCCCTCTCCCCCCACCCCCTCTCTCTCTCCCACCCTCTCCCCCCACCCCCTCTCTCTCTCCCACCCCCCACCCCCTCTCCTCCACCCCCACCCACCCCCTCTCTCTCTCTCCCACCCCCCACCCCCTCTCCTCCACCCCCACCCACCCCCTCTCTCTCTCACCTTCCTTAACCCTCTCTCTCTCATCCCCTCTCTTGCATGCAGGCAGGGGGAATCAATTGGACACTGACTGACAGGTAACAGCAAATGAGAGTTACTGAACCCACCCCCCCAAGCACTGACATTGCACCCACCCCCCAAGCAAAGATACAGAACCCAACCCCCCCCACCAAGCACTGCCACTGATTCCATCCACCTAATGAAGGACTACAGGTTCCAGCATGAACCCGTGAGATCTAAAGGGTTACATCCCTAGATATTAGAGGTTCATGCCGGGACTAGTAGTCCTTCGATTTTGGAGGGAGACACATCCTTAGATCTAAGGAGCTCATGTTGGAAATTGTAGTTCTTCACTTTTGGGGGATGTGACCCCTCCAGCATGTGCCCCTCAGAGCTGAGGATGCGACACGCCCCCCCAAACTAGTGAAGGACTACAGGTTCCAGCATGAACCTATAAGATCTAGGAATGTGACCCCCAAAAGTGACGGACTGCAGGTCCCAGCATGAACCCCTCAGAGCTGAGGATATCACCCCCCTAAAAACTAGTGAAGGACTACAGGTCTGAACATGAACCCATGCATTACCACATGCATTAAACAGGAAGGGGTGGGGTAAATTTACATGGGGGGCGAAGGGGGGGCGTCTGATTTTAGTCTTGCCTAGGGCAGCACAAAACCAAAATACACCACTGCATCCAGGGTGTGTGTACATCTATGTGGGACACCCAGTCTGAACACCATTGCACAGGAGATGTCAATTTAAGCACAAGGACTTTATTTCATCAGCTAATGGGACTTTATTAACCCTTTGTGTGTTATGCATGTTTTTTGCGTGCTCTGAATTTTTTTGCGTGTTCTGCATGTTTTACATGAATTTGATCAACCCTATGCACAGCAAACTGTTTTTACATTCCTACTTTGCTTCTTTGCCATTTGCTTACTAGCAGGGGCGGACTGACCATTCGGTCACTTGGTCGCCGACCGAGGGCCCGACGTCAGGAGGGGCCCCATGAGCGGCTCAGTCAGTAGTGGAAAAAAGCCGCCCGCTGCACCGCACGAAAACCCCGTCCTCCTGCATTATTTCAGCTCCCAGCACCGCAGCCAGCCCGCTGCCGAGCAGACCTCGGCTTAGGCTGAGAGAGGCTCTGTCAGCAGGGAGGGGCGGGGCAGGGAGCTCCACTGACGCTCTGACCCTGCCCTGCCCCGCCCCTCCTCATGTAGTCTGAGTGTGTTCCTAATTAGAGCGTCTCTCCTGCACTTGTGAGAGCTCCGCTCTGGACCACAAAGATCACCGCCCCTACCGACGAAAGCCCCGCCCCCTACCGGCGAAAGCCCGCCCCCTACCGACGAAAGCCCCGCCCCCTACCGACAAAACTCCGCCCCCTACCGACAAAACTCCGCCCCTGGACCTCTGAGAGCGGGAGGTGAGCCCGACTGGTCAGGTAGGTCCTTCTGCCTACATTATATACACGGCCTGTAGACCCCTTTTTTTCCCTAAACCATCCCTGGAAATGTTGTTTACCCCCCTGTATAGCTGTGCATTGCTGAAAGTTTAAATTTTAAAACTGGCTACCTGGTCATCTCCTGTAGTCGCATCCCCAGTCTCTGGTCATCTCCTGTAGTCACATTCGCAGTCTGGTTATCTCCTGTAGTCACATTCGCAGTCTGGTTATCTCCTGTAGTCGCATTCGCAGTCTCTGGTCATCTCCTGTAGTCGCATTCGCAGTCTGGTTATCTCCTGTAGTCACATTCGCAGTCTGGTTATCTCCTGTAGTCGCATTCGCAGTCTCTGGTCATCTCCTGTAGTCGCATTCGCAATCTGGTCATTTCCTGTAGTCGCATTCGCAGTCTCTGGTCATCTCCTGTAGTCGCATTCGCAGTCTGGTTATTTCCTGTAGTCGCATTCGCAGTCTCTGGTTATCTCCTGTAGTCGCATTCGCAGTCTGGTTATTTCCTGTAGTCGCATCCCCAGTCTCTGGTCATTTCCTGTAGTCGCATTCGCAGTCTGGTTATTTCCTGTAGTCGCATCCCCAGTCTCTGGTTATTTCCTGTAGTCGCATTCGCAGTCTGGTTATTTCCTGTAGTCACATTCGCAGTCTGGTTATTTCCTGTAGTCGCATTTGCAGTCTCTGGTCATCTCCTGTAGTCGCATTTGCAGTCTCTGGTCATCTCCTGCAGTCGCATTCGCAGTCTGGTTATTTCCTGTAGTCGCATTCGCAGTCTCTGGTTATCTCCTGTAGTCGCATCCCCAGTCTCTGGTTATTTCCTGTAGTCGCATTCGCAGTCTTTGGTTATTTCCTGTTGTCGCATCTCCAGTCTCTGGTTATTTCCTGTAGTCGCATCCCCAGTCTCTGGTCATTTCTTGTAGTCGCATCCCCAGTCTCTGGTCATCTCCTGTAGTCGCATTCGCAGTCTGGTCATTTCCTGTAGTCGCATTCGCAGTCTCTGGTTATCTCCTGTAGTCGCATTCGCAGTCTGGTCATTTCCTGTAGTCGCATTCGCAGTCTGGTCATTTCCTGTAGTCGCATTCGCAGTCTCTGGTTATCTCCTGTAGTCGCATTCGCAGTCTGGTCATTTCCTGTAGTCGCATTCGCAGTCTGGTCATTTCCTGTAGTTGCATTCGCAGTCTCTGGTTATCTCCTGTAGTCGCATCCCCAGTCTCTGGTCATTTCCTGTAGTCGCATCCCCAGTCTCGCGGTTATTTCCTCTAGTCGCATTCGCAGTCTTTGGTTATTTCCTGTTGTCGCATCCCCAGTCTCTGGTTATTTCCTGTAGTCGCATCCCCAGTCTCTGGTTATTTCCTGTAGTCGCATTCGCAGTCTTTGGTTATTTCCTGTTGTCGCATCCCCAGTCTCTGGTTATTTCCTGTAGTCGCATCCCCAGTCTCTGGTCATTTCTTGTAGTCGCATCCCCAGTCTCTGGTCATCTCCTGTAGTCGCATTCGCAGTCTGGTCATTTCCTGTAGTCGCATTCGCAGTCTCTGGTTATCTCCTGTAGTCGCATTCGCAGTCTGGTCATTTCCTGTAGTCGCATTCGCAGTCTGGTCATTTCCTGTAGTTGCATTCGCAGTCTCTGGTTATCTCCTGTAGTCGCATCCCCAGTCTCTGGTCATTTCCTGTAGTCGCATCCCCAGTCTCGCGGTTATTTCCTCTAGTCGCATTCGCAGTCTTTGGTTATTTCCTGTTGTCGCATCCCCAGTCTCTGGTTATTTCCTGTAGTCGCATCCCCAGTCTCTGGTTATTTCCTGTAGTCGCATTCGCAGTCTTTGGTTATTTCCTGTTGTCGCATCCCCAGTCTCTGGTTATTTCCTGTAGTCGCATTCGCAGTCTGGTTATTTCCTGTAGTCACATTCGCAGTCTGGTTATTTCCTGTAGTCGCATTTGCAGTCTCTGGTCATCTCCTGTAGTCGCATCCCCAGTCTCTGGTCATCTCCTGCAGTCGCATTCGCAGTCTGGTTATTTCCTGTAGTCGCATTCGCAGTCTCTGGTTATCTCCTGTAGTCGCATCCCCAGTCTCTGGTTATTTCCTGTAGTCGCATTCGCAGTCTTTGGTTATTTCCTGTTGTCGCATCCCCAGTCTCTGGTTATTTCCTGTAGTCGCATCCCCAGTCTCTGGTTATTTCCTGTAGTCGCATTCGCAGTCTGGTTATCTCCTGTAGTCGCATCCCCAGTCTCTGGTCATCTCCTGTAGTCGCATTTGCAGTCTCTGGTTATCTCCTGTAGTCGCATTCGCAGACTCTGGTTATCTCCTGTAGTCGCATCCCCAGTCTCTGGTTATTTCCTGTAGTCGCATTCGCAGTCTGGTTATTTCCTGTAGTCGCATTCGCAGTCTCTGGTTATCTCCTGTAGTCGCATCCCCAGTCTCTGGTTATTTCCTGTAGTCACATTCGCAGTCTGGTTATTTCCTGTAGTCGCATTCGCAGTCTCTGGTTATCTCCTGTAGTCGCATCCCCAGTCTCTGGTTATTTCCTGTAGTCGCATTCGCAGTCTGGTTATTTCCTATAGTCGCATTCACAGTCTCTGGTTATTTCCTGTAGTCGCATCCCCAGTCTCTGGTCATCTCCTGCAGTCGCATTCGCAGTCTCTGGTTATTTCCTGTTGTCGCATCCCCAGTCTCTGGTTATTTCCTGTAGTCGCATTCGCAGTCTGGTTATCTCCTGTAGTCGCATCCCCAGTCTCTGGTCATCTCCTGTAGTCGCATTTGCAGTCTCTGGTTATCTCCTGTAGTTGCATTCGCTGTCTCTGGTTATTTCCTGTAGTCGCATTCGCAGTCTCTGGTCATCTCCTGTAGTCGCATTCGCAGTCTCTGGTCATCTCCTGTAGTCACATTCGCAGTCTCTGGTCATCTCCTGTAGTCACATTCGCAGTCTCTGGTTATCTCCTGTAGTCGCATCCCCAGTCTCTCGTCATTTCCTGTAGTCACATTCGCAGTCTGGTTATTTCCTGTAGTCGCATTCGCAGTCTCTGGTCATCTCCTGTAGTCGCATCCCCAGTCTCTGGTCATCTCCTGTAGTCACATTCGCAGTCTCTGGTCATCTCCTGTAGTCGCATTCGCAGTCTCTGGTCATCTCCTGTAGTCACATTCGCAGTCTCTGGTCATCTCCTGTAGTCGCATTCGCAGTCTCTGGTCATCTCCTGTAGTCACATTCGCAGTCTCTGGTCATCTCCTGTAGTCGCATTCGCAATCTGGTCATTTCCTGTAGTCGCATTCGCAGTCTCTGGTCATCTCCTGTAGTCGCATTCGCAATCTGGTCATTTCCTGTAGTCGCATTCGCAGTCTCTGGTTATCTCCTGTAGTCGCATTCGCAGTCTGGTTATTTCCTGTAGTCGCATCCCCAGTCTCTGGTCATTTCCTGTAGTCGCATTCGCAGTCTGGTTATTTCCTGTAGTCGCATCCCCAGTCTCTGGTCATTTCCTGTAGTCGCATTCGCAGTCTGGTTATCTCCTGTAGTCGCATCCCCAGTCTCGCGGTTATTTCCTGTAGTCGCATTCGCAGTCTTTGGTTATTTCCTGTTGTCGCATCCCCAGTCTCTGGTTATTTCCTGTAGTCGCATTCGCAGTCTTTGGTTATTTCCTGTTGTCGCATCCCCAGTCTCTGGTTATTTCCTGTAGTCGCATTCGCAGTCTGGTTATTTCCTGTAGTCACATTCGCAGTCTGGTTATTTCCTGTAGTCGCATTTGCAGTCTCTGGTCATCTCCTGTAGTCGCATTTGCAGTCTCTGGTCATCTCCTGCAGTCGCATTCGCAGTCTGGTTATTTCCTGTAGTCGCATTCGCAGTCTCTGGTTATCTCCTGTAGTCGCATCCCCAGTCTCTGGTTATTTCCTGTAGTCGCATTCGCAGTCTTTGGTTATTTCCTGTTGTCGCATCTCCAGTCTCTGGTTATTTCCTGTAGTCGCATCCCCAGTCTCTGGTCATTTCTTGTAGTCGCATCCCCAGTCTCTGGTCATCTCCTGTAGTCGCATTCGCAGTCTGGTCATTTCCTGTAGTCGCATTCGCAGTCTCTGGTTATCTCCTGTAGTCGCATTCGCAGTCTGGTCATTTCCTGTAGTCGCATTCGCAGTCTGGTCATTTCCTGTAGTCGCATTCGCAGTCTCTGGTTATCTCCTGTAGTCGCATTCGCAGTCTGGTCATTTCCTGTAGTCGCATTCGCAGTCTGGTCATTTCCTGTAGTTGCATTCGCAGTCTCTGGTTATCTCCTGTAGTCGCATCCCCAGTCTCTGGTCATTTCCTGTAGTCGCATCCCCAGTCTCGCGGTTATTTCCTCTAGTCGCATTCGCAGTCTTTGGTTATTTCCTGTTGTCGCATCCCCAGTCTCTGGTTATTTCCTGTAGTCGCATCCCCAGTCTCTGGTTATTTCCTGTAGTCGCATTCGCAGTCTTTGGTTATTTCCTGTTGTCGCATCCCCAGTCTCTGGTTATTTCCTGTAGTCGCATCCCCAGTCTCTGGTCATTTCTTGTAGTCGCATCCCCAGTCTCTGGTCATCTCCTGTAGTCGCATTCGCAGTCTGGTCATTTCCTGTAGTCGCATTCGCAGTCTCTGGTTATCTCCTGTAGTCGCATTCGCAGTCTGGTCATTTCCTGTAGTCGCATTCGCAGTCTGGTCATTTCCTGTAGTTGCATTCGCAGTCTCTGGTTATCTCCTGTAGTCGCATCCCCAGTCTCTGGTCATTTCCTGTAGTCGCATCCCCAGTCTCGCGGTTATTTCCTCTAGTCGCATTCGCAGTCTTTGGTTATTTCCTGTTGTCGCATCCCCAGTCTCTGGTTATTTCCTGTAGTCGCATCCCCAGTCTCTGGTTATTTCCTGTAGTCGCATTCGCAGTCTTTGGTTATTTCCTGTTGTCGCATCCCCAGTCTCTGGTTATTTCCTGTAGTCGCATTCGCAGTCTGGTTATTTCCTGTAGTCACATTCGCAGTCTGGTTATTTCCTGTAGTCGCATTTGCAGTCTCTGGTCATCTCCTGTAGTCGCATCCCCAGTCTCTGGTCATCTCCTGCAGTCGCATTCGCAGTCTGGTTATTTCCTGTAGTCGCATTCGCAGTCTCTGGTTATCTCCTGTAGTCGCATCCCCAGTCTCTGGTTATTTCCTGTAGTCGCATTCGCAGTCTTTGGTTATTTCCTGTTGTCGCATCCCCAGTCTCTGGTTATTTCCTGTAGTCGCATCCCCAGTCTCTGGTTATTTCCTGTAGTCGCATTCGCAGTCTGGTTATCTCCTGTAGTCGCATCCCCAGTCTCTGGTCATCTCCTGTAGTCGCATTTGCAGTCTCTGGTTATCTCCTGTAGTCGCATTCGCAGACTCTGGTTATCTCCTGTAGTCGCATCCCCAGTCTCTGGTTATTTCCTGTAGTCGCATTCGCAGTCTGGTTATTTCCTGTAGTCGCATTCGCAGTCTCTGGTTATCTCCTGTAGTCGCATCCCCAGTCTCTGGTTATTTCCTGTAGTCACATTCGCAGTCTGGTTATTTCCTGTAGTCGCATTCGCAGTCTCTGGTTATCTCCTGTAGTCGCATCCCCAGTCTCTGGTTATTTCCTGTAGTCGCATTCGCAGTCTGGTTATTTCCTATAGTCGCATTCACAGTCTCTGGTTATTTCCTGTAGTCGCATCCCCAGTCTCTGGTCATCTCCTGCAGTCGCATTCGCAGTCTCTGGTTATTTCCTGTAGTCGCATTCGCAGTCTTTGGTTATTTCCTGTTGTCGCATCCCCAGTCTCTGGTTATTTCCTGTAGTCGCATTCGCAGTCTGGTTATCTCCTGTAGTCGCATCCCCAGTCTCTGGTCATCTCCTGTAGTCGCATTTGCAGTCTCTGGTTATCTCCTGTAGTTGCATTCGCTGTCTCTGGTTATTTCCTGTAGTCGCATTCGCAGTCTCTGGTCATCTCCTGTAGTCGCATTCGCAGTCTCTGGTCATCTCCTGTAGTCACATTCGCAGTCTCTGGTCATCTCCTGTAGTCACATTCGCAGTCTCTGGTTATCTCCTGTAGTCGCATCCCCAGTCTCTCGTCATTTCCTGTAGTCACATTCGCAGTCTGGTTATTTCCTGTAGTCGCATTCGCAGTCTCTGGTCATCTCCTGTAGTCGCATCCCCAGTCTCTGGTCATCTCCTGTAGTCACATTCGCAGTCTCTGGTCATCTCCTGTAGTCGCATTCGCAGTCTCTGGTCATCTCCTGTAGTCACATTCGCAGTCTCTGGTCATCTCCTGTAGTCGCATTCGCAGTCTCTGGTCATCTCCTGTAGTCACATTCGCAGTCTCTGGTCATCTCCTGTAGTCGCATTCGCAATCTGGTCATTTCCTGTAGTCGCATTCGCAGTCTCTGGTCATCTCCTGTAGTCGCATTCGCAATCTGGTCATTTCCTGTAGTCGCATTCGCAGTCTCTGGTTATCTCCTGTAGTCGCATTCGCAGTCTGGTTATTTCCTGTAGTCGCATCCCCAGTCTCTGGTCATTTCCTGTAGTCGCATTCGCAGTCTGGTTATTTCCTGTAGTCGCATCCCCAGTCTCTGGTCATTTCCTGTAGTCGCATTCGCAGTCTGGTTATCTCCTGTAGTCGCATCCCCAGTCTCGCGGTTATTTCCTGTAGTCGCATTCGCAGTCTTTGGTTATTTCCTGTTGTCGCATCCCCAGTCTCTGGTTATTTCCTGTAGTCGCATTCGCAGTCTTTGGTTATTTCCTGTTGTCGCATCCCCAGTCTCTGGTTATTTCCTGTAGTCGCATTCGCAGTCTGGTTATTTCCTGTAGTCACATTCGCAGTCTGGTTATTTCCTGTAGTCGCATTTGCAGTCTCTGGTCATCTCCTGTAGTCGCATTTGCAGTCTCTGGTCATCTCCTGCAGTCGCATTCGCAGTCTGGTTATTTCCTGTAGTCGCATTCGCAGTCTCTGGTTATCTCCTGTAGTCGCATCCCCAGTCTCTGGTTATTTCCTGTAGTCGCATTCGCAGTCTTTGGTTATTTCCTGTTGTCGCATCTCCAGTCTCTGGTTATTTCCTGTAGTCGCATCCCCAGTCTCTGGTCATTTCTTGTAGTCGCATCCCCAGTCTCTGGTCATCTCCTGTAGTCGCATTCGCAGTCTGGTCATTTCCTGTAGTCGCATTCGCAGTCTCTGGTTATCTCCTGTAGTCGCATTCGCAGTCTGGTCATTTCCTGTAGTCGCATTCGCAGTCTGGTCATTTCCTGTAGTCGCATTCGCAGTCTCTGGTTATCTCCTGTAGTCGCATTCGCAGTCTGGTCATTTCCTGTAGTCGCATTCGCAGTCTGGTCATTTCCTGTAGTTGCATTCGCAGTCTCTGGTTATCTCCTGTAGTCGCATCCCCAGTCTCTGGTCATTTCCTGTAGTCGCATCCCCAGTCTCGCGGTTATTTCCTCTAGTCGCATTCGCAGTCTTTGGTTATTTCCTGTTGTCGCATCCCCAGTCTCTGGTTATTTCCTGTAGTCGCATCCCCAGTCTCTGGTTATTTCCTGTAGTCGCATTCGCAGTCTTTGGTTATTTCCTGTTGTCGCATCCCCAGTCTCTGGTTATTTCCTGTAGTCGCATCCCCAGTCTCTGGTCATTTCTTGTAGTCGCATCCCCAGTCTCTGGTCATCTCCTGTAGTCGCATTCGCAGTCTGGTCATTTCCTGTAGTCGCATTCGCAGTCTCTGGTTATCTCCTGTAGTCGCATTCGCAGTCTGGTCATTTCCTGTAGTCGCATTCGCAGTCTGGTCATTTCCTGTAGTTGCATTCGCAGTCTCTGGTTATCTCCTGTAGTCGCATCCCCAGTCTCTGGTCATTTCCTGTAGTCGCATCCCCAGTCTCGCGGTTATTTCCTCTAGTCGCATTCGCAGTCTTTGGTTATTTCCTGTTGTCGCATCCCCAGTCTCTGGTTATTTCCTGTAGTCGCATCCCCAGTCTCTGGTTATTTCCTGTAGTCGCATTCGCAGTCTTTGGTTATTTCCTGTTGTCGCATCCCCAGTCTCTGGTTATTTCCTGTAGTCGCATTCGCAGTCTGGTTATTTCCTGTAGTCACATTCGCAGTCTGGTTATTTCCTGTAGTCGCATTTGCAGTCTCTGGTCATCTCCTGTAGTCGCATCCCCAGTCTCTGGTCATCTCCTGCAGTCGCATTCGCAGTCTGGTTATTTCCTGTAGTCGCATTCGCAGTCTC